>NC_037671.1:166463440-167102499 GCF_003255815.1 Theropithecus gelada
TTCTCCCATTCTGTAGGTTGCCTGTTCACTCTGATGGTAGTTTCTTTTGCTGTGCAGAAGCTCTTTAGTTTAATGAGATCCCATTTGTCAATTTTGGCTTTTGCTGCCGTTGACCTCTTCAAGGAGAACTACAAACCACTGCTCAGTGAAATAAAAGAGGACACAAACAAATGGAGGAACATACCATGCCCATGGATAGGAAGAATCAATATCATGAAAATGGCCATACTGCCCAAGATTATTTATAGATTCAATGCCATCCCCATCAAGCTACCAATGAGTTTCTTCACAGAATTGGAAAAAACTGCTTTAAAGTTCATATGGAACCAAAAAAGAGCCTGCATCTCCAAGACAATCCTAAGTCAAAAGAACAAAGCTGGAGGCATCACGCTACCTGACTTCAAACTAGACTACAAGGCTACAATAAGTAAAACAGCATGGTACTGGTACCAAAACAGAGATATAGAGCAATGGAACAGAACAGAGTCCTCAGAAATAATACCACACATCTACAGCTATCTGATCTTTGACAAACCTGAGAGAAACAAGAAATGGGGAAAGGATTCCCTATTTAATAAATGGTTCTGGGAAAATTGGTTAGCCATAAGTAGAAAGCTGAAACTGGATCCTTTCCTTACTCCTTATACGAAGATTAATTCAAGATGGATTAGAGACTTAAATGTTAGACCTAATACCATAAAAACCCTAGAGGAAAACCTAGGTAGTATCATTCAGGACATAGGCATGGGCAAAGACTTCATGTGTAAAACACCAAATGCTTTTTTATTCTATCTGCACTGAGAAAACAATGCAAATGGAATTAATTTACACAAGGTAAGATATTTTTAATTTAACAAAGCAGGGGAACAATTATATTCAAATTAATATTAAGCAAACGTTTTAGTGAATTTTGTACTATTTTGAAGGGAAAGTTATAGAGGTGTGGTGTTTGTGTGTGCACACACACATGAGTGTGTGTTAACACAGCAATCTATGAGTTCTGGGAAGCAGCTTAAGCTTAGGAACGTATAAAGTCTCTATCTATTGTCACAGGAGTATTCATATTAAAGAACTTTAGGGCATACTGGGTACTCTCTCTGTTCAATCATAAACTTAGTATTGTTATTGTGAAACTACTGACAAAATGAATTTGTTTACTATTTTATACAGTTAAGAGCTATGTAAGTTGCCACACAACTAATAGGAAATATGAAGTATACATTTTAGTCAAGTCTAATTTTAATTTAAAATGTTAACATTTTCCTGACAAATACTGACACTGTTTAGCTAAAATTTACTGAGCTATGTTCTTGAGCAAACCCATAAAGGTGAATACCTAAAATACTTGGAAAGGGGGAAAGAAAGTGAATGAAACTTACAAATGATTCAGTCTTCATTACATATGTATTGCAAAATAACTTAATGTAAATATAAACATGATTCTGTGTTAGAATGGAGAACCTGTGTTAGGTAGGTAGATAACACCCCTTCAGGCTTTCTTTCTTTCTTTTTTTTTTTTTTGAAAGGAAAACAGTACACCTATGAGAAAGGAAGTATTCCCCAAGAAAAGCAAATTTCCAGTGTGGGAATTTTAGAAGTCTCTGACTCATCTAGTCAGGAAAATATTCAGAAATGAAATATTGGATTTTTGATCTTTATTAATATGCTAACTATCTCCCATATACATGGGATTTTGATAATGCTAACAGAACAGGCCAATATGGGGTAGCAACAGGACCATGTTCACTCTAACAAACAAACTTCAAGAACTAGGCTGTAAGAAATTAAACCAGGTGAAGGGTCTCATATTAATATAATACATGATGTCAACCTAATTGTTGTCTTTGATTCAAATTACATAGGGGTGTAAACAAGCCTTATCAACTGGAAAAACTTTGTAAACTCTACTAGTCTAAAATAGTATTTATTTCTCTTTTGGGTTTGATGACATTACTTTAATCCCAGGAGGTTAAAAGAAATAGTATAGACATAATTTTGAAAAAAGAATTAAATCCATGATGCTTATATTTAAAAACACACATATTTTAATAAAATAATATTTTATCACTGTAATGATTTATATATCTTTCATATTTTTAAAATATTTAAAGTATTTTGATATTAAAACTTATGGCTTGTCCTTAAAATCTATAGTTTTATCAAACTTTAGAAGAATTTTGTTAAATTTGTGATCAGTATTTTTATATTAGAGATAATTTATAGAATGTTAAAGCTTTTATTTTTCAGCTATGTAATTAGTAACCAATTTTATTTAAAAATTTATAATTGAATGATGCCTAAAAGTGTTTACATGGTTGGAAAAGGGTACAAAAAGGGATTGGAATTGATACATGATTCAGTACTTAACTATATATATTGCAAAATAAGCTAAAATAAATATAAACATAATTCTGTGTTAGAATAGTCAATCTGATTTAAGTAAACAGTGCCCTTCTGGACTCTTTTTCTCTTGAGAGAAAAACAGTCCACTTAGGAGAAAGGAAGTATTCACCAAGAAAAGCGTATTTCCAATATGAGAACATATTACCAATATAAATATGTTGAGTAGTCCTTTCCACATGAATATAAACTCAACAATATCTAACACTGAAAAAATAAAAAGTAAACAATAACCAACGTTGAAGAGTAAAGAGTATACAGACACATATCAGCCTGAACAAACATTATTCAAGGGTGAGCAAGTATTTAAATAATAATGAGAACTTGCCCTTAGTGTTGAAGAGGAACAATGTAGTTTTGAAAATAATATTAGACATATATAGGAAATGTTTGTTCTAAATTCATAATAGAATTCAAGAAGGCTTGAAACGTATAAAACCAAGGGTAAAAGACAGGAACACAATGGAATAAAGCCATTCAAACAGACATTGAAAAAAGAACTGAACTGGAAGTAGCAGTGAAGAATAAGAATATTTTATTACCAAAGCAATAATAATAAAGAAAGAAAAAACAATGAGATGCTTCAAGTCATATTAGACTCATAAGTATATAATCAAGAATGTCATTATTATGTAAAGGTAAAATTCATGAAGCCCACGTATTACAAAATGGAAGAAAATTTTTCATTTGTTATTAAAAGTAATATAAATTCAAACTATGGACTATTGGTATTTCTGGAGAATAAAATAAATCCATCCAGGTAATAATATTTAATAGAAATAATCATTTTCTTTATTAATTCCTAAATGTGACTATCTATAAGCTTTAATTTAGAGAAGACTAATAGTTACAGGCAAATCTATTGGCCTCAGATGAATTTATAATAAAAAATGCCAGAAAAGTAAAGAATAATATACACATATCTCTGAAAGAGTTCAAAAATTTATGCTATTTTATTCATGAGAAGAAAAGGTAATATTTTTTCTCAGATACGCAAGAATCAACATTTTTTTAAATCATGAAAATAAATGGCCTAAACTAAAAGTTAACTGTTAAAAAAAAATCAAAATTAAGGAAGTAGTTTCAGATGATCTAGAGTTTAAAACATTATTTAAGGCAAAAAAAAAATCAAATTTTTATTATCTTCAAACATCTGTCAAGTTACAAAAGTTATAAATACAAACAATAAGTAAACATAACATCTATATAAATAGGTAAACTAGTACATATTAACCAATTGAGCTTATAATCCAAGGACAACCTTTTCATATTTATTAAGAAATGTCCAGAGTGTATCAGATAAATGGTAAAACCAAGTGTATTCACTCTCTGGGGTTGTCATAACCAAAGTATTACAAACTGGGTAGCTTAAAATGAGAGAAATGTATTGTCTCACAGTTCTGGAGGCTAAAAGCATGAAATCAAAGTGATAGAGTCAGGCTTCCTCTAAAACCTGTAGGGTAATCTTTTCTTGCCTCTTCCTAGCTGCTGGTGGTTTGCCAGCAATCTTCAGCACTGCTTGGCTTGCAATGGCACAATTCTAATCGCTGCCTTCAATTTCACATGGTGTTCTCCCTGTGTGTTTCTGGGTGTTCAGAGAGCTGTCTTCTTTCACCCTATAGCAGTAAGATCTCATCATAACTTAATACACATGAAAGGATATTATTTTCATATAAGATCACAGTCTCAGGTAGTGAAGGTTAGGACTTCATTATATATTGGGAGTGGGAGGAGTGACATGATTCAACCCATAGGAACCCTTTGTGTTGGCAAAAGACACAGTTCTTCCCACAGGGGATGGGAAAAAAAATAATATAAAGGAATGTAGTTTGTAGACCCTGTTTTGATTGCCTAGTCTTCACCACATTGGGTAAGGAGGTTTTCCCATCTTAGGATTTTGGAGATGGCTAAGCAAATGATACACCAACATTAGATAGATGAGATCAACAACAATTTATTATTCACATACACTCATAGCCTGGTGGTGGAACATACCACGCAGTGCAGGGTCACACAGGAGTTACACTGAAGCACAGAATGAACGAGCAGGGGATATCACAGGCAGGTTTTGAAGTAACAAGAGGATGAGATGACCTCTGGTTCTCATAGGAAGATGTGATTGATTTGTTTGAATATTTTGTGGGCTGAAAGGGAACCGAAGCCCACTACTCAGGGATAAGAAAGAACTATGCCTGATCCCCTCAGGAGGATGCATTTGACACTCCTGATTCACCACTCATGAGAGGCAAGGAGTTTAGTGACTCCATACATAATACCTTTGGCCATATGTGGAGAACCAACCAAGGAACATAATGAAGTTGGTTGGTTGCTCCTAAGTTCAGTGGACAAAGTGATGAAAGAAAATGATAAACTCAGGGATTATATCCCTTGGCTTCAGAAGCAGATATTGAGCTTCAAATCTGCTAAGACTGCCATGAGTGAGAGTCTTGTCTTCTGTAGAGAAAGAGCTGAAATTGTAAAAAAAAAAAAAAAAAAAAAAAAAAAAAGACACAAGCTCTTATCATGTGAGTGGCTGATCTGTAACAAAAGGTGCGTGGACAGCCTCACCAGGTGTCTACTATTAAAGTAAGGGCATTGGTTGGAAAAGACTAGGACCCTGCAACTTTGAATTGGGACGTGCGAGAGGACCCTGATGAAGCTGGGGGCACTGAGTTTGTAAATTCTGATGAATGTTTTTTGTCAGAAGAAACAACTTCCCTATCCCCAGTAGTGACAGTATCCCCTCCGGGACCCTTGTTGCCAAATCAGTCTTTCCACCTTTGTCTGAGGAGATCAACCCTGCACTGCTTGAGGCAACAGTGATGGCCTCCCCTGAGGGAGTTGCCAGGCAAGATGATGTTGGTTCTCCTCAGGAGCCATCCAAACACCTGTGTTTGCTTCTAGACCTAAAACTAAAGGCCTGGCAGACCCCTAGAGGTGAGGTTGACAGTGTGACCCATGAGGAGGTGCCCTACACTCAAAAGGAACTGCTTGAGTTTTCTAATTTATATAAATAGAAATCTGGAGAATAGGCATGGGAATGGACATTAAGGGTGTGGGATAATGGTGGAAGGAACATAAATTTGGATCAGGCTGAATGTAATGCATAATACATACATAATATCTTTGACCATAAGTAGGGACTCTGTATTTAATTTGCAACTTGGGGAGTTAAAAAAAGTTCTAATAGTTTATTTGCTTGGTTAGCTGAAATATGGATTAAAAGATGGCCCACAGTGAGAGAGATAGAAATGCCTGATTTCCCTTGGTTTAATGTAAAGGAAGGGATCCAAAGGCTTAGGAAGATTGGGATGGCAGAGTGGATCAGTCACTTTAGACCTACTCATCCCAGCTGGGAAGGTCCAGAAGATATATCCTTGATCAATGCCTCATGAAATAGATTTGTGAGGGCAGCACCTGCATTTTTGAAGAGCCCTGTATTGCTCTTCTTTGTATGTTACATCTAACAGTGGGAACCATAGTCATGCAACTACAAAATTTAAATACAGTGGGAAAAATTGGATCTAGAGGTGGCATGGGCCAAGTGGCAACACTCAACCATCAAAGACAAGGTGGGCATAGCTACAGTAATAAACAGCAGAGCAAAGCAGCAATCAGAATAGTCTGACTTGTGTAGAGTTCTGGCATTGGCTAATTAATCAAGGTGTTCCTGGAAGTGAAATTCATAGGAAGCCTTCTGCATTTCTACCTAATTTATACAAGCAGAAAACTTCTAGGTCGAATAGACAAAATACTAATTTGAATTATAAAAACAGAGGATCATGACCCCTCAATATCCAGACTTTAGCCAGTGTATGGATTCAGAATCCCTTGATAAAAGGAGAGGCTGGGTTCCCTTGAGGAAGGACACCACTACATAGCTGACAATTCATGCAGTGAATCTTTCTCCCATCCTTCCCCAAGGAGATCTCTGGCCTTTTACCAGGGTAACTGTGCACTGGGGAAAGGAAATGATCAGGTATATCAGAGATTACTGGACATTGGTTCTGATCTGACGTTGATTCCACGGGACCCAAAAACGTCATTTTGGTTCTCTAGTTAAAGTAGGGACTTGTGGAGGTCAGGTACTTAATAGAGTTTTAGTTCAAGTCTGACTTACGGTGGGTCCCTGGACTCCTCCTGTGGTCATTTCCCCAGTGCATAGACATACTTAGCAGCTGACAGAACCCCCACATTGGCTACATGACTTGTAGGTGAGGGCTATTATGGTGGGAAAGGCCAAATGGAAGCCATTGAAGCTGCTTCTACAAAGAAAATAGTAAATCAAAAACAGTATCACATTCCTGGAGGAATTGCAGAGATTAGTGCAACCATCAAGGACTTGAAAGGTGTAGGGGAAGTGATAAATATATAAATAGGTTGAAATTAAATGAACTGAAAAAAATATAAAAACATGAAGATTAAGACTTTCATTTGGCTATATTAAGACTCTCATTTGGGTATATTAATAAGAGACATAGTAGATTCCAAAATAATCAATATCACTAGTGGCAAAAAGGATGATTACTAATGAAAGGAATTTATCAAGAATTCATACGAATCCTAAATGCATATGCATCTAACAGAACTTTAAATATATGAGGCAAAAATTGACAGAATAGAAAGGAGAAATATATAAAATCCCAATTACAGTTAACTGTCTTAAAACTTTTATGAAATTAAGTGGTAGAACAAATAGAAAACCACTTATAGGAGACTTGGAATACACAATTGACACATAGAATATGTCACCTCCAACAGCAGCAACTAGGCTATTTTTAAATAAGTGTGGAACATCTAACAATAGAAATTATATTCTAGATTATAAAAAAAGAGAAGGGTAAAAATAAACCAAAGTATGTGATTGAAAAATAAAACTTTTTAAAGATTAGAAATTCAAAACAGAAAAATATCTGAAAAATCCACAAGCACATCTCTAAATAACCTTTGAGTCAAAGGTAAATTATTAGGCAAATTTTAAAATATTTTGAATTGAGTAAAAATAAAAACACAATTCTCAAAATGGATTCAATTCTTCAAAACAGCTATAAATTAATTTATAGCTTTAAGTCATAAAAATTTGATTAGAGAAGGCCTAAAATCAGTAATCTAAGCTTCATCCTAAAATAGAAACTTAAAATAGAAAACTAAAACCGGAATTAGAGGGCGCGCCCAAGATGGTCAAATAAGAACAGCTCCAGCCTCCAGCTCCCAGCATGAGTGACACAGAAGACAGGTGATTTCTGCATTTTCAACTGAGGTACCGGGATCATCTCACTGGGGAGTGCCAGTGAATCGGTGCTCGTCAGCTGGTGCAGCCCAACCAGCAAGAGCTGAAACAGAGCAAGGCATCACCTCACCTGGAAAGTGCAAAGGGGAAGGGAATCCCTTTTCCTAGCCAAGGAAAACTGAGACACACAACACCTGGAAAATGGGGTAACTCCCACCCTAATACTGTGCTTTACCAAGGGTCTTAGCAAATGGCACACCAGGAGATTATATCCCACACCTGGCCAGGAGGTTCCCACGCCCACAGAGCCTCCCTCATTGCTAGCACAGCAGTCTGAGATCTAACTGCAAGGGGGCAGCGAGGCTAGGGGAGGGGCACCTGCCATTATTGAGGCTTAAGTGGGTAAACAAAGTCACCAGGAAGCTCAAATTGTGTGGAGCTCACAGCAGCTCAAGGAGGCTGGCTTGCCTCTGTAGACTACTCCTCTGGGGACAGGGCATAGCTAAACAAAAAGCAGCAGAAACCGTGGCAGAGGTAAATGCCCCTGTCTGATAGCTTTGAGGAGAGCAGTGGAGCTCCTAGCACAGAGGTTGAGATCTGAGAATAGACAGACTGCCTGCTCAAGTGGGTCCCTGACCCCTGAGTAGCCTAACTGGGAGACATCCCCTACTAGGTACAGACTGACACCTCACACCTCACATGGTGGGGTATACCCTGAAATGAAGCTTCCAGAGCAAGAATCAGACAGCAACACTTGCTGTGCAGCAGTATTCTATCTTCTGCAACCTCCGCTGCTGATACCCAGGCAAATAGCATCTGGAGTGGACCTCAAGCAAACTCCAACAGACCTGCAGCTGAGGGTCCTGACTATTAGAAGGAAAACAAACAAACAGAAAGGACACCCACACCAAAACCCCATCAGTATGTCACCATCATCAAAGACCAAAGGCAGAGAAAACCACAAAGATGGGGAAAAAGCAGTACAGAAAAGCTGGAAATTCAAAAAATGAGAGCGCATCTTCCCCTCCAAAGAAATGCAGCTCATCGCCAGCAATGGAACAAAGCTGGATAAAGAATGACTTTGACGAGTTGAGAGAAGAAGGCTTCAGTTGATCAAACATTTCAGAGCTAAAGGAGAAACTATGTAACCAGTGCAAAGAAACTAAAAACCTTGAAAAACGAATGGATGAATGGATAACTAGAATAACCAATGCAGAGAAGACCTTAAAAGAACTGATAGAGATGAAAACCATAACATGAGAAGCACGTGACAAATGCACAAGCTTCAGTAACTGACTGGATCAACTGGAAGAAAGAGTATCAGCGTTTGAAGATCAAATGAATGAAATGAAGCAAGAAGAGAAGTGTGGAGAAGAAAGAGTAAAAAGAAATGAACAAAGCCTCCACAAAGTATGATTTTATATGAAAAGGTCAAATCTATGTCTGACTGGTGTGCCTGAAAGTGACGAGGAAAATGGAACCAAGTTGGAAAACACTGCACGACATCATCCAGGAGAATTTCCCCAACCTAGTAAGACAGGCCAACATCCAAATTCAGGAAATACAGAGAACGCCACAAAGATACTCCTCAAGAAGAGCAACTCCAAGACACATAATTGTCAGATTCACCAAAGTTGAAATGAAGGAAGAAATGTTAAGGGCAGCCAGAGAAAAAGGTCAGGTTACCCACAAAGGGAAGACCATCAGACTAACAGCAGACCTCTCGGCAGAAACTCTACAAGCAAGAAGAAGATATTCAACATCCTTAAAGAAAATAATTTTCAACCCAGAATTTCATATCCAGCCAAACTAAGTTTCATAGGTGAAGGAGAAATAAAATCCTTTACAGATAAGCAAATGCTTAGAGATTTTGTCACCAACAGGCCTGCCCTACAAGAGATCCTGAAGGAAGCACTAAACATGGAAAGGAACAACTGGTACCAGCCATTGCAGAAACATGTCAAAATGTAAAGTCCATCATTGCTATGAAGAACATGCATCAACCAGCAAGCAAAATAACCAGTTAACATCATAATGACAGGATCAAGTTCACACATAACAATATTAACCTTAAATGTAAATGGACTAAATGCTCCAATTAAAAGACACAGACTGGTAAATTGGACAAAAAGTCAAGACCCATCAGTTTGCTGTATTCAGGAGACCCATCTCACATGCAGAGACACACATAGCCTCAAAATAAAGGGATGGAGGAAGGTCTACCAAGCAAATGGGAAACAAGCAAAAGCAGGGGTTGCAATCCTAGTCTCTGATAAAACAGACTTTAAACCATCAAAGATCAAAAGAGACAAAGAAGGCCATTACATAATGGTAAAGGGATCAATTCATCAGGAAGAGCTAACTATCCTAAATATATATGCACCCAATACAGGAGCACCCAGATTCATAAAGCAAGCCCTTAGAGACTTACAAAGAGACATAGACTCCCATACTATAACATGGGAGACTTTAACACCCCACTGTCAACATTAGACAGATCAATGAGACAGAAAATTAACAAGGATATCCAGGAATTGAACTCAACTCTGCACCAAGTGGACCTAATAGACATCTACAGAACTCTCCACCCCAAATCAACAGAATACACATTCTTCTCAGCACCACATCACACTTATTCCAAAATTGACCCACAGTTGAAAGTAACGCACTCCTCAGCAAATGTACAAGAACAGAAATTAAAACAAACTGTCTCTCAGAATACAGTGCAATTAAACTAGAAATCAGGACTAAGAAACTCAATCAAAACCGCTCAACTACATGGAAACTGAACAACCTGCTCCTGAATGACTACTGGGTACATCACAAAATGAAGAAAAGGGAATCCTCCCTAACTCATTTTATGAGGCCAACATCTTCCTGATACCAAGGCCTGGCAGAGACACAACAAAGAAAGAGAATTTTAGACCAATATCCCTGATGAACATCGATGCAAAAATCTTCAATAAAATACTGGCAAACTGAATCCAGCAGCACATCAAAAAGCTTATTCACCATGATCAAGTGGGATTCAAGGCTGGTTTAACATACACAAATCAATAAATGTAATCCAGCATATAAACAGAACCAAAGACAAAAACCACCTGGGTATCTCAATAGATGCAGGAAACGCCTTTGACAAAATTCAATAGCCCTTCATGCTAAAAACTCTCAATAAATTCAGTACTGATAGAACGTATCTCAAAATAATAAGAGTGAATTATGACAAACCCACAGCCATTATCATACTGAATGGGCAAAAACTGGAAGCATTCTCTTTGAAAACTGGCACAAGACAGGGATGCCCTCTCTCACCACTCCTATTCAACATAGTGTTGGAAGTTCTGGCTAGGGCAATCAGGCAAGAGAAAGAAAACAAGGGTATTCCGTTAGGAAAAGAAAAATTCAAATTGTCCCTGTTTGCAGATGACATGATTGTATATTTAGAAAACCCCATTGTCTCAGCCCAAAATCTCCTTAAGCTGATAAGCAACTTCAGCAAAGTCTCAGGATACCAAATCAATGTGCAAAAATCACAAGCATTCTTATACACCAGTAACAGACAAACAGAGAGTCAAATCATGAATGAACTCCCATTCACAATACCTTCAAAGAGAATAAAATACTTAGGAATCCAACTTACAAGGGATGGAAAGGACTTCTTCAAGAAGAACTACAAACTACTGCACAGTGAAATAAAAGAGGACACAAACAAATGGAAGAACATATCATGCTCATGAATAGGAAGAATCAGTATCGTGAAAATGGCCATACTGCCCATGGTAATTTATAGATTCAATGTCATCCCCATTAAGCTACCAATGACTTTCTTCACTGAATTGGAAAAAACTGCTTTAAAGTTCATATGGAACCAAAAAATAGCCTGCATTGCCAAGACAATCCTAAGTCAAAAGAACAAAGCTGGAGGCATCATGCTACCTGACTTCAAACTAGACTACAAGGCTACAGTAACCAAAACAGCATGGTACTGGTACCAAAACAGAGACATAGACCAATGGAACAGAACAGAGTCCTCAGAAATAATACTACACATCTACAGCCATCTGATCTTTGACAAACCTCAGAAAAACAAGAAATGGGGAAAGGATTCCCTATTTAATAACTGGTGCTGGGAAAATAGGCTAGCCATAAGTAGAAAGCTGAAACTGGATCTTTTCCTTACTCCTTATATGAAAATTAATTCAAGATGGATTAGAGACTTTAATGCTAGACCTAATACCATAAAATCCCTAGAAGAAAACCTAGGTAATACCATTCAGGATATAGGCATGGGCAAGGACTTCATGTCTGAAACACCAAAAGCAACGCAACAAAAGCCAAAATTGATAAATGGGATCTAGTTAAACTAAAGAGCTTCTGCACAGCAAAAGAAACTCCCATCAGAGTGAACAGGCAACCTACAGAATGGGAGAAAATTTTTGCAATCTACTCATCTGACAAATGGCTAATATCCAGAACCTGTAAAGAATGCAAACATATTTATAAGAAAAAACAAACAACCCTATCAAAAAGTGGGCAAAGGATATCAACAGAAACTTCTCAAAAGAGGACATTCATACAGCCAACAGACACATGAAAAAATGCTCATCATCACTGGCCATCAGAGAAATGCAAATCAAAACCACAATGAGATACCATCTCATTTGGCAATTATTAAATCATTAAATCATTTAATGATTTAATTAATGATTAAATCATTAAATCATTAAAAAAATCAGGAATCAACAGGTGCTGAGAGGATGTGGAGAAATAGGAACACTTTTACACTGTTGGTGGGACTGTAAACTAGTTCAACCATTGTGGAAAACAATGTGGTGATTCCTTAAGGATCTAGAACTAGAAATACCATTTGACCCAGACATCCCATTACTGGGGATATACCCAAAGGATTATAAGTCATGCTGCTATAAAGACACATGCACACATATGTTTATTGCGGCACTATTCACGATAGCAAAGACTTGGAATCAACCCAAATGTCTATCAGTGACAGACTGGATTAAGGAAATGTGGCACATATACACCATGGAATACTATGCAGCCATAAAAAAGGATGAGTTCGTGTCCTTTGTAGGGACATGGATGCAGCTGGAAACCATCATTCTCAGCAAACTATTGCAAGAACAGAAAAACAAATACTGAATGTTCTCACTGATAGGTGGGAATTGAACAATGAGATCACTTGGACACAGGAAGGGGAACATCACACACTGGGTCCTATTGTGGGGAGGGAGTGGGGGGAGAGATAGCATTAGGAGATATACCTAATGTAAATGACGAGTTGATGGGTGCAGCACACCAACATGGCACATGTATACGTATGTAACAATCCTGCACTTTGTGCACATGTACCCTAGAACTTAAAGTATAATAAAAAAAAAAGAAAAAGAAAAAGAAAATTAAAACCAAAGCTAAAGGACAGAAAAAAATAATAAAGACAAAACACAAATCAACAAAAGGGAAAATGAAGAATAAAAAAACCACAAACAAAAAGGTTTTTTAATTAATAAATTTGATCACCTGAAAAAGAGGAGATAAATTAAGATCAGGAGTGAAATATGTGTTCTAACTATAGATCCTACAGGCAAGTAAATATTAATAAAGGAATATTAAAAAAAGTCTTATGATAATATATTTGACAAGTGTTCAAATGAACAAGCAATACATTTATAATTTTATTAAATTTAATAAGCTTATTAAATTTATAAAATTAAAAATATATAAATTTCCAAAAGAGAATGAAAAAAATAATCGAATTGCCCCATTTCTATTAAATAATTGACTTCATAATTAAACATGTCTCCATAACGAAATCTCCTGGGAGGATGGCTTCACTTGAGAACACTACCAGACATTGAAGGAATAAATAAATACAATAAAATTAAAAGAAAAATATTTCATTACATATGCAAATTATATAACACTAAAATGTCAATATCTGTAGTTTTAGTAAAACTCAGCAATATTTTTTTTTGTTTGTTTACATATTATCTATGATTCCTTTCACACTACAGTAAAGAGTTGATTAGTTGCAACAGAGACTATATGTGTTGCTTTCATTGCTTCTCACCACTGATTGGCATCCACCACAAATCACAGTGATGTAGTTATAATGCAATCCTTTTCAGAAAAAGTCGTCTGAGTCTTGCATTATAAAAAAAAAAAGTTGCAACCTGACTCTTGTCTCACACAAAGAACAAAAATAACCTCTAGATCACATATTTAAATGTAAAACACACACACACATACACACACACACAGAAAATGTTGGTGATTTTTAGTATATAAAATTTAAGGAATCTTGTTCTCAAAATCTCAGTTAACAATATGAAGAGGTAAGTAATGGAATGAGATTTACAACGTGCATCTAGTGCATATATTTTAAAACCTCCTAAAAATAAACAAAACAAATTATCCTATAGAAATATATGCATACAATTAAGTATACAGTTCACAAAAGACATTAGGGAAATGATCTGAAAGGTACTCACCCTCTTTAGTTATCATTTAAAATTAAACCGCATTAAGCCATCACTACTCTCCTACTAGAATGTCAAATATTAAATAGACTGGCAATGCAAAGCATGGTTAGCATGTAGAGAAACAAATACTCTCATACTTTTCTGATCATAGCATGTGGTTAAATCACTTTGGAAAAAATTTTGACATTTTTTACTAAAGTTGAGTGTTCTAGCAAGCAATTACCATTGCTGAGTTATATCCAACAGAAATGTGTGTACATATGTACCAAAAGACATGTACAAGCATATTTATAGCAGCATTATTCATAATATCTCTACACTGGAAGCAACCCAGAAGTGTAAGAGAGAAGAGAAATGAACTGTGTTATATTTATACTATGGAATATGTCTTATTTCATTTCCTGCTTCTATAACAAGATACCACAGACTGAGTAATTTATAAAGAATAGAAGTTTACTTGGCTAATGGTTCTGGGGGCTGGAAAGTCCAAGAGGATGTCAATGGTATCTGATGAGGGCTATCCTCTGATGAAGACATCATATCTCAAAGTAGTATTTGAGACAGAAAGAAAAAGGGAAATTAACTCTCACAATAACTAACCCATTCCTATGATAATGGCATTATTCCATTCATGAGAGCAAAGCCCTGATGACTAATTACCTCTTAAACTTTGACCTCCTGAAACTGTCACAATGCCAAATAAATTTAACCATGAATTTTGGAGGGGATGTTCAAACAATAGCAGAACACAACATAACAATGAAAAACTGCACAATTACAGCATGCAATGCTATGTGAGTGTCTCACCCCAAAAATAAGAAATAAATGCAACCACAAAAATATTCCTATACAATTCCATTAATATGAAGTACAACGATAGGCAATCTTATATTTTGTCAGAGGTCCGAATAATTGGATTTTGGATGTGAAACATTAGTGATTGGGAAGCAACATAAAATGATCTTCTGAGTGCTCATAATACTCTTGTTTGTACCATATGTGAAAGTTGCGCCTCTTTTATTGTGATGTTTAATCAAATTCTATGCATATTTTTCTACTTTTCTGTATGTGTGTTATCTTTCTGAAATATCTTAATGTTTAAAAGGTAAAGTGATTTGCAATATATTTATATATTGGAGATATTGAAGGTTTGGTTTGAGGTCATCATAATAAAACAAATATTGCAATAAAGTGAGTCACATACATTTTTTTTTGTTTTCAGGTGCATATAAAAGTTGTGTTTACACTATAATATAGTCTATGTGATAGTGTTATGCCTAAATAAACAATGCACATATCTTCATTTAAAAACACTTTATTGGTAAAAATGCTAATAATTATTGAAGTCTTTCAGGAGTCATAACTTTTTTGCTAGTTGCAGGTCGTGCCTCAGTGTTGATGGCTGCTGACTGATCAGGGTGGTAGTTGCTGAAGTTTGGGATAAGCTATGGCAATTCCTTAAATTAAGGCAACAATAAAGTTTGGCACATTAATTGACTCTTCCTTTCATGAAAGATTTATCTGTAACATGTGATGCTGCTTGATAGCATTTTACCCACAGTAGATAGAACTTCTTTCAAAGTTGGTGTCAATCTTCCAAACTCTGCCTTGGCTTTATCAACTCCGTTTATGTAATATTATAAACCATTGGTTGTCATTTCAACAATGTTTACAGCATCTTTAGCAGGAGTAAACTTACAAGAAACCACTTTCTTTACTCATCCTTAAGAAACAATTCCTCATGTTTGTTTTATTATGAGATTATAGCAATTCAGTCACATTTTGAGGCTCTGCTTCTAATTCTAGTTCTCTTGCTGTTTCCACCATATCTGCAGTTACTTCCTCCACTGCAGTCTCAATCCCCTGAAAGTCATCCATGAGGGCTGTGATTAACTTCTTCCAAACCATTGTTAATGTGGATATCTTGACCTCCTCCTATGAATCATGAATGTCCTTAGTAGCATCTAGATGGTGAATTCTTTCCAGGAGGTTTTCAAGTTACTGTATGCAGAACCATCAGAAGAATCACTATCTCTGGTAGCTCATGAAAAGAATTTCCTAAAATACAACACTTGAAAGTCAAAATTACTCCCTTATTCATGGGCTGCAGAATGAATGTTGTATGAGCAGGCATGAAAACAACATTAATATCCCTGCACATCTCTATCAGAGCTCTTGGGTAACCAGGTGCATTTTCAATGAGCAGCAATATTTTGAAAGGAATCCTTTTTCCTGGGGAGTACGTTTAATCAGTGGTCTTACAATGTTCAGTAAACCGTCCTGTAAACAGATGTGCTGTCATCCAGGTTTTGTTTTTCCATTTACAGAGCAAAGCATGGTAGATTTAGCATAATTCTTAAGGGCCCTAGGATTGCAAAATGGTAAACGACCATTGGCTTTAACTTAATTTCACCACCTGTATTGGACCCTAACAAGATTGTCAGCCTATCCTTCGAAGCTTTGAAGCCAGGCATTGGCACCTTGTTCCAGTAAACGGCTATTTTATGTACATGGAAAATTGTTTAGTATAACCACATTCATCAATCATCTCAGCCAGATCTTCGGGGTAACTTGCTGCAGCTTCTACATCAGTCCTTGCTGCTTTATTTTGCATTATTATGTTATGGAAAGAGCTTCTTTCATCAAACCACATGACTCTTTCAGGAGTCATAACCTTCAGGGAACAGGGAGGCCCAAGGAGAGGGAGATAGACGGGGAAAATCTGGTCAATGGAGCAATAAGAACACACATATCTATCAATTCTGTTTGCTGTCTTATATGGGAGTGATTTGTGGTGCCCCTCAAATTTACTATAATGACATCAAAGATCACCATAACAGATAGAATTATAATTTAACAATTTGAAGTGTTGTGAGAATTACTACAATATGACACAGAGACATAAAGTGAGCATATTCTGTTAAAAAAATGCCACAATTAGACATGATGGATGCAAGGTTGGTACAAATTTTCCATTTGTAAAAACCACCATATCTGCAAAATGCTGTAAAGTAAAATGCAATATAATGAGGTATACTCATCATAAGACTCTTTGAGGGGTAAGGTAGCTGTGAGTTGTAGCTTAATGACATTAATCATATCACTATATATAAAATTTTATTTCTACTCTTTTAGACGTCACAGTCACATACATCAAATGGTTTCCTCAAGGCATAATGCATCCAAAATTTTTGATATATATTGATGTAGGATGCTCTTATTGTACCATTAGGTAAATACATAATTTACGTCTAATAGAAAGGCAACTAGTTAAGATCAGTAAGCTTTATCTGTAATGTCCTTTCTCTAGAATAAATAGTTTCCTTTTTCCATCCATTCAAAATAAAAATGTCTATGTCCAATTGGTAGTAAACTTTCTACCTGTTATATTGCCTGTGGGTAGTTCCTTCCACTTCAGTGAACATCTATTATCCCATGTATGTGAATATGGAACCTACATAGCTTCTATAGACTAGTCAACCAGAACTCTCCAATACTTAGAGCTTGTGAAACCCTGACACATCGATCTGCTTCAACTTATGGTAGTATCCAAGCCTATACATGATAGAAATATAAACATACAAGAATAATTTTAGTTGCATCCTTTCAAAACCCAGAAAATTCACATATGTAACACTATTAATATTAATTCTATAAATTGTACAATATATATTTATTCATTCTTAAACTGTACTACATTCACTCATCTCTCAATGAAGCTTACAAATTGTTTTAAAATAGCCATTATGCATTAGTTATCTTTAGTTGAGGTCTTATAAGTTCTCCTTTGGAAAACAGATAATATAAAATAAATTCGCTAAAGTCAAGTCTTTTTCTGCTTATGCAAATGAGAAAGAATAATAACATAATAATGTTATTGATAAGGAAATAAACATTAAATATATTGCAGAATGTACAATTGCTTCTTTGTTAGGAAATCACTCACTGCTGAAAGACAAATTGATGACAATTTTGTTATTGTAAAGTACTTCCAATATCACGTTATTCCCATCATGATCTTTACCAGCATATTACTGTGTCTGACCCAAATGTAGTTTAATGATAAGCTTTCTAGAAGGACTGAAAGGAGATTTAATTTAGTCCTAGAAAAAAATCTATTTCTATATAATCACAGAAAATCATAATCTATATAGTCAAAGAGAGTCTGTGTCTACTAATGACTCAAAGATGGTTATTTCTATAAATAGAAAACATACAATTCTTACGGAGGGTGCCATAAAACTATTTCTTGGTGAAGCTGTCTGAGATTTCAATGAAGACCGAGTAGAACACTTTCTAGGACCTACATTTTTATGTTTTCACAAGTTTACCATAAATCCTAAAAAAAAAAAAAAAAACAAATGGGGAAACAGCAGTATTATTTGTATAATGTCATCCTCCTTGGAATAAAACAGTTATTCTCAGATAGGGTAATCAAATTGAGATTAAGCAAACTGGAGGGTTTTTTTTTTTTTTAATAATAGTGTTTGTTTGGCTTTCATGATGTTAATGAAAAGATTTTAAATGTTCCGAATTTCATTTTTTCTACCTTATCAAAGAGGTTGCTCTTAGGGAGTTTTGCTTTCTCCTGTGCTTTCAATTGGGTCTTCACTACTTGGCTGTGCATATTGGTAACTACCATGCTTTTTTCCTCAAAAAAAAATATATATATATATATTGCTCTTCTAGTCCACTTTTAAACAAAGATTACAGTATCTTCACCTTTCCTTCTAGCTTTCCACAGAATTCCATCTTGCTTATTTTAGTTATATTTTAGATTTCCTTTTTGAGATTCATATTTATATTTTAAAACCATAATCAACTCTTCTGTGCTCTATTGATAGGTTAACTCTAAAAGTTGAAAAAATGAGTGCTATTTACATGATCATAATTATAGAAATATTGTTGATTACAGAGCTAACTCATTTCCTTTGCTAATTTTCAAACAATGCAACATTTACTTCATCAAAGAAAATGTTTTAACTACTTATACATTACTTAAACATTTATTTTATTTTACATTTGCACTAAGATTATTTTCGAGTCCCGCCTCCAAATTACAAAGATTCCTTAACATTTTGTTTTAGTATTGAAAAATGTTATATACTTCATTCTCTATATCACCAATAATCTCTAGCGCTTGCTCATTCTTTTTGTGGGCTGAAATTCATTACTATCTTCTTAAACATATCTTTTTAAAAAATCCACTTGTTTTCTGTTCTAAGTTGTACCTCTTATTTTCTAGGTCAATTGCGGAGAATCATCTTGAAATTTTTTTCTTTACTGAACTTTTCTTGATTTTCACTTTGTTTTATTACCATACTTGTTGAAGTGACATCCCTAAAAAGATAAATTCCACAACTTTGATCCCGTAGGTGTCTGAGAATAACTAACCAAAAGCCTGACTGTTTACATAATTTAAGCTTAAAAATTATTTTCCCTTAGAATCTCTAAGACTGTATTACAATATCCACTGTATTCTAGCATCTATTATTGCTGAGGAATAATGAGATTCCAGGTGGATTCTTGTACCTTTTCTAGGTTATCTTACTTTTCTTTCTGGAAACATTTAGTTTATTTTTCCCTTGACTTTTTCTGTGAAAATCTTATGGCCTTCCTGCAGTCAAATCTGAAGTACATATTTTGATTTTGTTAATCTCTCAGAAGTATTTCTCAGAATTTAGCACTTCATTCTTATTAAAACATTTTGTTCTATTGGCTTTTAGGGTGACATAATCCATTCAAATAATGGAGCTCTCAAGTCTGTAAACTCCTAGACACTTATGCCTTTTCATTTTAGAGTAACCACACTCAACAATCTTGAAAACAGCAAAATACTTTTGAGATTGTATTTCTCATTGCCTAATCTAGGGAAAGCAGCAGAACTGAGTTGTATGAAAGTGCTTTAAAACTTTTCCCAAAGACTATCAAATCAACCCTTGATATTTACCTAGATTGTACTTGTAATTTCCTCTTCCACTTTTGCTTGGGCAGGATCCCCTGATAAGTCTACTACAGACAGGTTGCTGGATGCTAGGGAGTATTCTCAACATCTCAGTGTTTTGGGGGAAGGCTACATAGATGGAAAATACACTCAGTTTTACGTCCAGATTTTCTTAGAACCTTTCATGGCCTGATAAATATTAACATTTTCAAATTATCCCTGTGATTCTGACTGAAGAAAGAAAAACAAATTTCTGTCAAAGTACTGCATCTTAGCTTGATTTTCGCCAGATTCAGATCCCAAGGAAGGACTGGTTTATTGGTTGCAGATCTCGCAAAAACATTTGTTAAGGCGTGAGACGGGACATAGAAAAGGAAAGAAGATTAATTAAGTATCTTATCAAGCAAGTTATCCTTGGGAACACTTGGAACCTAATGAGAACCAGAGAACTTTGACAGTCAGTGAAGAATATGAGTTTCAGAAGTAATGACAGTGTAGCTGTATTTACACACCAACTCCCAGTAATTATTGGATGGGAGCTGCTCCCATAGTGGGGTAAAGGGAAACTATTTTTGACCATTTATGAGCCTGAGCTCTGAGTGGTTACTGGGGGGTTACATACACTTTGTTCATAGGAAAAGAGATACAGATGCTGGCAGTTGGGAATCCGACAATTTTGCACTGAAATGATAAGGATATGGCAGGGAAATAAGCAACACCTATTGCACGCTAAGATAAAGAAAGATGTACAGAAGTGACCTCTTCTAGCAATCTCTACTTCTCAAGTAACTCGTTTCCCTGGGATTTTGTGTTACCAGGTCTCCTTATTGTCCTGTTTTATTCAAGGCTCCTATGTTCTTGAAAAATTGAATCATTCTTCTATCTAGCCTTACAATTTTGTTTGTCTCCCATATTATTTTGTTCTCACTCCATATACTATACAAGAAAAAAAATTAGCTATTTCTATTCTTTTAGGATTTATTTGGTATAGCAAGAGAATTATCACAACAAGACAATTATCACAGCAAGAATCTTTTCACTTGAAATCTAGACCCATATATCTAAAAAACCTACTCTGGCTTTCCTCTTGAATATCATACTGGCACCTCCTACTAAACCTTTTCATTAACAAAGTTAGTATATGAAACCAACTACTAACCTTTTTATAAATTTCTAATTCCACAGATAGAGGGTTACCAAGTAAAACAGAATGCCCAGTTAAATTTGAATTTCAGGGAAATAGTAAATACCTTTGTATAGGCAAATCTTGCACAGTACAAAAGGCATACACATGCTAAAAGATTATTCATTATTTTTTCTGAAATTCAAATTTAACGAATATCCTGTATTTTTAAGTAAAGCAACTCTACATTGATTGCCCCATGTTTTTTTGTTGCTATCTCTCCCTCTTTAAACACACCTGGTCAGTCACCAAATACTGTTGTATTCACTTCCTAAATTATTACCCAGTCTACTCTGTATTTCTAAGCAGCTCTATTGCCACTACATTTGTTATAAACACTCCAATCTCTGTCTTGATTACTTAATTAAAATTTCTGTCTCTTTTCTCCAAACTACTGCCAAAATTAGCTCAGACTTGATCATGTTACTTCCTTGAATAATACCTTCATATGGTTTCTAGTTATACCTAGATCCCAAGTAAAATCCCTACATTGGGCTTATAAAGCCTTCCATGATATATGGTGTATTCTCAGACTTCTTATCCAGCCCAATCTTATGTCAAGTTCTCACTAACAAGTGGAGCTGAAAACACAATGGACATCCATTAATTTGTGAAGAAGGACACAACTTTCCTGCCTCCAGGCCTTCACAATTGCTGTCACTTTCTCAGTGAGTCTATCTTTGATCATACTAGGTTAGGTTTTCTACTACAGATTTCTTAACTATTTCATTTATTTTCATCTTTACCTCATTTGTGACTACTGATGTAATGTCTTTATTCCCCTATAGAATTTAATGTCCAAAGCACATGGGCCATTTATTTTTTCTCATTTATTCATCAACATGTCTAAATATATGTGTGATGAATGACTGAATAAATATTATCCTAGTGAATGCTATTAATAAAATAAAACTACCTCTCTTATTGACTTTTTCTGTATCAGAATAACTCTTCTCTCTCTCTGTGTCTGTTTTAATTTTTATTTTTTCATACCCTATGCTGGTCGTTAGACTTCATGGAATTCTACTTTTCCATCTATCCTAACAGTTTCAATACTATTTAGAAGTGTGAATGGTCTCATTTATACTCCCTTTAATACAGTTAAAGGGAAAAATGTCTTCAAATAGGCCAAGGGGAAAATTATTACATCATTAATCTGAATTTTAACCAGGTGTGAACTAGGAGTGAGAATGGAAGATGTCAAATTAAATAATTAGAACTAGAGATGGGCAGAAGCAACTGGGGAACCAAAGGTGGGGCTTAATAATGCAGGACCACAAAATTGACAGTTCTTTTAGGATTTATTTGGTATAGCAAGAGAATTATCACAGCAAGAGACTGATTTTGCTTGTACTGATACTCATACACTATACCTTTCAGTATTTTGCCATTGTTCTGAAAGTCGAGATAGCATTTTATTTTTCCAAGATGGTGGATTGGAGGCTTTTAACATGCCTTAGCCACGTGGAAATACCAAGATAGTGCAGAAAGATAAATTCTGTGAGTTTTAATTCAAGAAGGAAAATGGAAATCCATCAGAATCCTGAAGGACATCTCAGATCCCCGAGAAAATATGTGCCAACAAGCCCCATGATGGCATCTGAATGATAAAAGTGAGTGAAGCCCCAGTACATGAGAGAGGCAGAGAGTCTCCCTCTGTGATTCACCTTTTCACTGGGGATTCAATCAACACAGTCCAAGAGACAACACTTTGTTTCTTCCCTGGAGCTAGTGTGGGGAGTGGCTTGGAGGCACAGAGGGGGAAACAAAGTGGGAACATCTGCAGGCATTTTTTCAGCCCTAGGACTGAGAGCAGGATGACATTTTTAATCTAGGCACATACAGAGACAGTCATTCTTTGACAACTTAGCAGCATGGTCACACAGACATTTAGTCTCTTGCCAAAAACTGAAGCACTTGCTCTAGAGCAGAGTAGGGCTCTCCATAGACAAAACTGTGGGAAGTGCCTCAACAGCAGGCACTGGAATTATGTTTTCTCTGTCACAGGCCTGCGGCAGGAGGAGGACTGCTGCAGCCGTGATTTTTCCTGGACCATGAGACTTGCAGGAAGGGCCAGTTTGGCAACCTGGGACTAGTCTGTGTATTGCTTTATTGGATGCTTCAGCCTGCTCCCCTGAGTTTGTGGTGCAGCAGGGCCTTTCCGTTCCATCCTCAAGCAGAAATTCAGGCATTTGGAGCACATGTTTCCCAGGGCCAGCAGTCTTAGCAGCCTCCATCCTTGTTGGTCATAGATTATGTTGCAGTGAAACCTCTTTGCTCTACGCCCAGACACATCATCAGGCATTCAGAGCATCTACTCACCTAGATCAGCAGCTGATGTCTCGTGACCCTTCCTGGGCAGAGATCTGGTAGCAGTATTGCTCTTTCTTCTCCACACCCAGGCAGCTCTCCAGGCATTTGGAACACCTGCTTTCCTGGTTCAGTACACTGCATTGTTCTACCTGTCATGTGTAGAGATCTTGGTGCAGGGCGTACCTCTCTGCTTGGTGCAGGGGGTACCTCCCAGGTAGCTGGAGCACCCACTCGCCTGAACCAGCAGCCTAAGCTGCCTTATCATTCCTGTTCAGAGATCTCACCGCAGTGACAACTTTTCTGCTCCATGCTCAGGCTGATCTACAGACATTCAGAGCACTTGTTTGCCTGTATCAGCAACCTGAGCTGCTCCACCCTACCTGTGAAAAGACTGTGGTGCAGTGGGACCCTCTCTGACACATGCCCAGATATATTTTCAGGTAGTCATATCACCCATCCACCTTGATTAGCAGCCTGAGCCACCTCACCTTTCCTGTGCAGATATTATGATGCAGCAGAGTCCCCTATGATGCACATCCAGGTAGATCTCCAGGCATCTGGAACACCTACTTTCACGGATTAGGAGTTTATGTCACCAACTCTGAATGTAGGGAAATTGGAGCCAAGAATGTTTCCCACCTCCTAGGTTAAGCACACCTCTGGGTTCTTGGTGCTTTCCCACTGGATGATCCCTCAGTGCTGGTGCTTATGCATGCCTGCCATTAGGGCACCTATAGGCGAATGTTCCTGATCTGGCCTCACCTATATGGCCCACTGCCATCACTGGGGCCTAGCCAGGGAGGTCAGGCCACTGTGCACCCCGGAAATCAACCCACTGCCTGAGGCAACAGATAATTTCTCCCAGTAAGTAAGAATCAAGTATATACTGAGCCGTGTTGACCACAGTTTGTTCTTACCCATAAGCACCATCTACTGGCTTATAGGTCAAACCACACAGCCTAATATAAATCCAGCCAAAAGAAGTGCAGTGGGCTATAGAAGCAAAGCCAAAAGGCCTTATTGAACACTCCCTACAGTCACATCCCCTCGGGAAAAGAGAAGGAAAAAGAGAAAAAAAAAAAAAGCAGTAGTATTATAGGAAAAGAAAGGAAAAGAAAAATTCTATCCACATGAAAATTTTACAAAAGCTAGAAGTACCAACATCTCCAAATGAGAAGGAACCAGTGCAAGAATCCTGGCACCATAAAAAATCTGAATGTAGTGGCATGATCAAAGAACCACACTCACTCTCCATCAGTAGTCCAAAACCAAAATGAAAACTCAGAAGAGACAGATAAATAATTCAAAGCATAGGCTGGGTACAGTGGCTCACACTTGTAATATCAACATTTTGGGGAGGCTGAGGTGGGTGGATCAGTTGAGTTCAGGAGTTCAAGACCAGCCTGGCCAACATGGTAAAATCCCATCTCTACTAAACAGAGAAATACAAAACATTAGCTGGGTGTGGTGGCACAAGCCTGTAGCCCCAGCTACTTGGAAGTCTGAGGCATAAGAATCACTTGAACCCAGGAAGCGGAGGCTGCAGTGAGCTGACATCATGCCACTGTACTCCAGCCTGGTCAACAGAGCAAGATCCTTTCTCAAAACAAAACAAAACAAAACAAACAAACAAGCATAAAATGCAAAGCATGGATTGCAAGAAAACTCCAGAGATAAACATCATAAAAATAAATCAATCAGAGCTTCTAGAATTGAAAAACACAAGGAATTTCAAAATAAAATTGAAAGCTTTAACAGTAGCCTGGACAAAGCAGAAAAACATTTCAGAGCTTAAAGACCAGTCTTTTGAATTAACCCAGTCAAATTAAAATATACATATATATGTATATTTTATAAAACACACATATCGAGGAATATAGGATTCTGTTAAGTGAACAAATCTACAAGGTAGTGGTATTCCTAAGACAGAAGAAGAAAATTTAAACAAACTGGTAAACAAATTTGAGGGACTAATTCAAGAAAATTTCCCTAATGCTGCCAGACAGGTATATATACAGGAAATCCATAGAACATCTGCAAGATACCATGCAAAACAAACATCACCAAAGTCACTAGACTGTCCAAGGTCAACACTAAAGAAAAATTCTTAAAAGCAGGCAAAGTAAAAGGTAAGATCACATACAGAAAACTTCATCAGGCTAACAATGGACTTCTCACCAGAAACCTAACAGTCCAGGACTAATTTGGGGCCTACTTTCAGCATCCTTAAGGAAAAGAAATTCCAAACAAGAATTTCATACTCTGACAAATGAAGCTTCATAAGTGAAAGAAAAATAAAATATTTTCCAGATAAGCTAGTGGTAAGGAAAGTTGTTACCATTTGACCAACATTTGAAGAGATTCTTACTTAAAAGAGTTCTACACATGGAAATGAAAGAAAAATAACTGTTACCACAAAAACATACTTTAATTACATAGCCTATAATGCAAACACACAATAGAAACTATAAAGTAAACATCTAACAACTTCAAAATAGGATCACAATCTCACATATTAATATTAAAAGCCCCACTTAAAAGGCATAATTACAAGTTGGATAAAAAATAAGACCCATCTTTCTGCTGTCTTCAGAGACTCATTTCATGGACAATGAGATCCATAGGCTCAAAATAAAGGGATGGGAAAAAAATCTACCAAGCAAGTGATAAACAGAAAAAAGAAGAAGATGCAATCCTCATTTTAGAAAAAACAGACTTGAAACCAATAATGGCAAAAAAGAACAAAGAAGGGCATTACATAATTGCGAAGGGTCAATTCAACAAGAAAACTTAACTAGCCTGAATATGTATGCACCCAACATTGGAAAAGCAAGTTCAAAAGAAAAAAAAATTCTAGGCCTTTGAGAAGACTTAGACAGCCCACAATGATAGTGAGAGACTTCAACACCCTACTTACAACATTAGACAGATCATTGAGGCAGAAAACTAACGACACTGGACTTAAATTAGACCCTTGATCAATTGGACCTAATAGACGTCTACAAAATACTCCATGTACCAGCCACAGAATATACATTCTTCTCATCTACACATTAAACATAATTCAAGATTGACCACATACTCAGACATTATGCAAGTCATAATAAATTCAAAATTTATCAAAATCATACCAACTATATTCCCAGATCACAGTGTAATAAAAATGTAAATCAACACAAAGAAGATATCCCTAAACCACAAAATTACATGGAAATTAAGTTTCTCCTGAATAATTTTTGGGTAAATAATGAAATTAAGGCAGAAATAAGATATTATCTGAATTTAATAAAGAGGCCCAACATACCAAAATCTGAAAGATGAAAAAAAAAAAAAAAAAACGAGTGTTAAGAGGAAAATTTATAGTAGTAAAGACTTACCTCAAATAGTTAAACAGATCTCAAATTAACTGACATCACACCTAGAGGAACTAGAAAAACAAGAATAAGCTGACCCAAAGGCTAGCAGAAGAAAATAAATAACTAAAACCACAGCAGAATTGAACAAAATTGAGACCCCAGAGGTCCATACAAAGTATCAGTGAAACTAAAAGTTTGTTTTTGAGAGAATAAACAAGATTGATAGACCACTACAAAGGTAACATTACAACTTATCCCACAGAAATAGAAAAGATCCTCAACATATCCATGAATACAAACTAGAAAATCTAGAGGAAACGGAAAAATTCCTGCAAAAACACAACCTCTAAAGATTGAACCAGGATTAAATTGATACCCTGAGCACACTAATATCAAGTTCTAAAATTAAATCATTAGTAAAAACTTGCCAACTTAAAACAGCCCCAGATTAGAGGGATTTATGGCTGAATTCTACCAGATGTATAAAGAAGAGCTAATATCAATTCTACTAAAACTATTCCAAATAACCAGGAGGAAAGACTCCTCCCTAAGTCATTCTATGAAGCTGGCATAACCCTAATACCAAAATCTTGCAAAGACATAACAACAACAGCAACAACAACAACGAGAACGACAGGCCAATATCCCTGATGAACATAAATGTAAAAATCCTCCACAAAATAGTAGCAAACAAAATCCAGCAGCACATCAAAAAATTAATCTACCACAAATAGGCTTCATTCTTGGAATGCAGGGTTGATTCAATATATGCAAATCAATGAATGTGATTCACCACATAAACAGAATTAGAAACAAAACTCAAAAGATCATATCAATAGACACAGAGAAAGCTTTTGATAAAATCCATCATCCCTTCGTGATAAAAATCCTCCACAAACTAGGCATTGAAGAAACATACCTCAAAACAATAAGAGCCATGTATCACAAACCCACAGCCAACATCATACTGAATGGACTAAAGCTTGAACCATTCCCCTTGAGAACTGGAACAAGACAAGAATGTCCACTCTTACCACTCCTGTTTACCATAATAGTGAAAGTCATAGCCAATGCGATAACACAAGAAGAAGAAATAAAAGGTATCAAATAGGAAAAGAAGTCAAATTACTGCTCTTTGCTCATGATATTATTCTACGTCTAGAAAAACCCTAAAAACTCCTCCAAAAGACTCCTGGAACTGATAAATGACTTCAGTAAAATTTCAGGACACAAAATGAATATATGCCACAGTAGCAATTTTATACACCAACAGAGTTCAAGATGGAAGCCAAATTAAAAATGCAATCCCATTTACAATAGCTATACACACAAAAAGATACCTAGAATTACATCTAATCATGGCGGTGAAAGATCTCTACAAGGAGAACCACAAAATATTGAAGAAATAATAGATGACACAAACAAACAAAAAATAATTCCTTCTTCATGGATTAGAAAGATCATTGTTGTTGAAATGGCCATGCTGCCAAAGCAATCTTCAGATTCAATGCTCTTCTATCAACTACCAATGTTATTGTTCAAAGAATTAGAAAATACTATTCTAAAATTCATATGGAAGCAAAAAAGAGCCCAAATCACCAAAGTAATTATAAACAAAGAGAACAAAACTGGAGGTATCACATTACCTGACTTCAAACTATACTATAACTCTACATTAATTAAAATAGCATGATACTGGCACAAAAACAGACACATAGATCAATGGAACATTATAGATAACCAAGAAATAAAGCTTTACATGTACAGCCACCTGATCTTCAACAAAGTCAACAAAAAGAAGCAATAGGGAAAGGACTCCCTATTCAATAAATGGTGCTGAGACAGTTGACTGATTATATGCATAAGACTGAGGCTGGACCCCTACTTTTCACCATAGACAGCACTTAATTCAAGATGAATTGGAGATTTAAATGTAAGACCTCAAACTATAAGAATCCTAGAGGAAAACCTAGGAAATATCATTCTGGACATCAGCACTGGGAGAAAATTTATGACTAAGTTTTTAAAAGCATTTGCAATAAAAACAAAAATTGATAAGTGGGTCCTAATTAAACTAAAAAGCTTCTGCACTGCAAAAACAAAACAAAACAAAACAACAACAACAACAACAAAAACCTATCAATAGAGTAAACAGACAAGCTACAGAATGGGAGAAAATATTTGCAAATTGTGCAGCTGACTAAGGTCTCAGATTTAGAATCTATCAGGAACTTAATTCAACAAATAATTCCATTATAAAATGGGCAAAACACATAAACTGACACTTTCCAAAAGATGACATACAAGTAAAAAAAATATGAAAAAATGTTCGTCAACACCAATCACCGGAGAAATGAAAATCAAAATCACAATGAGATATCATTTCACACCAGTCAGAATGTCTTTTATCAAAAAGTCAAAAAATAACAGATACTGGAAAGACTGAAGAGAAAAAGGAATGCTTATACATTGTTGGTGAGAATGCAAATTAGTTCAGCCACTGGGGAAAGCAGTTGGGAGATTTTCTCAAAGAACTTAAAGCAGAACTACCATTTGACCGAGCAATCTCATTATTGGAAATATATCCAAAAGAAAATAAATCTTTCTAGCAAAAAGGCACGTGCACTTGTATATTCTAATAGATGATGTCCATTAATAAGCAAATGGATAAATAAACTGTGGTATATCCAGAATAATGAATATGATTCAGCATTGAAAATTATGAGCTATCAAGCCATACAAAGACACAGAGGAAACTTAAATGTATATTACTAAGTAAAAGAGTCCAGTCTTACAAGGCTACAGTACCATATGATTCCAAATATATGACATTCTGGAAAAATTTATAACTGTGGTAGCAATAAAAAGATCAGGAGCTAGGAGGGAGGGAATGATGAGAAACAGAACACAAGGATTTTAGGGCAGTAAAATATTTTGTATGATACTCTAATGATGTATACATGTCATTATACATTTATCTGAGCCCATAGAAACTACACCAGGAAGAGTAAACCCTAATGTAAACTATAGACCCCAGGAGGTAAGGATGTGTCAATGTAGGTTCATCAGCTGTAGCAAATGTACCTGCCTGGTGTGGGATATTGATGGTGGGGGAGGTATGCATATGTACAGCAGGGGATATATAGAACTCTGTACTTTCTGCTCAATTTTGCTGTTAAATAAACTGCTTTAAAATGTCTATTAATTTTTTTATAAAACGAAACACCATTAAAAGAACACTAAATGTGGGTCTTATTCAATAACTAGACAGATTTGTTTTCAGGATGACAAAGATGACAGAATTCAGTAAAATTTTATAGAATATAATAGTGTTGAGCAAAACCATAGGTAATTGACATCTGAACATAAATCTGAAAGTATATTAAAATCAAACATAATCTACCCTGTATTTCCCTAGGGATTTTATTGGTGGTCTATACAAAATCATACTTATATACATTCCTATCGACTTATTGATTCTTTGATCAAATTAATTATTGTGTCCTTAAGAATCAACATTGTTTTTTGTGATATAAAAAAGAGTCAATATAATTACTGATAAATTATATCTAAATATTACTATCTTAAACAGTTTGGACTGCTTTAACAAAGTATCATAGAATGAGTGGCTTATAAACAACAGAAATTTATTTCTCACATTTCCAGAGGGTGGAAGCTCCAGATCAGGGTATCAGCCTGGTCGATTTGGATGAAGACCTTCGTCTAGATTGTAGACTCAGCCTGGTGGATTTTGGTGAAGACACTCTTCTAGATTGTAAACCGCCTACTCTGTCCTCACAAAGTAGAAAGAGAGAGAATTAACTTTCTGGACTTCCTTGCAAGGGTCCCCTTTCACAAAAGCTCCATCCTCATGACCTAATTACCTCACCATCTCCAAACACTATCACATTAGAGATTAGATTTCAATATATAAATTTTGGGGAGACATAAACATTTCATCTATAATGATTACTTTCTAGAAAATAGAATAATGCATAATTAAATATTGGTATGCCACTAAATTTTGATTATTTTTAATTTGGTGATCTTGATATCAGCATGAATAGAGAGAGGGTTAGTTATTTCAAAGAATTCTGAAGAACAGCTTTGGTAGAACACAGTAAAATCTGATATATATATATATATATATATATATATATATATATATATATATATATTTTGGCACGTGCTTTAGATTTTATCTGTGCTGCTCATTTGCCTTGCTGAAATGAGCAGATTTTAAGTGGGAGTTTCTTTTCTTTGCATTTAAAATAACTCAGTTGTTGAAAAATATTGTTCATGTGAGCCAATTGATTTTGTTAAAAGCCAAAGAAAATTTTTAAATGTTTTTTAATATAGATTGAAATGATTAAGGAAAAGAAGGAATAATAAAAATATTGTTCTATAAAGGAATGAAATTGCAATGCTCATACACAGATTGAAGAATCTGATACTCTCTTAAATCTGCTAATGTGATTTTCAGTTCATGTAACTAATACATTATTGATATTTCGTGTAGATACTTGTATTATTGTTTTAAGATCCAAGAGCAGAAATTCACAGCCAAACATCATTTGTAATGAGTAGTGAGCATAATATAAACTCTTCGTTTTGGGGCAGTGTCTGTTTAAGGCCACCTCTCATATTATATAATGCTCATATCTATTTTGCTTAAATCTCTATGCTTCAACATTTTCTGAATTAGCTGTACCAGATCAATTCCTTTCATCCTGTTAAATCTCACCGGAGGGCTACATATTCATTCACAGGCCTTAATTGAGATTCTAGAAAGTGCCTTCTAATATTTTCTTGACAGCTTCCAATATTTTTCAGTGTGTAGTTTCCTTGTTACAAAAAGAATACAAAACAATAGAAAGAAATTGATAAAGCACGTAAGTAGATCACAAAGTTGATGTTTCTTCATTGATTTTAAGGATTTTTGCCATTTTTAAACTGTTATTATAGACTATGTCATGGAAGCCTAAAATAGAGAACAATGACTATTTTTACCAAAAATTTGATAAGTTAGGCAAACAAGATTCAACAGTTTTTAAAATGTAGTTCAGCTGAATTCACAGGAATCTCCGTATTGCCAATGAGTATTAAGTAAAGGATAGCACAGAAATATATTTTTAAAAAGATTGGAATATCATGGTTCTGAGAAGTGTAAGGTGCTGCTGTGGAATTTTTAAAAAGACAGGCATCATTCAAATGGTTAATTTATAGCTATAAATAAAGTGGTCTTTCCCATAAGTTTTTCGTAACTTTTTTTTCATAACTCCTATGTGCACAGTGCCACCAACAGGAAAGACATACACTATCAAATAAGGATGTATTTCAAATTCAAAGGGAAACTACAGATTTTGAATAATCTTCAAGAGTATAATAACTGTCAGCTGCTGTACCATGTCTCTGAGCCATTCTAATCTTGACTACTAACTTTAGCTATTCAGGTAACTACTCTGCTTTTTGTCTAGTGTGGAGCAGTATTATTATATACTTAGGGTGCATTACACTGATATTCAAATATTTTCAAAATGACCTGTAGTAAAAAAAATTTTTTCGTGATCCATAATACACGCATATGCACTCAATTACACACAGTTGAAATAAAATTCCACAAAACAATATTTAAACTTACTTTGTGCAGTAAACTTCAACATTTCATTTTTCTATTCTATTTCATATTTCTCTGCCTTCTTGTGGAACAAGTTCTATCACTTTTGCGTTCTCATATAGTATGCATTATATGAAGACCTTGGACAGTGCCAAATTTTTAATTAAAAGATGTTTGATAAATGCACGAATCGTACCAGCTTCTTGAGTACCAAAATTCTTCCCTTAAAGATCATAGTTTTTACGTTTTGAAATATTTCAAAAAATTTTTAAATCTTTAGCCATAAGTAATAAAATTAAAGATATTGGCATTTGCAAGGAAGTCCCATTGGGAATGGAACCAAGTTGGTGAAATGGAAAGAGAAGAAGGAAAATAAGTCAAGGAACTTTGAAAGATATTAGATCTACTTGCTAGCAAATGACATACTTAGCAATATATATTTTTTTCTCGTTTTGTGTGGTGGTTCTCTCACTCTTTATGTTTACTAAGAGGAAATTTTCCCCAGGCCATTCTATAAATTATACCATGAAGCTGGCTGTGATGCTTTTGATATCTGTTAAGAAACCATTGATAACAACACAAAAAAATACAGCCTTGAAGAAAATTATTATCCTGCTATCAATTCTAGCCAAACATACCTGATTTATACTTGTATATAGATGTGTATATGTGAATTTCAACAAGAGAACCATCACATATATTTTAAAATGCCAGGTATATTTATATATTTAAAAGAAGGCCGGGACCTGTGCCTACCTGTAATCCCAGCACTTTGAGAGGCCGAGGTGGGCGGATCACTTGAAGTCAGGAGTTCGAGACCAGCCTGGCCAACATGGCGAAACCCCATCTCTACTAAAAATACAAAAATGAGTCAGGTGTAGTGGCGCAAGCCTGTAATCCCAGATACTTAGGAGGCTTAGGCAGGAGAATCACTTGACCCTGGGAAGCAGAGGTTCCAGTGACAGAGAACATGCCACTGTGCTCCAGCCTGGGCAACACAGTGAGACTCCACCTCAAAGAAAGAAAGATAAATATAATTTTAAAAGAAAATAATATGAATTATTTTTTCCTTTAGCAGTGAATTATGATTTAAATTATAGAATACAGTATGGAGCATGCAGGAAAACAAATACTTGAAAGCCTTTAAAAAGCTGTCCCAAAGGGACAACTTACAGATACTACCACAAGGGGGCTCAGTAAGGGAGGGAAAAGGAAAGAATTAGGATACAACATTTTTTAAAACGTGAAAATGCCATTTCATATTTTAAAGATCCTCTCTCTCTCTCTCTCTCTCTCTCTCTCTCTCTCTCTCTCTCTCCCCCCCCCCCCCGTCTCTCTCTCCGTCTCTTCTCCCTCCACCTTTTTATGAAATAAAAACTGAAACTAAAAAGCCAATATTTCTGAGAGGAATTGCTGAGTTCTGGTTTGTCTTGTAGCCTACTTACACTATGTTGCAGGAAACTCAACAGACTGCATAGGTACTCAGAAGGTAATTTTTATAGCCAATGCAAATGAGCAGTATACTCATAAATGATGTTATGGATTCAGATATGTTTTTATAATTTTGGATAAAGGTAAAGATATTTTTCTGAAATATGGGTATAATCAATGTGTATTATGGGACTTCTTTCTTTCCTTCCTCTTCTTTCTCCTTCTTTTTTTCTCTTCTTTGTCCTTTTCTTCTTCTTTTGATTTTTCCCTATATTTTGTTGCTCTCTCCCTTCTCCTTTTCCTCTTCCACCTCTTCTTTTTCACCTCTCTGTGTATACAAATGTGTTTTTCCTGGGTTACATGATATAATGCAAAGTTCAGAGGTCCTGGAATCAGGCATATTTCAGTTTGATTTTTTGTCTTTTTTGTCTTTGGATGAAATGTTTAACTTTTATGAGCACTATAATCGAAAAAGTATTTCCTAACCTGTAAATTTGGAAACATATGCTGCAGGACTATGAGAGTTTTAGAAAAAAAAAAAAATTATATATATATATATGTGTGTATATATATATTTTATATATGTGCATATATACACATAAAATATATATACAGTTACTTTGGTGGGTATTTTTTATATATGTGTATATGTATTTTATGTATGTATACACACACATATATATAAAATACCTACCAGAGTAACTGGAAAATATTAATTCCTTAATAAATAGTGGATTTTTTATGGTTATGAGAGTGTCAATTATTTTATGAATATGAAATGAAATTCATTGTTTAATCTAACTTTGGTTATTAGTGTTTCCTTTAATATTCAGAAGCACAATATCTCCTTCACACACATCTTTACTGATCTATGTACCTATAAACGTTTCAGTGTAATACTGTGAAAAATGTCAGTTATATGTTGCTGACATATAACTATAGTTAGTATGGATGAGCCTCAGTAGACAGAATTTCTACCTATTTGAAGTTTTCAAAAATGAAAAAGACATATTTCTTGGACCAACAGTAAGACCCAGCTGATTTTAGAGAATAAAGCACTAAGAACTGAATAAAAATAAAAACATATAGGCAGCAAAACATTTTGTATGGATACTGTAATGGTGAATACATGATACTATGAATTAGTCAAAACCCAAAAACCATAGAGCATAATCAGTGAAACTTAATGTAAACTATTAACTTTAGTTAATAACAATACATTAATATTGGTCTATTGATCATAAAAAGTGTACCACACCAACGCAAGATGCTGACCCTTTTCCCATTTGCCCTGAGAATACTTGTCAGGGTGCTTGCAGCTGCCATGTTTACCCCGAGAAATATCCATGTAATATCTCACTTTTATTATTATTTTAACGTCCCTCCATTATATAGATGTTGGAAACAAAATATATCATTCTGTATCATTCTATTTATAGCATTTTGTTTTAGTAGTTGTATATCTATTTACAAAATATAGTAATTCTCTATTGCAGAAAATGTCACACCCTAGAAAACGTAGCTTTCCTACCCGTGATGTTAGCATCACTCTCGAAGAGTTGTTGGCTGAAGATTCATTTGACGAACCTGATTTTTCTAAAATAGATAATTCTGATGAGTCAGACAATTTTGATGTTAGTTCTGTTTAGAAATCATTCCAAGGATAGTTCTTATATTTTATTTTCACATGGAAAATCAGTCAGATTTGCTTCAGCCTCAAAGAGTGTGTTTATGTAAAATTAAATGAGCACTGGCAGCAAGATGCACTTTTTTTTTTCTAAACAGGAAAAGGGTTACTAATAGGAGAAACTGTGGACAGGGATGATGAAAAAGGAAGTAAGTATATGGGAACTCTGTACTTTTTGACCAGTGTTACTGTAAACCTAAAACTGCTTAGCAAACAATCTGTTAATTAATTTTTAAAAATCTATATATATACTTCTCAAACAGAGGATGTCTAGTGTTTTCATCTTTTGACGATAAGCATTTATTTCTTCATGCAAAATGTTAAAGTTTACACTGTGGGATTTAAATTACAACTATAATTATTTAATACTTAATGTTTATCTACATTTCTCTACTATGAATGTACAAGAATGCTTGTATATTAAGATTTTCCTGAATATTTATCTATGTTTCTCTACTATGAATGTACAGAAATGCTTGTACATTAAGAATTTCTTGAAGACAACCTAATATTTAAAGTTTTACTTGTAATATGATAGAAATAATAAATATTGACCTATTTATTGGGCACTTTCTCTGTTACAGGTACTATGTTAAGTACTTTATCTGCATCATATAAAGCATGTTCATAACTTCTAAGAAAGAAATTATTGTCCAGAAAGTCTTCTAATCTGAATATTATTTATGTACTTATAATTCAAATAACTACGAAAACGGAATGTAATGAATTATTTTAACTTCATTTAAAAATCAATGATTTATGCCATAAAAAAGGATGAGTTTGTGTCCTTTGTAGGGACATGGATGCAGCTGGAAACCATCATTCTTAGCAAACTATCACAAGAACAGAAAACCAAACACCGCATGTTCTCACTCATAGGTGGGAACTGAACAATGAGATCACTTGGACTCAGGAAGGGGAACATCACACACCGGGGCCTATCATGGGGAGGGGGGAGGGGGGAGGGATTGCATTGGGAGTTATACCTGATGTAAATGACGAGTTGATGGGTGCTGATGAGTTGATGGGTGCAGCACAGCAACATGGCACAAGTATACATATGTAACAAACCTGCACATTATGCACATGTACCCTACAACTTAAAGTATAATAATAATAAAAAAAGAAAGAAAAAAAAATCAATGATTTAATAATAGTACATATCCTGAGTTGTGTGCATATTTCTGTTTAAGAAGAAAAATGACTAACATACAGTTGTGTTAAATACTCATTCATAAAACTTATTATAAATATTACACATATTTATACTATTAACTAGAGATATTATACACTGATAAGTCAGTAATTCAACTCAGAAATTCATAGGAGACTACTATTGGTACTCTGTCATTATTTCTGAAACTAGAATTATTTATGTAGTGAAAGTATCCAATATTTTTCCATCTATTTCATTTTAAATCTCTGTGTTATATAATATACTTATTGCAAGATGATTAAATTGCAAACAACAGAGGGCTTGGAGAAACTGTGTCTTGGATGCTACCCTAGAATATGTCAGACTTTTTGAAAATTAGACATATTTATGTAGAATACACTTTATTTGAAAGAACACAAATACACTATTTTCAGTTTAGTTCTTTAGAACATTCAGAAAATCAGGAAGTTACATATGTCAAGAATAACTGATGGCTTAATCCAACCTCATCATTGGGCATATAAACAAAAAGAATATAAGAAGTCATGATTCATTGTAACATAATCAAATGACACTGCCCTTCTAGGGCAACAAGAGCACTATAAGATAATTGACTCTGGTTAAAAACAAACAATGAACCAAAAAAGTTAGAAATCATTTCAAAATAAAATGTTTAAACAATATGTATACTTCTGATTCATAGCAGCCATGGTGACTTTACCTGCTACATTGATGTTTTCTAAATGAGAAAAAGTAAAGGGCAAAAAGAGCACTATAAGGTAATTGACTCTGATTAAAAACAAACAATGAATCCACAAGGAAAAGCCTTTTCTACTGATTTTATTTTCTTTCAGACATTTTGTAATTTATCTTTCAAATTTCTATTCCTGGAGTGTAGTCACATCACAAATAACAGTATCAAAGTTGAAAGATATTGGATTTGTAATAAATTGCTGCTGTATAAAGGCATCAAGCTTTGGTTTTTGGCCCTCCATGATTATTCAGTTTATCTACTCCATCACGACATAGGATCTAGGATATTTTAAAGAAAATATATCAACTCAATTGTTGGTTTGGGCAACACCTTCTGGTAATAAGTTGTTTTGTTATATGATCTCGTGTGATCCTACATAACTTTATATCCACTCAAACATTCCAATTCAAAAAGTGAAACACAGAATCTCACATTATAAAGTAATAACTTCTCTAAGAGTGTAAATATTAAATTATCCAAAATACTAATTCACCAAAACACCTAGTTTTTAATTAAAAGTTATTTTGAATCACAAAGTTCCCAAATAACTTCAAACAGTATATTAGAAACCTTGAAAATATAAATTATTGCAGTTTTTATTCAATAAGAATTATTTGTATCTGCACGTTATGCACATGTACCCTACAACTTAAAGTATAATAATAATAAATAAATTTAAAAAAAAAAAAAAAGAATTATTTGTAATTGTTTTTTGGTTTTGGTTTTGGGTTTTGTCTATTTTTTATTTTTATTTTATTTTTAATTTTTTAATTTTTAATTTCAATTTAAAAAATTGTAATTATCTCTTCTTATCTTGAAAAATCAGTCTAGATGGTATCGGGTAAAGTCATCATAGCTGCTATGAATTCAAAAATACGTATTTTTAAACATTTTGTTTTGAAATTATTTCTGACTTATCAAAAAGTTGTAAAATAATTAAAATGTGACTGTATTTTGTTCACTGCACTTCACAAATGTTGTTAGCATATTTTTCCACTTTATCATTTCTGTGGGGGGTTGGGGGGAAGGTAAGTTTGAGCAATGAATGACATATGACATATGGGAAATTTTGATCTGAAGCCAAATATTTTGAACACTGAGGCTCAAAACAAACTTTACTAAATTCTGAAAAAGTGCATAATTCATGTCAGGTTATAAAATATAATCCATCAGTACTTCTACTTTTTTGAAAATTTTTATAAAATATTCTTAGTCAAGTATCTAGAATGATGTGGAATGTTCCAGAAAAGCTTTCTTAAATTGTCTTTGTTTAAGGTTACTAATTATTTATACACTTAGCATTTGTAAATAATAGAGAGCAAGGTGTTAACATTGGATCAAAATATTTTATCGTCTTTAATACTAGCCAAGCTCTATTGCTGTATAGCCAAATTTAGCCTAGGGAGCTACCAAACACTGATTCATCAATTTAGTAATAACCAGGGAAGCTGGAAGAAAAAATAATGGCTTGCCAAAGTATGCGTATTTACTAACCAATAGAGGAAATCAAGGGCCAGCCTGATCCCTTCTTCTAATCCATGAAACAAGGAAGAAGGAAAAGAGAGAGACAACACCTATAGACTATGCTGTCTATGTTTTACAGTGCTCAATAAGTTATGTATTCACCTATTTGTATCACTCAGGTGATATTGGCCTCTGCTTATAGATTAATGGATAATATTACATTGGTCAAAATATGATTTTGTAAATGTTTTCTCAGAAATTTTGATTGATTTCTGGTCAGTTGACACCACAGAACACATAGCAATCTTATTGGGTGGCTATTGGGTGCATCTCCATCTATGGTCTGCACATTTTTCACATTATCTCTTTGTCTATTGTCAACTCTTGATATCTTTACATAATTTTAAACCAAATAAGGTCATTTCTTTTAATGAGCCCTTAAATCAGACTAATTATATTTTCTGACATTCTGAAGTTGCAGGGCCTTGTGGCAGGTGAAATTGCTACTACAATGAATTTCAAAACTCTCAACAGAGCAAACTAATTATATATATATATATATATCTCCTATAGACTGGGATAATACAGTATTCTTGGTTAAAAAGCAATCCTGAAAAGCAACTACAATTAAAAAAAAAACTACAAGATAAAAAAATATTTTTTATTAATTTCAAAGAAGCATTTTAGAAATAGGCCTAAGGCCAAGCAATAAAAGCAGAAATGAAAATAAACTGAACAAGGTCCTTGATAAAATAAAGAAAACTTTACTTTATGGTTTAATTAGAAAATATTATGCATTGAGTAAAGGGAGAAAAGAAAGTTATGTTGGTAAAGCTTTCTTTCAGCTTAATTAAATATTATATATGTTTTCACTCTGTTTTGTTCTTTCTGAATCGAAAGGTAAACATTATTTATTTCTTCAGTGTTCCAAGAAACCAAGACATTGTCGCATACATAAATATAACTGTTACACGTTTGATTATGAAGCCTTTGTTTTATTCAAACCTATTTGTATTCAAAGCTGTTTTAGGAGGAAACCAAACTATAGTGAGATGAAAACATAACAATGTTTTCAGAAAGCTTAATATATGTCTAGCACATAGATTCAATTTATTTAAGAGATTACTCCAATAAGTAATTTCAATATTCTTTATATAATCAATTTATGCTTTCTTTTAAGTAATTCCAAATTTTATTAACTTTATCTAATTATTAAAAACTAGAATGAACTGTACATTATAAGGGTGGTAAGATATTTGTATTCTTGAAAGTAAAATGTAGTGTATTTTAGAATTGGCACACACAACCAGCAAGCAAAAATGTTGGTGATTAACTCAGGTTATAAGGAATTAAATTAAATGACCTTTCTTGTGTTCCCAAATATATGTTGTTTAAATTTCTGATAAGTAATGTTATCTAGAATATCAAGAGAAGACAAAGTTTGATTGAGAAGGTAAAAACTCAACTGGGAGTTGAAGGTTGCATATTATGCACAATTGCTTGAATCCTCTTATGTTCAGATGGACTGAAACAGGGGAAATATGTGTAACTCCAATACTCAGGCGTGGGCTTGGCACATAGATGATGCCCAAAGACTGTTGCTCAATAAGAGCTGTTAATACATTTTTATTTTTGTTTTGTAAGAAAGGTAACTGAATTTGTAAATATGAATTACAACTTCTCTTCTTAATACTAATAGATTTGTTGTACGTAGGAAGTTAAATTGGTTGTTAAATTTTTACAAATTATTTAAATGTATGGACTTGAAATTTAAATTTCTGATTATATTATATTATGCAAGTAAATAAAAATAGTTATAAAAATAAAATATTAAACCTAGCGAAAGCTAGTAAAAAGTCCATTATGAAAGTTAATTTTTAAAATGTTCATAGGATGAATATTTTTCAAATTAAAAAAAGATCGTGAGCTTAGCAAGGTTACCTATTTTCCAGAATTCTGTTTGATTTAAATTGTAAGACTTATTTTTACAATATCATTTGCTACGTACTATGTATGAAAAGAAATATTATCACATGTATCAGATTCTAGCATGATTAGAAACTCTTATTTTATGCTACGTATATACACACATGATCTCTGGGACTAGAACTTCAAAAGGAAATCTATGGGGCATGGATAACAGTGGTCTTCTCAGCTAATCTCCCAAAATACAGAGAAAAACAACAACAACAACAACAACAAAAAAAAACGGTTTCGTGTGGAGAAAAATATAATAATTAAATTATATTTAAAGAAAATGTAGCTCATATCATCGTCATCTCGTGATGCTGATGTTTGAGGAAATTGTTTTGTTTTCACCTGATTAAATACTACAGCTTTGCCAAATAAGAGGATTTAGCCAAAGATCCAAGATATGAAAAATCTGAAGCACAAATTTCCCAGCTGAATATGAGAGAAATTGATTCAATATTTTAAAAAATAACTTTATATAACAAAGTATTATTTCCATCTATAAGATGCACTTGTTGCAAGCAAAGAACTAGCTTTTAACACAATAGAGTTGTGCAACTATCACAAACATCAAGTTTTAGAACATTTCCATCACCCTCCAACACCTATTCTGCCCATTTGAAGTGAATTCCTGTTCTCACCTCCAGTCTCAGGCAACAAATGATCTGAGTCTGTCTCTACAGATTTGCCTTTTCTGGGAAATTCACGTATGTTGAATCATACAGTAGTTTGTGACAGACTTCTGTCACTTAGCAAAATATTTTTGAGATCATATTGTACTATGTTTCAGTACTTTACTCTTTTCCATTGCTGAATAACATTCTACTGTACAGATAAGCTACAGTGTGCCGATGGACATTTAAATTGTTTCCAGTTATGGTATTAAGAAATAATGTTTCCATGAGCATTAACATCCAAGTTTATTTGTGGAAATATATATATTTAATTTTTATTGGTTGGACGCCCAAGAGTGGAATTGGTAGACTATATGGTACATTTTTAACTTTTTAAGTAGCTGCCAAACTATTTTCCAAAATGGCTGTATCAATTTACTTAAGGGCTCCAATCTCCCCACTTCCTCACCAACACTTCTCATTGTCTATCTTTTTTATTATCGCCATCACAGAGGGTGGAAAGTAGCAGGGCATTTTCGGTTTTGGACTGCGAATTTTAAATCATTATAATTAGGCTCAAGAACATCTTTATTAATGAAAATAAGAACCATTACAATCAAGGGAACATTTTTGCCAACAAGAAATAAGTTTGTTTATTCCTGTAGTGTAAAAATCCATGCTTCGGCATTTGGCAAACTCTTGGAAGGCATTTTCTGCGTGCTGCTGGTTGTGGAAGCATTTACCTTGCAAAAAGTTGTGGAGATGCTTGAAGAAGTGGTAGTCGGTGTGAGAGAGGTCAGGTGAATACAGCGGATGAAGCAAAACTTTGTAGCCCAATTCTTTCAACTTTTGAAGTGTTGGTTGTGAGACGTGTGGTCAGGTGTCGTCGTGGAGAAGAATTGGGCCCCTTCTGTTGCCCAATGCTGGCTGCAGGTGTTACAGTTTCCGGTGCATCTCGTAGATCTGCTGAACATACAGCTCAGATGTAATGGTTTCGCCGGGATTCAGAAAATTGTAGTGGATCAGACCAGCAGCAGACCACCAGTGACCATGACTTTTTTGGGGTGCAAATTTGACCTTGTGAAGTGCTTTGGAGCTTCTCGATCCAACCACTGAGCTGGTTATTGCCAGTTGTCACGGTTGTCATATAAAATCCACTTTTCATTGCACGTCAAAATCCGATTGAGAAACGCTTCATCATTGTTGCATTGAATAAGAGAAGACATTTCAAAATGAGAACTTTTTTTTATTTTCGGTCAGCTCATGAGGCACCCACTTATTGAGCTTTTTCACTTTTCCAATTTGCTTGAAATACTGAACCACCATAGCATGGTCAATGTTGAGTTCTTCGGCAACTTCTTCCGTAGTTGTAAGAGAACCAACTTCAATGATGGCTCTCAATTAGTTATTGTCAACTTCCGATGGCTGACAACTGCGCTTCTCATCTTCAAGACTCCCATCCCCTTTGTAAAACTTCTTGAACCACCACTGCACTGTACATTCATTAGCAGTTCCTGGGCAAATGCATTGTTGTTGCAAGTTGTCTCTGCTGCTTAGCCACCCATTTTGAAATCAAATATTAAAATCGCTCAGATTTGCTTTTTGTCTAGCATCATTTCCAAAGTCTAAAATAAATGTAAAATAAATAGGAAGAAGTCATTATCAGAAAAGAATAAAGTGAGAAATGCATATTAAAATGATGTATAACATAACCATATTTATTTAAGAATGTATTCCAATATCAAAGGACAAATTTCAACAATGCAAAAACCTCAATTGCTTTTGCACCAACCTAATATTTGTATCCCTCAAACAACTAACTATATTTAGCATCTCTCAGCGTGTTTACTGCCCATTTTTATATCTTCTTTGAAGAAGTCTCTCTTTAAATGTGTTTTTTAAATGAATTTTCTTGCTAATATTGAATTATAGTTATAGGATTTTTTATATTCAAAATGTAAGTGCTTTATTAGAAATATGACCTGCAAGTAATTTTTCCCAGTCTATAGTTTGTTTCCGTGTTCTTATCAGTAAATTATTAATTATTTGTCAAACAAACAGAAACAAATTTTATTAATCTAGCAAGTAGAAGTAACTTGGAAGTCATATTTGCAACATTAAAGAGAACTTACGGTTTCAACCTAAGTCCTTCAAGAACTAAAATGTAAAAAATTAAATAGTAATTGGCATTATAAATATAGTTATATTTCCTAAATGTTGTGAATTTTTTTAATGATTTTTATAGGCTACATGTAAGTCTTGAAATAATTTTAAAATTATGTAATGAAAATAAATTAAGGTCTATTTGGTGTATTCATCCATGAATTCTTCATAACTAAACTAATATTAGCTAATATTAAGCAAACTAATATTTATTAACAATTGAGGTTTATCTCAAGCTTGAAAATGCTAAGTAATTTGAAACTAAAATGTGTGAGCTATAAATTGACAGTTATTAAATTCTTTGCATAAAAAATATAGTAGTTAAGTCTTGTTTCTAAAGAAACTTTTAGAACTACTTAGGTTCTCAGTTTTCAGTTTTAAAATTCTTAATTTCTCACACTTGTTAATAAGAATGCTTGTGTTTATAAGTTACTATATGTATGGCTGTCACATGAGAAAAAAGTGAAGTGACTAAGATTTAATTTCAAACATCTCATTTTGCCATTCCTCCATTACATTCAAGAACACACCACTTCCACTCAGAAAGAAATCTGTACTTAGAGTTATCATTTTGTTGTATAAGGTTACTAATTACTGAGGACCGTGGTTCTAAATGCAGAACATTTAACCTTGGTTTGTACTTTTTATTAAAATGGTGCTTTCCGTGTTGCATGCTAGGCAGAAATTAGAACTATAAGGTCATACTTCAAGTAGGTCATACTAACAGGCCTGGATAACTCAAACAGCCAGCTAATGTTTATGTTTCCCAGTACAATGTTTAAAATGATATTAATTTTCTTACCTTTGTTATTTATGATATGCAGTGTGGTTTATACTTGATAAGCAAGTGAATAAATAAATGTCCCAGAGGCCAAGTGGAGAGAATTATTGTTTTATATTAGGTCAAATGAGGTGGGGAAGAAAGGAAGGTTACTTTGTGAACAAGTTGCCTTTTCTGTACCATATATTTAATTATATTATGTAAGTAGGTCCCTTCCAAATTCATATATGCATAGACATTTTTCTGAACATAATGTTTACATGTCCATGAATGGTATTAATGGACAGATTAATTAGATTAACCAGATTAATAGTGGGCAGAACCAGATTGATTAGATTAACCAGATTAATAGTGGGCAGAACGACCTTGTGTAACCCCCATAATCACATTACATTATATATCCAAAAATAGATTATTTAGGTGAATTTACTGTAATTACCTGAGACCTTAAAACAGATAACTTTTTCAGCTAGTGTGGAAGGAAGTTAAAAGCACAAGAAAGACTTGATATGCCATTGATGCTTGAAGATCAAAGGGACCATATGTAAAATAAAATAAACTGAAGTTTGAGGAAGAAACCCCCTTACCACATATTTAGCCTGATGAGACCTTGAACAGATAACCCAGTCATGCTATACTGAGTTTCAGATCTACTGAAACTGGAAGAGAATGAATCTGTGTTGTTTCAAGCTACTTCATATGTTATGAAGCCAAAGAAAATTACTAAGTCATGTTGACCCACTGTCTTTTCTCTTTTTCAAGGTGAAAACAGAAATGCATCGAATTTGTAACTGAAACTTTTAGGATTGTGATATGGTTTGACTCTGTGTCCCTGTGTCAAGGAAGGGGAGTAGTGGGAGTTGACTGGATCATGGGGGTGGATTTCCCCCTTTCTGTTCTCATGATAGTGAGTGAGTTCTCATGTGACCTGATGATTTAAAAATGTATGGCTATCTTCACTCTCTCTTTCTCTCCTGCTCTGCCATGGTAAGATTTGTCTGCTTCCCCTTCACCTTCTGCATGATTGTAAGTTTCCTGAGGTCTCCAAGCCATGCTTCCTGTACAGCCTATGGAACTGTGAGTCAATTAAATCTCTTTTCTTCGTAAGTTAGCCAGTCGCAGGTAATTCTTTACAGCAGTGTCAGAACAAACTAATACAAAATGCAATGAATAAAATTATATTTATGTTTAGGAGATCTGATTGTTTAAGTGTGTGGCACCTCCTCCTACTCTCACTTGCTCCTTCTTTTGCCATTTGATGTGCAAGCTCCTGCTTCACCTTCCTCCATGATTGTAAGCTTTTGGAGGCCTCCTGAGAGGCAGAAGCCAGTACCACCCTTCCTGTACAGCCTGTAGAACAGTGATTCAGTTAAACCTCTTTTCTTTATAAATTACCCAGTCTCAGATATTTCTTTATAGCAATGCAGAAACAGGCTAATACAAGTACTAAAAGTTTTCCTCTAAGATCAAAAATAACCTAAACCTTTTCCTAAATTATCTATCATAAAATTTAATTAATAAAGTAGGTTCTATAAAAGGTTAACGCAGTACCTAATAATAAAATAGAGCAAATACAACAAAAAAAGAAAGAATCAAGAATGCCAAATATGAACACTTTTGGTTTAACATCACAAAGGAGGTCTCAGCCAGCATAAATAAGCAACAAATAAAATAAAATAAAGTAAGTATAAGGTAGCAATTGAAAGGGAAAACAAATTTCTTTTTCACAAATAACATAATTGTGTATGTAAAACATAAATATATATATATACACATATACAAGTCATTTAGATTTAATAAATGAATTTATTAAGGTTAACAAATAAAATGTAAAAATACAAAAGTAAATTGTGTTTTTACAAAACACTAAAAATTACAGAAAATGAAATCTTGTAAATGATATTATTCAACGTTAATCATATAAAGTACCTAGAAATAAATCTATAGAAATGTGTGTGACAATAGAAAATCTATAGCAATGAGAAGTGTACTTTGCTCATAAAAGAGAAATATAAAAATTGAATAGATAGCATTTCTCCACAAATGTATGTCATTTTTTTGTGGAGATTGACAAGCTGTGTCTAAAATTTATATAGAAATGCATTTAGTTAAATCAGCAAAGGCAAACTTGAAAAAGTAAAGGCATGCTTAGTTATTGGAATACAACTGGGAAAAGATAAAAAGGTATACAGATTGAGAAGAAATAAATAACCCTGTCTTTGTTCACAGACAACATTATTGCCTATGTAGGAAACCAAAAAGGATAGGCAGAAAACCTCCTGGAGCTAATCAGCAGTTACAGCAGGGTTGCAGAATACAAGCTTAAGACAAAGCAGTAAACTGCTTTCCTATAGAGCAGTGGTGAACAAGTATATTTGAAATTAAAAACCAATACTCTTTACAAAATAATGCCCCAAATAAAATACTTAAGTATAAATATTACAAAATATGTGCAAGGTTCTATATAAGGAAAACTAGAAAATGTTGATGAAAGAAATCAAGGAACCAAATAAATGGGGAGATATTTTATGTCCATGGATAGGAAGACTGAACACAGTCAAGATGTTAGTTCCTGCCAACTAGATCTATAGATTCAAGGCAATCTTAATCAAAATCTCAGCAAGTTATTTTACGGATATCGACAGATTCCATTTTTTTGTTTTTGTTTTTGTTTTTGACAGAGTCCCACTCTGTCACCTAGGCTGGTTGTGCAGTGGCACAATCTCAGCTCACCACAACCCCACCTCCCAGGCTCAAGCAAGTCTCATTCCTCAGCCTCCCAAGTGGCTGGGATTACAGGTATTACAGGTGTGTGCCACTGCATCGGCTATTTTTGTTTGTTTGTTTCATTGGTTGTTTTTGTTTTTGTTTTTGTTTTTTTGGTAGAGACAGAGTTTTACTATGTTGGCCAGACTGGTCTCGAACTCCTGACCTCAAATGATCTGTCTGCCTTAGTCTCCCAAAGTGCTGGGATTATAGGTGTGAGTCACCATGCCTGGCCTCAACAAACTGATTCTAAAATTTACATGGAGATGCGAAAGTCCCAGAATAGCCAAAACAATATTGAAGAAATAAAGTTGAAGGACTGACATTACCCGGTTTCAAGATTTACAGGCAATTCCTGACTTACGATGGTTTGACTTATGACATTTTTGTTTTATGATTGGCTAATTGGAACATAACAACATCATAAGTGGAGGGGCATCTAAACTTAGGATGGTCCATCTTTCAACTTTACAATGGGTTTACTGAGGTATCAAATGGATTTTCAACTTAAGACTTACTGTGTGTTTATTGGGATGTAACCACATTGTAAGTTGAGGAACATCTGTACTATAAAGCCACAATCATCAAGACTGTGTGTTATTGCTAAAAGAGTAAAGGAAGACGGGGTGCGGTGGCTCACGCCTGTAATCCCAGCACTTTGCGAGGCCGAGGCAAGCGAATCACAAGGTCAGGAGATCGAGACCATCTGGCTAACACAGTGAAACCCTGTCTCTACTAAAAATACAAAAAATTAGCCAAGTATGGTGGCAGGCACCTCTAGTCCCAGCTACTCAGGAGGCTGAGGCAAGAGAATGGCATGAACCCGGGAGGTGGAGGTTGCAGTGAGTCGACGTCATGTCACTGCACTCCAGCCTGGGCGACAGAGCGAGACTCCTTCTTAAAAAAAAAAAAAAAAAAAAAAAAAAGAGTAAGAGGAATAAATACATGGAACAAAAATGAGACTGAGAAGTAGACCCACACACATATAGTCAAATGGTGTTTGGCAAAGGGGTAGAGGCAATACAATGGAGAAAAGATATTCTTTTCAACAAATAGTGTTGAAACTTCTAGATATCCACATAAAAAAAAAAGAAAATGAACATAGACACAGACTGTACTCCCTTGACAAAAATAAACACTTCAAAATGGATCAAAGTCCTAAATGTAACACATAAAACTATACAACCTTCGGAGAAAAAAAAAGAGAGAGAGAAAATCTAGATGACCTTGAATTTGTCAGTAAATTTTAGATCCAACAACGAAAGCACAATCTATAAAAGAATTAAAAAGCTGAACTTAATTAAAATGAAATATTTCTGCTTTACAAAAGTTATTGTCAAGAGAATGAAAAGACAAGCCACAGACCGAAAGAAAATATTGCGAAAGACATTTGATAAGGGATTGGATCTCTCAAAACTGAAAATCAAAACAAAAGTAACACTATTAAAATAGATCAAAGATCTTAATAGACACTTCATCATAGAAGACGTACGTGTGTGTGTGTGTGTGTGTGTGTGTGTAATAAACATATTGAAAGATGCTGCATGTCATATGGCATCATGGAAATGCCAATTAAAACAAGATAGCACCACATGCCTATTAGAGCAGCCAAAATGAGTAACAGTGACAATGTCAAATACTGGCAAGGATGTGGAGTAAAAGGAACTCTCATTCATTGTTATTGGAAATGCAATGTAGTATAGCCACTTTGAAAGGCAGTTTGGCAGCTTCTTAGAAAAGCATTAATAAAAATACTTTGACCACACAATCAAGCAGTCATGCTCCTTGGTATTTAGCCAAAAAGTTGAAAATTTGTGTATACAAAAAAACCTGCAGTTTTATTTATAATTGCAATCTTGAAAGCAATCAAGGTGTCTTTCAGTAGGTGAATGTATAAATAAACTGTGGTACATCCAACCAATGGAATATTATTCAGTGTTAAAAAGGAACGAGGTGTCAAGCCATGAAAAGACATGAAACAAACTGAAATGCTTATTACTCAGTGAAAGAAGCCAATCTGAAAAGGCTGCATAGTGTGTAATCCAACTATATGACATCTAAAAAAGGCAAAACTATGGAGACAGTAAAAAGATCCATGGTTTTTAGAGTTAGGGAGCAGCGAGGGATGATAAGGCAGAACACAGAGATTGTTTAGGGCAGTGAAAATACTCTGTATGGTACTATAATGATGGATACATGGTATTATAAATTTGTCCAAACCCATAGACTACACAAGAGGGAGGTTCATCAGTTGCAACAAATATACCACTCTGGTGGAGGATACTGACAATGAGGGAATCAGTGAGTCTGTGGGGGAAGATGGCACATGGGAAATCTGTACTTTGTCCTCAATTTTGCTGTGAATCTAAAACTGCTCTAAACAATAAAGACCATTAAAAATGTAAAGCAGTTATATCACCAGACATCATAACTTGTTTGAAGTGACTGTAATTAAACATGGTTTTGGTGCAAGCATGGATAATTATACTAGTGGATGATAACAGAGAGTATAACAACAGATCCACACACAGGCAGTCATGTGACTTATGAATGCATTGGTGCATATTGCAGCAACATTATGGAAATAATTACCTTTTTAATTGGTGTTGGATTACATTTAATATTCATACAGAAAAACATCTTGAAACCTTATCTCTAATAATAGAGGCGAGGTGGATTATATATCTAAATTCAAAATGTAAAACAATAATACTTCTGGAATAAAATATAGAAGCAAATCTTCATTATCTTTTGGTATGTAAATATTTTTAAAAAGACACAAGCTTGCTAAACTAGATTGCATTAATATTAAGACAAGTTAATCAAAAGACAATATTATAATTACTATCACTAGTGATATGATGTGGTTATTATGTACCTCCTGGTGTGATGTGATGAGAAGGATACTTCATCTCTGTGGTGTTCTTTCAAAAGGAAACATAACTTCAGTCTAATAATGAAAAAACATCAGACATACCCACCTTGACAGACATGCTAGGAAATACCTGACCAGTAGGCAAAACTGTTAAGGTCATGAAAAATAAGGAGAGACAGAAACTGTCACAGACCTGAGGAGGCTGAGGAGACATGACAATTAAATTCAATATGGTAGCCTCGATTGGATCCTGGAAGAGAAACAGATCACTAATGGAAAAAAAAAAAAAAAAAACTAGTGAAATTCAAATAAAGTTTGAAGCTTAGTTAATTAAAATTTACTAATGTAGGCTTCTTAATTTCGACAAATATACCATAGTGATGTGAGATGCTAACATTAGGAAAAATTGAGACGATAAACAATATGTGAGAATTCTCTACACTGTTATAATTTTTCCACAAACTGACTTTTTAAAAAAACAAAAAGTTTATTGCAAAAACTAAACACTATTGCTAGGGTTAAAATAAAGCCAAAGAGGAAAAGATAATTTTAATAGTCTTCTAACAAAGGATTCATATCCTGAATTTGTAAGAACTCTAAAAATCTAAAGGAAAAGAACAGGAACCTGGTAGACATTAGGCAAAAGAATCAGACTTTAGGCCAGGTACTCATGTCTGTAATCCCAGCACTTTGGGAGGCCGAGGCAGGCAGATTGCTTGAAGTCAGGAGTTTGAGACCAACCTGGCTAACATGGTGAAAACCCGTCTCTACTAAAAATGCGAAAAATTAGCCAGGCTTGGTGGCAGGTGCCTGCAATCCCAACTACTTGCAAGACTGAGACGGGAGAATAGCTTGAAACTGGGAGGAAAAGGTTGCAGTGAGCCAAGATCACATCACTGCCCTCCAGCCTGGGTGACTGAGCAAGACTCCATCTCAAGGAAAAACAAAAAAACAAAAAAACAAAAAAAACAAGCAGATTTTCGTGGACGTGCATTCCACTAAAAAATAAAATACATATATGAAAATATTCTCAAGTTAATAAGTAAACATATAAGGTAATTACAAATTAAAATCACCAATAGGCTTTTGTATATCCTCCAAAATGGCCAAATAAAGATGTCTTGTGAGAAAACAGAGTAATTAGTACCCTCATACACCACTCTAGGGATTTAAATTGCTACAACCTTTTTTAAAAACCTATTTATAAAAGCTAAATAAAAGCATAATCCACTACTCAAATTTTCCCCTTATATAAAAACAAACCAAAATAAGTACAATCTGCACCAAAATACATGCTCTGGAAGTGTTATCTGTAGTAGGCAAAACCTGGAACAACTCAAAATTTCATACATCACTAGAATAAATGGTGTTTCATCCATACAATGTATTACCATGATCAGTTGAAAAGGAATGCACTGTAATTACATACAACAACTTAGATGGATCTCACAAATATAAGAAACCATATACAACAAAATATCTGTTATGATTCATCTACAGAATTTTTATAATTAGGCAACAGAAGTCTATGGTGTTAGAATGCAGGATAGTGTACATCTTTGGAAAAGGTAGTGAACAGAAGGGTTCACAAAAGTAGGTTTTAGGGAACAGTAATGTTTTGTTACTGTTTTGGGTGCTGGTTTTATGGGTATGTTCACTTGTCAAAAATTTCTCACACTGCACAGTTACAATTTGAGCAATTTTCTTTATGTATATTATTGTCAATAAAATGTTTAGGAAATTGTTGCATTTTTAAAAAATAATTGATTTTCTCCTTTCTTCATGCAAGAAACATCAGTCAACTATTTTAGGGCGCAGTTAAAATCAGCATGGAAATACTGCATGTAAAATATGATGAAGTATTTTCCATAGCTCAGCATATTTAAAGAGATCAATTACTAATGGTTATCTTTCATGTTAAACAAAGAACCTTCTAGTTTTTGAAAATAATCCTTTCATCCATTAGCAGCAATTAGAACAAATTGCACTCAGGAAACTTTCCCCTTAGTTTTGAAGTCCATAGTCCACTCAGAAATCCACACAACTCTGACATAATCTCTGCTATTTTCTTAATATTCATCAATGTGGGCTAGATTTTTCAATTTTAGTAGAAATCAGAATATTGAATGAAACTGATGGGATGTGAAATGATCTTTCAAGAAAGCTGTCTGTCATCAAGCATTATACAAGTGTACGTTATTTTATTGTGCTTCTCTTTATGGCACTTTGCAGTTACTGTGTGTTTTACAAATTGAAGGCTTAAAGCAACCTTGCTTTGAGCAAGTCTATTGGCACCATTTTTCCAACACCATGTACTCACTTCATATTCTTGTATAACATTTTGGTAATTCTTCCAATTTTTCAAGCTTTTCGATATGATTATATCAGTTATGGTGATATTTGATGTTACTATTGTCACTGTTTTGGGGTCCATAAAATGCAACTGTATATGATGATGAGCTTAGTCAATACATTGTGTTCTGGTCTGCTCCACGGATCACACCTTCTCCTGTCTCTCCCCCTTTCCTTGGACCTTCCATTTCGCTGAGACACACCAATATTGAAATTAGGTCAATGAATCACCCTACAATGACCTCTAAATGTTCAAGTGAAAAAACAGCCACACATCTCTTTAAATCAAAAACTAGAATGACTAAACTCAATGAGGAAGATATGCCAAAGCCTGAGATAGGCTGAAAGGTAGGCCTCTTGAGCCAAGTAGTTAGCCAAGTTGAAGGCAAAGGAAAATTATCTTAAAAGATATTAAAAGTGCTAATTCAGTGAATGCACAAACAAAACAGCCTTTATTGTTTATATGGAGAAAGTTTTTGTAGTCTTAATAGAAGATCAAACCAACCACAACGTTCCCTAAAGCCAATGCCTAATCCAGAGCAAGGCCCTAACACTCTTCAACTCGATGAAGGCTGAGTAGGATAAAGAAGCGGTAGAAGAAATGGCTGAAGCTAGCAGATATAAGTTCATGAGGTTTAAGGGAAGAAGTCATCTCCATAACATAAAAGAGTGAAGTAAAGCAGCAAGTGCTGAGGTGGAAACTGCAGTTATCCAGAAGATTTCCTTCAGATAACTGTAACAACACTAAACAACACTTTCCATGAGACAAAACAGCCTTCTACTGGAAGAAGTTGTCATCTAACACTTTTATAGCTAGAGAGAAGTTGATGCCCAGCTTTAAAGCTTCAAAGGACAGGCTGACTCTCTTTTTAGAGGCTAATGCAGTTAGTGACTTTAAATTAAAGTCAATATTCATTTACCATTTTGAAAACATTAGGGACTTTAAGAATTATACAAAACCTACCATATGTATTCTCTATAAATGAAAGAACAAAGCCTGAAAGACAGTACATCTGTTTGCAGCATGGCGTACTACGTATTTTAAGCCCACTGTTGAGACCTACCACTCAAAAATATAGATTCCTTTCAAAATATTACTGTTCATGGACAATGCACCTACTCACCCAAGAGCTCTGATACATGAACATGTTGGTTTTGTACCTGCTGATGCAACATTTGTTCTGCAGTCCATGAGTGAAAGAGTAATTTCAACTTCCAAGTCACGTTATTTAAAAAATACATTTTGTAAGGCTGTAGATGCCATACACGGTGAATCCCCTGATAGATCTGGATAAAGTAAATTGAAAACTTTCTAGAAAGGATTTACCATTCTACATGTCATTAAGAATATTCGTGATTCATGGGTGAAGATCAAAATACCAACATTAATACTAATTTGGAGAAGTTGATTACAATCCTCATGGATGAATTTGCATTGTTCAAGACCTCCATGGAGGAAGTGACTGCAGATGTAGTGAAAATAGCAATAGAACTAGTCATAGAAGTGGAGGTGGAAGATGTAACTGAATTGCTGTAATCTCATAAAAATGCTTAAGCAAATGAGAAAATGCTTCTTATGGATGAGCCAAGAAGGTGATTTCTTGAGATGGAAACTACTCCTGCTGAAAATTATGTGAACATTGTTGAAATGACAACAAAGGATTTAATAAATTACGTAAACTGAGTTTAAAAAGCAGAGGCAGGGTTTGGAAGACTGACTCCAATTTTGAAAGAAGTTCTACTGTAGTTCAAATGCTATCAAACAGTAATGCATGCTACAGAGAGATTTCTCATGATAGGAAGAGTCAATAGATGTGACCAACTTCATTGTTGTTTTCATTGTTAAAAAATGCCACAGCCACCCTAATCTTCAGCAATCACCACCCTGGTCAGTCAGTAGCCATCAATATTGAGGTAAGGCCCTCCATCAGCAAAAAGATTATAATTCACTGAAGCCTTGGATGATCATTGGCCAAAGTATTTTTTAACTAAGGTATTATATTTGCCCAAAGGAAAATAAGTAATTATATGAAAAAGACACACGCAAACATATGATTATGGCAGCCAAATTCATAATTGCAAAGTTATGGAACCAACCTACGTGCCCTTTGACCAATGAGTGGTTAAAGAAAATGTGATATTATATACACAATGTAATACTACTCAGCCAGAAAAGGAACAAAATAATGTCCCCTACAGCAACTTGGATGGAGCTGGAGGCAATTATTCTGAATGAAATAACTCAGAAATAGCAACTGGAGATAGATAAATTCCTAGGTAGAAAGGGACATTTATAAACTAATGTCAGGAAAAATTTGAAGCAGTAGAAAATATCATAAATAGAGAGAATTAGTAGGTTTCTCATAAACAAGATGCTAAAAAGCATTCAGGAGTTTGACACCAGCTCCAGCAACAAAGCAAGACTCTTTCTCTAAAACAAAAATTAATAAATTAAAAAAATAAAAAAGAATAAGATTAGAGAACAAAATTACCTGGGCATGGTGGCATGTACCTATAGTCCCGCTACTCCGGAGGCTGATGTGGGAGGGTCACTTGAGTCTAGGAGGTTGAGATTGCAATAAGCCTATCATTGCACCATTACACTCCAGCCTGGGCCACAGAGTGAGATCCTATCCCAAAAGATAAATAAATAAATAAGTAATAAATAAATAAATAAAATCCAGTGGAATTTTACCTACCTTGTGATGTAATTATTGAACACTTGACAGTGGATTATTTCTCAAAAGCCTAGTAACAGATAATGACGTGTGGTGTAAGTGAAAGTAAACCAGCAGTTCTTGAGTACTTCTATATTCAGACATCGTGACTACTATTTGCACTTAGTAGTTCACTTAAAATATGTTCATTTGTTCATTTGATTATCTTAGAGAACCTAATAGCTGGCTAATACCATGCTTATCTCTTGAATGAAAAAAATGTGAGGATCTGTAGGAGATTAGGGAAATCTTCAAGGTCTCAACTTGTCAAGAAATCTGATTTCTTTATTTAAATTTATTTTATTTCAATAGCTTTTGGGATACAAGTGGTTTTTGGTTACCTGGATGAATTATGTAATAGTGAATTCCAAGATTTTTAGTGCACCTGTCACCAGAGTGGTATACATTGTAAGTAATATGTAGTTTTTTATTCCACACCCACTTCCCACTCTCCTCCTTTTCAGAGTCTCCAAAGTCCATTATATCACTCTATAAGATTTTGTGTACTCATAGCTTAGCTCCCACTTATAAGTGAGAACATATGGTATTTGGTTTTCCATCCTGATGTTTCAGCTTTCTCAATTCTGTAGTTTGGTGAGGCGGAGGGTGTGGCGCTAGCGGCTTCTTCTCTCTCATTATTCTGCAAGCAGGAAAAAGTGTTACAGCTCTTTTACTCCCACAACCCACAGCTCAACAAGCAGGAGCATTATACTCTTTCACTCCCGTAGTTCAGCAAGTTCCAGGTTCTTGTCCCATGACCAAGGTATGCAGACACCAGAGAGTGAGTAAGGCAGAGTAGAATTTTATTGAATGACAGAAAGAAAGCTCTCAGCTGTTAGAGGGGACCAGAAAGTGGGTATCTCCTTTGAGGCTGAGTCCAGGGTTTTTATGGGATTGGAATGGGAGAGTGTGTGCTTAATTGGTCCATGGGTGGTTTTGTAAAAAGCACTATTTGATTGACTAAAAGGTATCATTCCGAAGGAACCAATCAAGAGAGAGTGAGTAAGAGGAGGATAGAAGTTCACTCTCATAGTGGACTCACATAGAACTGGTGGCTCAGTTTTCAGGCTTTAAACTGTCCTTGACTTGAAAGTTGGGTTTCACAGGGGATGTTATCCTTTTTATTTTACAATATTAATATATGCCATACATAGGGATTCATTCAATTATATTCCTGACAACAATTATGCCTTACATTTGTGAAGGCACTATTATCTCTCATAAAGTTCAGAGCAAGTGTCCTTGTAACTGTTATATCCAGTGTGACCACAGTCTTAAATATATAGAGCGAAATAATTTTCTGATCACTGTATCAGAAACTACAGAGATAGCACACAAGTTTAGTATGATTAAACTGTTTCAAAGTTTGAACACAGTAAGCGGTAACTTAAATAAACCAATATTAAGTTGTTTAAAAACATCTACTAAACTTCCATATGTGCCTGACAACAGCTCTGATATGTATCTTGGATACATAGGCCATAATAATTTTTTTTTAACTAGGATTGTTAAAGAAATGATTGAAGACTGGAGACTTACAATTTTTATATTCATTTAAATTATAGTATCACAGAGCTCTGAAAAACATTATATCTAATCTCCCATAAAACAAGAGTTGATAACAATGCTGAACAAATTCTGTTGGCATGAGTCTCTGACAGGGCAGCTTTGATTTATGCTGTAGCTTTCATAAGGTGCACTAAAGAAGAAGTTGCCGAAGAAGATACAGTTCAATAAATTAGAAGCACAAGGAAGAAAGCTGAATGCCTGCCAGCTGTGGAATGTTTACATGATTTACTTGCTACAGAAATGCTTACTATAGGGATTACAGGAAAGGCTAATCATGAAATAACATTCTCTGATATTTTGTCCCCTTGGAATTCAGGCATAAAATTCAGCTGCATTGAAATTAACCAAATACCACTGATTCTTTTGAAGACAAAGCATGCCACATGCCTCCTACAAAAGAAAAATCAGAGGAAATGGACTGGCATAGCTATTGTTCTGAATATTCTTTCAACAGTTTAGGCCTTTGCTCAGAAACAATAGGATACAGATAGGTAGGTACATAGGTAGGTATGTAGGTAGATAGGTAGGTAGGTAGGCAGTATAGATAATTAAAGAGATAAGCAGATAGATACAGGTATCTGACTACTACTTTTTCAACTTCTTAAAAATACTTTTCTTTATTTTTTCATATTTTTCTTTCTTAAATAACTATTTAATGTTATAAATGTCCATCTAATAAGAGTTTATACTCCATTCCATAATTTTTGATCTGCTTTACTTTCACTATCATTTATTTTAAAATGCTCTCTAATGTCTCTTGTGAATTTTTTAAAAAGTCAACTTAAGGTTAATTATGACTATGTTGATTTATTTCCAAATATTTGAACATTTTCCAGATAAATTTCTGTTCCTGATTTCTTAATTCATTTTGTTTTGATTAAAAAAATGCACTTTTATATTTTACTTAAAAGGAGAGAGTTTGATTGCAGAAGGATAATCAAAATACTGGATCAACATCTTACGTGAATTGTGTTAGCTATCAATTGCTGCTGCATAACAATATTACTGCAAATTTAGCAGCTTAAAACCACATTTATTTTTTCACATTTTCTATGAGTCAGCAATCTTGGCACAGGTTAGGAGTGTCCTGGCACAGGTTAGGAGTGTCCTCCCCAAGGTTTTAATTAAGGTGTGAGCCTGGGCTTGAGGGTGTCATCAGAATGCTTGACTGAGGAAATATTTAATTCCAAGCTCATTCAGTTTGTTGCAGAATTCATTTCACCGTAGCTTTAAGACTAGTGGTTTTATTTTTCTGCTGGCTGTCTAAAGGCTGCCACAGGGTTTTGCCGCGTGGGACTATTTAGCATAACCGATGACTTCCACAAAGCCAGCAAGGGCGTGAGGAATTCCAGCAAGAAGGGCAATATAATCTATATCATGTAATCATGTACGTATAATCACATACATCTCATCATCTTTGTATCTGATATTTAACTTGATTTTTTGTGAAGATCTTTTGCTGGTTTTTATAAATTAATTTTCTTTTTCCGTGGCTCAGTAAGTACATACTGCACACCATCTTCAGCAGACAGTTTAGAAGAGACATCTAGAGTCCTTTGTTAAAACCTTAAAAAATAAAATAACAAGCTGACCACAACTTTATCATTTTTCTCCTGTACATCTCTATTTCTTATATATTTTCCATAAATATTTCACATTATTTTCAGATTTGGTTGGTAGGAGGTTACAAAGTAAAACATTCTAGTGATAGTTAATCTTACATGTCAACTTGGCTAGGTTATGGTGCCAAGTTCTTTGGTTAAACATTAGTCTAAGTGTTACTATTAAGGTAGTTTTTAGATGTGATTAATATTTAAATTAATAGAGTTTTGATAAGCAGGTTACCCTTTTTAGTGTGGATGGGCCTCATCTAATTAGTTGATAGTCTTAAGAGCAGGTTTTCTAAAGAAGAAATTCCCTTCAAAACCGTAACTTAGAAATATCTAGCCTAATAGCTTGTTCTGCAAATTTTGGACTTGCCAAGACAATTTCTTAAAATAAATTTATCTTGATAGATGATAGATAGATAAAAATATAGATACAGATATAGATATAGATATAGATATAGATATAGATATAGATACATCCTATTGGTTCTTTTTCTCTAGAGAACACTGGCTAATACAGTCCTGGTATAAATATAGAAGAAGTAAACCAGTAGTTCCTTGCTTTAAAGAAGGAAAATACTGATATCTTTGAGGTTTAGTACATATTATAGTGCAGAAGATATTATTTAGTGAATACGAAACAGATACCTTAGACAAAGGAGTCATTGCCTTAGTGGTTCCAAGTTCTGGGAAAACAACCAGGTTGTGCCTCACAGAAAAGATACCATGGACCTTGATGGTGAGTCTTCTGCCTGATAAGACAGCAAGGGTATTCTAGACACTGAGCAATGGATTCCCTGGGCAGGAATACTGGTTCTAAGTGCTCAAATACATAAAGGCTAATTGATACAGCCAAGTTTTATCTATAGTTTATGACTTGGGAGAATGTCACAAAAAGACTCTGAGGCTTACTCATGGAGTCCCCGGAATCCTCACAAAAGGCCAGTCTCAGATGCAACTTGATGGTCTTAAAATCATGGAGCTGGCCAGGCGCGGTGGCTCACGCCTCTAATCCCAGCACTTTGGGAAGCCAAGGCGGGTGGATCACGCGAGGTCAGTAGTTCAAGACCTGCCTGGCTAACATGGTGAAACCCCATCTGTACTGAAAAATACACAAAAAATTAGCGGCCTGTGGTGGCGGTGCCTGTAATCTCAGCTACTCGGGAGGCTGAGGCAGAAGAATTACTTGAACGCTGGAGGCGGAGGTTGCAGTGAGCCGAGATCACACCATTGCACTCCAGCCTTGGTGACAAGAGTGAAACTCCATCTCAAATTAAACAAACAAACAAACAAAAATCATGCAGTCAGGGCAAGTAAAAACTGCTTTTCTACTATTCGGAGAATCTGAAAATACTCATCCTTGTAAAGTATTGTAAATCACACTTGTTAGTGTTCACAGCTATACCTTTAATAGCAAAATTCATTTTGAAAGGAGAACATTCATATATGTTGCACAGTGAAATATAAACATTTTATATGTATTTTAGGTGACATTTTACCACATGCCTAGTAAAAGACACTTGTTTGAAAAACATCAAAATTTTCCTCCAACACTTCTGTGCTCTTCAATAGTTTTAAAGTATTACTAAGCAGTAGTGTTACTTAAAAGGAATAAAAAAATAAAATAAAATAAAAACCTCTGCCTTTTCAGTGGAGGAGGTATTGCAATTAAAACTGCTAAGACATAGAAAACGCTGTCTGCACAGTAGTACACCCAAGTTGAATATTAAATATATAATATATGAAAGACTCCCTAGGGAAGATGAGCTTTTTAATCATAGTGTTTGACTTTCCATATCTGATTTGTTACTCCTTATATGGCAGGAGGATGGATTGGGGAGCACATTTTTTCTCTAATTTCTTGATAAGCACTACTATCAACCTGACAGCCCGGACTGATTAAATATCCCTATTCACATGCAGACATAACCACCGCCTTTAAGAGTCTCTGAGGCTAAAATTAAATGTAAATTAACGCAGGCCCAAACCCCTCTTCAGCTTTTTTCCTTTCAGATAATCATTGTATACTACTTTATAGAGAAAAGACAGTGTACTTACAAATCACACTTGTTTGTTTTTATTTTATTGATCCAGTAGAGGCCTGATGAGATCCTGTCATGGGAAAAAAAGTAAAATAGCATCATTAAAGCAAGCCAAAATTGAATTTAGAAAGAGGAATGCATAAACAGAGAACCCTGCATACAGGTATGCACTTTGAAACAGGAAAGTTGAGAGTTTAGGGAAGCAAGAAAGGAGTAAGCATGCCTTCGAGGCCTGGTATAGCAAACACTAAATTAGAGAAGACAGAAAACAAGGCAGAAAATACAGGTTAGAGCCCTGAGTCTCATGTTGTCACCCCTTTGTGGACGATGTGAGGCTAGAGTCAAAGATAAATAGCTGACACAATAAGAATGTATAATTTTGACTTGGAGTCCTGATCATCAGTGCTGGTAATGGAATACTAGAGGGTCCTGGGTGGCTTGAAGGTTCTGTAAGCCAGAATTCTTTGCAGGCATCTATTTAAAGTCAAAGTTATTAGTCCCCTGAAGGCCTGAATTCAGAGGGACAGGAAAACAGATACAGTTGGCTGAGTTGGAACAAAGTATTATTCAGGAAGATGGCTGGAGGGTGTAATCATTCTATTGCCAAGATCTTTCAAAAAATCATTTTTCTGCTACTGTACTACTCATATAATTTTGAGTTTTCATTAATTTAACTGACAGTGACTATGATTCCATATTACCATTCCTGACAATCTCACTACCTTTTGGTCATCAATTTACTTTCTAAGTACTGTAACATACACTGCTAACTTTTTTCATTCTTCTCAAACCCCAGACTTATCTTCCCCTCTTTCCCACTTCCACTTGCAGAATAACAGAAATTATTCCACCTGCATCGTTCCAGCATTTACAAACTTCTTTCTTTCCCCTAAAAGCTGGTATCTTTACCCATTCTGTGGAGTCAATCCATACCCATATTCACAGGGTATTTATAATATTAGTTGCCCTTTTCTTTTCTGTATCTCCAGTTTCACTCTATTATATCATTGCCATCAGTATTTGAATATGCTCAAAATGTTCACAACTTGAAAAATGTCATTCTTTGATTAACACACTCCACTACTCATGACCTGCATTTTTCATCTCTTGTTTCATTTGGGCAGTCATTACTATGTCACCCACTCCCTTATTTACTTAAATCACATTACAGAGAGTTTGATAATATCACATAGTGCCTGGCAAGGGAATGCAAAAACCTCTAAATCTTTTCCCACCAAACACACCAGTATTTAGGAAGGATCCATTTAGGAAGGAACAAACATTAAATTCATAAAATAATTTCAAAATTGTTGTTAAATTTAAATAAACAAGAAGATAGTTGGATGCATTAAGTAAAATAACGAAATGAGAAATGCCGTAAATGACCAAAAGTGCAATGTAGATAAAAAATGGATTGAAGGATGCCATTTAAAAGTAGCATAAATGTTGCTTTCTATCTCTGCCCTAATTCAAAATCCAGGTATTTCACTGATTCCTTCCAAATTAAGTCATAAATACTTTTTTTTTCTTCAGAATTACAGATGGGTATATCAAGCGGCTGCTTAGTATCTCCCCTTGGATATTTCATTAAAACCTCTGAGTAGCATGTCAAAAACTGAAGTTATGATACCCTCCCCACAGACACAGAGGACACATTCTTCCTCCATTTCCTGTCTCTACAACTGTGATACATGTGATGAGACGGAGACTTTATCAACCTGCTTCTTTACTGATAGCAATAAGTAGTGCTCCCAGATGGATTTCAATTAGGGTTTTCAGATACAGGAAATAAAAATACAGCCTGTCCATTAAATCTGAATTTCATAGAAATAATAATTTTTTTCTTTTTCTTTTTTATTGAGACAGAGTCTCACTCTGGTGCCCAGGGGGGAGTGCAGTGGAGCCATCTCGGCTCACTGCAACCTCTGCCTCCAGGGTTCAAGCGATTCTCCTTTCTCAGCCTCTGGAGTAACTGGGATTATAGACGTGCACCACCACGCCTGGCTAATTTTTGTATTTTTAGTAGACACAGGTTTTCACCATGTTGGCCAGGCTGTTCTCAAAGTCCTGACCTCAGGTGATCTGCCCGCCTACGCCTCCCAAAGTGCTGGGATTACAGATGTGAGCCACCGCGCCCACTCAATAAATTTTTTTTTTAGTATAAGTAATTCCTAAATATTACATGGGATATAGTAATACTAAAAAGATACACTTTTGTTTATCCAATATTTAAGATTGATTTGATATTGAGTATTTTCTCTAGCAACCCTACATATTATAAACATGTAGACTGAATAAAAACTAAATGTGGTTTTGTAAGCTATTGAAGTTTTGGGGTCATTGGTCACCACAGTATAATCTAACATACCCTCACTAATGCAGCCATGGTTCATCCACTATTAAGAAAGGAAATTATAGAATTAAATGCCTGATTTTTAGGATTCACAAATATGTATTTCCCCATTGAAGATTAATATGCTATTCTGCAAAAATCATTGCCTTCTCTATGTGACACTCGCCCCTTCCAAATCATTCACTATGGCTATAAAAATGGTGTAACTACTCCCATCCTATCCTTAGTTTTGTAAAATCTGTACATCAAGTCAATTACCAAGGTGTAGTACAAACTTTTAACAATCCTTCCCGCCAAAATGTTTTAAACTAAAGATAAGATACAGGTAATTTCCTTGATGTTTTCAAATCATGCCATAAAACATAAGACAGATCTAATTCACTGTAAAGTCACATTTAATCATGAGGGTAAATTATGATAAACACTCAGGCATGTGATTAGAGGAATGATGGCTCTGGACAGGAAAAGGTTGGGAAAGAGAATGTTGCCTTCACACTTTTTTCTTCCTAACTTTGTGCTGAACTATCATCTCAGACCAGAAGTTTCAATTTAGGAAGCCCAACCGTATTGTATTTGTTGTTTTCAGCAGCACTCCCTGATCAGGTCCAGAAATGAGGAAAACAAACAGCGTTTAACAAAGAAAGCTGCATAAGAATACATGCATTGTCCTGAAACTCAACGGCCTGATATGATGCTCCCACAATTGATCTACTTTAGCAAAATAAGTACTGCAGGCTAGGGGCAATATGTTGCAAGTCAGAACTAGAGCCAGGATGATTGACTGAGTTACCTCAATTTAGATGAAACATGTGATGCCAGGTTTATGAACAGAACGATAACAAGAGTAACACACAGCACATCTATGTCTTTGAATGAATCAGTAAGAAAATCACTAAAATAAATTGGGATTCTATTACAAGGACACAGAACAAGAGTTACCTACTAAAGTCTAAGAAATGTGGACATATAATTATGTGGTGGATGTTTCCTTGGGACTCAACTCTCTTACTTCCTGTTTTTGTCCTTTTGCTTTAGAGACAGGGTCTTGCTCCATCACCCAGACTTTGAGATGCAATGGCATGATGAAGATTCACTGCTGCAACATCTAACTCCTGGGCTCAAACTCTCCTTTTGCCTCAGCCTCTTGTGTAGCTGAGATTACAGTTGCATGCCAAAACACCTGGATAATTTTCTTATTTTTTGTAGATATGAGGGTCTCACCTCGTTGCCCAGGCTGGTCTTGAACTCCTAACCTCAAGCAATCTTCCCACCTTGGCCTCCTAATGTGCTAAGATTACGGGCGTTAGTGAGCGCACATGGACCAGCTTCTTATCATTTTCAATTCTCTTTGGTAATCTAAAAGAACCTACAGACTACCTATTAAAACTAAGAAGAGTCTCCACATTGCTAGTGGATACAAGATGAATATTAAAAAATCAAATCCACTCCCATGAAACATTGTTAGTTTAAATTCTCGTAGAAGCAGATCCTGATCTAAAGATCAGGCACAAGTGATTTTTCAAGGAACTCTTCTATAAGATATGAGAAAGCAAGTGATGGAATCAGGTCAGGAAACTGGAAAAAGTCAACAAGAAGTGCATGAAAACATGAGCAGTCACAACTTCAACCTAATCCCACAATGAGCTACAGATTTTAAATTATATCTCAGAGTTAGTCTCATTTTGGTTGTGAACTTTTACTCTAGACAGTTATTGGCTACAGTCTACATAGGAAAATGAGATTAGGAGTAAAACAGACAATGTAAGCTCTCCATCAGGAGAGGAGGAATAGCCCTTTAAAAGTCCCAGGGGTGACCCATAGCAGCCAAGCATTTATAAGCCTGGGACTGGGCACATGGCATGATAAATGGGCTGAAGTATCTGGTCATCACCGGAGGTGTCAGTTCTAACATGAGGAATATCTAATTTGAAAACTTAAGTCAGAAATAAGAGATATTTACAATAGCATAGCAATTATAAGTAATTGGTAGATGCTATGAATTTAATGTTTGTGATTCCCCCAAAATTCACTGTTGAAACCCTAATCCCCAAAGTGATGATATTTGAAGACTGAGTCTTTGGGAAGTATTATGGGGTCATAAGGGTGAGTCTCTTATGATAGGATCAGTGCTTTTATAAGTAGAGACACTAGGAAGACTGTGTACACGCTCACTCTCTTCCTACTCCTCTCGCCCTGTCACCACTATGTGAGGATACTGTGAAAAGGCAACTATCTGGAAACCAGGATGAGTGCCTTCATCAAGCCCTCAACCATACTGGCCTCCTGATCTCAAGACTACCAGACTCCAGAAATGTGAAAAATAAGTATTTGTTATTTAAGCCATCTGGTCTGTGATGTTTTATTATAGCAGTCTGAACAGTAGATAGCTAAACAGAAGTTCAAAATACCATTTTAGAAATGTAATTGAAGTAAGAAAAGAAAAAGTTGGAGAGGTCAATGATATTACTGGATTATAAATGTTAGAAATGTATCATTGTAAACATAGTACTTTTCCAAAACTGATATATAGATACAATAAAACTTCAAATGAAATTTCAAAGCTGTATACTTATATCTGATCATCAACAAGGATGACAAAAAACAAGCAACAGAGAAAAGACTCCCTATTCAATAAATAGTGTGGTGATAACTGGCAAGCCATATACAAAAGAATAAAACTGGACCCTTAACTTTCACCATATACAAAAATTAACTCAAGATGAATTAGACATTTAAATGTAAAACTATAAAAATCACAGAAGAAAACTTATGAAATATCCTTCTTGACATGGGCCTTGGCAAATAATTTTTGGCTAAGCCCCCAAAACAATTGTAACAAAAACAAAAATTGAAAATGGAACTTCCTTAAACTGAAGAGCTTCTGCACAGCAAAGTAAGCTATCAACAAGGTAAACAGAACCCTTAGAGAAAGCAGAAAATATCCACAAACTATGCATCCAACAAAGGTCTAATATCCATAGTCTATGAGGAACTTAAATCACCAAGCAAAAACCAAATAACCCCATTAAAAATGGGCAAAGGATATGAACAGACACTTATTAAAAGAAGACAAACAAGAGGCCAACAAATATATGAAAAAATGCTCATCATTACTGATCAACAGAGAAATGTAAATCAAAACTATAGTGAGATAACATTTCACATCAATCAGAATGACTATGATTAAAAAGTCAAAAAACAACAGATACTAGTGGGACTGCAGAGAAAAGGGAACACTTATACATTGCTATGGGGATACCAATTACTTCAGTCACTGTAGAAAGCAGTTTAGACATTTCTTAAAGAACTTAGAACTACCATTTGACCCAGCAATCCCATTATTGGGTATATACCCAAACAACAATAAACTATTCTACCAAAAAGATGTGTGTATTTGTATGTTCATCGCCACACTACTCACAATAGGAAAGATATGGAATCAACCTAAGTGTCTATCAATTATGGATTGAATAAAGAAAATGTGGTACATACATACACCACGGTATACTATGTAGCCACAAAAAAGAAGAAAAGTATGTCTTTTGCAGTAAAACGGATACAGCTGGAGGCCATAGTTCTAAACAAATTAACACAGGAACAGAAAACAAAATACTGCATGTTCTCACTTGTAGGTGGAAGCCAAACACTGGGAGCTCATGGACATAAAAATGGTAAAACAGACACTGCAGATCAGTAGAGTCGGGAGGAAGGGAGTGGGATGTGGATGGAAAAATCACCAGTGGAGAAGGGAAAAGAATCCAAAAAATCAGTCCAAACTTTGCACAAAATAAAAGGGTAAAATAAATAAATAAGAAAATTCTGAAAAGGAAGAGAAATAAGCAGGACTTTACTGCCAAATTCAATGACATTTTTCATGTTGGTAATGATTAAATCCGTGTGACTGTGGTCTAGAAAGACAAACAAAAAACAAACAAAATAGAACAAGTATTGATCAGAGATTGCCTTCAGCATGTTGATAATTAATCCATAAAAGTGTGTGAAATACGAGAAAAATTTGTAGAAATAAAATATCAGGAACAAAAATCAGAAAAAGAATGAGATGAAGAGGTATAAGATAAACTAACCAGAATAATAAGGTATTATATTTTATAAAATGGAATCTTATTCAGCCATAAAAAGAAATGGGCCAGGCAGGGTGACTCACACCTGTAATTCCAACACTTTGGGAGGCCAAGGCCGGCAGATCACCCGAGCTTGGGAGTTCGAGACCAACCTGACCAACATGAAGAAACCCCATCTCTACTAAAAATACAAAATTAGTCAGGAGTGGTGGCACATGCCTGTAATCCCAGCTATTCGGGAGGCTGAGGCAGGAGAATCGCTTGAACACAGGAAGCGGAGGTTGTGGTAAGCCGAGATCATGCCATTGCACTCCAGCCCGGGAAAAAAAAAAAAAAATTCAAACAAAAAAAAAAAAAAAAAAAAAAAGAAAGAAATGAAATGAAGTATTGATTCAAGCCACAGCATGTGTGAACCCGGAAACATTGTACTGAAGAAAGAATCCAGATACAAAAGGCCACATATTGTATGATTCTACTTATAGGAAATATCAAGAATAGGTAAACCTAAAGACAGAAAGTAGATTAGTGGTTTCGAGAGCTGGAGGAGGGAGAAATAGGGAGTGACTGCTAATCGGTATAGAGTATTTGGGGGAAGATGAAGAAATGTTCTGGAATTAGATTAGTGATTGATGCAACTTTGTAAATCTACTGAAACCCATGAAATTGTACACTGTAAAAGGGTGAACTTTATGGTATATGAATTATGTCTAGGTAAAACTGTCTCTATAAATATTTCAATTTTGAACTTTTCCTATACTGCCCAGAGTAAAAAGTAAAATTAAATTTAAAATCTAGAGAGTTAGAGGAATTCATCTCAGATTTCAAGGGAACAAAACATATGTTTTATCGAGACATGAAAGAACAGAAATTAAGAACTGTGGATTATGTTACAGAGATAGTGCTCTCCAACTTTTCTTCATTTTCCAAGGAGATTTCATCAATCTATTAAAAATAAATTTTTAAAAAGTATTTTTTTTCTCATATTGGTAGATCTTAAAAAAATAAACAGATTGTGAGTGATTTTTTTTCTTAAATTGTTGGACATGAATTTCATCACATCTACTATGAAATACAGATTCTTATACCAACTGCCTTTCCAAAGTTCTTACTGTTAGTAATATGTGCAAGTCATTCTCTGTTCATATATCCTAGAGGAGGAAATGGGAGCCTGTTATTTTAGACAGTGATTATCCCGGCCCGCGGGATCGTCACTGCAGGCCCTGGAAGAGGGGGTGGGAATTTGGGGAACAAGAGATACGAGAAATGGAGACAAGACAGTGCTCTGATCAAGTCTCTTTTAATGGCGGTAATGCAGTGCCTTATATACACTTGGAGGAGAAGGGGTTGGGCCAAGGCGAAAATGATCTCATCGCGGAGGGTGTGGCCAGATAGGTATTGGTTTCTCTGATCGAACGTCATGTGGCGCCTGCGCTGTCAGGTAGCAATTTTCGCGGGCGCGGGAAAAATGGGTGAAGCAGGAAGAGCGCCATCTTTTATGAGGTATTAATACAGGGGAAAAGGCAAAGATAGGGAGGAGGTGTAAGGTGGAAATGAATAAAGCTCAGGCGTTTTTAATCGTCAATTATTATTCGCTATGGCCGGGGCGTGCAGCTCCGGACAGGTCCCCCTTTTAATTGTTTTATGACGAGAAAACGACCCCTCGGGAACTGCGCCTGTCTTAGGTTGGGTCAACTCATCCCCACCTCCTAGGCCCGTCATGGGATAAGGCAGCAGCAAAGGCGGCCCTCCTGTCTTAGGCTCCGATGGGGATAGTGTCCTCTTACCCGTCATTGACTGTCCAGTTCAGCACACAGGGGAGGTGGTCCTATTAAGGCAAATAAGACTCACCATTTTCAGTCATCTCAAGGCAATGATAATGGACCTGTATAGGTTTGGCCTGAAAGGCCTCGATTTGTTGTGTGACGAATGCCATGAGCTTATTAAGGATTATAGGCCCGAGAGTGAAAAAGAGTAGAAGAGTAAGTAAAGGACCAAGAAATGGCAGGAGATAGGGGAGAAGTCCATCGAGTCCAGTCCACAATGGATTGGCAGCCAGACCTTTTCTGCGCTTTTCTAGTTCTTCTTGTAAAGTCTTGATCTTATCTCTGATGATTCCGGATTTGTTGGCGTAAAAACAGCACTTTTCATTTCCATGACTGGTCTGGCATTAGGTAAGCTGTCTTGCCCGAGCAAGTCACCTGGGTAATTCTGTCTGACGGAGGTTCAGATATTTGTCTCCCTCTGCAGTCACAAGGCTGGCCGTATCGTTTTCGTATTAATTCTCTTGCTTTACGAGGGTCACCAAAACCTGCATAGACTGTCACTATGCTATATAAAGCGATTACTTTCCAAAGGAATCTCATGTTAGGCTTCATTTTCTGAAAAACAAAAAGGAAGAAACTTCTCAGGGAGATTTATCTTCCCTGGACTGACAATGGTTATGATTTATTTGTCTTACCGATCTTTCAGGCAGCCATCTGGCTGCATCATTTTTTTGTGAGAAGATGCATACTGAGCCTCTTCCCCAAATTAAAACTGGATCGGGGCCATGCCATGAATTATCAAGTGGGTCTTTCCATTTTACCATTGCAAACTGTTTTTGAGATTCAGGATGCCAGAAATGATCGGCAGCCGATTTTCCATGACTATCCAAATTTAAAAAATTAAGGATAAACAGGGCATGATTGAGTATGTTTCTAGGGGTACCCTTCACGGGGTACCAGCTCCCCCCTTTTAATTTTGTGATAACAGTTTTTAATGACAGATGAGCTCTTTCTACTATACCTTGTCCTTGGGGATTGTAGGGAATGCTTGTGGTATGTTTAATTTGTAGGGTATTGCAGAATTGTAAAAAGGTTTTGGCTATATAACCAGGGCCATTATCTGTTTTGATTTGTTTGAGTATTCCTAAAATAGAAAAGCAATGTAATAAATGAGCTATGACATGTTTAGTGGCCTCTCCTGTTTGGAGAGTTGCAATAATGAATCCACTATAGGTGTCTATGCATACATGGATATATTTTAGTTGACCAAATTCTAAGTGGTGAGTAACGTCCATTTGCCAAATTTCGTTGGGGATGAGTCCTCGGGGGTTGACTCCTAGATGGGGAACAGGTAAATAAGTTATGCAATTGGCGCATTGTTTAACTATTTGTCGAGCTTGTTCTCTGGTAAGTTTAAACATAAGCCTTAAGGTTTGGGCGTTTAAATGATGTAAGGCATGTGCTTTTTGTGCTTGTTGCAAATTGTCTGTAGTAACTGTGGCTATAGTTTTTGTTGCCACGTCGGCTGTTGCGTTACCTTGAGTTAAAGGTCCCGGTAATCCTGAATGTGCTCTGATATACCCAAGAAAAAAGGGAGTAGTCCTTTTCTGAATAAGTTGTTGACATTGTAAAAATAGGTTAGCTGTGTCTGAAATATGTTTAATTTGAGGCACGGTCTCTAAGAGGGGTATTGAATGAGCCAGGTAGGCGCTGTCTGTGTAAATGTTAAGTGGCTGACAAGGAAAAGCTGATAATGCTGCGATTATAGCTTGCAACTCGACCAGCTGAGCTGATGTATAAGTGGTCTGGAATTTAACGACTACATTATTGTAAGCGTAAGCGGCAAGTCCTGTGGAAGATCCATCAGTGAAAATTAGTAATGCGTCATTGAGGGGTTCTTTACTGGTGATATGGGGAAACACAAACGCATGAAGTTTGCAAAATTGAATGAGTTTGTTAGGTGGGTAATGGTTGTCAATTGTGCCAGTGTAAGAAGCGCAAGCAATTGGCCAGGCTTCCGTATTTTGTAACAGCCAATGGATGTGTGATTGAGTGTAGGGCTGTATAATGGTAGAGGGTTCTATTCCAAAGTATTTTCTACTGTTTTCTCTTCCTAAGATAATTAGATCAGCTATGGCATCATAATAAGGCAACAAAACCTTTTTAGGGGAGGAGGGCAAGTGTACCCACATAATGGGATTGTTCTGCCAGAATAAGCCAGTAGGGGTCATTGTTGTGTTAAAAATAATGAATATTAATGGCTGAGAATAATCAATACTGGTAACAAATTGTGTTGCAATGGCATATTCTACCTTTTGGAGTGCTATTAATGCTTCTTTAGTAATGGACCTGGGAGATTTTGGATTAGAATCTCCTTTCAATACATCGAAAAGAGGTTTTAACTCTCCTGTAGTGAGTTTTAAGTATGGCCGAAGCCAATTTATGTCTCCCAGTAATTTTTGGAAATCATTTAAAGTTTTTAAATGATCACGACGTATAACGGCCTTTTGATTAATGATTTTGGGTCCATTAATTTGGAAACCAAGATAGGTGTATGGATCTTGTAATTGTACCTTTTCTGGGGCTATTTGTAGTCCAGCTGCTGTTAACTCTTGTTTGAGTTGGGCAAAGCACTGTAAGACTTGTTCGCCAATTTCTCCTGCTATTAAAATATCATCCATATAATGTATAATATACATTTGTGTCCATGTTTTTCTGACTGGCTCTATAGCAGCAGCTACATATTTTTGACACAAGGTAGGACTATTGGCCATACCCTGAGGTAAGACTTTCCATTGATAGCGCTTCATTGGTTGTCTAAAATTTGTAGATGGAAGACTAAAGGCAAATCTTTTTTGGTCAGCAGGGTGAAGGGGAATTGTAAAAAAGCAGTCTTTAAGGTCAATAATGATTTTAAAATATTTTTGAGGAATCGCAACCGGTGAAGGCAATCCTGGTTGTAAGGCACCCATAAGGATCATAGTGATATTTACTGCTCTTAAATCTTGTAAGAGTCTCCATTTACCAGACTTATTTTTAATAACAAAAATAGGTGTGTTCCAAGGAGAATTACTTTCTACAATATGTCCTGCTACTAGTTGTTCCTGCACTAACTGTTGGGCAGCACTTAGTTTATCATTGAGTAAAGGCCACTGATCAACCCAAACGGGCTCATCTGACTTCCAAGTAATGGGGTCAGCGCACCTTTGGGGTGCAGGTATGTCAGTGGCCTGAGCTAAAAATTTCCAAACCCCTTTTTATCAAATTGTCCTGAAACTAGTATAGGCTGTGGGATACCGTTTTCTCCTTTTCCAAGACCTTTACCAGGGGTGTATCCTTGAGTTAACATTTGTGCAGTAACTATATCATTTGGACTACACATTATAATTTTCATTTGAGAAAGCAGATCTCGCCCCCAAAGGTTAACAGGTAGGTAAGGTATGACAAATGGCTTAATGAGGCCTGAATTGTTTTCTTTATCTGTCCATGTTAGGTATTTAGAACTTTGTTTAGGATTACTGCTTTGCCCAATTCCTCTCAGGTGAGTTAAAGTCTCTGTGGTAGGCCAATGAGAGGGCCAATCTTCCTGTTTAATGATAGTTACATCAGCCCCTGTGTCTATTAGCCCAGTAAATGCCTTCCCGTCTAACCGTAGGGTCAGAGAGGGTTTTTGATTTGTAATTGGTTGCACCCAATATATCTCTGATGATCCAAAACCTTTTATATTTCTATTAGAGTATTGGATATTATTATCTGTTTTAACCAAAGGTAGCAGGATTAACTGAGATATTCTAACTCTCTGAGGGACAGTAATAATACTATCAATAGCTCTAGCCATAATTTTAATTTCTCCTTCATAATCATTATCGATAACTCCAGGGAGGACTTGTAAGCCTCTCATGGTGACACTACTTCTTCCCAAAAGTAGCCCAAAAGTGTTAGGTGGTAAAGGTCCATATATTCCGGTATTTAAGGTTTGTGGTCCCATTTCAGGTGTTAGTACTGTGTGGGAGGTGGAACTGAGGTCCAGTCCTGCACTTCCTGGGGTTGCTCTACTAAGTTTTGAAATAGATTGCTGTTGCTGGCTGGAACAAAGCTGACTGCCCCGTATGCTTGTTTCGGGGCCTGGGGCTGGCCCCTCATCCCGTTTCCCTGCCTGGGGGATAAAGGATTTCCTTGACTGTCAGTTTTAGATTTACATTCATTTGCCCAGTGCCTTCCTCTTTTACACCTCGGGCAAAGGCCTGGGATTTTTAATTCTGGATTTTTATTTTGGTTTTCATGGCAATCTTTTGCAAAGTGTCCCCTTTTACCGCATCTAAAACATCCCCCTTTATCTTTACCTTTGTTAATGAGGAAGTCTCTTACTGTTTGGCCGCTAAAAGCGGCGGCCATTGCTAGGCCTTGTTGATATGAGGGCCCAATATCTGAACAAAGACGAATGTATCCTGTTAAATCCATTTTCTTTCGATAAGGTCTGATTGCCGCTTGGCAGGCGGGGTTAGCGTTTTCATAAGCTAACTGTTTAACATAATCTACACCCGTTTCTGCATTTCCAAAGATTCTACCTGCCGTGGTCATAAGTCTATGCACAAAGTCTGAAAATGGCTCATCGGGTCCTTGTTTAACCGCTGTGAGCGAGGCCCCTGGATCTCCTTTAACGGGAAGTTTTCTCCAGGCTTTTGTGGCAGCAGCCTGGATTTGTGAGAACAATCCAGGATCATATTGCATTTGGACCTGAGTGTCTGCATAATTACCTGAACCAGTTAACATATCAAAATCCCAACCGTTTCCTGCCTGTTGATTTCTTTCAGCTGTATCTCTACAATTTTCAAAGAACTCTGACTTCCAAATTAAGTGGTCTCCCCCAGAAAGGACTGCCCTAAGGTATTCCAGTCTGTAGGAGTGAGCCAATTCTCAGCTACAGATTCCACTATAGCAAGAATATATGGAGCAGTAGCCCCATACTGAGAGGCAGCAGTCTTTAACTCTTTTATAATAGTAAAGTCAAACCCAGTATGATGCCTCCAAGCCCGTCCCTGTTCATCTATGGTTTCAGTGACCGGAAAAACGTCTTTGGGGGAGGGGTCTTCTCTATGTCGACTAGCAACTAACCCCCCTCTTGGAACATGTTGTCCAGGCCGCTGAGGTGGGCGCAAGGAACCCTCCATAGCGTCTGAGTTGGGTATTTTCTCACTTCCTGTTTTTAGCTTTTGGAGCCTAATTATCAATGATTGATGTAACCCTTCAAGTTTAATTTGTTCCTCTAGTTGAGCAATTTTTTGTTTTAATTCTTCTTTGGGATCTATTGCTGCCATAACAATGGGCGCAGAAGCCTCATTATGTGTCTTATTATATGGAGGCGGGTATGAAGTAAAGGGAGGCAAATCAGGGTTGTGATATTTAGCTGCCTCTTCCTCTAAATCATCCCAATTTATCTCTGATTGATTAGGCTTATTAATTTCCTCCTCTTTTTGAAGCATCTGTAAAATTGGGTATTTTTTTTGTTCGTTTTCGTGTGGCATTTCTTTGTCTGTTACAGAAGGAGACTTAATTTCCTCATGATCACTTTCGAGGGAAATGAGATCCTCCTCCGTATCTTGTGGAGGCTTTGCGAGGTTAGAGCGGGAGCTAACCTTTAAAATACGCTCTGTCTGAGCGACCGCAGCCATGACTTGCGGATCGGCCTCCTTCTTATCTATTAAATCTCTAATGAGGTTCCAATAAGAGAAAGCGGTCACAGGAATTTTTTCTGGCCCAAAAGTATTATAATAGTCCTGAAGACAATCCCCTACTCTACGCCATATTTTGATATCAATATTCCTTCCTGTGGGAACCAAGGGCAAGTATCTTTTACAAAATCAAAAAATTTAAACAAATCATTACCTTTAACCTTTACTCCTCGTATCTTTAAAGCCTCTTTTAATTGTCCTACATAAATTTGATGCTGACTTAATTCTTGTCCCATTTCAGACGCGTCACTTACCTTAGATTCTGACGCGGCAGGTTCCCGCGGTGATCGAAAAAGTTTAATTTCTTTTGTCTTTGTTAACGGTCGACCGTCCTTTGGCGTCCTCTTCCTCACGGAGTCCCTCATTTCCAGGTCCCTGTCCAGGCGCCACGTATCCCGGCCCGCGGGATCGTCACTGCAGGCCCTGGAAGAGGGGCTGGGAATTTGGGGAACAAGAGATACGAGAAATGGAGACAAGACAGTGCTCTGATCAAGTCTCTTTTAATGGCGGTAATGCAGTGCCTTATATACACTTGGAGGAGAAGGGGTTGGGCCAAGGCGAAAATGATCTCATCGCAGAGGGTGTGGCCAGATAGGTATTGGTTTCTCTGATCCAACGTCATGTGGCGCCTGCGCTGTCAGGTAGCAATTTTCGCGGGCGCGGGAAAAATGGGTGAAGAAGAAGCAGGAAGAGCGCCATCTTTTATGAGGTATTAATACAGGGGAAAAGGCAAAGATAGGGAGGAGGTGTAAGGTGGAAATGAATAAAGCTCAGGCGTTTTTAATCGTCAATTATTATTCGCTATGGCCGGGGCGTGCAGCTCCGGACAGCCGGGGCATGCAGCTCCGGACAAGTGATTAGAAATTGACCCTTAGAACCAATTTCCTTAGAATTTATTGATTCATCTTAACTAGTTTGATTTAAACAATTCACCCTAACTAGTTTGATTTAAACAATTATCTGGAAATCGCCCAAAGCAGCCTTTTCTCAGGTACATTTTTGTGACTCTAAGCACAGGCTATTGATCTGATTATCAGTTGCTGTTTTTCATAACATAGGGCAAATTTACTTGCTTCACCAGCTGCTTTTGGGTATAATTTGAAGAATCTGATTGACATTTAAATAACTATTGTAGTTATGTCAATAAATGCTATTTAGTACATTTTCTAGAGAGAAATTAAAGTTAAAAATGCATTTGGTTAGCTCAGTTATTAAATCTGCAAATGCCTTCAAAATGAGAGAAACCAGAATATTTATTCTAAGAGATTTAGTGTTCTATAATCAAGTAAAATGTCCAGTAATGAAATTTAAAGTCTAGCAAATTGCACTCTTCATAGAAAGTCATGGACATGCAAGCATAACTTAACCTTCACACAGACATATACACAAGCATACATTCTGTCTTTTACATTATTACCTACAAGCAACATTTCTTCTTCATTTCTTTGGATTTCTAAAAAAGAGCATAAAATAAGTAGCTGCTCCCAGAAAAACATGTTATAAATATAGCCCAATTTTATATATAACCTTAGGATTTGGATTAATTTGTAAAAGGAAACACAACAGTTGTTTCTGTTTATTTTAGATTTAATAATCTTAGTTTCTCATAGCCAGTAGATAGCACAGTCATCATTCTCTTTAAAATTCCTTAAATCTATGATCATTAGAGTCTTTGAAATTATATATAAGGGTAAAAGAAGGTGTATGGATGCCTCTCAGGCAAGTAGTGGCTTAGTGTGGACATCTGTTGGGTTTTTTTTCTGCCAAGAATCTCTACCCTGTATTCAGACATCAGTTTCTGCAAGAAAGATTAACCTACTGTAGGCATTTTAATCAGAAAAGGAATTAGGTGCTTAAAGGTTACTGAATTTTCTAAAGAATTGGTTCCTTGGATGGGCCATCCGGAATGACTCCCAGAACAATACAGAACTGGCCATTAGAGAAGCTATTCTCTCTGAGGCTACTGGTTCTATGCTAGAAGAAAAGAAGTTGACACACAACTGCCTCTTGGACAGCTGGAGTGGGTATTGGAAAGGTATTAGGTTGGTGGAAAAGTAACTGTAGTTTTCGTCATTACTTTTAATGGCATTTTGCCACTAAAATTTACTTTTTCCATTTTAATGGCATTTTGCCATTAATGACAAAAACCATAATTACTTTTGCACCATTCTAATACTTCAGAGGAAAAAAATCAGAACTCACATGTTCATGAGATTATTTACCCACAGAAACACCCCTTAAAAATACAAAAATATTAATACTTTGTCTCTTATGTATGGACAATGTTTTGCAATCGAATTTAAAGATTGTTTATGTTATAATAAGTATAATTTTAAAAAATCAAATATATAGCTTATTCCATAATTTTTGTATATCTCATCTTGACCAAAGCAATTTATACAAACTACAGCATAAATATAAACTATCCTAAATTGTATTATGTTTTTATTGTTTTATGGTTTATGATTGGTATTTATAATCCATATGAAAGTTATTAAATCTCTTACGGTATGCTTATACTTCTACATCACCATTTTTTCCCCAGTAAATTAAAATACAACATTTGTCAAATGTTCAATTGCTTTTATATATCTTTATGTATTTTCAAGGACTCTATTCCAATGATACACACCTAGTCCTCTGTTTATTTAATTATTATCATAATATGTTTCAATACCAGATATGACAAGTGCTCTTACTATTCTGCTTTTATTTGAATTATGTGGTAAGTCTCAGACTTTTATTTTTTCATATGAAAATTAAGATTCCAAATCTAAAAGCACTGAAATTTAAATTAGAATTGCAGAACATGAATATATTATTCTCTGAAAAGCTGATGTTTTAATCTTATTTACAATTTATCTCCAGAAATATGACATAAAACTACATTTGTTTAGCCCTTGCTTCCAATATTTTATTAAATAAAAAGAAATACCTCTATTTGAAATACACGTCTTTATAATTCCCATTTTATCTATCTTGTAATTTTTTGATATGTATTGATTTATTTAGTATATAAAGTTCAATTATTTTAAAATCTCCCTTATTATTTCTTTTAATTATGAATTATTTGGAATTACATTGGTACATTCATAAATGGTGTATTAATTTTTCTACTATTTTATTATTTATTTCTAATTTTACAGATTAACGGAGAGAACTTATGACATATAAGATAAAAATTCTTTAGAATTTGCTGAGGCTTCCTGTTTTGGCCTAGGACAGTTCAGCTACAAATGAATACAGAATCTGTTTTGAGTGTAGAATTTTATTTATGCCAGTTATATCATGTTTGTCCATTTCATTGTTCAAATATTCTGTCATATTACTATTTATTTATCTATTTTAGGTAGATATAATACGAATATGTGGTTTTTTCTATTTCTCTTTGTATTTCTGTCATTTGCTCTATGCATGTTGAGGCTCTGTCATTAGGTGAATACAGATTCTATGTTTGCATACTGTCTTTGTTGATTTTATATTTTTTCTTTTACTAATAATCTTGCAAATAATGCCTATTAATATTCTTGTTTTTAAAATTTTTTTGGTCATACACCTGATTTCTTTTGCTTAGAATTTTCCTGGTATACATTTTATTCACTAGTCTTGTATTCCAATTTTCTACCACAATGTTTAACTTTCAACTTTTAAAACAGAATATGGTTAGAATAAAGTTCAATGTGTTTTATTTTTAATTCTTTTAAATAATTTCAGCATTTTAAAAGTAAATTATAGACTTTTTGGCAGCTGTGGATTTATAGATAAAATTAGCAAAAGTTCAGAGTTCCCATACACTCCCTCAAGTCATCCTGCTTGCTGACCACACCCACTGTATTAGTTAGGGTTCTCTGGAGGGACGGAACTAATAGGATATATGTATTTATAAAAGGGAGTTTATTAAGGGGAATTGACTCACGTGATCACAAGGTGAAGTCCCATGATAGGCCGTCTGCAAGTTGAGGACCAAGGAAGCCAGCAGTGACTCAGTCCAAGTCCCAACACCTCAAAAGTATGGGAACCAACGGTGGGTCTTCAGTCTATAGCCAAAGGCCTGAGAACCCCTTGCCCCTACTGGTGTAATTCCAAGAGTCTAAAAGCCAAAGAACTTGGGGTCTGATCTTAGAGGGCAGGAAGAATCCAGCATGGGAGAAAGATGAATATTGTAAGACTCAGCAAGTCTGCTTCTTCCACCTTCTTCTGCCTGGTTTTTCTAGCCTTGCAGGCAGCAGATTGGATGGTGCCCAACCACATTGTGGGTGGGTCTTTGTGAGGGTGGGTCTTCCTCTCCCAGTCCACTGACTCAAATATTAATCTCTTTGGGCAACACCCAGAAATACCCAGATACACCCAGAAACAATACTTTGCATCCTTCAATCCAATCAAGTTGACACTTAATATTAACCATCACACCCTCATAGTTTACCTTATTGTTAACACCTTGCAACAGTTTGGCAACATTTGTTATGACTGATGAGCAAATATGGTGCTATGGTTTGAATATGTTCCCCAAAAGTTCATGTGTTGAAAACTTCATTGACATAATAGTGGCATTGGGAGATGAGGTCTTTAAGAGATGATCAGGCCATGAGGACTCTGCTTCCATGAATACATTAGTTTCAAATTGGTTAGTTATCTTGAGAGTGGGTTCCTAATGAAAGAGATGATTTCAGCCCACTTCCCTCACTTTCTCAGGTTCTCCCCCCTGGCTTCTGGCTCTTCTGCCGTGGATGATCCTCACCAGATGCTGGTGCCATGGTATTGGACTTCCCACCCTAAGTAAATGTGCAAAATAAATTACCCCATCCATTGTATTCTGCTATAGCAGCATAAAATTGACTAAGATATATGGATACGTTATTGTTGACATTTAGATTAGGGTTAATTCTCGGTGTTCTACATTCTATGGGTTTTGACAAATGTATAATATATGTACCCACCATTATAGTATCATATAAACTAGTTTCACTACCCTATAAAATTCCCCTCTCTTACACCTATTCAATCTTTCCTCCATCCTCTCCAGCCTCTGGTAATTGATATTTTTTACTGTCTCCATAGTTTTGCCTTTCCAAGAATATCAACTAGTTGAAACTGTATAATGTGTAGTCTTTTCATTTTAACTTCTTTCATCTTATGCATTTAAGCTTCTTTCATGTCTCATGTCTTTTTGGGGCAATTTTAGTCTTTGAATACTTAGTCACTTTAATCCTTTGCCTTTGTTTCTATTACAAATGGATACCCCATTTTAACTTCCATTTTTTGTGTTTATTTAAATTCTATTCTCCCTCCTTCCCAGTATATAAATTGTTCATTTTCTACTTCTTTATGTAAAAATCATTAAACAGTAAACTTTCTCAGTCATTGCATATTTTAAAATATCATTATGCTGCCTCATTCTTGAATGATAAATTCAATAGTTTTTGAATTGGAACTGACAGTTCTTTTTCCCTGTATTTTGAAAACATTCATTTAGAATTTTCTTGTATGTGAACTTCTCAATCAACACCAATATATGTATTGCAATATATGCATATATGTATTGTTTCTGTGTGATTTTTTTCTCATTAGTTGCTTTTCAGTTTTTCTCTTTGTCCTTTGTCCTTTGTCCTATTGACAATACCTTTGTCAATAGGTATTGATGCTTTTGACATGCTTGCTTTTCTTATTCCTCTCAGGCCTCTCTGTTCTTCCTCAATCTACACATTTACCAATTCTTAAATTCTGAAAATTTCTCATCCACAATCTTTATGATTTTTTTTCTGTCCTATCTGCACTTACTTTTTTTCTGGATGTATTATTAGAAATGAGTCATTCTAGTCCTCCTTCATTGTCCCTTTTATGCGTCCACCTTTCTATCTCATGTGTACTTTAATATAAGTAATTCTGTCATATTGTTCTTTTCTTTTATGTATCTTTATGCATATTTGTCTATTCCAACACTTTTATATTACTATATTTCTTCTCTAGAATTTGTATTTGTTTCTCATTCAATATTCTTCTTTTTTTAAGTGCTATTTTTTGTCTAAGGGTTCTCTCTCTCTCTCTCTCTCTCTCCCCATGAAGATTTTAAACCAGTTGTAGTAGTCCAGGGTTTCTTAGTTCATTGTATCTACTTACTTCCCCATCTACTTTGTTTTGGGGAGGAAGGGGTCTTATTTTTAGTTTTGCATGGGTTAACTCATCAGAGTGACTTGGTTTTCCCTGAAACTCCTGTGAGCCCTGAATTGCAAAAGTGTTCCTAATGTGTTTGTGTTTTAACTACTTTAGGAAGCCCTTACATGTTTCTCCAGATTAAGCCAAGCTTAATCATATTTTTCAAAGTTGCATGTTTTAACCAAGTGGGCATTTTGAATTTAGACCTGAACTACCTTTGTAGTAAAATCTTGAATGTTCATATTTGCAAGACACTGTTTTTCTACCCTTTGCACCAGGAAGAATGGCAAATATCTGTGCTCTTGTGTCTAATAAGGATGCCTTTTCTTTACTTAGTTTTAAAGAATGGCATATTTTTTCTTATTCTTGACTGATTCCAAAGATTAGCTAGATTCCTAGTAAGTCAAGAATCTGTCTCTGTCTTGTTTTTTATTGTACACACATTTTTAAGGCAGTTAATAACTACCATTTTACTAATGCCAATAAGTACATCCTCATTCTTATATTCCTTAATGTTATGACAGCAGTTGATTCTGTTGACAGTATTCTTAAATGTTTCTTACTTTTTAACTCAAGTGCAGAAAATTAAGTTAATCCTATTTTTCAGGACAAAGACACACAATTAACATCTATACAAGATCCCATACTATTTTCCCTTTTTAAATTTATGATTTGTATTTATATTTCTTTCTACATATAGATATCTAGTATAATGTATTTAAAATTTGTGTATGTATATAAAATATACTTAAAAATATATAGTGTTTGTATGTATGTGCACATGCATATTTAATTACATAGTGGTGATATCTTAGATATCTTATTCTATATTCTTTTGTTACTTAGTGCAAAATCAACCCACCTATCTATATGTATATCTAGCTTAATGTTCTAAGAAGGCATAGTAATACATAGTGTGCTTTCAACATATTTATCCATCCCTTTAATAATGAACATTTAGATTGATTCCACTTCTCTACTACCATAAACAATAATGTGATAAGCATTCGCATATATTTTGCCATTTATTTTCAGTGTTTTGCGCTTTTCTTGCTCTAGCCATTTCTAAAATTCTGATTGTCTTCATAAAGGCGCTCATTCTTGTAGATAATCTTTTATTCTCACTTTGAAGTCTCTCACCAGTCATTCTATTTCCCTCCAATAACATTAACTGGGAGTAATAGATTCTATGTGCCAAGAAATGACAAATCTTTGTGTCCAACCAAAATCCCTCTTCAGAGCCTCACGTAGACATGCTTAAACTACCCAAAATTGAATTTAGGATTTACTTCCTAAAATGTACTCGTCCATATTTTTTAATTTTCTTGTTATTAAATGTCAGCAAAAGCAATTGTTTAAATCAGAATCTAGGGAATTTTCCTTTATTCCTTTCCCTTCTTCATCTCGAACACCTAATCCACAGGTGAATCCAACAGATTCTACCCCCGCATTTCTGTACAGTTGTCTCCATTTCCAAGCCTAGTTTAAAACACTATAGTCTCTTGTCTGGATCACTATATTGTTTAGCAGCTTCCAACATTGCCTCCTTATCCTCTCTCTTGCTTGCTTTAAATCTATTATTTGAATGAATTCAGATATCCAAAATGTAAATTGAATTATGTAATTCACTGTTTAAAATTCTAATTGTTTTCCACAATCTTAATATAAAATCCAACCACGTTAACATGAATTTTAAGGTCCTTGACAATGGAACTCCTAGCTACCTTATACCCATAGTTTTCGGTTACATGGAAATTCTAATTCTTAAATTGTGGTGTAGTTTCACCTGCGAGATTTAACATATCTGGTCTCCAATCTCTGAAAAACTCATTTTTTCACCAATTTATGAGATAAATTGTGCTCAATTCTTCAAGTCTTTATTTCATTTTTTAAAAATCAAGACATTTTTAGATCCCGCAGCCTGAATAATGAGAAACCCTTTCGTGGCACTCTGTGTTTTCCTCCATAGTACTTGTCAATATTTGCATCTAGGCATTTATTTCTCATATTACTCATCTAATGGTGATTTCATTCCCTCTGCTAACCTGAGGAAACTGCAGATTTTGTAATATACTACATTACCTGGCACACAATCATAGATCAAGTATTAACTAAACACCTAACAGGCTCCAGACACCACTCTTGGCACCTTAGAGGCATCAATAAACTAAACAGACAAAAATACCTGCCCTCAAGGGAAAGACAAACATACATATAGCAAATAAAAAGGAGGAGCATGGTATAGGGTTTAGGAGATGAGCTTTGGAACCATATTGCCTAGGTTCATATCACAGCCTATCAACTTCCAAGCTTTGGGGCTTTTACAAGTTTCTTAACTCTTGGTGCCTGTTTCCTTATTATAAAACAGATAATAGCATCTACTTCATAAGATTACTAGGAAAATTAAATGATATAACATGACAATGGAAAAATCAGATTCTAAATGAAGATATAGGATAATGCTTCCTTCCACCCTCTCCACTTGCTGGCACAGTGGGCCATGGAGCATGAGAGGAGAAAAAAACACATTTTGTGAGGGGGCTGTAATTCCACACTTTCACAAAGGGAGAAGCTAGCTCTAATTAAGGTAAGGAGATGGCCTGAAAGCAAATGATAACTTGGTCCGGAGATAGCAACTAAACCAAAAATTCTGAATAAAATAAAGTTACCTTTTTCCCTAATGCAACATATTTACTTATGGAAAATAAAAGCATTTGCCTACCTTAATATTCTCCTTATAAAACTGCAATTTAAGTTTATATTCAATTTAGATTACATAAATTAATTATTAATCACTAACTGTTTAATATGTGGATTAGTACTTTCAACATCAAATCTGAAAATGATAATGAGGATGATAATGAGAGTGATTAAAATGGAAAATCTGAAGGAAAACTACAGTATTATAAACTATAAAGAGAAGAGAGAAAAGAAGAGGAGGACAAGGCAAAGTCAGCTTGAAAGTCACACATGCTCTTGAATTCTTTTGCCCATATGTGTCTTTTTGTCAAATGTTACACTAATGAATCCTCCAAAACACATCTCTACAAAACACTCTATACTACATAACCTTTGATGTGGAAGAATAGGCAATTGCTGCTCTATTTCCAGTGGTTGTTTGAAAGAAGCTAAAGTTATTAAAACCGATAATACCTTTCCTCTCAATGGACAGAGACTATGTTGTTTCTATTGTTTATTCAGCACTCAGTGATAAATAATATTCTGTTGCAAAATATGAGGAATAGATTCTGCTCTGCTCAAATCCTTTGCTCATTAAACAAGCCTCTCTGACAAAATGCTCTCCAATAAACATTTTTATAAACTGTATCTGGTTTTATAAATTTATTTATAAGCATTATTAGACAACCTCACACAATAGAATTAAAGTCTGTCTCAAACATGTTATTTATAACATGTAGAAGACTAGAAAATAATAGACTAGACAATTTTTATACAACATACCAAACAATAGATAAATTCAGAAAGCAAAAGTCAAAATTTGAAATCCCACTGGCCATTACAAAAATAATAAAGTACCTTCATTTCACCTCTTGCACTGTTTGGAAATCATATTTCAATGCTTCTCACCAGTCTAAGCTGATAGTAGAAGTGACTTTTAAATGCTGTTTTTTAATTTTTCAGAGATTACTTCATAGAAAGAATATTAAATTCTTGCCAAGAATAAGTGAAAAAAGTCACTCCCTTGCAATGGCATCATTTTGAAAACATGGAAAAATAAAGCCTAATTCTATAAAGAAAGAAATATGCAAGTTTATTGAGACAGTAAATAAAAACAAAATATTCAGAAGCGTTTTAAGACAACCTACTAAGGATAGAGGGGGGACACGTCTCTTTCTTCCATTTCTCTAGTAATTTCCCCTGCTACTTCAAAAGGCATCTTGAGGTTTACAGGTACACATTTATAAAACATGCCTCTTCCAGGTAATTACAATTAAAATATAGCAAACATCATTTTTACTTTTTATTTATGTGGGATAAGCTAAAATATCTAAAATTAATTTTCCATGTAGTACACATTTCAATAAGAACTATTTTTTTTTTACACAGAAATATATTGACATTATAATTATTGGGGGGGGCAACTCTGTGATTGGAATTAGGTAGAAAAACAATACATTTTATTTTTTACTCTGAGACCTGGACACCTGGTGGCTATAATATAAGGTCAGGATGTTGTGGTCTCTCAAGGCTGCTTAGTTTTGACATATTTGGGAATAGTTAGAACCACAAATCATCCTCATTTAATAAGACATATTTGCATAGGAGTCACTGCCAACAAATTGATTCTTCAAATATTATTGTTAGTACCATATCTCTCTAAGTCTCCCATCTTTGTGAGGTGAGCTGGCTATATAGAAACCTTCAGGACAGCATTTTACCCTTTTAGCATCAGACCTGAAATAGAGGCAAGCCATACATTGAGGCCTTGAGCTTGTATTTTCTTTTCTTTTTTTTTTTGAGACGGAGTCTCACTCTGCCGCCCAGGCTGGAGTGCAGTGGCGTGATCTTGGCTCACTGCAATGAGCTTGTATTTTCAATTCAACACTGAGAATACTAATGAGCACTAGAGAAATTAGAATACTAACATACTAGAGGAACAAGCTAATAAAAACAAAGAAAATGTGCCATTGATTCCTTGGGAGCAGAGCTTGTCTGAGAAAGAAACTTTGCTTCATTTCCTCTGAACTTCAGCCCAGAAATAACAAAAACTTTCAGTGTGTACTCCTCTAGCCAGATGATATAATTCCATGGAGGTGAAAGAAAAGAGAGAAAGAAAACATACCATGCAAAAAAGATGGATTCAATAAAAGCAAATCTTTCATGTTTGATTTTTTAGTAATTTGTCATCTATGATAAAAGCACATGAAAATTATGTGGACCTGTATATTTTACTCTACCATTCATCCTTTCAACACTCTTAAAATTTTAATTTAAGCTTACTAATATTATGGAAGGGAAATATTCTACCTCTGCAGAGGGGTTTCAGAGAATAAAAGAGAGAAAAGTAGGGGTGTAGGCATGAAAACCATAGGTAGCCATGTGTAGGGTCTAAAGAGAAAGAAAATCTGATCATCTTCTGTGAATTTTGATTTTCAGGTAGCTGACCAATTTCAGAAAGTGTGAAATCTAAATGAGCACTTGAAAGGGAAGGCACAGAAAGTTATGGGAAAGGTATATAAAAAGGCGGATGAAATACTAGACTACTAAACTTTTGAATGTGTTGAATGTTTTATAAAGTGCTTGATACATATTCAACAAATATTTGTTTAACAAATATAACTGAATATTACTGTTAATATCAAATTTATTCATTAGGAATATTTGATTGAAAAATAATTGGACCAACTTTAATATTAGAATTTACTGGAAAAATATGGGGTGACTCGAAGAAAGAAAATTCTGATAAACCAAGACTTCAAAAGGACAGAGATGAGAAGCTAAGTAACAACAACGAATGAAAAGTGTCTTCAGAATGCTACTTTTAGAATGAGTAAGCCCTGTCTTCAAATAACTTGACTCAAGATTCAAATTCATAAGGTAAGCAAGTTTGCTTGGCTTAGTTTGGCCTGAAATTAACACTTTGAGTGATGATCCAACTAACATTGTAAGCAATGGTGGGAGAGTAGTTTACCAGACGGAAACACAGATATTATTATCAGAAACCAGAAAAATAATGGAAAGGCAGTATATCACCTCTTCTTATACTTTACTAAATTTTTAGACATATCATCTCATTTAAATACCTCAACTAGACTTTGAGATGGTATTTATTTCCCATTTTCTATGAAGAAATTTAAAAACAGAAAACAAGAAACTTGTCAAAAATTATGAAGACACCCTCACCAACTCCAATATTCTTACTGTGTCTATAACACACAAAAAGAGAAAATACAGCTATTTCACACTTACTCTAAACAGATTTTTAAATTAATATTTACAAAATTAAAATGTTTGTCAAATTATATACATTTATTAATTCAAGAATTGTATAAATAAAGGAGATTCTGAATTGTTTGCTATTAAATATAAATCTTAGCAAAAACAATATGATGGCTTCAATATTTTCGAATGCTTTTTTTGAAAAAGACACCGGATCTACATAATATATGACTTTTTTACGCATTGTTGAGCTCACAGCAAAATAAGAGAATTCCCTGAAGCCAAAGGATAAACAATTATCTGAAAAAAAGTGACAAGTGAACGTAAGAGCCAGAACTGCACTGGAAATGACCCCAGGGCTTTGTTGGTTAACAATCAAACATAAGAGAATAAGAGAACAAGGCTTGGGACTATGAAAAATTGAAAGCTGAAGGTGTGACTATCACAAAGCCAAGATTCTAACGAGATTGCATCCTCATTGAAAGGGTGACTGGAAAAGTTCGATCAGTTAGAAAGAGAACCCATCAGGGAATCCTATTTGGCTTGGCCAGCTCAAGGTGGAAAAAAGATAATGATAATACTTTCCTCAGAGAATTTACAGCCAAAAAAACTGTTCTCATAAGACTCTGGGACTGAATTTACATGAGAAATTACCATTGGAAACCGTAACAAAATTTATACAAAATTACTATGCAAAAGAATTAAAATTCCATTATAGTGACATAGAAGTGAGAAATAGAGTGAAAAATTTCCAAAACATTGAGGATGGGGAGCTGATCACAAAAAAGAAATCTATCAATTAAAAGGTCAACATTATTGTCAGATCTTGGATTTAACTTTATCTCACAAGCTATTAACTTAGTCCATTACCCTTTCATTGCTGCTGGAAGAAGACATGAGATTTCCAGGAGAAAAACGAGGGACGTTCTTGCTCACAGCACAGTGAGCAACATGAGCATCAGCACATTCATGTCACTTTCCCTTGCCCCCAAGTCCCACAGGTGTGGCAAGATATGATCCATATGGATGTTACACAAGACTGTTCTTTGTACTAAAGAGAAATATTACTTCACCTCTTAGTGTTATTGCCTTCAAACCCTGAGAAACAGCCCAAATAAAGAGCAGTCAGGACCTTCTTTTCTTGGGATTCTAGCAAGAAAATACAGGGATGGATACTCAGGGCTTCGGTGAGTTGCCTCTCCCACCAATCTACTCCTGCTTCTAACACATTCTTGGCTGAAGTCAAATTTTCTCATGAGTATGCCAATTGGTTGGCCATTTGGAATAATCTTACCAGCAGAGGGTGAGAACAAATCAGTTTAATTTTTATGAAATTTTAAATTAAGACTACTATTAACCAGAATCCATGCATTAGGATAAAACCGATTTGTATTATTGACTGAAACTAGGCCTCTCAAAATCACAGACTCAACCAAATATAAGTAAGTCTTAGAGGGGGCCAGCAGGTCTTATTTCAGGCAGCAAGAATATAGCCTAAGACCAGTCTTTTATTTATTTCAATTCACAACCTAGATTGACTTTCTGAATTGGGGAGTTTTGCCAATAATTACGACCCACAGAGTGGCCAGAAAGCAACCCCATCCCTAATGAAAAGATGCTCCATGGCAGGCTCTCTTAAACATATAAACATATAATCTGAAGTGACTCAGGTCATTCCAGTTCAGGGTTTATTGTTAAACTTGACTTTGATCATCATTACATTGATTTGACTAAGCCACTTGAGCCATGACCAAATAGTTGCAGCCTCTCTTGCCACCAAGGAACAAGCTGAGGCCACTCACGTATAAGAAACAGAATATAAATTTGTATCCATTAGCCTGAAGCAAGACAGTTCTGGTCCATGTTCTTCTACATGTATAGGGCAGGGAGGTGAAACTCCACATTAGGAGCTACCATTGATGGCTTCTGAGGCATCAGAACATTTCAGGGCTAGTCACGTCCAAAGGAATTTACTTCTATTTTCATAACCCAGCAGTAGGTCAGTTATAAGTCACAACTACTGCTTAATGATTGTTTTGCCAGGCTGCGGTTTGGGATCTAGAGGACAAAGAACATTAATTGTTTTCCACTCCCTGAACCTCTCAGGGTCTAATGTGGGTATCTCTTCCTTAGGTTCTGGGGTTGTTACTGCTCTTTCAAGTTCACAAAACAAGTGTGTCTCATCCTAGTAGCTACGGCTTCACCCTTCTTCAATTACCTCCTACTTATGCCCAGACCTTTCATCTGGCAGGTCAAGTGCAAGAAGAACAAGGACAGTTTTATACAATGTACAGAGAGACTCATTATATACTCTGCCTTAGCATACATGGGTCACTATATGGTTCTTGGCTACCAGTGTACTCAACCAAGTTGTCATTACCTTTATGATCTAGGATCATGTCAATCCAACAAAATAATCCAGGTGGCTAATCCAAAATTAAATTTGTGTATAGTAGGCCCCATTTTGGGTAGGATGTCACATCGTGTACAGATCACACTGGCCTGTAGTTTTTGATAGAATACAAAAAAAATCATCATGTCCAGAAATGGTCAAGGTGTAATTAAAATTTCCAAAAGCAGTATACATGATCCTCCACTTCTTTCATTTGATCATTAACTGGGGAGTAATCAACAAGAAGAGAATCCTGTTTTGGCATGGCTACATTCAATGATCAAACTGCCTAAGGTTCATGGAGCAAAGAGAGAGAGGGCAGAAGTAGAGCGAGATATCCTTTTGATCTTAATTTTGAGGAGTTAATTCTGCTTTTCAATAATGCTACATGTCTGCAGCTTATAAGGAATCTGGATTGCCTGTCAAGTACGTTGACTATTGGTCCATTATAAGTGGCCTACTCAACAAAAGCCATAACAATGTCAGACTGAAAATGGTCCAAAACACTGAAAACATGATAAAAATTAGTTTGATGGGCCGCCATAGTGTGACCAGAAGATGCTCATCAGATTGAAATAACATCTGACATAATTTGGGTCTGTGTCCCCAGCCCAAATCTCATGTCAAATCATAGTCCCCAATGTTGAAGGAGGGGCTTGGTAGGAGGTGACTGAATCATGGGGGCAGAAATCCCCCTTGCTATTCTCATGAGTTCTCACGAGATCTTGTTTGAAAGTGTGTAGCGTCCCCTCCACCCTCCACCACCCCTTCTCTTGCTTCCTCCTGCTCCGGCCATGTAAGAAGTGCCTGCTTTCCCTTCACCTTCTGCCATGGTTGTAAGTTTCCTGAGGCCTCCCCAGCCATGCTTTCTGTACAACCTGCAGAGCCATGAGCCAATTAAACTTCTTTTCTTTATAAGTTATCCAGTCTCAGGTATTTCTTTACAGCAGTGAAAGAACAGCCTGTTACAACATCATATCCTAAAAATGTGTAAACAGCTGTGAGCTTCCATTGGTAGCTTTAACCAGGGGTCAAAGTTAAAATATAGTCAATTTTCTGGGAGCACACTAGAGTCAATGTCCCATGCAATATGGCCTTCTTCACTGCAAGACAAATGGGCCAACTTTAGACAGGAATCACGTGCCTAGTATACAGTAGTAGCTTCTTCATAACAAATGCATAATCCTTTATTGTGTGGACAATCTGTGATGGTAGATTTCATCGCACCAGGGCCGGGCCTGATGCAACGAAAGTCCAGGTGGCCATGGTGATGCTAGAAAGTACAGTCTTGATCAGCATCCTAATTCCACTAAGTCTCTTATCTGAGCATCTACATGGGTAGCTCAAACTGATTACCATTATAATTTGTTGCCATAGTTCACACCCCAAAGAGGGCTGTCTTTAACCTGATCATCTGTAGTCTTTCAAGTAAGTGGCAGACCAGATGGTTGGGACATCAGCAACAGTCTAAAAGTTGCTAAAAATGTAAAAATGCTGGCCCTTGGGAGCACTGTCTATGGCAATTCAGCCCTTTGTTTTGACTTTCTTACTCAAGTCAAACTCCCTGAGTTGTCACTGGCCCTGGATGGGCCAATGGCACCTTATCCATGAACGAACCTTCATGGTTCTGTCACCTTAACCATGACATGACAGCATTCATGAATGCTGTCTACCATTCGTTGCTGTCACCTTAACCATGAATGAACCATTCTCATGCATTCAGAGAGACCTCTATAAATCCATGGTGCTGGAAGCCAGTAACTTTGTGTTGGGTGTTGAAGGCAGGGATAATGATTCCCTACAGTGAAAAGTACCACTTGTTTAAGAATCAACAGTTCTAACAGGGCCAGTCTTGCTGTGTTCTTGGAAATATCATCTCCATTTGCCCAGCAAGTCCTGTTGGGCCCATTCTGCCTTATCAGTCATTGACTCCAAGTTGACCTACTCTAAAATGAAAATGTCAGAGAGTCACAAGGCCTCAATGGATGAAGCATTCAGTTTTATAAGTTATTAGTTGCAGATTAATAGGGAAAAAGAAGAGGTGATGGGGCATAAGTGGTCTCCTTGTTAGGTAGTACTTCTTTCCCTTTGTTTTCATAGCCAGCATCTCCTTAGCTTGATTGTGCTGTGACTTAAACCTAGTCATTGGTTTAATGGCCAAGAGGGTCAATATCTACCCAATATATATATATTTTATTTTATATTATTAAATTTATCAATATTTATCTGTACTGCTTTTGGATTTTAAGTCACAGTGAGATAGGTTTATAGACTCCTAAATTATGCAGAAATTCACTCATTTTTTCTATTATATATATGTTTTCCTTTTTTAGAGTTACATGTCAGATTTATTTAACATAACTCCATTATATATTGAGAACTATAGTTTTTAATGTTGACTTAGAAATGACCATTTTGAGAACCATTTTTTGGGGGGACTCCTGAACAAAAGATGAAATGACATATTGAGATTATATTAAATTTATATTGACTTGGGGTAAATTAACATCTCCATGATGTATCATCTTATCCTACTACATGGGCTTTCCTTCTTTCCTTTTGAGATGTTTTATAGTTTTCCTCAGTCAGATTTTGTAACTTTCTTGATACATTTATTCATAGGACTATTACCTACAGATACTACCTTTTAGTTATAATGGGTCCTTCTATAAATTACACTGTTAGTGGGAGTTCTCCAGAAAGACAGAAATGATGTGCATGTCAGCGGGTAGGTGTGGGAGGGGTGTTGGGAGAGATCCATTTTAAGAATAGGTCACATGACGGGAGAAGCTGATAAATTCAAAATCTGCAAAGTAGATGAGCAGGCTGGAGGCGCAAGGAAGAGCTGGTACTGCATCTCGAGACCAGAGGTAGACTCCTGACATTTTCCTCTTTCTCGGGAGAGGTCATTTTTTTTCTTTTAAAACTTGTGACTGATTGGATGAAGCTCATGCATATTTTATAGGGTAACTTGTTTTACTCAAAGTCTACTGATTGAAATGTTAATCTCATCTAAAAATACCTCCACAGAAACATCTAGAATAGTGTTTGACCAAATATCTGGACACTGTGGCCTGGCCATCAAGCTGACACATAAAATTAACCATCACAAGGTACTTTACTCTTAGAATATTAATTTTATATCCATATCCTGTTACTTACTCAATTATTTAATCTTTATTTCATCTCTCTCTTGAGAGAGAGGGAGAGAGAGAGAGAGAGATGTCTCCCCCACTTTCACCATCTCCTTTTCTTTGATTTTCTGTAGTTTTGTAGATATTTTATCACAGAATCTGCAAATAGAGATAATTTTACCTTTATGCTTTCTAACTCATATGTTTTTAATCATTTTCTTCTCGTCTGGTTTTATTTTTTAATAATTTCAACACAATGTTTAAAACTGTAGCAATAGCGAGCCTCGTTTACCTTTTCTCTGAAATTTTATAGATACTAGTTCAACATTTTCCTATTATTTAATATATGATTACTTAGATATAAGAAACATCCAATCAATTTCTCTTCTATTGAGCATTTTTATTTAATTTTATGTGAGTTAACTATTTACCCGTGAAAAGATATTTAATTTTGTGTAAAATTTTTCCCAGAAATTATATAATTTTTTCTCATTATATCTATTCAATAGCATGAATTATATTAATTGAGTTTCTAATTTTTTATCTCTGGATTGCTACAATAAATCTTAGTCATTATTCATTAATTTTAATGTGCTATTACCTCTAGTGTTAATATTACTTTATTTCAAATATCTTCAACAGTATTTGTGCAGATGAGCTTGATCTGCAGTTATACTTTATGTGAAATAATCATTGGATTTAAATATTAATATTATACCTGTGCATCTGTTATGTTCCATCTGGAAATCAGACACCACAGTAGGTATTCCAAACATAAGCAATTTATGGATAAATTAGTTATACAATTTGAAAAGATTAGAGGAGCAGAAGTGAAGATAACATTACTAAAAATTAAATTGCTGCAAACCAGTAAACAGTGATGCTGCAAGCCCAAGATCTCTGTGGCACACAGATAAAGTGGCTTTTGCTGCAAGTCAAATCCTCCTAATGGGGAGCCTGTCAGTGCCATGTCTAGACCAGAGCTATCTTTGCTGGGAACTACACTGCCTGAGCAGGAGGTTAAGGAGTCTGCATTCCCAGGCTTTTGTTCCTTTTTGTGGCTGCAAGTGTCACTCTCAACACTCTGAACACTATGGTTGCTACTCCTATTCGTGCAGCCAGAAATGCTGTGCCAAAGAGAAGGGGTAAGAATCACTTCTTCCCTCCTCATCCTGTCTAACATCTCATGAGGGTAATTCATTTGCCAAACCCAACTGGAGATCATTTATTTGGTGTGGGTGTCTGGGAACTGTAGCTTGTGGGGTCCCGATCCTGCCCCACAGACTAGATCACAGAAGGGCAGAAACATATCTGAGAACATGGAAATGACTGGGGTAGGTTATTACATAAAAGGAATTCAGAAGATTTTCTCTCTTTTTTTTTTTTTTTGTTTTGATTTGTTTTTTCCTATTCACTAACGCAGTTTGGGTAACCCTGGGATTATCTGGTCTTTGAATCCTCACCTAAGCCAAGTGCTTATTTGGGGGCAGGTCTTTAATGATAGCCTCTGTAAAAACTGGGCTGTTTATAATTCTGCGCTGGGATCAGTTTTGGTAACTTATATTTTTCCTGGAAAATTATCCATTTCCTCTAGGCTTCAAATTTCTTTGGCACACAGTTGGAAAAGTGGTTTCTTACACACATTAAAAACCTCTGTATTTGAGGTTTGATTATTTTCTTCTTACCACTTCTTATTTTGAATATTCTTTCTTCATTTTTCATTCCTTCTGTTTTCTGGTTACTGGATTGTCAACTTTGTCATTATATTTAAATAACTTGGATTTAAAAAAAATTTTTTTTTTCTGTTCTAGTTTATTGACTTTTCCACTTGATTTTCTTACTCTTTTCTTATTTTGACTTTTTAGTGTCTTTGTCTATTTTCTTACCTTTTAAATGGAATGTTTACTTCTTTTATTTTCTTTCAACTATTTCCTAAAAATGTGAACACAGTTTCTATAAGCATGTCTTTCTAGAACTTCTATAATTTTGATTTGTATGTTTCTTTTGACTCGAGATTTATTTTTTAAAAGATTCTTATCTCCAGTTAAGTAGCCTTTCCTTTTTGTAATTGGTTTTTAATCATACTGCATATTTATATTGGTAAATGTTACTTGCATACTTTCAAATTTGTAGAATTATTCGTTATTTTTAGAGCTATCAGGAATTTATTTTCTCACGATTCTGTAGGCAAAAAGTCTGAGATCAAGGTGTCAGCAGAGTTGATTTTTACTGAAGATTTCCTCCGAGGTTTGCAGATCCCTGTCTTCCTGTGTCTTCACATGGCCTTGCTTTTGCATATGTCCGTGTTCAAATTTCCTCTTCTTTAAGGACTCCAGTCATATTCAATTAGGGCCCACTCTAATGAATTCATTGTAACTTAATTACATCTGCAAAGATCCTGTTTCCAAATTCAGCCACATTCTGAGATACTAGGCATTAGGATTTCAACTTATGAGTTAGGAAAAGGGCACAATTCAGCCTATAACAACTTGCATTCTTTGTGTCAAGCTCCTATCCCACATCTACATGCCCAGAGAGCTTCCTTACATCTGGGAGGGGCTCCTCAGAAAAACAACTTTAGAAGCATGAATTATCCAAACCAGTTCTTAATTATAAAATATAAATGAACAATGAAGTCAACATAGAAAGATGGGTAGAAAGACCATGTAAAAGAGACCAGAATAAAATAACAGGAAACATTATTGCAGGAGATAAAAGAATAATTTAACAAACTAGGGAATATTTAAAAAACACGATCTGCAGAGCTGATGTGATTTATATGTACATTGCAGTCACAAAACAGTATATTGTTGACTAATTAATTTATATGATAAATTCATACAAATTTTCAACACATTGCTTTAAAAGGCAGAAAGAAAACGTGAGAAAAACAAAAACATATAAAAGAAGTAGGTCCACTTGTTACCAGTGGAGGGGTCCAGATTCTTGGTGTCTTGAACAAAGAATTGGACAAAACGCACAAACAAAGCAAGGAAAGAAGGAAACAACAAAAGCAAAGATGTGCTGAGAATGAAAGTACACTCCACAGGATGGGAGTGGGCAGAGAATAGGGGCTCAAAAGCCACATAATAGAAATTTTTTGCAGTTTAAATACCCTCTACAGGTTTCCATTGGATACTTGGTGTATGCCATATGTAAATGAAGAGGATGAAGTAAAGTTACAAACTCATTTACTTGGTTTACGCCCTGTGTAGATATTGCCTGTCATAGATGCAGTGTTTTCATTTAATTTAATTTTAGGAAGTCAGCATGAATCGGCCTTATGGTCCCTGCCTCTAGACCCTATTCTCCTGCCTCACACTATCCACAAAAAGAGAAACTTTAAAACTGAGAATAGAAAACCATAAAAATTTTAAAGAAATGGGATTTTTCATACTGAAAGTGTTTTGTGAATGCTGAGCAGAATATATAAATAAGTCAGCCACATCACTATGAATTTTAGACATTAAACATAAAGCAAATAAAAACAAATAAAGAAGAAACTGCTCCTTTAAAAAAATCAGATCAGAGTTCTTAACAGCTATTATATATGTTATAAACAAATAGAACAAATTCTTCATATTTTTAAAAAAATATGAGTTTGAACCTAGAATTATATCAAACCAAACTACCAGTGAAGTGTGAGACAAAACTGTAGGTAAGTTTAGCCAAGGAAATAGTCAGATTTTTCTTTTTTTTTGCCAACCACTAAGTTAAAATGTTGGTAATTTAATTTTTTAAGTCATCTCTGTATAGGCTGATAAAGTATCAGTGGGGCTTATATATGTGTTTGCTATCTAAGACATACAATTCATGAAGACAGTTTTTATTTATCTGGAATTTACCCTGACAAGACAGTCTTAACATTTCTCTCAACTTGATGAAATATTTGAAAGGTTTCTCCCTGACTATAGGTCTCTGATGTCCCTTTTCTGATATTTACTTTAAAAAACTTGTAATTGTATATTCTTCTCTGCCTCTTTAAGTTGTGAATCTTCTCACAGCCTCTTGACAGTTTCACAACCAGAAATAAATTTCTCGAGGACCTGGGAGCATCTTTTTGAAATGTAATCATCAAGAAAAGTGCCCTTATCTTCCAGTCTCTGTGGGAGGGTAGGAACATAATTTTAATAAGCTCTCATTAACAAATGCAGATGACCAACCTCCCCCGACTAAGTTCATCCAATACTTTTCCCAGTAGCTCATCTCTATGCTCCAAAACTCTCCACTAGACAGCACGGTGGCTCAAGCCTGTGGTCCCAGCACTTTGGGAGGCGAAGGCGGGTGGATCACCTGAGGTCAGAAGTTCCAGACCAGACTGATCAACATGGAGAAACCCCGTCTGGACTAAAAATACAAAATTAGACGGGCATGGTGGCGCATGCCTGTAATCCCAGCTACTCGGGAGGCTGAAGCAGGACAATAACTTGAACCTGGAAGGTAGGGGTTGCAGAATCCAGGAGCTGAGATTGCGCCATTGCACTCCAACCTGGGCAAGAAGAGCAGAAACCCTGTCTCCAAAAACAAAACAAAACAAAAAACAGTAACTCTCCACCTTTGTTCCAGTAGTGTTCAGTTCCTCTCCCCTTTTCAATAATAATAGTCTTCATCCCTATTGCAATAGACTTCAATAAACTTGTTCTCTGTTTAATTCTGTCCACTGTAACTTTTCTTTGACAGCTCCAGGATTGATTGTATGACAGTATAAATGTTGTAACCAGAGCTGGTTACTTCCAGTGTTTCAGCTCTCCATAGCTCAGTTAACATCCTGAATTACCATATTAAATTTCATAAATAGATTTTCTATGTGAATCTACCTGGGAAACAAGGAAATTAATGACAGAATTAAACATGGGAATCAACCTAGAAACCAATAACAGAAAGAGCTAGGAAATCTCAAAATACTTTGAGATTAAAAAACACACTTACTTCATTTATTAATTTTTAAAATTTTATTTTAAGTTTCAGGATACATGTGCAGGACATGCAGGTTTGTTACATAGGTAAATGTATGCCATGGTGGATGGTTGTACCCATCAATCCATCAACCAGCCTGCATTAGCTATTATTCCTGATGTTCTCTCTCCCGCTACCCAACCCCTACAGGCCCCAGTGTGTGAACAACATGCTTTTAAATAACACATATATCAAAAAATAACTGTCAAGAGAAATTTAGAAATATTTTGAAATAAATGAAAATAGAAAATACAACTTACTAAAATTTATGGAATGCAGCTAAAGTAATGTTTAAAGGTAGATTTATAACTTTCAATGCATATATTATAAATAAATAAGGATATAAAATGAGTAATATACCTCTCACTTCAGAAAAATAGAAAAAGACAAGCAAATTAAATCCAAAGAAAACCGAAAAAAAAAAAAAGAAATAATAAGAATTAGAGCAGAAATCGACGAAATAAAACACAGGAACTAAACAGAGAAATCAACAAAACCAAAACCTTGTTTTTTTCTTAAATAATAAAATCAATAAGCATCTGGCCAGCTAAGAAAAATAAAAAAGATAAACAAATTACTAATATCAGAAATGAAAGAAGGATATCACTACAGATCCCAAGAACAATAAAGGGAAATAAAGGAATAATATGAACAACTCTATGCCCCCAAATATGATGAACTAGATAAAATTGACTAATTTCATTAAAGGCACAACATGTCAAAACGTATACAAGAAGAAACAGACAATGTGAACATGCCTATATATATATATATATAAATAATAAATTGAATCATTAGTTAATAAGTTCCTAAAACAGCATGTGGCCCCAATGGGTTTACCAGTGAATTCTACCAGTGATTTCAGAAGAAGTGTTTCCTATATCAGTCTATAAGGCTATATTGTGCTAATACCAAAATCAGAAAAAGACTTTAAAAGAAAACTAAAAACCACCATCTTTCATATACATACATGCTAAAATCTTCAACAAAATTAGATTATTAACATTTCATGTTTGCTATTCTGGGTTGTTTGCCTCTTTACAATAACTTTAGAGTCAGTTGATATTTATAAAATAACTTACTGGAGTTGGATTGCCTGAAATTTATAGATCCATATTGAGAATCTATAGACCAAGTGAGCAAGAACTGATGTCTTGACAATATTGAGTCTTACTCATGAACATGAAACATCTCTTTATTTTCTTAGTTTTTTAAAATGTCTTTTCTCAGACTTTTGTAGTTTTACTTATAGGTCTTGAATATATTTCATAGAAGTTATACCTAAGGATTTTATTCTGAGGATGCACTATATTGTAAGGAGACTTAGAAACTTTTGCACAAAGATAATTGATAGCTGCAGGACTTTATTATATTTATTGGAGCCTTATTTTGGGTTTTCCGAAAACATCCTCTGTCAAAGATGCCTGTGATCTGCATAGACTGTCTTTGTGGTGGAAACTTCTGTGACTCCAGTTTTGCTTAAAATATTTAAACTAATATAGGGAGGGGAGGGAATTCAGAAATTGTTCACCTACACAACGTTTTTTTGTTTTTGTTTTTGTTTTTAAGAATTATTTGTTGAATTGTCTGACTCCAATTGGTAAACAAAAACATCACAAAAATTACATTAGCAACTTTAAAGGACAGCAAGCCATGAAAAATGTTCATATAACTTCCACCAGTAATCTTATTTTCAGAATAAATTCTAATAAAATAATCCAAATGGTAAGATATTGCTTGCATAATAATTAGCTTAGAATAAATAAATTGCAAAATGGCCATAAACATAGAATAAAAATAAAAAGAAGCAATTATAAGAAGATACATACTTGATAAATCATGTCTTAAGTACTACATATTTAATAAATATGCATATTAAATGTTGGCAAAATAATCTTTTAAAGTCTAAAATTTCAAAGCGGTATGAATCCAATCTATAATATCATAAATTAAATTTAGCTCACAAATATGAATTTTAGTTGTATATATAATTAGTCATATTCACTCAAGGTCTTTGCTTTTAAGCCAGTTGGTATTTGGACTAATTTATTTTCTCCCTATTCATTCAAAATTTTCCATTTTATAATAAGATATATTTACTTTGTGATAAATATGCTGATTTTTTTTCCAGAAGTAATTTCCTATTGGGTAGTGTTTCACTGTAGCATCCTCCTTTTCTTTTCTCAATCTATTTCCAGAATAAAACCTGGAGTGAGAAGGTCACTTCTCTTCAGATAAATTTTTATCAGCTCATTGTTGGCCCCTGCACAATGTCCACATTCTCTATTCTAAGTTATCAGAATATAAAATGTAAATATATACATATATATATAAAATATATATATATATATATGACAGAAGGAGCTGATGACCGCACTTCTGAGAGAAAGAGACTAAAAGGGCACAGAAAGTTCAGATCGGGTGGCCAATCACAAGCTCTGCCAGTTTTTTATTTTCATATAAACTAGTCCTAATTTTTCGGAGAAATCTTTAAAGAGAAGGTATTTTACCCACATAGAAGTACTATGAATCACATAAATTTGCAACTATCAGCATCAGAGCTAAAAGAGATTTGAAAATATATGTTGCCTGTTCATATATTTTGAATTAAAATGAAGCTTTCTATACTCACAGTGATGTGGGAATATAATAGTTTATGTAAATATAATGATAAACCTTGAAAAACTATGGACTCAGAAGTCGGGCAAAGAGTTAAGACACTCCGGTGTAAAATATGACAGCTATAGATGGGACAGCAGATAACTAAATAACAATTTGCCTCATTATTTTTGTTCTGTGACGAACTTTTTGCAGAATTTTAGGCTTATTTTCTTTAAACATATTCAATCTGTAGAGAGTTTATAGTTCATCTCAACCTATTTTAGCAGTCGTGATTACAGTTACAATTCCTTCATCACTTTTCCTCTAAACTTAAATTTAAAGAATACAGAGCCCAGCGTTTCATTAAATATTTATTTTTTCACTGATATTTTGAAGAGTAATATCCATAGAGTCTAGATAAACCTCCATGGGTATGAACTTGTAAAATACAAGCTGGACAGATACTCTCTGAACGCACAATGGGGAAAAAGTATTTTCCAGGTGTGTAAGATTATAGTTACCTGGATTAGGTGTTATAAAGCAGATCATTGAATTAATGCAAAATTCACTGATAATAAAGGTTATTAAAGCATTCTTAGACTTCTAATGCTACATTATTTTTCCAGAAGATAATTTGTACATTGGGAGACTAAAACTAAATGCGAGAAAAATACCAGTAACATGGTGCTTTGCATCATTATTTATTTATAATCAAAAATATATAATAAAATGAGTCATACTAAACTTTTATTGTTCACAAATGGCTTATATGAAAATCTGTGATTTAGAGACACACATATGTATTCATTTAGCTAGGATTTTTGATTTGTTGTATGGCAAGCACTATGAAGGAGGTTTGAGATGCATCGTGAATAAAACACTTCCTCCATTCTGGGTACCAAGAATACAAGAATGTAACGATTTTGTAATTACTAGCAAGCAGCAGGAGCAAGTAAGAGTGGCTACTGAGATCAGGCACTATGGTTCCCTCCTGTAATCCCAACACTTCGGGAGACTGAGGCAGGAAGATTGCTTGAGGCTAGGACATTAAGATAAGCTTGGGCAACACTGTGAGACCCTATCGCTTTAAAAAAAAAAAAAAAAAAAAAGTCAAAAATCAGCCAGGTGTAGTGGCACACATCTGTGGTCCCATATGCTTGAGAGTCTGAGGCAGGAGGATCACTTGTGCCTAGGAGATGAAGGCTATACTGAGCTATGATCATGCCACTGCACTGCAGGCTAGGCAACAGAGTGAGACCTGTCTCAAATTAATAAAATAATAAAATAAAATTTAAAACAGTGGCAATATATGAATAGACTGAAGCTCTGGTACATAATTGGTGGAGAAAATGAAGTAAGGAAATGTGTAATAATATATCCATATAAAGGCGTGTGTGCGTGTGTGTGTGTAAATCAAGAATATGGGACAGCATGGGATGGCTGAAAGAAAAATATCAGAGCCTGACAGTGAGAAACAAGTGAGATCAAGATACCCCAGGAACAGGAACAGGAGAAGAAAAACCCTCAGAGGGCATAATAATCTTGCAACAGAATATAAATCATAGGCTTGTTTGACACTATGCTTGAATTGCAAATGTCTGAGCCAAAACTTGAGGGATAAAGTAGGATTTTAATTGGCATTGGAGCAGCAAAAGATATTAGGGAGAATAGAATGGGAGAAGGAGACAGTTCAGGTGGAGGAAATGACATACACAAAGCAGATATTAAAGAGTTCATAGATTATTTAGTAAGCATAACATTTTATCAGAAGAGTGAAAAGCAAGCTTACATTCACTTCCACTTCCTCTTAATATACTCATAGAGTATACAGTGCAGTCTTTGTACTCCACTTAATAGGTAAATGGGCAAAAGATTTAATTAAGCAACCAAATGTCATTTACTTTACAGGAAACCTGGACATATGCATTAATTGAAGTTTTACTCATATTTATTTTAGAAATTGTATAAATAATTCACTGTTTCAGAGTGTACTGGAAATTTGTTTGCTACAATTTCAGTAGTACTGCTCTAAAGCACTGGTTTTGGAAGAGAACAACTTCTCAGCAGTCAACTGAAGTTTTGTTTGTTTGCTTTTTGTTGTTCTTTAACCCAGTCTATGCCATTTTTAAGTGCACATCCTGGAATCCTCCCAGTGAAGATTTTCTTGGGTATTTTAGCATTCATTTCTTAATATGCTGTTGTTGCAAGACAATACTACTCCAGGTTCTTTAACTTCCTAGTGATAATTAAACCACAGATGCATAATTAAATGTATCCAAGCTTAAACAAATTAAGTCAAATAAAATTCCAGTGTTCTCCTTATCTGAAAATGTAAACAGTCTTATATAGAAATTTGTATTCTTTCTTAAAAAAGAATATTTTATCATTCAGTTATGTTTTCAAGTGGATAAAAGGCAATAATTGATCGTCTATCAGAGTCCATCTTATGAATTTATTTTGTTTAGGTAAAACAATTTGAGAAAAGTATATGTAATAACACTGTGAGTAGAAAGACCTCTTAGACGGTGTCAGTGGGCATCATACGTTCTATATGAATAAGCAAGATATTCTAAACAATAGAGAAATAAAATAGATTATTTTTAAAAATCTACCAGTGGATAATTCAACAAACATTTATTGAGAGCCATATATGATGTCACTCACTGGACACATATATTAATAAGGTATAATTTTCAAGAAGTTAATAATCAAATGAGGGAAACTGAGAAGCTGGAGTTTATGTCAAAATGCTGATCATGTTAATAAAGGTAGGCACAAGATACACTGGGAGCATTAGAGAGAAGCTGCCAACTTCTTTGTAGGAGAGGAAAGATTTCACATGAATAGAGAAGAGCCTGGTGAAGTCATAGAGGAAATAAGTTTTAGGGAAATAATACACCATATCAAAAATATTAGCAATACTTACCATTTGATAGTTGAAATACTGGATACCACTCTTTTATTTTTCCAGGTATGAGAAAAACCTGCTGTTGTTTTTGTTCAGTTGCTGTTTTTACAATTGTTTATATCAAGGCATAAAGTGAGTTTTCAAAATTGTATTTGTTATTTGCTTTTCTTTTGATAGGTAGATGTAATGTACATGTTTATCAATTATGGCAGGAAGACACAGTGTCAATTTGCTATTTCATTTTCTCCTTGTATTTAGGTTCCTCTAAAGCATGATTTCAGCATTTAATTATATTAAGTAATTTTTTGTTTAATGTCGGAAATTTTATGCTTTGTGTTTCTCTTTTACCATGAATGCCACAAGATACATTAATTAATTAATACGTAAAAATGCCATGTCATGGTTAACAAAACTGCGAGTACAATACTTGATTATCCTAAGGCTTAAGACTTAATGTTCCTTTAGGTACTGTACTCCAAAGTACCTATTACAGAATCGCAATTCAGTCACACCTATAGCCAGAAATAGGTTTTATTGCCCTTATGAGCTCATCCCGACCACTTCGAGGCTAGAAAAATAATGATATGACTCATTCTTACTGGGGTGGCCAGGAGGATATATCAATCCAAGGATATCCTTTTATTTAACCAGTTATTTATTTTTAAAATCAGCACATGTTTGAATATACTTGACCTGTGAGGAAGAAACATTTGTTACAGCATATAAGGATAGATTTCCATTAGCTATAGAACACATACTATGCTAATTTGTGAGAGACCACTTAGGCCTCAGATACACAAATGAAGTACAGTCTTAACTAAAATATGAGTTCTTAATAAACTTTGTAAATAATCACATGGTCGTGAATAGTAAGGAACCTTGTCAGTGTACTTTATTCCATATTTAACAATAGTTCTGAGTAATTTTGCAGGCAAGGCAAATCTATCGATCTGTGTGTCTATATTTCTACTATGGTAGATCCATTACCTTTAACTTTCCCTATTGATTTATTACCTTATACTTAAGAATTTTTATAAGCTATATTTTCTGGATTGTGCAGGGCCAACTTGAATAAGAAACTAGATAATGTTTCATTAAAGTTTATACAAATATAATCTGTTACATTATTATAGCTAAAGTAGAAAAGAAAAGGATGTTTCTCTATGTCCATTAGACAACAAAACTTTGGTCATAATAAATTCACTTTATTAGATCCTAAGAAATTAATTATTGTTGTGATTATCTTGGTGTAGTTAAGAATGTTCATGCATGAAGTTGTCAGCTACTAGGCTAAGAGAGCTTTGGAAATCTTAACTCAGTTTCACAAGATGAAAAGGGTCTCTTTATAGTGACAATGTCAGTTTGAACTTGAGAAGCCTGTCCATGGGTCTATGCCCTGAAATATTAATTGTAAAAAATAACTGTGAGTGTTATGTACTGAGTTATTCTTTTGACTTTTTCCCAGAATACTTATCCAAGCCTGTAAACAAGTGTAAGGGAAGTGAAGAAACCACCTGCCAATAATCAGATTATGGCATTCTGGTTAATTTAATGCAAGATACTGAAATTTCAGAATGAAGGAGAATTGAGTGCTTTACTGAGATAATACTCAGTTCATAATGATTCAATCAATAACAGTCCTGACAGTAAGAAAATATTGTGAACGGTGAAGTATTGACAAATCTCCAGAAACGTCTAATTCATCTGAGAAAGTGTTTGTTGTGCTGATCATGAATTGACAAGAGATTACAAAATACTCTTATACATCAATTTGATGGCAGTTACTGACATTCTATATACATCAGCATGATTGTGCTTTTATCTGTCTTGAAAGGGACACAACCCCTGAAATATTTTTTAACATGCCACTGGTATCTTTTTAACCTAGTGAACCTGTTTTTGGTTTTTATTTTATTTTATTTATTTATTTATTTATTTATTTATTTAGAGACAGAGTCTCACTCTGTCACCCAGGCTGGAATGTGCTGGCGATATCTCGGCTCACTGCAACCTCTGCCTCCAGGGTTCAAGCGAGAGAACCTATTTTTATTTCTCCTTTTGGTTTGTCAATACTTTCCATAGTGAAGGTTTTAAAACCAGCACAGCTGTCTGTATATTTTAAGCTAATTAAAAATACAATACGGAGACTATCAATAATACACAAACTTTTTGTATCCCTTCTGTTGTAAAATGAGGGAAAAGAACTTGGCATCAATTACTTTTCTAGGAAATCTCAAAGGCATTCTGGGTATAGAGAAGACTAACAGTTTTATTATTCAGAAATGAGTTCTTAAATTTGAATTTAAGAAAGCCCATATCAAAAAGTTGTCTTAGAAAATACAAGATAATAATCTTTAGTATCTAAAGAGAATAAATGGCTTCAATTTTGATTTAAAGTGACAATATTTAAGGTGAACACAAGAAGTAATAATTATTAGAAAATCTATCTTTTCAAAAGTGAAAAATACTTGTTAATAATTTAAAAAATGTAAAAAGAGGTACATAAAGTAGCAGGCTTCAAGTGAGGGCATTTGGGCAATATTAGGAATCTCATCCATCTAATCATCAAATATGTTTTGTATTTTTTTTTTGCATTTTCGTATAAAGAGCAGGATATATTTGTCTTTTTAAAGGCAAGAAAAAAATTATTTCACTTTTTTGCATAGAACCCATGTAAAATTTTGCATTTTTCACAATCTATAAAAACTGGCCCAACTTTGTCGGCCTTTAATATATTTCTTTTAAAATTTGTCTTTTAGATTTGTTATTATTTGTGTATTTTATATACATTATGTATTATATATAATTATATATGTATATATTATATATGTTATGTACATAGTCACAGTCTGGCAAAACAGGACTTTTTTTAAGACAATACTTATTTTTATGAACAAAATATTTCAATAAATAAAATACATCCATTATCTTAAATATACATTCATGTTTCTTTAAAATGATTATACCTAGTGTAGTGAACCTAGGTATACGACTTTTATTCCCATTAAGACACTGAAAAACTGTGGGAGTAATTAAAAGTGAACTATCATTCACTTGTACCTTAGCAAATCCACATTATCTCCAGTAAGGCAATCCTTCCATAGGCATACATGTTCTTTAAAAAAAAAAAAAATTAATAGACTTTACCTTTTAGGACATTTTGATACTTATATACAAGTTGAGAGGATGGTACAGAGAGTTCCCAAATACCTCATATCCAGTTTCTCCTTAACATCTTACATTGGAATGTTAAAATTGTGATAATTAATGAAACAGTATTAATATACTGTTATTTACTATACTCCATAATTTATTTAGAGTTCCTTACTTTTTACCTAATGCTGTGTGTGTGTGTGTGTGTGTGTGTGTGTGTTTCTGTGTTTGTGTGTGTATCTCCAGGATCCCATCCAGGGCACCACATTATATTTGCTCATTCTGTCTCCTTAGGCTCCTTTTTGCTGTGGCAGTTTCTCAGACTTCTATTATTTTTATGACCTCAACAGTTTTGAGGAATACAGGTCAGGTATATTGTGTAAGATGCTCCACTTCAGAATATATTTGATGTTTTTCTTATGATAAAATTGTGGTTACGAGTTATTGAGAGGATGACGACAGAGAAAAAGACCACCATGTTTATCACATTAAATCAAAGATACATTCTATCAACCTGACTTATCACTGTTGGTGTTGACCTTGACAACCTAACTAAGCTAGTGTTTATCAGATTTCTCCACTGTGAAGTTATTTTTTTTACTTATTTCATGCTGTATTCTTTGAAAGACAGTTACTACATGCAGCTTCCAATTATGAAGTGGGTAGTTCTGCTGTCCTTCCTTAAGGGTGGAGTATCTATACAAATTATGAAGAATTCTTATGCATGTGAGTTTACCACTTTTCCCCCATTCATATATTTATTTACTCGTTTATTTGCATAGGTATAGAATAATAAGATATGTATTTTATGCTTTGGATTATAATCCAGTACTACTTTGGTCATTTATTTTGTTGCTTAAATTATTCCAACTTTGGCCATGGGGAGCTCTTTCAGTTTGTTCCTGTGTCGTTCTTACGTGCCCCCATTATATTGGAATTTTTAGCACCTCCTTATAAATTACAAGATGCTTCAGACTCATCTTGTATATTTCCTGTCCCAGTCCTAGAAGCAGTCTTTTCTCTCAGGAGCCTTGGTTCTTTTAATTGGAAAACAGTATTAGAAAGCAAGATCTAGGATCTAGGTATGCTCCTTGATAATCAGGTATCTTTTATTGTATGCTCTCTTAGCTGACAAATCAATGATATATCTGTGTGTTCAGAAACCTTGTATAGGCACAAGTCTATAAGTATTTCTGTATGTAATTATATCTATTTGTCTTAAGCTAAACATGAGTTCATACAGCTGTTCCAGCTCTGATCTATTGTCACACGGTTCACTCTAGATTGTTCCCCTTATCTGTGGATTCCCACTCCAACAGTTAGAAACCTGAATGCAACCATCTGCCATTCATTTGTTTAATTGTTCAATTGCAATATCCATATATGTGTAGCAATATCAGAAGTATTAACCTTTAGCTCCATGGAAAAAATGTTGTCAGCTAGAATACACAAGGTTGATGCAATTTATTTCCTCTTTAGTCCTACAGAGCCCAGTCATTTCCAGACTAACCTAAGTTATCACTTTTCTCCATACCACGTTCAGTGAGGTTGTTACATATACATACGTGATCCAGATAGATTTACTCATTACAGTCTGCATTCCTTTCTGGAATCCCCTGACCTCCTGAATGATGTTTTAAAACATGCATTTGTTAAGGTTCACCTTTGTGCTCTAAAACTCTATGGGTTTTAACAAATGCATGATGTCATGTACCAAGTGACATACAGAATAGTTTCACTGTGTGAAAACTCTCATTCTTCATCTATATATTCTCTTCCACTTTATCTGAACCACTGGTAACCACTGTTTTCTGTTTACTGTCTTGATAGTTTTGTCTTTTCAGAGTTTCATAAAATTAGGAGCACATAGTATACAGCATTTTCAGACTTTTTTCAGGCAAGAAGCATTTGGGGTTCTTCCCTGTTTTTCTCTGTCTTAATAACTCATTATTTTTTCTGTCACCGAATAACTTTACATTATATGACTGTATTACAGTTATTATTATTTTTTAATCTAGTCATCTATTGAAGGATATCTTGGTTATTGACAGTTTTTGATGATTATGAAAAAGGCTGCGATAAATATTTATATGCAGTACTTTGTGTGGATTTAAGTTTTCAAATCAACTGGGTAAATACTTAGAATCTCAAGTGCTGTGTACATGATAAAACTATTTTAGGAAATTTCTAAAGTGGCTCTACCATTTTGTAATCCTAACAGCAATGAATGAGAGTTTCTGTTGCTCCACATTTTCACCAGCACTTAGTATTGTTGTTGCTGTTGTTTTAAATTTTATCTATTCAAAAATGTTTGTAGAACCTGACAAAAAAAAAAAAGCAATGGGGAAAGGATTTCCTATTTAATAAATGGTGGCGGGAGAACTGGCTAGCTATGTGCAGAAAATTGAAACTGGACTCCTTGCTTACACCTTATACAAAATTAACTCAAGATAGACTAAAGACTTAAATGCAAAACTCAAAACTATAAAAACCCTAGAAGAAAATCTAGTCAATACCATTCAGGACATAGCCACAGGCAAAAATTTCATGATGAAAATGCCAAAAGCAATTGCAACAAAAGCAAAAATTGACAATGGTATTTAATTAAGCTAAAGAGCTTTTGCACAGCAAAAGAAACTATCATCAGAATGAAGAGACAACCTACAGAGTGGGAGAAAATTTTTGCAATCTCTCCATCTGACAAAGGTCCAATATCCAGAGTATACAAGGAACTTAAACAAATTCACACAAAAACCCAAACAACTCCATTAAAAAGTAGGCAAAGAACATGAACAGACACTGCTCAAAAGAAAACCTTCATGTAGCCAACAAACACATGAAAAAAGCTCAATATCACTAATTATTAGAGAAATGCAAATCTAAACCACAATGAGATATAATCTTAATGCCAGTCAGAATAGCGATTATTAAAAAGTCCAGCAAGAACAGATGCTGGCAAGATTGTGGAGAAAAAGGAACACTTTGACACTGTTGATGGGAGAGCAAATTAGTTCAATTACAGTGGAAGAAAGTGTGGTGATCCCTCCAAGATCTAGAAGCAGAAACACCATTTGATCCAGCAATGTCATTACTGGGTATATCCCCAAAGGAATACCAATCATCCTGTTATAGATACACGCACACATATGTTCATTGCAGCACTATTCACAATAGCAGAGACATGAAATCAACCCAAATGTCCATCAATTATAGACTGGATAAAGACTACATGGTACATGTACACCATGGAATACTATGCAGCCATAAAAAGACACGAAATCATGTCATTTGCAGGGACATGGATGGAGGTGGATGCCATTATCCTCAGCAAACTAATGCAGGAACAGAAAGCCAAACACCACATGTTCTCATTTATAAGTTGGAACTGAACAATGAGAACACATGGACACATGTGGGAGAAAAACACACACTGGGGCCTGTCAGGGGGGAAGGAGGAGGAAGAGCATCAGTAAGAATAGCTAATGGATGCTGGGCTTAATACCTAGGTGGTATGTTGATCTGTGCAGCAGATCACCATGGCACATGTTTATCTATATAGTAAACTTGCACATCCTGCACATATATCCAGGAACTTAAAATGAAATTTGAAGGAAAAAAAAAAGTTTGTTGTAAGTAGTATCTCATTGTTGTTTGATTTGCAATTCCCTAATGACCAATAGTGTTGAACATTTTCCCATATGCTTATTTGCCCTCTGTATATTTTCTTTAGCTGGCTATCTGTTCAGATTTTTTGCCCATTCTCGATTGTTTTCAGTTTTGTTTTTAAATTGCTGGCTTAAAGAGTCCTATTTTTTTTAGATTTTAGATAAAAGTCCTTTATAAGATACATGGTTTGCAAATATTTTCCTTGTTGATTTGCGGTATGATTATCTTAATAGCATCTTCAGCAGAAGACCAATTTACATTTCATAGTTATTATATAATAAATTGATAAATTATAAGTTAATAATTAATTATTAATACATTATTTATTAATATTAATAGTTATATTATTTTTCTTTTCTTGGACAACCCCTTTAGTATTATTTTAAAAATATATTGCCAAACCTAAGGTCACTTAGATTTTCTTCTATGAATCCATTTACATATGTAATTTAATCTAATAATTTACTTTATTTAATCTGATGCATATCACCATACAAAAACCACACAGATTACTACTAATATTGTAAGTGTTCATAAATATTTCACTTAGATATTTTAAGTAGAATAAGTAAATTACATAATGTTCAGCAATACCTGAAGTCCATAAGAGCTTACTGCTTTTTGAAGATACCAAATAATAATATTTAATTTAATTGCTCACATTATTTTTACATTTTTATACCTTTAAACTATTTGTGGGGAAAAATACCACAACCAACAAAACTTGACCAAAAATTTAACTGGGGAAATTGAGATTATTTAAATTAATTTATCTTTTCCATAAGAAAATAAATCGAAGTTTATTTGTAAATTATACTATTTACTTTTGTAAATTAAACTATTATGCTAATACTTTTTTTTTTTTTTTACATTTTATGCAATCAGGGAAAATGTTCCTACTTGATTCTAAGAGAAAATGTTTAAACTCATTTGATTTGTTCAGGGGTTCACACATATTAGGATATATAGAGACAGATCAACATAGATGATAGATAGATGATAGATAGATGATAGATAGATAGATAGATAGATAGATAGATAGACAGATAGAATTTATGATTTTTAAAATAATCGTCATTATTGTTTTGGATTAACAATCACTGTTTACATTTTCACTTTCTACTTACTAGCCAGCCTAATATCACTTCCAATGTACTTACTCCTTATCTTATTACTTAACAGCCATGTTCATTTAGCTATTTCTCTGTGAAACTGGCATTTGCTCCTTGAGTTACTGCTTCAGCAAGTGTCGAAAGCATTCATAGCAATCCAAAATTTCCAAAGCAAGAGGTGTTGTTTTTTCCTTTCCTCAAAATTCTTAAATTCTTACATTTTAAATTTATGGATGCACTTTATCATTTTCTTTCATCTAATCAGAGTTTTTCTTTACATTTAAAAGGCTTTGTAATCTATAATAACTATTAGTTTTATTTCTATAAAAGAGATAGATTGAAATGGTCATAAATTCATTGTTACTCTGTTTTCTTTTACTTTAAATCTGGCCAAAAAGTTTTCATGCCAGATTTGCTGTATGAAATCTGAGGGTAAGTCACCAAATGTTTTTCAATTTCCATCCAAGCCTCTTGAAATATTTGTTCTTAGGATGTCCCCTGCTTATGCCACCTCTTTGAAGTTAGCTGCCATGTAATAAATAAGACTACCCGGAGACCAAAATGTTATGAAAAATTCAAGTTTTACAGGACAAAAATCAAATCCAAGGGGTCATGATTAAAATGTGGTTTTGGATAAATCCCTGATCCAAGTGTGACTGTAACATGTTTTTTTAAGGTTTTAGAAAGATTTAAGGCACTCTTAGACTATGGCAAATAAACCAAAAAATTTCTCCGACTCTTGTGTACCCTCTATTCCTTCTCAGTCACGTAAAAGTCTTCCAAGAATATTAACTGACTTTAGCTAAACCAAAGGTCTTCTAAAAGTTTTTAAGGCTATTATCTCACAGTACCCTCTCTCCCAAGATACAGAAGGACTGTCTCAGAGATTTATGGCAATGGAGAATCCCAATAAGATCCTTGGGAAACTCACAACCTTTCTAAGAGTGTTTTACAAGTAGAAACACTGCCTGTCAGCTTAGACTGAAAAGACGTCAGAAATGGTTCAAAATGAAAACGTGCTCCTGAACCTTCAACACACAGCTGCGAAAAGTCAACCATTTCTTATAAATAGAAAGGATGACTCATAGTGGAGAGTAATCTGACTCAAGAATCTGCACTTGAAGAACCATACCCAAGGCATTGCATCCATATCTGGATGTAAGATAATGAGCTGCTGGTCCTCAAGTCTGGTCTTCATATTATAGATGAAGCTTCTAGGAACTGTGAGAGGAGATAAGTGTCTATTCCATGCCCAAGGAATACAAATAATTCATGGCCGACTGTGGTTTATTATACATGACCACAGTTGATTTGCAACATCTGCATTGGGAAGTGGAATCTATTTCCCTTCTCCTTGAAAGTGGGCTGGGCTTGTGAGTTGATTTGACCAGTAGAATGTGATGGGACAGACTCAGTGTGATTACCATGTCTGGGTCATAAGTCTTCTGACTTCCACTGGGCCTCTTGGAACACTTGCTTTTCAGATATTCCCTCTCAGAACCCAGCTGCCAAACTGTAAGAAGCCCAAGCCATTTGATAGACCAAGTGTAGATGTTCCTGCCAACAGCCCCAGCTGAACTTCCAGATGTCAGGAAGCTTCATCTGCCAGCCATGTGAAAAAACCATTCAGTTGAGCCTTCTGCTATTTGTAGCCCTAGTCACTATCTGACCTCAATTTCTTGAGACACCAAAAATTAGAACCACCTGCCAAGTCCAGTGACCATGCAGACCCAACAAACATAATAAATTGGTGTATTTAGCTGCAAAGTTATAGAGTGATTTGCTAAGTAGCAATGGATAAGTAAAACAACAGAGAAAGTTACAGTAATTTGCTCAGAAAATATTTTCTATTCATAGGATAGATGAATCTTAAAATCTAGAGTAAGCTGTGGAAATCTGGGGGAGTTTAGAACTGAAGTTCTCCATACTGCATTATACTGTAGTTGTTTTCTTTAGTAATTGTTCATTTACATTGCAGGTCAAGCTGACGTTTCAAAATTAAATTTATTTACATCTTATTTTCAGCACATAAAACATTTCCTCACATATTTATTTGGTATATTTATGTATTTCTATGGAGATTTTCTATTTACTTTGGAGATATGAGGGAGGGAATCTTGTGCACTCAGAGTCCTTCAACTGTCTTGAGAGATGATAAAGCTCTTGGCAGGCCAGAAGCAATCAATCTTGTATCATTTAAGTTCTTATTCAAAAACACATTCAGTCAGGTCCTTACAATTGCTATTTTAATCAAGCAGATTCTTATGTTAGAAATCAGAGATCTCCATTTTCAAAGCTAATTTTTTTTAAAGTTACAAAATTTCCCTCTGTTGATAATAAATATGAATTTTTGAATTAGGTGAGCTTAAATGTAGTAAATGTATTAAAAGTTTTGACCAACTAATAAACATAAATTATTCAAAAATGAAACAGAAAAAAGATAGAAAAAATAGCAAGATATAGATACAGAAAGAACTAAAAATATAAAGATTGTTGTAAGAAGGAGGAAAATTATCTTCCCTTTTTGAGAAGAGCAAAATATTAATTTTTTCCAGTTTAAGCAAAAAGTACAGAGAGAGAAGTTGGTAGCCTTGGTGTTCAAATTTCAGCAATGGTTTGAAAAAAATATAGAACATAATTTGTTGTGTATCAGTAAAATTGACTGATTGGGTACATCAGTTCCAGAACAGAAGGTCAGAGAGGCACAGACCATCTCAAAGGCATACTTATCCTGATAAGTTCATGATTTAATGGCTGCTCTTTATTCTCGTGAATGTTAATTATTTTTGTCTTGTTTTATTGTTGTAAATTACTTGAGCTCATAGTGGAACAGAAGAAAGCTAATAAGAAAGAATTTTATTGATAATTGGAAGGAAACTAGGCAGTGCTATAGGCAGTGACAGGAGCTTGTCTTTCCACTTGACTAAACCATAATTCATTGACACGGTAAAACAGAGGCAGGTGACTCAAAGGTTAGGAGAAATCAGAATGCTCAAGACAAACAGGAAAAAAGAAATCCACAAACATTGAAAGGTAAAGATGGTTGGATTATACAATCAACAGCACCAAAACAAAAAGTGGGAATTAAAATGGTGGCCAATAAAAGCCAAACTAAATTTAGAATCTTGACGAAAAACTAGAGATTATCCACAACAGTCAGTGAGGGGCAAAGCACCTGGTTTGGAAACTGAAACTGAATCAGAAGCAAAGTGGAAGCTTTCTAGTAGAACGATGAAATCCACTATGTAAACTGAAGAACGTGCACCTTGGTGCAACAGACTAATGGGAGGTACCATCATCAGCAAAGCAGTATCGTCAGAGCTGTGGCTAGATCCATTTGCTTGCCTCAATGGGAATGTAATCTGTAAAATAAAGATTAGAAAAAAATGATTCAGGAAAAAAATACTTTTAAATTTTCGTTGCAAGAAGTACAAATTTCAGAATTTTGTTATTACCAAATTGCACGCACGCACACATACACACACACAAACACACCGAGTAAGTAAAGTAAATGAATTTACCAAGGATATTAGTAATCTGTTAATAATGAATCAATACTAGTTTTATAAAATTAAATCTGTCAATGACTGTCAGGGTTTTACAAAAGTCAGGGATAAAGTTGTTTCTCCTAGTGAACATACAGAAAATGACTCAATCTTTCATCTGTTTTGTTATCTTGATTTGAACATGCCAGGGGGAAATCTCCCTCTCACTCTGTAGTGCTCTAATAATACTATGTGATGAAAGAGACCAATTGGGTTGGTTAGTGCAAGATGTTAGTTTGCTTTTCCAACAAGCTCTGCCATTATTTCTAAATCATGTCACTCTGTCAGGGTGCTAGATCTGCAGCATTAACATATGATGTGCCCAAATCTTCCATTTCAATCCAAATCTGCCTGTCTATGTGTTGAGTTCTGTTCATTAGTTCAAAACTTAGCCCCCGTCTTGTTGAGTTCTTATTGGGACCACTGGTGTCCATTTTCCCCTATTCTTCCAATAAGCCTTATCCAGGGCCACCCTTTGTTTTTCAACATAAAGCACTGGGTATCTGGTTTTGATCACTTCTTTCACAAGAAGTCAATTGGCTTCTTATGCAAAAGGTTCTATCCTTTCCCGTAGGGATATCATGACAGAAAGTTTCTACTGAACACCAGAACAAGTCCTAATGTAACACTCTGTCAAGGTAGGATGTTTTACGTACCTTACATATTTGCCCAATGAGGTCCAATAAAGTTGTTCTATTTGAGTCAAGAAGATCAGCTCCAATGTAACTATCTTCTGGATAGCTCATAAAATTTAATACATGGTAACAAGTGAAGTTGCAGAGTTAGGCAGAGACAATAATATAACAATCGCTGGTGCTAACAAAAATAATGATGGAAAATAAAATAATTATGAGAAATCTGTATCAATGGCTACTAATGCTAGGTATATATTATGTGGCAAAAATTTGCATGCATAATCACATTTTTCCTTATCATGAATTATATGTATGATTTAAGTTATTTCACATTGCTGATATCAAATTCTCCAATATTCAATTCGCCAAGTGACCAATTTGCTGAAGATCAAATTAGCTAATGATTAGTTTGTAGATTTTCAATTTTCCAAATTTGTTAAATTAAAATATTTACTACTTTACCAAAAATGGTTTTAACAAAAACTAGAGATACAGTAGCAAGAATATGAAGTACAGTTATAAGCAATATATTATGAGATATTGAAATAATAAATTTAAGAATATTATTTACAATAAATATATTTCATCTTTTTTAAAAATCATTTTTATGGGAATTTTTAGTCAGTAATTATGTTTAGTCTTCTGTATGATTTAGTCTTGCCAAACTTTATCTTCCAACTTTGTTGTTTTATGATTTAACTAAATTTTTAATCTTTTATTTTCTATCTGCAATTAAATTGTATCAAATTTGAACTACAAAACAGATAGCATATTGCCATTTTTTTACCTGCGTTTAACAGTTTTTCACCTGTAAAATGCTTCTAGTTGGCGTACTCAAACTGTTCTCTGGTAGAGGCATGGAATTTTAATACATCTGGTTTATCCCAGGTAATTTAACTTAATTATGGTGTATATTTTTACTTACGAGAAATAAAATTAAGGATGGTACTAAACATCTCAGATTTGAAACAATAGAAAAGGGCATTAAACCATTTAAAATGAATGAGACATAGATAAACAATCCAATTATATCTGTTAAATTATCCATGCAATGATATTTTTGCAAGTTGATTTTTTCCCACATAAAATTTAACAAATTTTCTCTTTGGAAAATGTTATTTTCAGGAATTGGCTTTTAGCAAATTCTTTTAAGGGAATCATTTTGCTTACAATTTTTACCCACTCTATAGAAGTAAAAACTGAGTTGCAAAGACTTTTGGTAGATTGTCCAAGGTAACCCAAGAAGTAAAGGGCAAATAAGATTTTTTTATCTGTTTGATTCACATCTGTGTCCTTAATCACTACTCTATGTTGCTTCTCATATTATTAAAATTCTGATTTCTAAAAATTAATTCATCTCAGTTTTCACTTTATCGTTTAGAATTCATGGATTTAAATGGCATCATGAAGTAAAAGAATGTGCTGCTTCCTAGTGAGAAATTCTTCAAAGACAACCTAGATATATTCATTAGGTAAGCAGACAGCCAGCAGATGTGTAAGTTCAACTTGGAGATGTTTGGTTAAAGAGCGGGTACTAGTTGATCTAAGATGACTAATGGTGTAGATTTTATCCTAAAAGTGACACTTAAATATGCATATAGACATAATAGCATAAATGCATTTGTATTTTAGAAAAATCCATTTGGTACCATGGTAAAGAAGGAAGGTGAGGCTGGATACAAAAAGGCCAAACAGAAGATGTTGACCATATCAATGACAAGGGCCAACAAAAAGTATGAGATACAGTGATGGAAAAGTGTATTAGAGAGTAAAAATATAAAAATAGGATTTAGCAATTTTTTTGGAGATAGGTTTTAGGAAAGGGAAAAAGGATATAGTCTTAGTAGTTAGGTAAATAACCCAGCTTTCCATCAGGATAGTAAATTGAGATGGAAGGACTCCTTAGGAAGAGGAGATGATAAGATCAGTTTCATGTAAGTTGAATTTGAATGTTTTCTGACATATGTAGTGGAAATGCACAATAAGTAATACCAGTAGGTAGCAAATGTGTGTGTGTGTGTGTGTGTGTGTGTGTGTGTGAAAGAGAGAGAGAGATAGAGAGAGACAGAGAAAGAGAGAGAGAGAGCTCAGAGAAAGGCTGGAAAAACCTCCTTATTAATGTGTCATTGAATCATTTGAATCATTGACATATGTGTAGTAATTAAAGCCATGGATATGGATGAGATTGCAAAAGGAGGACAGCAAGAAATTTGAGCCTAAAGAGAACTTCAAAAAATTAAATATTTAAAGCACAGAACAAACTGAAAGATCCTGGAACAATGAAAATGAGCAATCAGAGAAAAAGACGGAAATTGATGATGAAGTGGAGACCTAGATGGCAAGCGATAAGAATGAGCTATTTCTCAGTTTGGACTCAACTGACAAAATAAATTTCCAATGTTTAGTGGACAACTGTATGAAATGATGGAGAAAAGTTGAGTAAGAGAGACACAGAGAAATATTCAATGTGTTTCTCTATAAATCATTGGTAGTATTAGCAAGAGTAATTACTTCGGTAGGGTGATGCTAGCTGTGGATTTCTAACTAAATCCTAAGAGTCTTCTTTTATGCCCTGCCTAAGCAGAAACAGGTATCCAATGCATTTCTTTGACAGAAATTCTGATTTAACAAAAATATTTTTGATAGAAAGATACAGAATGGATGAGATAAATACTGGATATTTCAAAGCTACTGAATATTTCTTTGTCCTAGATTTTGAAGTTTCAATGTCATATATTTCTGAGAAATATAATAGTTAACTAAAAATATAACAAATGAATATCAGGAAATTATTAAGTATGAAATAAAGAATTATTGCATTTTGGTAAACATACATGACGAAGAGTAAAATAGACTTATTTCACTGCCAACTGATTCTTTATAATAAGCATTTATATAGCTCTTGCTAATAAATCACTTAGTTGTTAATGATGAATGATCACCTATAGAAGGTGTAAATTTATCTCTCTATTTCCAATGTGAGCAATCTATATTTTAAAATAAAAAAGCATTAGGAAATATATATGTAAGAAACAAGCACAGTTGGCATCATGTGATATTTCAAACATTTATAACAAAACTGCATTTTAAGTATACTATGTAAAAATCTATCAAGTTCACAATATCAAGGGTTTCTTGAGTTGCTAAACTTAAAGCTTAACAGACAAGAGGTTTCACCTTCTTCCACTTAGATTTTAAGCTAACTTATTTTGTAAATGACATTGCACCAATACTTAGAAAAAAAGAACAAAAAGATGCTATGTTTCTCCCTTTTGTAAAATTTGCTAGTAACGTGATAAGAAAATAGAAAGACGTATATTTATAAATATATACAATTCAGTGTGATCTGTGCTGTATTAATAGGCAATTATAAGCTGAATTTTTATTTACTTTATCATATTTAATTGTCAAAATAAGTCAAATATAGACAAATATTTTATCTGTTTTACGGATGAGGAAACTGAAACACACAGAGGTTAAAGAAGCTTCTTCAAGATTGTTAGAAAGTCTTCATGGTTTATATTTTATACAACACTATTTGACACCAAAACCAACGCTACCAACCACTAACCTGGAGAGAAAAAAAAAAAAAGGTTAATGGTAAGTTGATGTATAACTTATACCCCAAAGGAGGCCCAAGTGAATAAATTATCTGCAGGTCCTCCCCTAAGAGTCTTTGTAAACATGCTAACAGCATAGATAACAGAAAGTTTCTATATGTAAAAGGATTTGGGTAAAACATACCAAATGTGTCCAAATTCTTTACTGTAAGTAAGTCTGGAATATGAATATATGGGACATAGCAGTTTGAAGAAATAAGTTAGTCATGTAAGCAATTTTCTGTCTGTGCAGAGGACAGTAAAAACACCAAAAAGGCAAAATAATATTTCTATATATGTTACACAAATTCTCAACTTGTCTGTTATTCAAAAACCAAAATGCACTTGATGCAGAAGAGAAAGGGTATTAATTTTGCCTGTATTCTTTGAGTCATTAACAGGTTGGGTATGGGCAAGATTCATGATTCCTGTGGTTTGATTTGATATCTCAAGTAGCCTTGGAAGCACATATGAGACAACCTCAGTTGTGCCTGAAGCAGAGTTACAAATAACTTCACAGATGCATGGCCATTTATTAGATTGTGAAACATGAGTACAGTTTGCCAACTAAGAAAGCAGATATGGAGTGCAGGTGGTAAGGACTACCATGGTAAAGAATCCTTGATTATTTGCGATGAAATAATACAATGTAACTTCAAATAAAAATATGCTTAATAGTCTTTTTCTTTCCAAATAAAAATGTGTTTCTAAGTGATAAAGATGGATGGTTCTCTCAGGTTGAAATATTCATCCATGGAAATAATTTGTAAACATGCTCAAGGTCTAAATGTAAAACAAAATCAAATTAACCGATGACCTCAATAGCAATTATAATTCATCACCATTACAATGTACTATGTACTATGGTTTGAATGTGTCCCCCAAAATTTTATGTGTTGGAAACATTGCCATTTTAATAGTATTAAGATGTGGGGTCTTTTAGAGGTAATTAGACCTTGAGAGACCTCATAAATGGATTAATGTCATTATCATGGGAGTAAGTGAGTTCTCAAGGGAGTGCACTCCTGATAAGCCTGGCCTCGTTCCTCTCTCTCTCTCTCTCTCTCTCGTTCCCTCTCCCTCGAAAGCATGTGCCCATGCTTCCTCATCGTGTGATGTCTCCTGCCATGGGATAACACTGGCCAGCTGCTGGTGCTATTTTTTTGGAGTGAGACAAATTAACTTCTATTCTTTGTAAATTCCTCACTGTGTAGTACTTTCTTATCGTAGTTGAACTTGGACTTGAACACCAGTTTAACTACTATTAATTACATGACACTTAATCATTAAAATATTTACGTGCATTTGTGGTACTTTTAGACTATATTTTACAAGTGAAAGACAATGTCATTTAATAGAATCAAACATCCATTAAAGGCAAAAAGTATTCACACTATCAACAGAAAAGAACATTCTCAAACTGATAAAGTCGAGCTACAAAACAAAACAAAACTTAGAGCTCATATCTTAATAGTGGAACATAAAAACAATATCCTTGAGCATGGAATGTTTTTCCATTTGTTTGTGTCATTTCTGATTTCTTTGAGTAGTGTTTTGTAATTCTCCTTGTGGAGGTCTTTCATCTCCCTGGTTAGCTGTATTCCTAGGTATTTTTACTGTTTTGTAGCAATTGTGACTGGGATTGGATTCCTGATTTGGCTCTCGGTTTGACTGTTGTTGGTGTAGAGGAGTGTAGTGATTTTTGCATATTGATTTTGGATCCTGAGACTTTGCTGGAGTTGTTTATCAGCTTAAGGAGTTTGTGGACTGAGACTCTGGAATTTTCTAGATATAGGATCATGTCATCTACAAGCAGGGATAGTTTGACTTCTTGTCTTCCTATTTGAATCTCCTTTATTTCCTACTCTTGCCTGATTGCCTGGCCAGGACTTCTAATACTATGTTGAATAGGAGTCCAGCTTTTGTCCACTCAGTAAGAGGTTGGTTGTGGGTTTGTCATAGATAGTTCTTATTATTTTGAGGTATGTTTCTTCTATACCTAGACTACTGAGAGTTTTGAACATTCAGGTGTTTAATTTTATCAAAAGCAATTTTTACATCTATTGAGATAATCATGTGGTTTTTGTCTTTAGTTCTATTTATGTGATGAATCATATTTATTGATTTGTGTATGTGGAACCAAACTTCCATCCTAGGGATAAATCCTACTTCATTGTGGTGGATGCATTTTAGTGTGCTGCTGGATTCGGTGTGCCAGTATTTTTTTGAGGATTTTTGCACCACTGTTCATCAGGATATTGGCCTGAAGTTTTCTCTTTGTGTGTGTCTTTGCCAGGTTTTGGTATCACGTTGATGCTGGCCTCAAAGAATGAGTTAGGGAGGAATTCCTCCTCCTCAATTTTTGGGATAGTTCAGCAGGAATGCTACCAGCTCTTTCTTGTACATCTAGTAGAATTCAGCTGTGAATCTGTCTGGTCCTGGGCTTTTTCAGAGCTCATTACTGGTCTGTTTAAGGACTCAGTTTCTTCCTGGTTCAGTCTTGGGAGGGTGCATGTGTCCAGAATTATTTGCATTTCTCCTACATTTTCTAGTTTACGTGAAGAGAGGTGTTTGTAATATTCTCTGATGGTTATTTGTATTTTTGAGGGTCAGTAGTAATATGCCACTTGTCATTTCTGATTGTGTTTATTTGGATCTTCTCTATTTTCTTCTTTATCAGTCTAGACAGTGCATATCTTTTGTTTGTTTGTTTGTTTGAGACGGAATCTCGCTCTATAGCCCAGGCTGGAGCTCAGTGGCGGCGATCTCGGCTCACTTCAAGCTCCGCCTCCTGGGTTCACGCCATTCTCCTGCCTCAGCCTCCCGAGTAGCTGGGACTACAGGCACCCCCCATAATACCCGGCTAATTTTTCTTATTTTGGGTAGAGACGGGGTTTCACCGTGTTAGCCAGGATGGTCTCGATCTTCTGGCCTCGTGATCCGCCCACCTCGGCCTCCCAAAGTGCTGAGATTATAGGGGTGAGCCACCATGCGTGGCCTAGTTGATCTTTTGAATTGTTTTTGGTGTCTCAATTTCCTTCAGTTCAGTTCCTATTTTGGTTATTTATTGTCTTCTGCTAACTTTGGAACTTGTTTGCTCTTGATTCTCCAGTTCTTTTAGTCGTGATGTTAAGGTGTTACACTGAGATCCTTGCAACTTTTTGATGTGGGCATTTATAGCACTAAATTTAAAGCGCTAAATATTTATAGCACTAAATGCCCAGATTAAAAAAATATAATTCCTCTTAACACTGTTGTAGCTGTGTCCCAGAGATTCCAGTATGTTGTATATTTGATCTTATTAGTTTCAAAAAACTTTTATTTCTGCCGTAATTTCATTATTTACCCACAAGTCATTCAGGAACAGGTTATTCAGTTTCCATGTAATTGTATTGTTTCGAGTGAATTTCTTAGTTTTGGTTTCCAATTTGATTACCTTGTAGTTTGAGAGACTGTTCATGATTTCAGTTCTTTTGCATTTGCTGAGGAGTGTTTTACTTCAAATTATGTGACTGATTTTAGAGTATGTGCCATGTGATGAGAATAATGTATATTCTGTTGTCTTGTGTTGGAGAGTTCTGTAGATGTCTATCAGGTCTATTTGATCCAGTGCTCAGTTCAGGTACTGAATAACTTTATTAATTTTCTGCTTCCATGACCTGTCTAGTATTGTTAGTGGGGTGTTAAAGTCTCCCACTATTATTGTGTGGGAGTCTAAGTCTCTGCGAAGGATAAGAAAGCAAAACAGCATTATTACTGATATGGAGAAAGACGGGTGGTCAGCACAGAAGATCAAACCAGCCACCTCGTTATCTTAAGCCAAATCCTGATCCTGAGCAAGGCCCTAGCTCTTCAATTCCATGAAGCATCAGAGAGGTGAGGAAGCTGCTGAATAAAAGTTGCAGGCTAGCAGAACTTGCTTCACAAAGTTTCAGGAAAGAAGCCATCCCCATAGCATGAAGGTGAAAGGTAGAGCAGCAGGTGCTGATAGAGAAGATGTGGCAAGTTATGCAAATCTAGTAGAGATAGTTGGTGAAAATCTAAACAGATTTTTCATGCAGATAAAACAACCTTCTTTTGGAAGAAGATGCTATCTAGGAATTTCATAGCCAAAAAGGAGATGTCAATGTCTTGCTCCAAAGCTTCAAAGGATAGTCTGATTCTTGTTAGGGACTCAGATAGCTGTTGACTTTAAATAGAAATTAATACTAATTTATCATTCCAAAACTTCTAGGAACTTTAAGAATTATGCTAACCCTGCTGCACCTATCCTCCTCTATAAATGGGATAGCAAAGCCTGTATGAAAACACATCTGTTTTTAGCATGACTTACTGAATATTTTAAGCCCACTGTTGAGATTTAATCCTCAGAAAAACAGGTTTCTTTCAAAATGATACGATTCAAAATAGAAAACCAAATACCACATATTCTCACTTATAAGTGGGAACTAAACATTAAGAATAAATGGATATAAAGATGGGAACAATAGACACTATGAACTACCAAAGCAGGGAGAGTTGGAGAGGGGCGGGGTTTGAAAAACTACCAATCGGGTACTATGCTCGCTACCTACATGATGGGGTCATTCTTGCAGCAAACCTCAGCAACATGTAACTTACTCATGTAACAAACCTGTACAGGTCCTCCCTAAACCTAAGATAAAAGTTGAAAAAAAATGCCTAAAATTAATTACTGCTCATTGGCAATGCATCTAGCCACCCAAAGATATATAAGGAAATTCATGTCGTTTCCATGCGTGCTAATACAACATCCATTCTGCAGCCCACAGATCAGGAAGTTTGGACTTATAAGTCTTATTATTTCAGAAATGCATTTCTTAAGGCAATAGCTGCCACAGGTAGCATTTCTCTGATATATCTGGGCAAATTAAATTGAAACCCTTCTGAAAAAGATTCACCATCCTAGAGGCCATTAAGAACATTTGTGATTCATGGGAGGAGGTCAACTATCAACATTATCAGAAGCTTAAAAGAAGTAAATTCCAACTGTTATGGATGATTTTGGGGGTTCAAGATTTTAGGGGAGGAAGAACTTCAGATGTGGTGGAAACAGAAAGAGAACTAGAATTAAAAGTCGAGAATGAAGATGTGACTGAATTCCTGCAATCTCCAATAAAACTTTAATGCATGAAAAGTTGCTTCTTACAGAAGATCAAGAAAGTGGCTTATTGAGCTGAAATCTACTTCTGGTGAACATGTTGAGAATGTTGTTGAAATGACAACAAAATATTTAGGATATTACATAAACTAAATTTATAAAGCAGTGGCAGGGTTTCAGAGGATTGACTTCAATTTTGAAATAAGTTCCACTGTAGGTCAAATGCTATTCAACAGCATCACATGCTACAGATATATATATATATAGTAAAAGGAAGAGTTAATTGATACAGTAGAGTTCATTCTTATCTTATTTAAAAAAAAATGTCACAGTTACCCCAACCTTTAGCAACCATCACCCTAGTAAATTAGCAACCATCAACATTGAGTCAAGACCCTCCACTAGCAAAAAGAAGGTTCAGATGGTTATTAGCATTTTTTAGCAATAAAGTGTGTTTAAATGAAAGTAACAGCATTGTTTTTCAGACATAATGCCATTGCACACTAAATAGACTATAATACAGTGTAAACATAATTTTTTTTGTGCACTAGGAAGCCAAAAAATGTGTGTGACTCTCTTTATTTTGATACTTGCATTATTGCAGTGATCTGGAGCTAAACCTGCAAATCTCTGAGATATGCCTGCATTAAAAATAATTAATATAAAAAGTAATGACCTACACTATCACTTTAAGAAAGGGTAAGAAAACTACCAAACCCAAATTTGGTAGAGAAAGAAAATATAAAAATGTAACATATAAATAAATGAAGTAGACAATAGAACTGTACACTTAAAATATACCTCAACAAATTTGATTTAATAATAAAAAGCTATGAACATGCATTTAACTAATTGTAAAATTAGTTTGGTGACTGTAGGAGTAAATTGTTTGACCCCAAGGCAAAAAGCTGCATACACAGAAGTGTTTTATTATTTTTCAACATTATAGTCATCATTTAACAGAAGAAATAGGAACTAGAATGCCAAAAGGAGCTCTCCACACCATTCCCATCTTGTGTGTTTTGCCATCAGTTGATCTTATTTTGGCCCTCTAATTTGACCTCGGCTTTCTTGGCTGAACTTTTAAGAGGGATCCAGAAAAAAAAAAAAGTGCCACACCAATACATTGATACACATACATTTGTTTAAGATGGCAAAGTAACACATAGACTTCATTTGTTTGTTAACATAACAAGCTAAAGCTTTATGTAGAATAGAAACATACAAATAGAAGGTTTACCTTCCAGTTACCAAACAATTTATACATATTTTTTTGTTCAACCCTCATAACATTCTTTTTACTGTTAAATCTGCTTCTTAAAATGAGGATATGAAATATAATCAACCTTAAGCAATTTACCCAATTCATATAGGAGATTCTAATTATCTGTTCTGAAACACCACAATCCACCTGCTATATCACATTTCTTTTTTCTTAACATACAGATTGCATTTGCTCCCTTTTATAAAACAGAGGTAAATATCATAATTAGACCATAATAACAACCTTATATACACAAGTCCAATAGATTTTTTTAAATATCATTATCAAAAGAAAATTCAGGAAAAACTTAAATTATATATTCTATTTTTGCATCCAAAAGAGCTCATAGACCCAGGTTGAGTTTGTTTTTGTCTTGATGCTGGGTTTTTTTTTTTTTTTTTCCTAGACTGATCTTAACTGAAAGAAAATTCTACTTGTTAATTCTGCTGATTTAGAGGCAATAGTTATATCTTGGACATATAATCTCAAATCGACTGGTATAATGTGTGCATTTTTAATCAAGCTAATCCAAAAAAAAAAAAAAAAAGATGAGTGCCAGATGCTGGAATTGTTTTACCAACGTGCCACTTACAGAAAACACACTGAGAATGTTATTTCTTTTTTGACATGATTTGTTCATGAATTTAAACATTTGACTCTCTAATGCATCAGTCTATATTACTAAGGATACAAAGATAATCAAAACAGGCTGGCAGAGTTAGCTCACAGGCATATGAAGAGAAAAAAAATAGAAACAAATCATTGAATTAGAATGTGGTATGGATTATACTAAAATATGAACAATACATAATGCTGATGGCAAAGAGGAAGTATTAATTTTATATTTTAGCCTTTGGGGAAAACAGCCTGAAAAGCTGATGATTGATCTGAGTGAACAGATGAATTTCTTAATCCAAAAAGAAAACTCTAAAACTTCTAAATTCAGAAATTAATATTTTAAAATGTTGGTATTCGCATTCAAATATGCTTTTCATTACTAGTAAATCCATCAGTGAGATTGATTTTGAAGGTATGCTTTCTTCTTTCAATATGTTCTCTTATATTCACTTCCCTGAATCTGACATTGAACACGGCAAAATTTGTTTGTGGATCTATCTGCATTTGTAAACAATGTTCTATAGCTTGGGATCTTTATTCAACTCACCTTTGCCTTTTCTGGGTAAGATTTTTCCACTGATTATTTAATAGACTACACACTTGCCTTGAATATTTTATCTGAATTATACTAAGCATTTTTCCATGGACATTGAAAACTCAGCTACAAACATATATCATTAAATATTGGCTGTTTGATATCATTATTTCACCCTTTCAGTACTTTAAGAAGAAAGCATAAACGTTAACCCAAGAGGGAGCACAATTTTGCAAGGCTCATTACAGTAAATTCCATGGAACAAGTTTACAGGATAAATTTTATTATAATTTGATGCATATGTTTACATTCAAGAGTTTCATTATTGCCTTTTAGTCTGTATCTCATACTGTAATGCTAGTCACAATCTCTGGGAACAAATGCAGAATATACTTGAAGATATGAATAATGTAGACTTCAAAAATTGTAAGAGCTGATTGTTTTAGGTAACTGGTGCATGTCCTCCAGTTCCTTTGATAGATACACTGATAAATTTTAAAAAACTTTTTTATTCTGCCCTTTCTGTCTTTCCATATTGGCTTATTGTGAAAGCATCTGTCACCCTGACACTGATGTTTTTTTGAGTGATTATAAGTTTATTAAATATATATGTACACATATACCATACACACACACATATGTGTATGTGTGTGTATATGTGTGTGTAAATATTGTATATGCTTTCAATATCTTGTATTTATAATTTTGGAGAAAAGACTTATCCAGCAGCAAAGTATACATAAATCCAGCTGCTCTGTTACAAAGATAGCAAATACCCTGAAATCATTATAACTGATGACAAATATAATTCTGATTTTTAAAAATGGCTCTAAAGCTAAATGATTATGAAGGTGGCACTTCTGTCAGAAAAATTCAGATGGCATAATCAAGGATAAAGAAATTATCACTTCATAGAGATAAAAAGAGTAATCATACATGTGCAGAATTTTTCTTACAGAAATGATATTTTGTTGTAGTATGAAGAGGGAAATATGAGGAAAAGGTATCATTGGCCAGTTTACTATGAAACAATATTAAATGAAAAAAATGTACAAAACACTCAAATTCCCATTGTAGCTTTGATTAATTATTTGGTATTTCAGTTTAGCAATAGTTATGGGAGATTATAAACATATATTAGATAGGATTAAAAAGATGATGATTTTAGTTAGAAGACTTTATTCCAGCAGGAATATATTTAAACTATGTTTTACTTATGGGGATTTTTATGCCATATTAGCTTGAATGAGCCCTGTTCTATGCAGTTTAGCAAAGAAGAGATTACATAATTGGTCTTGTACATTTCACTGACTTTCTGGAAAGTGCATTTCCATCACTAGTAGTGATTTCTCGAGTCTTTAAGAGAGTTTCATTAACTTTTTTCTTTTCTTTCTTTTTTTTTTTTTTTTTATTTTTTTTTTTTTACCATATCTGGAGCAGAAAGAAGAAGCTGAAGATAATGTTTTAAAGGCAAAATTTTGTTGTCTTTGGAATTCTGTTCTTTGTGATTTTATAGCTTAAAAATTCAATTGACTGCAACTTATTTGTAAATTCACTCTCGAACTAAAATACATGTTTGTATTCAGTTATCTGGCTTAATCCGAAGATATGTTAATCTTTGTCAGACTACTCTAAAAACAATGTCATCTGGATGAAATTTATTTCTTATTGTTGATTTTTTTCATTGTCTTAGCTTTAGATATCTTTATGTACCTACTTATGTTTAGGAATTTCATTTGCAGGCTCATTTTTAGAAAGCTTTTTTTTCATTTTCCTCTTTATTTTCTTCTCATTCTTTTTCTTACTTTCTCTAATTTCTTATGCTATGTTTGATCTTCTCTTTCCTGTGTGTGTGTTTGTCCTTTGTGGTCTAGTTCCTAGTAGCAAAGTTGATTTTTTAAAATTTTGTAGGTACACAGAGGAGTATATGTTGACATATTTTGATACAGTCATATAGTGCATAGTAATACCATCAGGGTAAATATGATACCTACAGTTTTGGTCTTTTTGCTTAGGATAGCTTTGGCTACTCTGGATCTTTCATGGTTCCATATAAATTTTAAAATTGCTTTTTCTAATTTTGTGAAGAATGTCATTGGCATCATAGTTATTTTGATAGGGATTGCACTGAAACTGTATATTTCTTTAGATAGTCTGGACATTTAAAAAATATTGATTCTTCCAATCCCATGAGCGTGGAATATCTTTGCATTTTTGTAGCATCTTCACTTTCTTCCAACAATTTTTTATAACTTTAATTATAGAGATCTTTCATTTCTTTGGTTAATTCCTAGGTATTTTATTTTATTTTATTTTATTTTATTTTCTTTGTAGCTATTACAAATGGGATTACTTTCTTGATTTCTTTTTCAGATTGTTCACTGGTAGCATATGGAAGTACTACTGATTTTGTGTGTTGATATTTTATTCTGCAACTTTACTGAATTAGTTTATCAGTTCTGATAGATTTGGTAGTGTCTTTAGATTTTCCCAACTATAAGACTATATCATCTGTAAACAAGGAAAATTTGACTTCTTCCCTTCCAATTGGATGTCCTTTATTTCTTTCTATTGTCTAAGTGCGCTAGCTAGGACTTCCAGTAACACATTAACTAATAGTGGTGAAAGTGGGTATCCCATTTCAGATCTTAGAGGAAAGGCTTTCAGATATTCCCCATTCAATATGATATTATGAAAACTGTGTGTCTGTCAGATATGCTATTATGTCGAGGTATGTTCCTGTTATACCAAGATTTTGGAGTGTTTTCTTCATGAAGAAATGTTGAATTTTATCAAATGCTTTTTCAGCATAAGTTGCAATGATCCTGTATTTTTTCCCTTCATTCTTTGATATGATGCATCACACTGGGTGATTTGCATATGTAGAATATCTTTGCATCTCTGGGATCAATATCACTTGGTCATGATGAATGATCTTTTTCATGTGTTGTTGAATTTGTCTTAATAGTATTTTGATTTCTGCATTAATATTAATCAATGATATTGGCCTGTAGCTTTCTTTTTTGATGTCTTTGCCTCAGTTTGGTATCAGAGTAACACTGGCCTCATAGTATGAGAATGGAAGTATTCCCTCCTCCTCTATTTTTCAGAATCTTTTGAATAGGATGGGGTACTAATTCTTTAAATGTTTGGCAGAATCCAGGGCAAACCAATTGGATTCCTGCCTGACTTTTTTTTACTAGAAGACTTATTATGGATTCAATCTTGTTATTATTTGTCTTGTCAGCTTTAGATTTCTTCATGGTTCAATCTTGAAAAGTTGTATATGTCTAGAAATTTATTTCTTCCAGATTTTCCAATTAATTAGCATATAGTTTCTCATAGTAGCTACTAAGGATTCTTTGAATTTCTATTGTATTGGTTGTAATGTCTCCTCTTTTATCTCTGAATACATTTATTTGGATCTTTTTTTATTTTCTTAGTCTGGCTAAAATTTTGTCAATTTGTTTATCTTTTCAAAAAGCATCTTTTTGTTTCATTGATATTTGGTATTGTTTTCTTCATTTAAATTTATTTATCTCTACTCTGAATTTTAATGTTTTCTTCTACTAATTTCTGTTTGATTTGTTCTTGATGGTCTAGTTTTTTAAGATATGTTATTAAACTTTTTTATTTAAATTTTTTCTTCTTTTCTGATATAGACATTCATAGCTATAAACTTCCATCTTAGTTCTCCTTTTGCTATATCCCATAGATTTTGGTATGTTATGTTTCCATTATCATTTGTTTCAATAAATTTTTCAATTTCATTTTAATTTCTTCTTTGAACCACTGGTCATTCAGGAGCATATTGTTTAATCTCCATGTGCTTTTATATTTTTCAAAATTCATTTGTTATTGATTTCTAGTTTTACTTCATCATGTTCAGAGAAGATACTTGAGAGCATTTCAATTTTATGAATGTTTTAAGACTTGTTTTGTGACATAACATATGGCTTATTATTGAGAATGACTCATGTACTAAGGAAAAGAATGTGCATTCTGCAGCTCTTGGATAAAATGGTCTTTAAATATCTAACTAGGTTTATTTGATCTATAGTGTAGGTAAGTCTGATTTTTAAAAATTTTCTGTCTAAAATCTGTCCAGTGCTAAAAGTGGAATAATGGAATCTGCAGCTATTATTGTATTGTGGTCTATCTCTTTGTTTAGCTCTAATAATATTGCCGTTATATGTCTAAGTGCTCCAGTGTTGAGTATATATATTTTTATAACGTTTATATCCTCCTGGTGAATTGATCCCTTATTCGTACATAGTGACCTACTTTGTCTCTTCTTACAGTTTTGTCTTGAAACCTATTTTGTCTGATGTAACTATACCTACTCCTATTCTTTTTTTTAAATTTTCATTTGCATGAAATATATTTTTCCATCCCTTCATTTTCAGTTTTTGTATGTCTTTATAGGTGCAATGTGTTTCTTGTAGGCAACAGATTATTGACTCTTGGTTTTTTATTCATTCAATCACTCTATTTTTTAATTTGAAAGTTTAGTCAACTTATAATCAATGTTATTATTGATAAGTAAGAACTTACTCCTGCTATTTTGTTATTTATTTTCTGGTGGTTTTGTGGTCTGTTCTTCCTTCTTTTCCTCTTACCTGTCTTCCTTTTAGCAAAGGTGATTTTCTCAGGTGGTGTGATTTAATGTCTGGCTTTTTTTTTTCATGTGTACATTATATGTTTTTTTGATTTCAGGTTACCATGAGGCTTGCAAATAATATCTTATAACACATTTTCAGTTGATAAAAACTTAACACTGCTTGCATAAGTAAACAAACCAACAAGCAAAAAGAAAACTGATGAAAACTCTACACTTAAAATTCCTCTCACACTTCCTTTTTGTTATTTCTATTTATATCTTATCATACAATCTATGTCTTGAAAAGTTGTTGTAGTTATTGTTTTTGATTGGTTCCTGTTTTATTCTTTCTACTTAAGACAAGGATACTTTACACAACACAGCTACAGTGTTTTTATATTCTGTGTTTTTCAGTGTACTTACTATTACCAGTGAGTTTTGTACCTTCAGATGATTTCTTTTTACTCTTTTATATCTATTTTTCTTGTGATTAATGTATTCTTTTTAGCATCTCTTGCAGGACAGGCCTGGTGTTGATGAAATCCCTCAGCTTTTGTTTGTCTGAGTCTTTGTCTCTCCTTCATGTTTGAAGAATATCTACCCTGAATGTACTATTCTAAAGTATAAGCTTTTTTTTTTTCTTTTAGTACTTTAACTATGTCATGCCACTCTGTCCTGACCTTGAAGTTTCCACAGAAATGTCTGCTGCCAGACATACTGAAGCTCCATTGTATGCTATTTATTTATTTTTTTATCTTGCTACTTTCAGAATCCTTTCTTTATCCTTCACTTTTGGAAGTTTGATTATTAAATGCCTTCGGGTAATCTTCTTTTGGTTAAATCACATTGGTATTCTATAACCTTCTTGTCCTTGGATATGTATATCTTTCTATAGGTTTGAGTTTCTCTGTTATTATCCCCTCAGATAAACTTACTACTCCATCCCTTCCTCTACCTCCCATCAAAGGCCAATAACTCTTAGATTTTTCCCTTTTGGCGCTATTTTATAGATCCTGAAGGTGTGCTTTATTTTTATTCTTTTTTTCTTTTGTGTCCTCTGCGTATTTCAAATAGCCTGTCTTCAAGCTCACTAATTCTTTCTCCTGCTTGATTGAATCTGCTATTAAAAGACTCTGATGCATTCTTCAGTTTGTCAATTGTATTTTTCAACTCCAGAATTTCTTCTTGATTCATTTTAATTGTTTTACTTTCTTTGTTAAATATACCTTATAAGATTCTGAATTCCTTCTCTGTGTTATCTTGAATTTCTTTGAGTTTCTTCAAAACAGCTATTTTCATAATAATACTCTGTCTGAAATGTCACGTATCTCTGTTTCTCCAGGATTGGTTCCTTGTGCCTTATTTACTTTATTTGGTGAGATCATGTTCCCTGAATGTTCTTGATGCTTGTGGAAGTTCTTTGGTGTCTGAGCATTGACACCATATGATAGGTACTTATTACAGTCATCACCGTCTGGGCTTGTTTGTTCCATTTCTCCTTGGGAAGGCTTCTTAAGTATTCAAAAGGACTTGGGAGTTGTGATCTAAACTGTATATGCATTAAGTGGCACCCCAAGCCCGGCAACACTGTGATCCTTGTAGACTCATAGAAGTACCACTTAAGTAGTCTTGGATAAGATCTGGAAGAATTATCTGGATTACCAGGCAGAGACTCTTGTTCTCTTTCCTTACTTTCTCCAAAACCAGTGGAGTTTCTCTTTTTGTGCTGAGCTTCCTGGAGCTGAGGATGGCATAACACAAGCACCTTTGTAGCCATCACCCCTGGGACACCGCTGAATCAGAACTGAAGTCAGCACAGCTCTAGTTCTTGCCCAATGCTCAATGTGACCACTACTAGGCTACTACCTATGTTTGTTCAAGGTCCTGGGTCTCTACAATCAGCAGGTGGTAAAGCCAGCCAGTATTGTGCTCTTCCTTTCAGGGTAGCAAGTTCCCCCAGGCCCTGGGTGGGTCTAGAGATGCCATCTAGGAGCCAGATACTGAAGAAAAATCTTTAGAAATTTACCTTGCATTCTATTCCCCTGGAACTGAGCTGGTACTCAAACCACAAAATGGAATCCTTCCCCATTCTTCCTTCCCTTTCCAAAGGCAGAGGAGCCTCACCCCATGGCCTCCACCATCATAAGCCCATGGGAAGTACTAACAGGCTACTGCCAAAGTTGAGTTAATGCCCAAAGGATCTTTAGTCAGCTTGTGGTGAATGCTGCCAGGCCTGGGACTCATTCTTCATGGCAGTGGGCTCCCCTTGGCCTAGGGCAGGTCCTAAAATGCCATGCATGAACCAAGGCCTGTGACTGGGGACCTGATGTGCCTGCTTGGTGCTCAACCCTACCATGGCTGAGCTGGTACCTAAGATGCAACACAAAGTCCCCTTTGCTTTTCCCTTTGCTTTTCTCAAACAGAAGGAGCTTCTCCTCATAGCCTCCACAGCTGGGAATGTGCTGGTTCTTTCCTGATGCCAGCATGTCTCTGAATCTCATTCATATCTCACAGCTGGGTATTGCTGCTGGTTCTTCAGGCCCCAAGTACTCATTAGTCAGTAGGTGATGGATTCTGCTTGGACTGGATCCTTTCCTTCAAAGCAGTATGTTCCCTTGTGGCCCAGGATGGATCTAGAAATGTCATCTGGGAGCTAGGGCTTGCAATGGGGCCTTATATCCTTTATTGGGGCTCTACTCTATTGTGGCTGAGCTCTTATTCAAGATGCAAGAAAAAGTCCTGTTTACTCTTTCCTCTACTCTCCTCAAGTAGAAGGAAGGGGTCTCTTTTGGAGCTGTGAGCTGTGCTGCCTGGGGTTGGGAAAGGGATGATGCAAGCACTCCCTTCGCCACCCTTGCTGGTATCTCAATAGGTGCATATCCCCCAAGTCCACTGGCTCTGAGACCAGCTCAGCACTTAGGAGCTAGGCTTGCTGGAACTCAAATTTTGACCACTGGGATGACCATTCCCCTCTGGCTAGGGTCTGTCCAAACATTTCCTCTGTAGGGAAGCATTAGATAAGTACAGTCTAGTTCTGCTTTCCACTGTGACAAGGAAGCACCAAGTTCAATGCAAAGCATCACAATCACTGTAGTTTCCCTCCCAAGTGCACAGCCCTCCATGCCACACAGCTGCTGCTGGGGAATGGGAGAGGGATGATGTCAGGAATTTAAGACTATTTTTCCTACCCTCAAAACCAGGCATTGTCAGTGCTCACTTGATTTTTTTTTTTCCTCTGACAGTGCTCCCTTTGTGTAGATGTCAAACTTGGTGTTCCCATTGAAGCGGTGGGGAATGATCAGTAGAGCCTTCTATTCAGTCATCTTGTTCCACCTCTCTGCCAAAGTTGATGTTTTAATGATGTGCCTAAGATAATAGTATTTTTTAAAACTTTCTTTAGTTTTCAACGTGTACTATTGTTATCTTGTAAGTTTGTTTATTCAACAAACTTTTATTGAAAACATACTGTATTCCAGGAAATGTCCTAGCTTTTGAGGATATATCAATGAAGAAGAAAAGTTACAAATAATTTTTTTTCTACTTTCACAGAGATTACATTTTAGTAGTTCTAACAGTCTAATATTAAAAAGGTAGATCCCTACACATCACCATGGATCTACTGAATTAGAAAATCTATTGGAAACAAGAGATATGCATATTTACTGAGTAACCCAAGTAATTCTTGGGCAGGTTTAAGCTTAAAATCTAAACATCTTTCCTCTTGCTATTTTCTTTCCCATGCTCTAGAGCTCTCATACTAGCTCTCTTTGTTTTTGCTGCTATCACAAAATACCTGAGACTAGGTAATTTAAAAATAAAAATCTATTTCTCACAGTTCTGGAGAGTAGGAAGTCCAAGATCAAGGCACCAGTGGGATCAGAGTCTGATGAAGGCCCTTTCCTCATAAAATGACATCATCTAGATGTCCTCACATGGTGGAAGAGCGAAAAAGGGATGAACACTGTGTTCTCACACAGCAAAAGAGATGAAAAACACAACGGGTCTAGCTAGCTCCCTCCAGCCTATAGGACACTAATCCTATCCTTGAGGGCAGATCTCTCATAGTCTTACCACCTCCTAAAGGCCCCACCTCTTAAAAACTGTTCCATTGGGGATTAACTTTCAACAGGAATCTTGGAGGGACACAGATGTTCAAACCATAGTACTTGCTGAGATTTTCCTAAAATCTGACAAAATACCATTTAAATTTGGACTGTGTATGGTGTTGGTCAGTACATCTTTTGGGATCTTTACTACTCTATAAATTACTGTTTTTATTTTACTCATGTAATATTAAAACATGCCTTTCAAAATACTCTGTAGTTATATTTTATCTTTCTTCACCTTCTAACACAAGAACATGGATCTTCAAAATCTCCACTTACAAGTTTAAACATGTAAAACACATTAAAATGGTTACTATTATCAATCTTATGTATTATACAGAGAATTAATTATATCTAATTAATAAAATAATATTAAAACAAACCTAAAAGTATGCAATACTTTTATACTTTCTTCAGCTACACTTATAGGTAGCAAATCGGGACATTAAAATGGTCTGTATCTTGCACTTTTCTTATGGTGAGAGGATAAGGCATTATAGAGACTACCATACAACACTATTTATACAAAATGAATGAAAAATGTATTTTTTCACATTAGATAAGTGAATCTTTGGACATATTCCATCAGACATGATTACAGGAAAAAAAAATGGGAGCAAGAGTAAACACCAATGAACCTGTAAAAGTGAAGCATTCTAGCAAATCTAAAGGGACCAGCCATGTTTACTTTCTCCTCCTTCTATCTTCTCTTCTCTTTTAAATACTATTTGAACATCTTCCCTGTGAAGTTTCCAGACAGTTTATATCTAAATAAGTAGATTTTATTAAACAGGATAATAACCAACTGCATTTTAGAACTTCCTCAAATCATTGGTTAAGAATCACATCTGAGATTTCATATCCAGTCAGATACTAGAATGAATGAATATAGCTGATTTTATTTTCATTTTAAACAGTAGATCCTCTTTTAAGTGACATTCACTTCATCATTTAACAGAGAAGTTCATCCTATCTGTTGCTCACTGAACACCAGCTAAGAAACCGTGGGACATTAAAGCATGGTGTCTTATTTTCCCATAAACCCATGTTCTTCTGTTTCCGCTAGCTCTATACATTTATGTAAAGTTGTTGTGACTACATAGCTTTCTTAAAAATGTGTAAAATAAGTAAATATGAATAGAAAATGATAGTTTTTTGAAGGAAACCAAGTTGAGTGTTTGAGACAATATTGTCCTTACCTGTTACCACCAGAAAACAGTATTTCAAAATGCACTACTTAAATCCCATTCTCAATTGCCACACAGAAAAAAACTACTTAGGAATACAGCTAACCAGGGAGGTGAAAAATCTCTACAGTGAGAATTAGGAAACACTGGTTGAAGGGATCAGATAAAGCACAAACAAATGGAAAAACATTTTATGCTCATGGATAAAAAGAATCAATATCATTAAAATGACTATACTGCCCAAAGCAATTTACAGATTCAATGCTATTTCTGTCAAACTACAAGTGGCATTCTCCACAGAACTACAAAACGTATTTTAAAATGTATATGGAACCAAAAAAATTGCCCAAATAGTCAAGGCAATCCTAAGCAAAACAAAAACAAAACAAAACAAAACAAACAACAACAGCACAAAGCTGGAGGAATCACATTACCTGACTTCAAACTCTACTAAAAGGCTACAGTGACCAAAACAGCATAGTATTGTTACAAAAACCGACACATAGACCAATGGAACAGAATAGAGAGCCCAGAAATAAGGACACACGTCTACTACCATCTGATCTGAGACAAAGCTGACAGACACAAGTAATGGGAAAAAGACTCCCTGTTCAATAAATGTTGCTGGAATAACTGGCTAGTCATATGCAGAAGATTGAAGTTGGATCCCTTCCTCACACAACATACAAAAATCAACTCAATATGGATTAAAGACTGAAATGTAAAACCCAAAACTATATAAACCCTGAAAGACAACCTAGGTAATACCATCCAGGACATAGGAACAGACAAAGATTTCATGACAAAGACACCAAAAGCAATTGCGACAAAGCAAAAATTGACAAATGGGATCTAATTAAACTAAAGAGCTTCTGCACAGCAGAGGAAACTATCAACAAAGTGAACAGACAACCTACATAATGGAGAAAATTTTTGTAAATTATGCATTGGACAAAGGTCTAATATCCAGCATCTATAACAAACTTAAACAAATTTACAAGGGAAAATAAAACAACCCCATTAAAAAAGTAGGCAAAGGACATGAACAGACACTTCTCAAAAGAATACATACATTCAGCCAACAAGCATATGAAAAATAAGCTCAACATCATTGATCGCTAGAGAAAAGCAAATGAAAAACCCAATGAGATATCATCTCACACCAGTCAGAATGATCATTAGTAAAAAGTCAAAAAAATAACAGATGCTGGTGAGGTCATGGAGAAAAGGGAACTCTTATACATTGTTGGTGGGAGTGTTGCAGAAAGCAGTATGGCGATTCCTCAAAGAGGTAAAAGCAGATGTACCATTCGACCCAGCAATCCCATTACCAGGCATATGCCCAGAAGAATATAAGTCATTCTACTATAAAGACACATGCATACGAATGTTCATTGCAGCACTATTCCCAATAGCAGAGACATGGAATCGACCTAAATGCCCATCAATTACAGACTTCATAAAGAAAATGTGGTACATATACGCCATGCAATATTATGCAGCCATAAAAAAAGAGAGAGCACGATCATGTATTTTGCAGGAACATGCAGTAAGAGGTTATTATCTTTAGCAAACTAATGCAGGAACAGGAAACCAACTCGAGTGTTCTCACTTGTAAGTGGGAGCTAAAGGGTAAGAACTTATGAACACAAAGAAGGAAACAACAGACCCTGGGGTCTACTTGACAGGGGGAAGGTAGGAGGAGAGAGAGGAGAAGAAAAGATAACTATTGGGTACCGAGTTAATACCTGTGTGATGTAATCATATGTACAATAAAGCCCCATGACACAATTTTACCTATTTAACAAATCTTCACGTGTACCCCCAAATCTAAAATAATTTTTAAAAAATGCACTACTTAGGAACAAATGTATAAACCTAGAAATGATTTATAAAATTAATGAATGATGATGCCAACAATCACTTTGCAATGCCTTTTGATTTCTCACTCCCCTCTAAATAAAAATAACACTGGAAATGGCAAATAAGATATTATGGATAAGCACACACAAGAAATATCAAGGGGAAGTATCAGTGGGCTCATGGTAAAAAATTGGTAAGAGTGCACATGTGTATAGTTTAAGTTAACATCTAGGTCTGAATCAAAAGTCCAGTCACTGTGGGTTCACAAAGTAGGATCCAATGACAGGTGTTCTGTGTGTCCCCATTCTCTAAAGATGCATTTCCTGTCTGAGTTTTTATTTTCTACAAAATTAGTTTCTAAGAACATGTGAATAAAAAGGAAAGGATATCACAGGCAGTAGTGATTAACTTGGTAAAAGCCATAATCCTGCTTTGAATTACTTGAAACAAATCCCTTGATAATAATAATTCACTCATTAATCAAATTAATTATTCTAGTGCCTCATGGATAAACTAAGAATGTTAAAGATATTATTTTTTAGGTGGTGACATGGAAAGTCTTTTATTCTTTGTAGCTTGACTTTAATATCAAGCCACCTTTGATCTCCCTTAGTCACTGAATTGGACTGCATCTATTACTCATGGGTCAACATGAAAAGTAATGACTTAAAAAATTGTGATTTTTTCAGGAACAGTAAACACATTGTTTTGAAAGGGCTTGAATTCAAGATAAAATAAAAAGGTTCATCTGGGTCTTTCTTACCAGATCTTTTCATCTTCTGCCACCCTTTTCTTCAGTGTTGAAGAAAATTGAAGTACGGAACATTTCAAAATGTTTTATTTGTAAATGTTTTTTATTTTTATTTGGAAGATGAACAGTGCATAATATCATCATACCAGCTTCACAATTTTGCTTGCTGGAGGTGGATATGAATGATGACTCTTCTATAAGCAAAGAGGTGTGGGCCTGGCTCCTGAACTGCTCAGTAGGAAGCTGATATTTCATCATTAAAGTTCAGTGCATTGGAACATTGTTCTAGTCATAACAAACTGTATAAATTACAAAATCCTGGCAACACATTCTAGCCATTAAGCTGTGTATCCCTTTATTTTCATTCTGGAAAGCTTTTATTAATTCATAAAATGATTTTTCTTGGTAGACAGAAATTAGAAGCTGGGAGAACAAACAACAAAAACAGGCCCACTTGTTTCCCAGCTGAAAGATTTGACCAGATACATTAGCATTTAAGTTACTTCTGAAAAATTCCACCCATCACCTATTTATATATATAAATATATATATATATTTAATATACTACTCCAAATTCATATCTCCCTGCCTTTTCATCCCATGGTATTTTGCAAAATATTTTTTCACTTATAATATTCTAAGCATAGTTTATTACACATCATTTCAACATTATATTTTTTTCTCTTTTGGAATTACAAATGGGGTCACCATAAGAGTATTAGTTAGAGCAAAAAATTATATCCCTAAAACCTGAAGCTGTGCAATATTTGCCTAATAAGCTTTTTCTTACCCATAGTCCCATCAAGGTTGAGAAAACAAAAGAGTGAGACATTGTATTATTTGCAGTTAAATCATTATTAATAAGCACAGAAAGAAAAATAATTAAGAAGAGTAATTTTTATATAACCACTTAAGTAATCAAAAAATGGACTACTTTATACAGTTTCTGATAACATTTCACAATATAACAACAAATTGGACTCTTTTTACAAGATATTATATATACAATAAGTTGCATAAAGTGTACCAATCCTTTGTGTGTGTCTCAGAAATGTTAACATAAAAATATATACATTTATATAATCAAACCGACGAAGACATAAAACATTTCCTTAAGATGATGCTTTTCCATGCATGCACTAAGATGACGCTTTCCATGTATGCCACCTTCCAGAATACCTCCAGTTATTCTTACTGTAAACTAACTGTCTGTTGTGACCTGTGATCATCTCTATATGTTACATCTTCTTAAAAACATGTAAATGGGCCGGGCACGGTGGCTCACGCCTGTAATCCTAGCACTTTGGGAGGCTTAGGCGGGCTGATCATGAGGTCAGAAGATCTAGACCATCCTGGCTAACACGGTGAAACCTCGTCTTCACTAAAAAATACAAAAAAAGTTAGCCGGGCGTGGTGGCCGGGGTCTGTAGTCCCAGCTGCTTAGGAGGCTGAGGCAAGAAAATGGCGTGAACCTGGGAGGCGGAGTTTGCAGTGGAGCTGAGATCGCGCCACTGCACTCCAGCCTGGGCGACAGAGCGAGACTCTGTCTTAAAAAATATATATATATATATATATATGTAAATGAGGTAAAACAGAATTCCCTCTTTTGTTTCTATTTCTCTGTGTCAGTGTATTTTTGAGATTGATCCATTTTGTGATGAGTCATGGTAGCAATTCATTCTCTTTAATGTTGTATAGTAGTCCGTTTTATTATTATGTTTGTTCTTTTAACAGCTTTATTGAGCTAAAGTTTACATACCATTAAATTCACCCTTTTAAATCACTAAATTAAAAGATTTTGAGTATATTCTCAGAGTTGTACAACTATCGTCATTATTTAATTTTAAAACTTTTTCATTGCTCTAAGAAGAAATTCCAAACACTTTAGCAGTCAGTCCCCATAACCTTGCTCCTCAGCCCCTGGAAACCACTTACCTATTTTCTGGCTCTATGAATTTGTATATTCCGGACGTTTCAAATAAATGAAGTAATACAAGATATACCACAGTTTACCTATTCATTCACCCATTGATAGCATTCATTTGCTTCCACTTTGGGGCCATAATGAAATATGCTATGAAAATTCTTGTTTATTTGACATCATTTACATTAATTTCTGAGTTACATGAATTGTAAATTTGGACAACTAAAAATTGCTAAACATTTTTCCAAATTGGTTGTACAATTCTTCAATATCTCCAGTAATATAGGAGAGTCACATATTATAATTGGTGCATATTAAAATTGCAACATAATCTCTTCAATACTTGATATTGTCAGTACTATTAATATTAACCATTATTGAAGTTGTATAGTAGAATTACATCATAGATTTAATTTACATGTCCTTGATAATTACTGATATTAAGCATCAGTAATTTAAATACTGGCTAATTGTTAATCTTCCTTTGTGAAACATGTACTCAAATACTTGATTATTTTTCACTGGAGTTTTTTGTCTTCTCCATATTGAATTGTAAGAGTTTTTTATATATTCATGACATAAGACTTTAGAATATATATGTATAATCTATTTTATTTCAATACATGTAACTTGCCTTTAAATTTTCTTAATAACTTTTGAAGAGTAGAAAATTTTGATTTAGATCAAGTTAACTTTATGCTGTCTTCTATAGATAGTACTTTTTCCTGTGTCCTGTCTAACAAATCTTTGCCTATACCATTCTAATTTTTTTCTTCTAAATTTTCATGTTTTACCTCCACATTTCAGAATATAATTATTTTGTATTATACTACCTCAGAATAATAAGAATGAAGTGAACATGCAATGAAAAAGTTTTAAAATTAAATAATGATGATAGTTGCACAACTCTGAGAATATACTAAAAGCCTTTTAACTTAACTATTTAAAAGAGTGAATTTAATGATAGGTGAACTTTATCTCAATAAAGCTGTTAAAAAGAACAGGTTGTTATAATAATAAAGTGGACTACTACACAGTGATGAAAAGAAAGAACTGTTGCAATGACTCATCACAAAATGGATCAATCTCAAAAATATACTGACACAAAGCAATAGAAACAAAAGCCTCTTTTTGTATTTGGTGTGAAGAAGACAGACGGTGTGGTTTATTTTTTAATTAATATTTAATTGTTTCAGCACCACTTGATGAAAAGACTATCCTTTCCACACTGAATTACTTTGATACCATTGTTGAAAATCAATTTGCCAGATAGATAGATAGATAATGGATGGATGGATAGATAGATAGATAGATAGATAGATAGATAGATAGATAGATAGATAATGAGTGTACTTGTAGATCCCCTATGTTGGAGAAATTCATTGAGCTACATGTGTTTATTTATGCCAACACCCTACTGTCTTGAATGCAACAGTTTTTTACTAAGATTTTTTTCAGATAGTGAAATCCTCCAACTTTGTTCTTTTTTTTCAAAATGTCTTTTGGTTAGCTATTTTCCTTTGCATTTTCAAATGTAAATAATTAAGTCAGCATGTCAATTTTTAAGAAAAAAGATGCCAGAAATTTGGAATTATTTTAAATCTGTGAATCAATTTTGGGAATGATTGATAGCTTAGCAATATTGAGTCATCTAATCCATGATCATAATAAATCTTTCAATTTAGGTCTCTTTAATTACTACAAACATGGTGTATTAGTCAGTGTTCTCCAAAGAAACAGGACCAGTAGGATATGGACATATATATGTGTGCACATGTCTGTGTGGTGTGTGTGTGTGTGTGTGTGTAGTTATAAGGAAATAGCTCCTGTGATTATAGAAGGGCTAGGAAGTACTATGATCTGCCTTCTGCAAACTGGATCCCAAGAAAACCTGAAAGTGTAGCCCTGGCCCAAGGCCAAAGGCCTGAGAACCAGAAACATCAATAATATAAACTCCAGTTTGAGGTCAGGAAACCAAAGTTCCAGCTCAAGTAGCAAGTAGAAAGAGTGAATTCTCTTTTCCCCTGGCTTTTTGTTGTGTTCAGGACCTCACTGGGTTGGATTATGCCCACCCATATTTGGGAGGGCAATCTGCTTTACTCCATCTACTTATTCAAATACAGATCTCCTCCGGAAATACCTGCACAGATAGACTCAGAAATCATTTTTAACTGAGTCTCTGGGCATCCCATCATCCAGTCAAGTTGACACATGAAACTAACCATCATACATGGTTTATATTTTCAGCACACAGGTCTTGTACATAATTTGTCAAGTATCTTCCACCTGTTTGATGAGAAGCAACTGACTAGGTGAAAATATTTTGAAACCACATATTCAAAATAGGATTCAATCCTGAATATATAAAGAACTCTAAAATACATAAGGATGCTTGGAGGGAAATTGCTCTGTAACATATTTGTGGTCACAGTTACATGAATCTATTTTCAAAAACTCATAGAAAACATACAAAAAATGTGTATTACCATTATTATTTTGAGAAGAATTTTTAAAAAATAAATAATCCATAAAACATCACAATTGTTCCTTTAATAATTATTGACATTATTTCTGGAAACTGGCATACTTTTCAATTTTAATTGTTATTTATTTTGTCTTTAACTTTCCTGTCTCCACCTGGGATCTTTATTAATCTTCCATTCAAAGATCTTTTAGTATCTAAGGTAGTATGACTCTGTTGGTCACAATTTCTCTCAACTTGTGTTTTTTTGAAATCTTTATCTTGCACCTTGGTTTTTCAGGTATATTTTGCTGGTTATAGAAATCTAGTCAGCAAAACTTTTTGCTTATCACATTAAAGTTGTCCGTTTATTGTTTTCTGGCTTTCATAATTCTGTTAAGAAGTCTGTCGTCAGGTTCAGTGTTGCCCTTTTGGAAAAAATTTATCTTTTTTCCTCAACTGGTTTTGCGTTTTCTTTTTTTTCGTTTCAGATTTTCTCTTGCTCTTTCATTTTCAGCAATTTGATTTTGATGTGTTTTAAAAACTAATTCCAAAATTCTTTTTGAAACGTAATACAATGCTTTAATGTGTAGTTGATTACCTTCACCCATTTTGAAAAAATATATATAATTATTTCCTGAAGCATAGTTTCTTGCCATATTCTTTCTCTCCTTTTCTTCTAGAACTCCTAAGTGTATGTGGTAAAATCTTTTACAGTGTCTCTTTATGTATTTCATGGTGTTTTGTTTTACTCTGGTTTTCTTTTTTTTCACTATTTTTCTCTAAGCTTTAGTTTTAATAGATTCTATTGATTTTCTTTAGCTGTTTGTTTTTAATGCTGAACACATCCAGGGAATGCTTACAAATATTGGATTTTTCAGTGTTTATGTACTTTTTTAATACATATCATTTATCTGGTAAATTTATTAATTTTTATGCAGTATAATTAAACTTCTCTTCATGCTCTTTTACATGCTTATAGTAGCAATACTAAAGTCCTTTTTGTTCATTTAACATATAAATCTTATAAATATATGGTTTTATTGCCTCTGTTTTTCAATAATATGTGCACTGGGTCACATATTATTGCTTCTTAACGTATCTACCCAATTTTGTCTAAATGTCAGACTGTTTCTAAAATGACATAAAAGCTGAATTTGATGTGCATTTCCCCGGAGATATTAAGCCTTTTTCTTGTACAGGTAGCCAGAGTGATGGATGGATCACCTTCATCCAATCAAGAAATAAGCATCTCAGGGATGGGTTACAGTTTGCGTTTGTCTCATTTTCACTCTGGTTTCAAAGATCTTAAGGGCACAAGTTGTCTGATGTTATTAAACATCCTTCCATCTGCCAGGACTATGACTTTTAAGCACTGTTTAACTGTATGGAACTTCATTGCACGTTTCCATCCAACCCCTAACTGCCTCAGCATTCAGCTAAAGTCCAGTGGGAGAAAATTGGCAGCCCTATATTTAGGCCTTTCCAGGTTTCAAACTGTCACACCAGCCAATGCAGCAATCAAAAGCTCCACTGGCTTATCTTTAGCCCAGCAAACTCTTCCTACTTAGGTAAGCCTGGTCCACAGTCCATGCTCAGATATGCAAATGTTCCCTTAGGAAAAAGCAATAAAATCCATGGAGAGGGGGGCGGTAAGAACTTCTACTCAACTGGGAAAGAATCTTTTCTGTCTAATGTCTTCTAAAATAATACGACATTTGTAACAATCATTTTCCTACTTTAAGCAGTGGGAATTATGACCTACACAATAGTTGGAAGTATAAAACTATAAAAAATGGAAACTTAAGTCAGTTCTTGTAAATATTTTAGAAATAAGACATCATATCTAAAGATGAGTCATCACATCACCTACCTCTAAAATGAAACTTATTAGTAAATTGAGATTGAAGAATATCTCTCAGAACAATGCAGAACTTTCTCGATGCAATTACTTATTATCATTATTTTTTTTTTGAGATGGAGTCTCTCTCTGTTGCCCAGGCTGGAGTGCAGTGGCGCGATCTCAGCTCACTGCAAGCTCCGCCTCCAGGGTTCACGCCATTCTCCTGCCTTAGCCTCCTGAGTTGCTGTGACTACAGGTGCCTACCACCACGCCCGGCTAATTTTTTGCATTTTTTAGTGGAGACAGAGTTTCACCGTGTTCGCCAGGATGGTCTCCATCTCCTGATCTTGTGATCCGCCTGCCTCGGCCTCCCAAACTGCTGGGATAGCAGGCGTAAGCCACCGCGCACAGCCATTACTTATTCTTTTTTTTTTTTTTTTTTTTTTTGCACACCAAAGAACTGTATTTGGAGTAATGATAAGAAAACAACTATTTATGGAAACTGACAAAGAGAGTAGAGGAAGTACAAGAGCTACTCCTTAAGAAATCACTTTAATAGTTAAAAAACTTTCGTAGAATCTTACTAAAAAGGAGGCAATATTACTTTAACTTTTGACAGATATAAAAATAACTGAACAAGACTCTGGCCTAATAACCAGACCTTGGATTAGTATACTTTCTAGTTATAGATGTAAACTTCTAAGTACATATATTTAGTACAAGTCAAAAAAATGTAATATAGTGCTAGACCATCCTTTACTTTTTCACGTCCTTGAAAGCGAGAAGAGTAATATTTACTTAAGTAATTCCTTCTTAAGAATGTCCCTTAAACTTTAACAACTTCATAGCACCTTGACTTAGTGTACTTATTCTTTAAAACAGCAGTCCCCAACCTTTGATCACCAGGGACTGGTTTCATGGAAGACAACTTTTCCACGGATGGGGATGGTGGTTTGGGGATGAAGTTGTTCCACCTCAGATCATCAGGCATTAGTTAGATTCTCATAAAAATAAGCACAACCTAGATTCCTCGCATGCCTAGTTCACAATAAGGTTTGCACTCCTATGAGAATGTGAAGTCGCTGATCTGACATGAGACAATACGCAGGCAGTAATGCTGATTCACCTGCTGCTCACCTTCTGCTGTGCAGCCCAGTTTCTAACAGGCCACAGACCTGTACCAGTCCGCGATGCAGAATGTGGGGACCGCTGCTTTAAAAGTCATAAAGATGATAAATTCAGAAATAATTTAATCAGCTTACTCTCAAATAAATACTTGGAAAATACTGAAATGTCTAGAAGCCAAGTGGTAAAGAAATGAGAAGTATGTCATATTATATTTTCCTTTTGTCACTAATCGTTCTTTCATTTATAGTTCAGGGTCGTTTACTTGCCTGCCTAGTGTATACATTTAAGTTATAAAGTACCTACTATGATCTACATGAAAGAAAAATAGTATAGAGAACAAACAGAGCCAATGAAATCCCTGGATTAGAAATATTCCTTCCTTAGGTAGATTTGGTAAAATAAAATAAAACAGCCACTGTTTAGCTTATGTTGCCAAGTCAATTGATTAGAAACTATAGTTTTTTGTTGGTGGTGGTGTTTTTTTTTTTCTTTTCTTTTTTTCTTTTTGGAAATTGTGTCTCACTTTGTCACTCAGGCTGGAGTGCAATGTTGTAATCTGGGTTCACTGCAACCTCAGCCTCCCAGGTTCAAGCGATTCCCCTGCCTTAGCCTTCCAAGTAGCTGGGATTACAGACGCCCACCAGCATGCTCAGCTAATTTTGTTTCTGTATTTTTAGTAGAGATGGAGTTTCACCATGTTAGCCAAGCTGGTCTTGAACTCCTAACCTAAAGTGACCGCCCACCTCAGCCTCCCAAAGTGCTGGGATTACAGGCATGAGCCACTGCGCCCAGCCTAGAAACTATAGTTCTTAAATGTTTCTCTGGTAGACTCACAAATAATTAGCTGTCTTGTTGTGCCTCCTCTTTCTTCCTTCTCTTTCTCTTTGTCCTTTTTCTTCTTTTAAGAGTAACCTTTGAAATGATTGTAGTTAACAACAGTATATTGTATTCTTGAGAAATGCTGAGAGTAGATTTTAAGTATTCTCATCAAAAAATGATCACTACGTGAGGTAAAGTATGTTAATTAGCTTGATTTAGCTATTCCACAATGTGTATACATTTCAAGTTACCATGGTGTGTACACTAAAAATATACAATTTTATGTCAATTTTAAAAAATAAAATACTTAAAAACCTAATGAAGTAACAGAATGAGGCAAATAGTACCCTCTCCTGATTTAACTCAGAGGCTTTACTTTAGCATTTCTTCATTACTGGATCAAATCAAAGTTCACAGTAGCTCTTCAATAAATATTTCTTGAATAAATGAATGGATAAAATTCAGGGAATGTGGGAGTAAATAATTGAATGAGTTAAAATACATATCACTTTAAGATCTGGAACCTCTGAGAAAATTATTTTTATTTCAGATCACATAATACCCTCAAGTTATTTTATTCCTTCATTTTTTTTTTTAATTTGGACAGGACAGAATATTTTTCATCCATGCTACTTAAACATTCCTTTGAGTTTTTGCTGTCTTTTGCTATAACCTGAATATCAATTGTTATTTAATATTTTATCTTGAGTGTTTGGCTAAGTTATATTGCACAGCATGTAATAACATTTGTAATGCTATTCATAGTGGATAGATTCAATTTGCCCTCTCAATGGCTTTATACTTGAATAGGCACCTGTGCTTTTTCTACTGAGCCTATGAAAAGTTTATCATCAAAATATATACTGTGTTGGTAAGCGTATCCTGTTATTTGATATTTTATTTGACATTAAATATATGAACTAGCATAAAAGTACAAAAATATGAAAGAAAGAAATAATAATTGAAATTTCACAAAATTAAAAGTTCTATTTTTCAAAAGAACCATTAAGAAAATGATTGACAAGCCATAGAGTGGGGAAAATTATTTTCAATCCATATACCAGAAAAAGGACTCATAATCAGACTAGATAAAGAAATATACATCAGTAACACAAAGAAAAATCAATTAAAAATGGTCAAAATTCTGAACAGATGTATGAAAAAGAACGACAAAATAGCTAATAAGCATGTAAAAATGTGCCCAACATTATTAGTTGTCAAGGAAACATAAAATCAAAATAGGTGACTACTATACATTCCTAAAATGGCTAAAATTTTAAAAGATTGACAAAACCACAGGTTACTATGAATATACAGCAACTGGAGCTTTTCTAATTAGTAGTGGTTGAGTAACATGATAAAAATAAACATGGAAAATTAATAATTTCTTATAACCATGCATATTTACTTCTTCTGTGACCTAGTGATTCCTGTTTTATGTAGGTGTGCAAGATAAATTAAAATATATGCCCACATAAAATGTTCATACAAAATTATTTACAATAGCTAAATTCATACTAGCCAAAGCCCAGAATACTTAAGAACAGAAAATGGATAAACAAACAATTATAAAATGGAACACTCCTCACCAATAGTGAATGTATCTCAAAATTATTATGGTTAAAGAAACCAGACACAAAAGATTAGATATCATATGATTCTACTTACATGAAGTTCTAGAACAAGTGAAACTAAGCTATAGTGATAAAAGTCCAAATTTGCCTCAAGATGGAGGGGTGGGGATTGACTAAGAAGGGGTGCAATGGAACTTTATGGAGTGACGAAAATTTTCTATGTAATGGTGTTGTGGGTTACACATGTGTAAGAACTTGTCAAAGTTGATTAAACTATAAACATAAGGTATACACACTGCACTGTAAATTTCATTATATAATATCAATTTTTATTATATATTTCAATTTATAATACATAACTAGAAGTATAGAACAAATTCAGAGGAAACTGTTGTTGGATTTTGGAGGTGGAGAAAGATGAGTGACTAGAATTATCCACTGACTGTCCTCCCTATAGGAACACCAAATTTTACAATTATCTACAGAAAAAAAAGCACCTTCATAAGAAACAAAAATCAGGTCATTGATGCCAGTACCTGATTTTAACTTTATATCACTGAAAGATTCACTGAAGAGGATAGGAAAGACAGTCTTGAACTGGCAACATCAGCCCTCCCCCGCCTCCCGGTAGAAGACACTTGGCAAAAAGAGAGAATCTGTGGGCCTGTGGGAGGAACAGCATAGTGATTCTGTGTGCCTGTGGGAGGAAGAGAATAGCGATTGTGGAACTTTGCACTGGAACTCAGGGCTGCCAACACCAGGCAGAAATCAGCAAACATTCTTGAAAGGAGTATTCAGACAAGCCCTAGCCAGAGTGGAATCACCCATCCCAGCAGTCAGAACTTGAGGTTCAATGAGCTTTCCCATAGCAGGCTAAAAAGTGCTCTGGGGTCCTGAATAAACTTGAAAGACTGTCTACGACACAAGGAATGCAACTCTTAGACAAGTCCTAGGGCTCTGCTGGGTTCAAAGCCAGTCGATTTGGGGAGCATGTTACCTAGTGAGATATGAGACTGAGCAGCTAAAGGAGTACTTGCACCACCCCAATCCCAGGCAGCACAGTTCACAGTTCCAAAAAATACCTTTTAATTCAGTTTGAGGAGAGGAGGGGGAAAAGTAAAGAGGATTTTATTGTGCAACTTGGATATCAGCTCAATATATATGGAACCACAAAACATTCAGTACAGTCAAAGATATCCTGAGCAAAAGAAAAAAAATACTGGAGAAATGACATTATATGACTTCAAATTCTACTACAGAGGTATAGTAGTAACCAAACAGCATGGTACTGACATTAAAATGGACACATAAACCAATGGAACAGAATAAAGGACCCAGAAACATAACAATACATTTACAGCGAACTCATTTTCAACAAAAGTGCCAAGAACATCCATTGGGGAAGGACAGTCTCTTCTATAAATGGTATTGGGAAAACTGAGTCTCCATATGAGTCGCCGAAGAATGAAATTCGACCTCTATCTTTGGCCATATGCAAAAATCAAATAAAAATGGATTAAAGAGTTAAGTCTAAGACTTAAAACTATGAAACTACTACAAGAAAATATTGGGGAAAATCTCCAGGATATTGAACTGGGCAAATTTTTCTTGAGTAATATCCCACAAGAACAGGTAACCAAAGCAAATATTGACAAATGAGATCACACCAAGTTAAAAAGCTTCTGCACAGTGAAGGAAACAATCAACAATGTGAAGAGAAAACCCACAGAGTGGGAGAAAATATTTACAAACTCTCCGCTTGACAAGGGTTCAATAACAAGAGTATATAAGGACCTAAAACAACGCTGTATAATAATTTAATAATTTAATAATTGTGAAATGTACAAAAGCTATCAATGGACATTTCTCGGAAGAAGACATTCAATGGCAAAGAGATGTAGGAAAAAGTGCTCAACACCAGTGATCATCAGAGAAATGCAAATCAAAAGTACAATGAGATATCACTTCCCAGTTAAAATGGCTTTTATTCAAAAGGCAGACAATAACAAGTGCCGCAGAGGATGAGTGTTTAGAAAAGGGAACCATTGTGCACTCTTGCTAGAGATAGAAATTAGTGCAATCACCATGGAGAACAATTTAGCAGTTCCTCAAAAATCTAAAATTGAGCTACCATATGATCCTGCAATTCGACTCCCAGGTATATATCCAAAAGAAAAAAAATGGTATATTGAATAAATATCTACAGTCTCATGTTTATTGTAGCACTATTCACAATAGCCAAGATTTGGAAGCAAACTAAGTGTCCATCAACAGATACATGGTTAAGTAAAATGTGGTACATATACACAATGGAGTACTATTCACCCATAAGAAAAATGATATCCTGTCATTTGCAACAACATGGGTGGAACTGGAGATCATTATGTTAAGTGTAATAAGTCAGGCAAAAGAGTGAAGGATTGCAAAAATTTTCTCCCATTCTGTAGGTTGCCTGTTCACTCTGATGGTAGTTTCTTTTGCTGTGCAGAAGCTCTTTAGTTTAATGAGATCCCATTTGTCAATTTTGGCTTTTGCTGCCGTTGCTTTTGGTGTTTTAGATATGAAGTCTTTGCCCATGCCTATGTCCGGAATAGTACTACCTAGGTTTTCCTCTAGGGCTTTTATGGTATTAGGTCTAACATTTAAGTCCCTAATCCATCTTGAATTAATTTTCATATAAGGAGTACCATATGACCCAGTCATCCCATTACTGGGTATATACCCAAAGGATTATAAATCATGCTGCTATAAAGACACATGCACAAGTATGTTTATTGCGGCACTATTCACAATAGCAAAGACTTGGAATCAACCCAAATGTCCATCAGTGACAGACTGGATTAAGAAGATGTGGCACATATACACCATGGAATACTATGCAGCCATAAAAAAGGATGAGTTTGTGTCCTTTGTAGGGACATGGATGCAGCTGGAAACCATCATTCTTAGCAAACTATCACAAGAACAGAAAACCAAACACCGCATGTTCTCACTCATAGGTGGGAACTGAACAATGAGATCACTTGGACTCGGGAAGGGGAACATCACACACCGGGGCCTATCATGGGGAGGGGGGAGGGGGGAGGGATGGAATTGGAAGTTTTACCTGATGTAAATGACGAGTTGATGGATGCTGACAAGTTGATGTGTGCAGCACAGCAACACGGCACAAGTATACATATGTAACAAACCTGCACGTTATGCACATGTACCCTAGAACTTACAGTATAATAATAAAAAATAATTAAAAATAAATAAATAAATTAATTAATTAAAAAGAAAAAAAAAAGAGTGAAGGAGAAGCAGCCACATCTTACATGGGCAGAGCAGGAGGAAGAGAGAGGGGGGAAGGTGTTACATACTTTTAAATAATCAGATCTGAGCACTCACTATCACAAGAGCAGCAATGGGGTCAGGGGCATCTGCCCCCGTGACACAATCACCTCCTACCAGACCCCACCTCCAACACTGGGTATTATGATTCAACAGGAGATTTCGATGGGGACACAAATCTAAATCATATCACTTACCAGTCTACCAGTTCATGTTATTTCTAGTATGTGATATTATCAATAGAGCAGCTCTAAATGTTGGCATACAGGTTTTACATGAACATGTGTCCTCATTGCTTTCAGTTAAGTACCTAGGAGAGGATTTCTGGGTAGGATGGGAATGTGTAAGTTTATAAGAGATGCTCTGTCAAACTGATTTGCAATATGGATGTAGTATTTTGCATTCCTACCAACATTATCTGAGAGCACTGTTATTCTTCAACTTCAACAGAATTTATTAGTGTCAGTTTTTATTTATTTGATCCATGCTAATAGGTGCATGGTACTATCTATTGGAGTTTTAATTTCCATTTCCTTAATGACTTATGACATTTATGTGCTTATTTACTAGTTGTATATCTTCTTCAGTAAAATACTGTTACAAACATTCACCCTTTAATTGGATTGTTTATTTTCTTTATAATGAGATTTGAAAGTTCTTTACATAACTTGGTTATCAGTCCTTTGTCACCTCTGTACTTTGCAAATATTTTCTACCTGTCTGTGGCTTGTCATTTCTTCTTCTTTGGAAAAAGTGACATATTTTGAAGACCATAATTTTAAAACTTTGATAACTTCTATTGTATTAGTATTTTTCTTTTATGAATGATGCTTTTTGTGGCCTAAGAAATTAAAATTTCTGAATATTTATATTTTCTGGAAGTTTTACAGTTTTAGGTTTTAAATTTATGCCTATGAATCATTTCAATTTAGTTTCAAATTTAGTTCAAGGTATGACTTGAAGTTCCTTTTTGCATGTGGATATCTAATTGTCTCAGCGCCATTTGTGGAAAATGATGTTGGTGGTTGTACTTCTAGTTTTCTCTCTTATATTCAATCTATCAATGTGTTTATCCTCTTACTAAAACTACATTTTCTTGACTACAATAAATTCATGTTAATCTTGAATCAAGTAGTTTAAAAAATACATGTACTTTGAGTATTAACTCTTCTATAGTGTAGTATCTTTAATTTCTAAATATACCCTATAGTCTTTGCATGACTCTTCTCAATTAGTTTACCTGTTAAGTGTTTAATCTACATTTTGAAATACTACCATGCTATCAAATATTAGAAAATTCTATTCTGCATTCCTTAATTGGCCTTTTACAATAAAATATATACCTGAGATCAGTACATCATTAACATTATTGAATAAGATCTCCCATTTTTCTCTAACCTGAAAATATTTAACTATATGATTCAATTTACTCAATCTGAATAGTAAGTTATATAAAAGATTTATGTCACAGTATTTTCAAAGGGGATTTGAAGTTCATTGCAAAAGGGACAATATGATTATAATAAAGCTAATAAATGAGATGTGCCTAAGTTTTTCCAAGGTTTCTTTTCCCTGGAGGTAAAAATAAGTTAATAGTAGTAGCTATAATCCTGTCAAAAAAGGTTTCTAACCTTACTTACTTATATAATAATTTCTAGTCACATTCAAAGTCACTCTCTGTCATCTCTGGAAATTTTCATGCAGTTGCTCACATGTAATTAACAGCTAGAATATCAGTCAAAGTTATCCTTCAGTGCTTACCATATTTTCAATTTCTATTCTGATACATAGTCTATGCCAATCTCCATTACTCTCAAAATCACCTGACAAAATCTTATTATTGTCTCTTTGGCATGTACTCAATTTAAAAGTCATAAACTCCAATAAGAATTATATGGTAAAACAACAGTCTATTATATGAATCAAATGTATCGCTGGCTAAACATTTTTTAAATCTTTATCCTTTCTTGGATTAGGAAACACAAGCAGCACCTGATTCTCTCTACAATTTCCCCTTGATTCAGATTTTTTATGATAGGTCATCTGGAGATGTAGCAAACCTCTTATTTCCAAATCACCAAATCATCTTTTTCTTCTAGTTTTTTCCATTGTCAAAATGAAAATCCTCTGCAAAAATGGTTCTTATTATGTCAATTATTTCATAATTGTATTTCTCTATAGACATGGCAGATCAAACAAATGTTCTTAAATATCACTCCCATGAATTCTAGAAAAGTATAATAAATGAATTTAAAGTAATGGTTTAATTGACTCAAATGTATTCAGTGGTGAATTCTACCATGTATTTAAGTAAAAAATTATACCAATTCTCTACAATTTCTTCCAAAAGATGGACACAGGGGAAGTACTTCCTAATTCATTCTGTAAGTTCAGTATTGCCCCAATACCAAAACAAAACAAAGATATTACAAAAAAGAAAACTACAGAAAAATGTCTCTCATGAACACAGATAAAAAATCCTCAACAAAATATTAGAAAATTGAATTCAGCAATGCATTAAGAGAATTATACACCGTAACCAAGTGGGATTTGTCCCAGCAATGCAAGACTGGTTCAAAGTTCAAAAAGAAGGTAATGTAACATGTCACATCAACAAGGTAAGGAAGAAAAGGCACATGTTCATATCAATAGATACAGGAAAAACATTTTATACAACCCAGCAGCCACTCTCAGAAAAGTAGAAAGAGAGGGAACTTTCTCAACTTTATGAATAATGTCTATTGAAACCTCAGCAAATATCCTACTTAATGATGAAAAACTGAAAACTTTTCTGTTAAGACCAGGAAAATATAAGAATGTCTTCTTACCACTTCTTTTCAACATTGTCTTGGAAGTTCCAGCTAGTACAATAAGATGAGAAGATAAAATACATGGTATGTAGATTGAGAAGAAAAAAATTAAATTGTCATTGTTCTCAGATGGCATAACTGTCTATGTAGAAAATCTGAAATAACCGACCAAAAAGAAAAGAAAACTAGTAAGCCTGTATAGCAAAAGCCTGGAACTAGTAAGCAGTTATAGCAAAGTTGCAGGACACAAAGTTAATATACAAAAGTCAATCACTTTCCTAACTATCAGTAATGAAAAAAATGGAATTTTAAATTGAAAATATTTAGTTACAAATCTAACAAAATATATATAAAATCTAAATATCTATATGAAGAAAACTATGAAACTCTCACAAAAGAAATTAAATAGAAACTAAAAATTGGAGAGACATTCTAGTTCATAAATAGGAAACTTCAATACTGTCAACATGTTAGTCTTTCCCAATTTCATTTATAAATTCCATGGAATCCCAATCAAAATTCTAGCAAATTGTTTTGTGGATATTGATAAACTAATAATATTTACATTGAGAGACTAAAGACCCAGAATAGCCAACATAATATTGAACGAAATCAAAGTCAGAGGACTGATACTACTCACCTTCAGACTTACTTAAAGCTACAAATCAACATACTGTATTACTGATACAAAATAAAATAAAATAGACAAATAGGTCAATGGGTCAATGAAGTAGAACAGAGAGTCCAGAAATAGACCCACTTAAATATAGTCAAATGACTTTTTTTAAAAAGCAGAAGCAATACAATGGAGAAAATATAATTGCTTAAACAAATTATGTTGATATGGTTTGGCTGTGTCCTCACCCAAGTCTCATCTTGAATTATAACTCCCACAATCCCCATGTGTTGTAGAAGGGACCGAGTGGGAGGAAACTGAATCATGGGAGTGGGTTTTTAGAATGCTATTCTCATGATGGTGAAAAAGTCTCACCAGATCTGGTGGTTTTATAAAGGGAAGTTTCCCTCCACAAGATCTCTTCTCTTGTCTGCCACCATGTAAGACGTGCCTTTCACTTTCTGCCATGATTGTGAGACCTCCCCAGCCACGTGAAACTGAGAGCTCATTAAACCTTTCTTTTGTAAATTGCCCAGTCTCAGGTGTGTCTTTATCAGCAGTGTGAAAACGAACTAATACAGTAAATTGGTACCAGTAGAGTGGGGTGCTGCTGAAAAGATACATGAAAATGTAGAAGCAACTTTGAAAAGGGGTAACAGATAGAAGTTGGAAGAGTTTGGAGGGTTTAGAAGAAGACAGGAAAATGTGGGAAGATTTGGAACTCCCTAGACTCATTGAATGGATTTGACAAAAAATGCTGATAATGATATGGACAATGAAATCCAGGCTAAGGTGGTCTCAGATGGAGATGAGGAACTTGTTGGGAACTTAAGTAAAGATACTGTTGTTATGTTTTAGCAAAGAGACTAGCAGCATTTTGCCCCTGCCCTAGAGATTTGTGGAACTTTGAGCTTAAGAGAAATGATTTAGGGTGTCTGGCAGAAGAAATTTCTAAGCAACAAAGCATTCAAGATGTGACCTGAATGCTATTAAAGGTATTCAGTTTTAAAAGGGAAACAGACCATAAAATTTGTAAAATCTGCAGCCTGACAGTAGAACCTCAGCCTGTTTCAGAAGATGTATGGAAATGCCTGGATGCTCAGGCAGACATTTGCTACAGGGGCAGGGCCCTCATGGAGAACCTCTGCTAGGGCAGTGCAGAAGGGAGATGTGGGGTCAGAGTCCCCACACAGAATCTCTACTGGGGCACTGCCTAGTATGAGCTGTGAGAAGAGGACCACCATACTCCTGACCCCAGAATGGTAGATACACTGACAGCTTGCCACGTGTGCCCGGAAAAAGTTCAGACACTCAACACCAGCTTGTGAAGACAGATAGGATGGGGGCTATACCGTGCAAAGCCACAAGGGCAGAACTGCCTAAGGTCATGGAAGTCCACCTCTTGTATCAGTGCGACTTGGATATGAGACATGGAGTCAAAGGAGATCATTTTTGAAGTTTTAAGATTTGACTGCACCACTGGATTTTGGACTTACATGGGGCCGGTAACCCCTTTGTTTTGGCTGATTTCTCCATTGGTTGTAATTACCCAATGCCTGTACACCCATTGTATCTAGGAAGCAACTAACTTGCTTTGGATTTTGCAGGCTCACAGGCGGAAGGGACTTGCCTTGTCTCAGATGAGACTCTGGACTGCAGACTTTTGAGTAAATGCTGAATTGAGTAAAGATTTTGGGGGACTGTTAAGAAGGCATGATTGGTTTTGAAATGTGAGAACATGAGACTTAGGAAGGGCCAGGGGTGGAATGATATGATTTGGCTGCGTCACCACCCAAATTTCATCTTGAATTTCTGTGTGTTGTGGGAGGGACCCAGTGGGAGGTGATTGAATCATGGGCGTGGGTCTTTCCCATGCTATTCTCATGATAGTGAATGAGTCTCGTGACATCTGATGGTTTCATAAGGGGGAGTTTTCCTGCATAAGCTCTCTTTTTTCCTGCTGATAACCATGTAAGATGTGACTTGCTCCTTCTGCCTTCTGCCATGATTGTGAGACCTCCCCAACCAATGTGAAACTATAAGTCCATTAAACCTCTTTCTTCCATAGATTTCCCAGTCTCAGGTATGTCTTTATCAGTAGTGTGCAAACAGACCAGTGCAACCATCTACATGCAAAAATTAATAAATCTAGGTACAGGTCTTTTATCTTTCACAAAAGTTAACTCAAAATGGATTAATTACCTAAATATAAAGAGCAAAACTATAAATCTCCTAGAACATAATACAGAAGAGAAACACAAATCTAGTTGACCTTTGGTATAAAATTTTTTTCCACACAGAAATCACCATATGAGTGTTTATTACAGCTTTATTCATAACTGCCAAAACTTGGAAGTAATCAAGATCTCCCTCAGTAATTGAATGGATTTCTAAAAACCTGTGGTACATCCAGACTATAGAAGATAATTCAGTATTAAAAATATATGAGCAGCTGGGTGCGGTGGCTCACGCCTGTAATCCAAGCACTTTGGGAGGCCAAAGCTGGCAGATCACCTGAGGTCAGGAGTTCAGCCTGGCCAACATGATGAAACCGCATCTCTACTAAAAGTACAAAATTAGCCTGGCATTGTGGCAGCCACCTGTAATCCCAGCTACTAAGGAGGCTGAGGCAGGAGAATCACTTGAACCCAGGAGACAGAGGTTGCAGTGAGCCGAGATTGTGCCATTGCACTCCAGCCTGAGGGACAAGAGTGAGACTTTGTCTCAAAAAAAAAAAAAAAAAAAAAAAAAGATACGAGCAATCAAGCCATGAAACATGACGGAAATTTGAATAAATATTAGTAAGTGAAAGAAGCTGATCTGAAAAGATTACATACCGCATGATTCCAACTATAAGACATTCTAGAAAAGGCAAAACTATAGAGATAATTTAAAAAGCAAGGATTTCCAGCAGTTAGAGGCAAGGGGAAGATAAGTGAGTGGAGCACAGGATTTGGGGGCAGTGAAAGTATTCTGTATGATATTGTAATGATATATACATGTCATTATACATTTGTCAAAACACGTAGAATGTGCATCAAGCATGAAACTTGATATGAACTATGGACTTCAGATGATTAAGATTTGTCAGTGTTGATCCATCAATTGTAACAAATGTACTACTGTGATGTGAGATGTTGGTAGTAAGGGAAGCTTGCATATATGGGTACAGAGGGTATATAGAGAATCTGTACCTTCTAATCAATTATTCTGTGACCATATAACTGCGTTGAAAGTAAAGTCTGTCTTTAAAAATAAGTTTTAAATTGGCTAACTCTTCATGGTAAAGAGAACAGGAAAGAAAAAGGCAGCAACACCACTCTGAAAACTGAAAAATAGACAGACAGTGGCTATTGACGTAGCTGACTAGAGAAAGTGGATTTCATTCAAGTAGCAGCAAGAACAAAAATAGTTTGGCAAACTCACAATATGATTAAAATAATTTACTTTTCACAGAAGGTTTGGAAGATAAATTTGAGAACAACTACTCATGGGCAAAACTAAAACAAAAGAGGTAAGATAACATACAAAATAATACTAGTCTAATGAGGTAGGATATTTTAAAAGACAACTTCAAAGAAGAAAGAGAGGAAAAGGAACTGACTCAATTTGTGAATAAAATTTAAAGACTAATATCCTAAACTGAAGGACATTTTCTTTTTATGTTTTTTATTCTTATGGGTACATAATAGCTGTATAGAGTTATGGGATACATGAGATGTTTTGATACAAACATGCAATGTGAAATAGGTACATCATGAGAAAGGGATATCCATTCCCCTCAAGCATTTATGTGTTGAGTTTCAAGTAATTCAATTACACTCTTTAAGTTATGTTAACATGTACAGTTATTATTGACTATACTCACCTTTTTGTGCTATCAAATAGTAGAACTTACTCATTCATCTGACTATTTTTTAACCTATTAATAGTCCTCACCTTTCTCCCAGTCCCCATTACTCTTCCCAGCCTCTGATAACCATCCTTCTACTCTCTATATCCATGAGTTCAACTATTTTGATTTTTATATCCCATATATAATTGATGTGATAGAATTCTTTGTCTGTGTTATCTTGAATTTATTTGTGTTTCTTCAACCAGCTATTTTGAATTCTCTGTCTGAAAGGTCACATATCTCTGTTTTTCCAGGGTTGATCCCTGGTGCCTTATTGAGTTCATTTGGTAAGGTCATGTTTTCCTGAATGGTGTTGATGTTTGTAGATGTTCTTTGGTATCTACATTGAAGAGTTAGGTATCTATTATAGTCTTTCCTGTCTGGGTTTATTTGTACCTGTCCTTTTTGGAAAGACTTTTCAGATATTTGCAAAGACTTGGTTTTGAGATCTCAGCTATTTCTCTTCAAGGGACACCCCAAGCCCAGTAATGCTGCGATTTTTGCAGACTCATAGAGTTATTGCCTTGAGGGTCTTGGACATGATCTGAGAGAATTCTCTAGATTACCAGGCAGAAACTTTTGTTCTCTTCCTTTACTTCTTCAAAATATAGAAAGTCTCTCTCTTTCTCCCTCTCTCTCTCTCTCTCTCTCTGTGTGTGTCTCTCTCTCTTTGTTCTAAGCCTCTTAAAGGTTGGGGTAGAGAGACACAAGCACCCCTGTGGCCACCACCACCACTATGACGTGCTTGGTCAGACCTAAAGTCAGCACAACACTAAGTTCCCACCAAGGCCTGCTGTAACCACTCCCTGGCTGCTACTTACATTTGCTCAAGGCCCTGGGGCTTTACAATCAACCAGTCTCAAAGCCAATCAGGTCTGTGTCCTTCTCTTCAGGGTGGTGAGGTCCCCCAGGCCCCAGGTTGGTCCTGAGGTGCCATCCAGGAGTCAAGGATTAGAATCAAAAGCCAAATAATTCTAACTGGTGTTCTATTGTCCTGTAGCTGAGGTGGCATTGAAACCACAAGCTGCAGTCCTTCCCATACTTCCTTCCCCTTTTCAAAGGCAGAGGAGCTACTGGAGTCATTTTGGGTGAAAAAACTAACACATGGTCCATTACGTTACTGCCTATCGAACTGATGCAGACTTCATCCAAATAATCCAGCTACAATGGGTTTTTATTAATGAAGACTCACATCCTATATCTGCTTTTTAATTTTAGATCTCATAGAAATTACTAAACCCTTAAAGTAATTTCAAAATTCCAGACAGCCACTGCCCTGAATTTAAACCAGCACTTTACTTGTCAGGTACCATGCAGGTCATTGGAAATGAAAGAATACATCAGGAAAAAAATACATATATACCTTAAAATATACAGTATTAAAATATACAGTAGTCCACTCTTATATATAGTGGATATGTTCCAAGACTCCCAGTGGATGTCTGAAACCACAGATAGTACTGAGTCCTATATATACTATGATTTTACCTACATATACTACATTTTTGCCTATATATACATACATATGAATAATTTTCATTATAAATTAGACACAGTAAGAGATTAAAAATAATAACTTATGATAATTATGACAATATGCTGTTCATAATTTCACATAGACGGTTTGTTCTTACCTCAGATCTTAGAAACTTCAGCATATGTAGTTTTCTTTTCTCTCCTTATTAAGTCAGGAACTTTCATCACTTTACTTAAAGGAAGAACTGTATGACTTCTCTTTGGCATATCCGAATTGCCAGCATCACTACTCTTACACTTAGGACAATTATTAAGTAAAAGAGAGTTACTTGAACGCAGGCACTTCAATCCTGAGACAGTCAATCTCATAACTAAGATGGCTACAGAGTAACTAGCAGGTGGGCAGGATATACAGAATAGTTCCTCCAGACAAGGGGATAATTCACATCCTGGTGGGATGAAGCAGGACAGCTAGAGATTTCATCACACTACCCAAAACAGCACACAATTTAAAACTTATTGTTTATTTCTGGAATTTCTCACTTTAACATTTTTGGTCAGAGAGTAACCGAAACTGTAGAAAGCAAAACCACAGATGGACGACTACTGTGGAAACAACTGAACTTACCACTTACAGGAGCAATTTTAAATATTTATCACTAATTTCTACATCCATATATTAATCTTACAAATTAACTTATTTTTTAACCTAAAAATAATTAAAACAACATATTTTAATAAAAATTCTGGGCTAAATATAAGATCAGTGAAAAGAATAAATTTAATGCAACGTTTTATTGCAGATACAGGCTTTAAATGTTCCAATGACAGAAAACAGGGGTGTCCAACAACTAGTTTTTAGTTAGATATTTTACAATAATCATGGATGATCTGGACAACCTGAGCAAGAGGGAAAGCAAGACGTTGAAAGGTATGGAAATATTCTCTTTTAAAAAGTTGAAGAAATGGTTTGTGTTTGGCTTTAATAGGAAGTAAGTCTAGAGGGACTCCCGAGTGATGTATTGAAACGGCTCACAGGTTCCCATGAAAACGAACGAAGAGACAGGATGTACATTATCTGGAAAGTTGAACTTGGTCAAATGGTGACAGAAGCAGAATATGCAAAGAGTTTTACTATTCTGCAATTTTTTTCCACATAATAGGCAAGAAAAGTCAAGAGCAGTTGTTCTCAGCCAAGGTTGATTTTGTGTCCCATGGAACACGGGTAAGCCTGGAGACATGTTCACACAATTCTGGATGGGAGAAGACAGCATTCCTGGCACCTAGCATGTAGATGCTCCAGATGCCAGTAAATATCCAACAATGTATACAGCCAACAGCCCAAAACAATTATCCGGCCCCAAAAGACCACAGCACCACGACTGAAAAATTTCTTGTAAATTATGGAAATGTACTGAAGGAGACCAGCTGCCCAACAGGTTCTGAGGTTTTTTCAGTCTCATTAATCTAGCAGAAACTCAGCAACTCCTTCAGTATCATTACAGGATTCTTTCCTGTGTCCTTGAATTCAATAAATTTGCACTCTACTCCCTTAAGTAAGAGATAATTGTATGAAAAAGATAACTGCATAAAATAAAAAAGAATAGAAGTTTAAAATAGATAGTCACCCTAAGACTTCAAAGAAAAAGATGGATTGTAAACATAAGGATTAAGTGTACTCATTCTGGATACTCTGTGAATTCCAACCCCAACTTTAACAGTTTCTGGTTTTGAAGCTAAGGGTCAAATCCTTACCTTCCAGAAACTTCCACATCCTCATCTGTAAAATGGAAACCTAACTTTTAGGTTAGATATGATAATTCAGTAAATTATTACTTTGAAAATGCTTGTAAAAATGCCTGGCACATCATGTCAGAGGTAAATATTACTATGATGATACCAATATCATATGATATGGATAGCAAGGCATCCAGACATAATTTTATGGAGAAGATGAGATTTGATCTGGAATTGCAGAAGAAGATTTTAAATAAGTAAAAACGAAAAACAGCATTTTATGTAAGGACAGCATCATGCTATGCTGAATGAAATGAACAGCCTTCCCCTCCCCTGTCTCTTTAGTGCCTTCCTGGCAGCTTTTCCCTCTTTAGGCTCTCCCCAGAACTGCCTCAGTAGTCATTTCCAATCTGAGCCAAGATGCTACATAAGGTGGCTTCATTAAATAGGATAGGACTAAAATAAGACAAAAACTATCTTTCTATACTCTCAAATTTTTTTTCTGCATTTCATAAGTAAATTTACTTATTAAAAAACTGTTTTTCATGTTTTTTATCGATCTTTTAAATTAGCTTACATGTCAATTATTCATTTAACAAGCATTAAAGAAGAAGGACTAAGCTATATAAAAGGCATTCTGTTTTCCATATGCATTAAAAGTTTATACCAGAAACAAAAAATTGGTTCGTGGTTTCCAATGTTATGGCAAGCTGCGTGACGTCCTTGGTGTGGGTTTCAGTCTATTTTGGAAGGGGAATAAGTCATATATTAAACTGAAATCCAAAATAAAGCTGTCTGTGTCTCATTCAAACATCACATAAATATAATACATTTTCATCTGGGAAAAAGAAAAAATTTCTATATATATCCTAAACTGAGAGAACATCATAAATAACAAAATGAAATGCCAGTGCATTCACCTCTATACAGGCAATTTTTAAAATTATCTAGTCGCAATAACATATATTGTTTTCCTAGAAAATAGATAAGACTGGAGAACACAAGCAATTTCCTCCAAGGTCATTCAACGTAATATTTTTAAGTGTAGAATCAGAAATGCAATCTGAGCTTACAACAAGATTTTCAAACTTGTTGGTTCTAGAAAGCATAAAGATTGCTTTTGGGGTCAGAGACTATAGCCCCTGTTGTAAAACGATAACATAGATAAATCAATGCCTGTCACAGGCCATACTCTATTTTATGGAACGAATGCTTCCAAAAATCCACAATCTCTAGAGCATATTGCTTTGTTTTTTCTGTATAGTTTCTATCTACCTATTATCTACATGAGTGAAAATTGTAAAATCTTTCAAATGCCATTAATACCTGACAACTTTAAACATTCTCAAAAACGTATTTGAGAAAAGGTTTGTAATCTAAACAACAACATTACTGGATTGAACATAAAGCGAATAAATATGGTACAAATGGAGGGTTTTAGGAGATAAATAACTTGGAATGGTGATTTAAGAAAGCCTAGGAAGGAGAGCATTATGCTGTACATGTATGTATGCAGGCATCTTTTATGTTTTAATTTTGTGGGAAACTGCCAACATTTCCTCTTTTAGCTCTACAGAATAGTTGAATCACTAGAGTCTTTCTACTTTAAATGGTCTCAGGATATTTTGAGAAAACACTTTAAATTCATTTTACTGCTCTGCCAACATAGCTAGAGTTGAGAAATAGAGTAGAAAATGCATATAAATTAGGTTATTTTGCAAATTGGTAACATCTTCAATATTATCTTCCCCTTCTTAATGGATTTAAATTAGAAACACTAATGACTATATTAGCATATTTTGTGCTCAGTGGGAGACGCCAATGGAAGGGTTCTTTGGGTACATTTGGAGAGAGATAAACAGTTGAGTATCATTAACACCAAACTCAAAATAATGTTGCACTAAAAATATAAAGTTTTAAAGAATTATCAAATGCATCTCAGAGCATTCAAAATAAATTTATAGTGTAGTTTTAAACCATACTGAGAGGAAGAACTTACCAAAAAGTACAATTTTCTTTATTCAAACTTAAAGCTTAAAAGAATTCTAATCCTTTGTGAATCATGCTCAGATGAGCTCTGCTGTGTCCTTTGTTATAAAAATATAATCCTAGACATATTTATTCAACAAGACTATGGCACCAGGTTTTTAAAATTTTTGTAGTTGAAATAATTTGCTTATATTTATTCCTTTGCTTTATTTTACATAGTCATCTTTTTTCATTTAAAATTAAAATATGAACTGGTGGAGTGAAGGCATATTTGACTACTCAAACAGATTTATTCTAAATTGGAAGTTCACAGCATGCACAAGTAGGAGAATTTTGCACAACACAAATGCAGCAAACACAGCTTAAGGGCATGGGAGCTGGGAATAGAAAAACTAGAAACCGAAGCTTTTCTTTGTTTCTCAGTGACCATGTTATCTGAATCTCTGTTTCTTTTGAAAGGTCTATTGCTCATTCCTTCCTTCCTTCTCTCCTTCTTGCTTCCTTTCTTTTTTTCTCCTGCAGACTAGTTTCCTCTGCCTGAACACTATGAACACTATAGTCCTTAGGCATTCAGGAATATAACCAGAATGACTTGACTAGTTCAGCTCAAAGCGAACTGCTCCAGAGTTCTAGTATACCACAGGTTTCTAATGCCCAGGACAGAAAGTGCTGATCCAGGTCAGCTCTTTGTTTTCCTTGCTGTTGTCTGCCTAAACTTGGCCCACACTGTGATCACAAATAGTGTCATGGAGTGAAATCCTTTGTTCATCCAACAAATATGTACATTTACTAATTGATAAACACTATGCCTAAGGCAGAAATTAAGGGCACAGTCTTTAATCTCAAAAAGTACACAACTTCATGGAACAAAGAATGTGTTTCAAATAATCACATTGATTAAGGTATAATTTCCTAACTGAGAAAAACTCAGAAGGAAAGGAAGATATTTTTGTGGAAGATCAGGGAAAGCTTTTCTGAGGAAGTGAAGTTAGAGACGTGATTGGAAGGATTAATCAGAGTTCTCCAATTTAAGGAAGAAAGAGAAGTTGAGAACAGCATTCCTGGGAAATAAAAATACATACAATGACCCTGTGGTAGATTGTACACCCAACATATTATGAGAAGGCCTCAGTAGCTGATGAAAAGAGAGCAAGAATATGACTATTTTCAGTAGAATATGACTGAGGAAGCAGGTAGGCAGGAATCAATTCACTTAGTCTTACTAGAAAAGAAAAGATTTTGTTCTGTAGCCTTAGAACAATGGGAGTCTTAGAAGAATTTTGAACAAGTTGGTAAGTTGATGTGACTTGTTTGAAGGACACTGCTGATCGCAGTGGGGGGAAAAAAAGATTGTATGAGGTCAAGAGTGAATGTAAGACCAGTTACAATGTAATAGTGTAAGTTAGAGATGATAAAAGTTAAGTGCAGGCATAGTAGTAGCAGTGAAAAAAATGTTAAGGATTGAGAGATATTTAAGAATAAAGTTGATATGACAAGATTGCGTTTCACCTGAGGACTGTGACACCATGCTAGAGGAATGGACATGGACACAGTATATAAACTCAGTGAACATTTGCAGTACCTAAACAGCTAAGATTAATGATGATCGTGATATGGGTTGACTTTTGTCTCCCAAAAAAGATACACTGATGTTCTGGCCCTTAGTACTTCAGAATTTGGCTGCATTTTGAAATAAAGTCTTTACAGAGATTATCAAATTAAAATGAGGTCACTAGAATGGACCCTAATCCAGTATGACTAGTGCCCTTATAAAAAGGAGGAAGTTGGACACAGAGACAAACATGCACATAGGGACGATGATGTAAAGACACACAGGAAGAAGACAGCTGTGTGACTGGAGTGACTCACTTACAAGCCAAAGAATGCTGAAATTTGGCAAACCACCACCAGAACCTAGAAAAGCACAATGAAAAAGTATTACCCTACAGGTTTCAGAAGGAGCACAGTCCTGCAGACACATTGATTTTAGACTTCTATTCTCCAGAATTGTGAGACAATAAATTTCTGTTGTTCTAAGCTACAGTGTGTGGCACTTAGTTATGGCAGCTTTAGAACCCTAATGCAGCTCATAACTTGGAGAGGATTTATCCAATTCTCCTGAGGCTTCAGCTTATAACTTCAATGTTACTGTTAGTATACTTCAAACATCTGAGGCAATATGATACATTCGATTTTACACTGGAGAAGTAATAGATTTTGTACTTTATGCAGGTCTTTGATTTTACACATCTTATTATAGTTTCAGTTAAGATATCATGCATGAAAGGTCTAATTCTCTTACATCTTCCCTCATTTTCAGTAAATGCGTTAATTTAAAATCAACTTGAAGGACATGTAAAAGATTTTTAGGCCAAATAGTATATGCTGGACTTCTAGTTAAAGCTGATTGGTTGGTAAAATTCTAAGATGGTTCCTAAAATCTCTACCACATGGTAAGCACACCTGAATAATCCCCTTTCCTTGTTAGGACTCCTGACTATGTTGAGACTTCACTCCTGTGCTGAGGTTACATTATATGGCAAATGTAAAGAGATTTTGCATATGTAATTATGGTTCATAATCAGTTAATTTAAGTTCATCAAAAGAGAGATGGTCATCGGTCAGACCTAATCATGTGAGCTCTATAAAAGAGGGTCCAGGCCTTGCCTAAAGGGTGAGATTTGAATCTGGAGTCTCCTGCTGACATTGAAAAAGCAGTCATGCTTTTTCACCATAAGTGAACTGCTTATGGTGGAAACCAATTTGCAAGGATCTGAGAATGACCTTTAAAAGCTGAAAGCAGTACTCAGCTGACAGCAAACAAGAAATTAGGGACTATGGTCCTAAAGCCTCCAAAAAACTGAATATGCCAAAGATCAAATGGGTTTGGCAAGATATTTCTTCCTATTAAGCCTCTAGAGAGAAGCCCAGCCCATCTAACATAATGATGGCAGCCATCTGAAACACTTAATCAAGAACCCAATTGAAAAATACCTAAATTTCTGTCCTACAGAATCTGTGAGACAATAATCACATGTTTTAAGTCACTAAAACATGGCAATTTAATATGCATCCATAGAAAACTAAAACACTTTTTACGTTGTTATATTTTTATTTGTCTTTCTTAATTTTCTAAATAAACTTATTTTGTCATCTTTGTAAAACTGTTCCATTATTGTAATTTCATCTTGAAAATGTTTATCATAAACTCTTGATTTTTATGGGTGGTTCTTGATAGCACTTATATTCATCACTAGTTTTGAAAATTTAACGTGTAGATTTCTTTTGATTCTCTCTCTCCCTATCTCTCTTTTCATCTCTATCTCTATTTCTCTTCTACCCCCACAACTAGCAAACTATTTTGTTCTTTTCTTCAGCCAAACTACTGGACATCATTCCAAATCCAAGACGTATATATGTACTTATAAGCTTTTGGAAAAATAACGACAACAACAACAAAAATAAATTGTCAAATCAAACTTGAGACAGGAGGGAAACATTTCATCTCTGGTGACTATTCTGTGTACTCTTCCCGTTTTAGATCTGCAGCTTTATAGATTTCAGATCCTCAGGTAGTGTTTAGATCAATCCCAACACATGATTTGCAGCAGTGGGATCAGTTCCAGTACTTCACCTTCTGTGGGGCAAATTTTCATCCCTGCTTCCCAACAGTCCATACTCTTGAAGACACATCTCTCTCACTACTTTACATTCTTTCCCTACATGGCAAGCTCACTTCTATGTTTGGAGCAGAGGGGATGAATCAAAGTGTGACTAGTTCATCCTGTTTAAACTGGAGGTCTACACATAAATTTTAAGCTACTGTTTTTCAATAAATTCTTCATTCTGCTCTTGGGAAAGAAAACGTAAAATAGGTAAAGAGGAGTGAAGGGGGAAAAGGGATAAGGGAATTTAGTGTGAGAGAGATTTACTCAAAATGAACTCCCAAACTAAATTTGCGATTATTTACTAAAAGATTTATTCTTGAATTTGAGAGAGAGAACTTATTTTTATATTTTCTAACATCTCCCAGGAAGGAGTGGGACACAAATCAATCATTTGTTAGACACTGTCACCATGCTTTATCTCATACTTAACTATTTAGGAAAACAAGAAGTGTTAAATGGTCGCAGCATTTTAATGTTCTGTTATCTTGGAAAATTAACTTTAAGAGATAGAAAGATGGAGGGATATATGTGTGTGTGTTATAATATTTTGCTTCTTTCAAGTTGTTTTTATTTTGACAACTCATCCATAAATAATGTTCTTGAATCAATATTCTGGATTATGATTATATCAAACTTTTTGGACGTTATCAGCAATTGCAAACAGCTCAGCTTTTGTTACATATCAACAAATGGCACTCAATATTTTAACTTCCTACTTACCAGTGGTCCATAAAGATTGTAGTGAGAACAGTATGAACATTTTCAAATGGGGTCATGGCCCAATTCCACTTTCCTTTTAGCTACCACTTTATTATTTTGTATGCTATTGCTATTTTTTACCTGCATTTGTGTTATATAAATTGACTTAACCAAAATACCAGGACTTCATTGTATATTCCTGAAAAAAAATTCATAGCATATAAAAAGATGCTTAACATCATATATTATTAAGAATCTGCAAATTAAAATAACAATGAGATACCACTACATGCCCGTTAGAATGGCCAAAACACTGATACCACCAAATGCTGGCAAAGATGTGAAGCACCAGGAGCTTTCATTCATTGCTGGTGGAAATACAAAATCATACAGCAACTTTCAAAGGCATTTTAACAATTTTTTATAGTCAAAGAAACAAAATACGTTTTATGACTCAATCTGTAATTTGAAATCATCTCCATGTGAGAATACATTTATTTATAATGTCTCAAGTACCCTTTTTGAACTGTACTAATATTTTCATTAAATATCTTCTTCATTTCCTGAGACATATATCCTGAGGACTGTAGGAATGATTTTTCCAGAGACCACCAAGTATACCCCAAGGAAAACAAGTAACTATTTGACCTTTGTAATCTATGTCTACCATAATAACCTGTCTGCTTCAAAACGTACTCATTCTCAAAATTCCTGAACCCACATTGAGTTTCATATTTGAAATCATGATATTGTAGGGAATTGTCCTAATCCATCCTTTTTCTTTCACAGATTCCTCTGAAATCTATATAAAATAGAAAGAGATGGAGAAATTACTGAAAAGGTTTTATGTCTCAAAGCCCCTCACCACAGGTGGAATAATGAGTTTTTCTTGGCTATTCACTCTTCGACATAGGCTCAGACATTTTTCTTCCAGCACAGCACAGCCCTTCCCCCATTATCAAGGATCCAATTGAATGAAGACTAATGCAGTGAGGACTATCTCTAGCCCCATTACCACATACCTGAGTGACAAGAGCCTGACAATCATTGTTCTTCCTGCATAGAGGTCAGCATGCTAGTTTTAAAACAGATGCCTAAAGCTGGCGTGGGCTTAGGGGGAGAAATAAGGGTAGTCACTATGCCATGCATCTTCTTACTCTAGCTCCTCTGCCTCTGTCTGAGCTGGAGCCTAGTATCAGGCCCCTAATCCTTCCTTTCTCTTATTCACTGATTATGTATATGTATGGATTTGAAAATATTAATCTAAGATGGCAACAGAACACATAGGAAGCCAGAATAAAAATGTCCCTATTCTAGACTTGTACTCGGTAGTTTTGTTATCGCAAATATTCTTCTCATATACTCTTACTGTGTTTAAACTTGTCCTTATATACCTATTTGATTTAATAGATGCTACTCATCACTCTTATCAGCTTGAAATACCTTAAAAACATTCATGAATAATGTGTTTTATTGTGTCTCAGTTGTATCCTTAGATTCTGGTAACTTTAGCTTGCTTTTGAACAGTGAAATTGGCAAATATCTTGTTGTTCTAACTCCCTAGTCTCCATACCCAACTCTTCTGGTCTTATTTGTCTTTGGTGTCTAATTGTTAAGGGTAACTATAATAGAACTTCTGGAGTCAGCACAGGCTTCAGAGTATAGAGTCAAGTCTTTGGTTAATTTTTATTTCTTTGTTTCAAAAACATAGTCTGTAAGATAATTATCTGTTACTCTTTATTTCCTTATGAATATAAAGCAAAAATCTAGTTACAGTCTATTTTTCTGCTTTGAATGTGTCCATTGTTTTAATAATGTATGCATTCTTTCTTATAGAGACTACACCATATAATTGTGACAAAGAATGGACAAAATGGAAATGGTTCTTTCTGTTTAAAATAAACACTTTGAGCTGGAAGACGATAATTTCTCTCTCCCTCATAATCTCTCCCTCTGTCATTTCTCTCTCTCTCTCTTTCTCTCTCTCTCTCCATGAAACATCTTCATGTATCTATCTTGTGTTACCTTATATAGTGTCTGGATCATAAGTATGATAATTTTAAAAGAACACAGCATGTCCCAATACGTGTGTTCTTATTAGGTGTGTTTGGATCATACTTATATCTCATGGCAATTCCAGAATCTATGTGGAAGGGGACTACACAAAGTCGTGAACACCAACAGGCATGGTCTCCAAAAAGAGTCTAGTTCAGTTGCTTTAGAAAGAAAACAACATCTGAAGTTCTTGGAAGATCTTTACACTGACACGAAATCGTCAATAAAACTAATAAATGGTAGAAATTAATATTTTCAATATTTAAGCAAAACATTCAGTCAAGATAAAATACCATATTTCAGTTGTTTATCATTATTCTTTATCTGGATGTAGCCATCTCTATACATTTAAATCTTTATCCCCTCTACATTTTTAATGTAAGGTTTAGTATAAAGTTTTCTTATTTTAGATAATGTACATTTTAAATATGTTGCAAATAATTTTCATATTATAAATATTAATGATGCAGCAAGCTAACGTATGTTGAAAAATGTAAAAGTCTACCTCTGCTTCCTCTCAAAGAAATATAATAAATTTGTTTCTATCTTAATTTTCCATATGCTCGTAGTACAACTTACTGGGTTTTAATTTCTTGTGAAGCTTCATAAAATAAAACTTCCCATGTCACTGAAACGCACACAATTTTATGCCAACAACTCAGAAGTCCTTTTAAGTAGAGAAATGACCTATCTGAGTATCAAAACTGCTGTGCACAAAGAGCACATCATTTTAAATTAATGACACAGCTAGCTACAAGATAAAAATTTAAAAAAGATATTACAAGTTTGAGACACATTTTAAGTGAAGCATGGTAGTGGTGCTAAGAAGCAATGCAATTTCATATTTGAATCAAATAACATTTCTATAGCATGTTGATGGAAAGAAAAATTCCCACATAAGTTCACAGAGTAAAATAGTTTCAAACGTTTTTAACATGTGACCTACCTTCTTTGTTATAATTGCAAGAGTTTCATGCCAGAAAATAGAAATCTATGTTTTGTTTCAAACAAATTATTTTCTTCCTGTCAGCCTGTGTTTAAAAATCAAAGTTTTAAATGATTAAAAACTCACTTTCTTATTAATTAAAAATAACTTGACCAGATTTAGTGGAAAACTTTAATGGGTTATCAGTAAATCATTTATAAAATAAATCTGTTATTGATTCAATCAGTTGAATAGTCCTCTATTATTTGCCTTGTCAAATTTGAGTGGTATTATTAGTCAGAAAGTTAAGCTGAGGCATTAAAATAGACCCACATATTTTGTCATTCTCTGTTATGTTAGGGTAAACTCTTAGAATAAAAAATACAAAAAAGACAAAACCATAAATGTACTTCTTTGATGAATGTGTTTAAGATATACATAGCCATGTAAAAATCAGCCAGATCAAGTAGAATGCGTCCAGAAACAAAGTCTCCCTCATTTCTACATTCATTTATTAATGTTCCTTGATAAAGTTCAACAATTTTCTAAGCCTTCATCATAGATTTTTTGCCTACTGCAGAAAACTATATATTCCATTGTGATTGATTTTTTGTACTTTAAAATATGTTTGTAAAATTCATTCATGTTGTTGTATGTTCTGGTAGTTCATTCATTTTCATTTTCATGTAGCACTCCCGGTATAAGATATCCGATTTTATGTATTTATTATATTGTTGATGGGCATTTGGGTTGTTTCTAATTTGGAACTCAAATAATGGTGTTTGTTAGTAACATTATTATTAATGCCATTTGCTGCAAATAAGCTCACACAAATCAGAAAGAAAATGAGCTAAGCCAATTTCAAAATGTGAAAAAAAATATTGAGTATTTACAAAATAGGATTTCTATATGGTCAATAGACATGTAAAAATACGTTCAAAATATTATTCATTAATAAAATGTAAATTAAAACCCAGTGAGATACCACAACACACTATACAGAATGGCAGAAAATAGAAAGTAATGCCAAATATTGGGAAGGATACTAAAAAACAAGAATTTTCACATATTGCTGCTGATTCTGTAAACTGATATAACAGCTAACTTGTATTGTTTAACAGTATCTAAAAAAGCTAAATAAATGTTTCTTTCTGATGTAAATTTTCCAAAAAGATTCAACAAGACATATAGAAATATGTTTATAGTCCACTATTCATAATGGCCACCTTCATTTTCTAGGATATTTCAACTGGTTGTAATATTCTAGGTGGATACATTTTCTCTCAGCCTGTCACAAATACCATTAAATGTCATCTGTTTTCATAATTTACATTGAAAGATGAATAGTTATTCATATCGTTGTTCCATTTAAATTAATCTGTTTTCTGCCTCTGTTATTGAATTTGTTCATTTTGTTTTAATAACATTATTAGCTCTACCTATGCAGAGTTTCCTTCCAAGGAAATAGTTCTTTAAATGCCATTTCATTATTTTTCCTCTCTTGTACTTCATATACATGCATAGTAGAAACTTACACTGTTTCTCATCTGTTCCTTTCTCTTTCTCTCTTACATAATGCATGCTATGTTATCCTCTGCTCCATGATATATGCACATATGTATATGTATTACACTGTCTATATTACATTGTCTACACAAGTTCATGTGGTTCATACCCCCATAAACCTCAGTTTAAATATCTTAACTCTTCTATCTTTAGTTTACTAACCCCCTCTTCTGCTGGATCTGATCTAATTTTTAAAACAGATTTATTCAAGTCTTATTTACATAAAAATAAATCTATCAATTGTATTAATTGGTAATACATTTATAGAATTGTACAATCACAACAATCCATCTCTAAAACATTTGCATCACTCCAAACTGTTTCTTTATACCTTTTCACACTTAAACCATGCCTTTCCCAGACATGGCAGCAACTAATCTGGTTTCTGTATCTGTACATCTGCCTTTTCAGGTCATTCCAATAAATGTATATCATATAATACATGGTATTTTGTAATTGCCTTCTTTCACTTAGCATAATGCTTTTGAGGTTTATCAACTTTGTACTATGTAATTATGCTTTTTTCCCTTTTTATTGCTGTATAGTATTTCATTGTGTTGATAAACAATGGTTCATAGATCCTTTTACCAGCTAATGGATATTTGAATTGTTTCCACTTGCTGGCCATTATGAAAGTTGCTGCTGTGAACATTCACATTATGTCTTTGTGTGGAAATATTTTTTGTTGCTTTTATTTTTCTAGGTTGATACCTAGGATTGGAATTTCTGGGGTTTATGATAAATTCATGTTTACCTTTTTTTTTTTTTTTTTGAGACAGCGTCTTTCTCTGTTGCCCAAACTGGAGTACAGTGGTATGATCACAGCTCACTGAAGCCTCAAACTCCTGTGCTCAAATAAACCTCCTTCCTCAGCCTCCCAAGTAGCTAGGACTGAAGACACACATCACCATGGCAACCCATGTTTAACTTTTTAAGGGACAACCAAACTGTTTTCCAAAATGCCTGTACCATTTCACATTCATACCAGCAATGCATGAAAATTTCAATTTTTTCATATTCCTGTCAACTGTTGTTATTGTCCATCTTCTCAATTGTAGCCATTCTAATAGTATATAGTTGGAAATCAATGAATACTAAATACAAAAATATATATATGCACGAGTAAATTCCATTAGGTAAATTTTTCCAAGAAAAATTACTTTTATTTTGACCCTACTTGTAAAAATTTCAAATATATTATGAGCAAATAATCAAGCATAAAAAGCATAACATTATAATCCAGCATGATTATACCAGTAATTCAAGGGTGATCCAACATTTTAAAATGTTCTTTAGCTACTCTGTGTAACATATGAATAGCAGTGTAAAGTGTCCAATACCACCTTGATTAAAAATTTATGATAAACTAGATGAAACTTTATTTTTAACATAAAAATGTAACAATTTTTATGTTATTGTATTTTCCAAAATAAAAGTAATGACAGTGATCTGTGTGTTCTTTAATCCTAAATAAATCTCCACCCTTCCCTCAAACTCTTTCATTCTAACTCTGATAAACCTAACCTGCAAACTGAAAGTAAACGTCCTATTCAAAAATTAGTCAATTTTGGTTGTATCCACATCTGGCAAATTTTATACAGCTATTGTTTGGGAAACCAAAGTTATTAGACTATATGCAATAACTTGAAGCACAGCTTTCCCATGATGATATTTTTCACAACTACATTTTAAATACAGGAATACACTACAATTGACATTTTGACAAAACTTGGGAATGTTCATACATAAATGTGTAAGAAGTCCACAAGATACCCTCAGACTCAGAGACTCACTAGAAGGGCCCACCAGACAGTCAATAAAAACCTGTTATATAAAAAGTTATGGTTAGCTACCATGAAAGGACACAGACTTAAATCAGCAAACAAAGATGAATGGGGTGAAGTCCAGAAGCCGAGTATAAGTTTCTAGGTGTCAGCTCCCAGTGGAGTCACACAGGGACACAACTCTCCCAGCAACATTGTGTGAAAACACATGCAGAGTCTTGCCACCAGGAAGCTCATTTGAACTTTGATATTCAGAGATTTTAATGGTAGTCAATCATGTAGATGTGCAGTGCCCACATCACAGATCCCAGGCCTCTCACCCTAAAGGAAAAACAGACATTCAACATATATCACAAGGCTAGGATAAACACATCTGGTCAAATTGGTACAACATATCCCAAGGCCTCAAGGATATAAAAACACTGTTTTCAGGCAGAATATTGTAAGGGATCAGAAGTTATCTCCAAGTAGCTGGCTAAGGGCCAATCCTGAAGACAGATCTTTCTTTAGAATGTGCAGGATGTGAGTCAAACAAGCCTGCTGAGTTAACTCTTTCCTGTCCAATAAACTGCATACATGTTTGGCTTCCTGAATACAAAATATCATTAATTTTAATGTTGCAGCACAATGGATTGCAATCCTTCCCTTTAAATTTCCCAGTTTTCATTAGAATCACCAAATTTTGCATAACATATTCTTGCATATTACAAGTTGCTTAGTAAATATTAAATCAAAAAGATTTTGGCAATATCAACACTAAGGGTGTGCCATTTTGTATATTATTAAATTACAAATAATAATTTTATATATTCATTGGGAGAATGTATAATATTTTGATACATGTGTACCTTGTAAAATGATCAAATCAGGCTGATAACACATCTAGCACTTCACATAGCTATCATCTGTTTGTGGTGAAAACATTTAAAATGCCCTCTTTTAGCAATTTTTAAATATGCAATACATTATTATTACTATAGTCACCATGCTTTACAGTAAATCATCAGCAGCTATTCCTCCTAAGTAAAACTTTGTACCTTTTAACCAATATCTCTCCTTTTCCAGTCCACACCTCCCCTCTACCCTCTGGTAAACATCATTTTATTCTCTACTTCTGAGAGTTAGGCTTTTAAGGTTCCACATACAAGTGAGATTATCTAGTATTTTTCCTTCCATGCCTGGTTTATGTCACTTAGCATAATGCTCAACATCATTAATCACATGGAAATGGAAATTAAAACCACAAAAAAAATCACTTCATAGTTGTTAGAGTGGCTATTATCAAAAAGATAAAAGATAACAAGTGTTAATGAGGATATAGAAAAACAGGAACCCTTATATATCATTGGTTGGAATATAAATTAGTACAGCCATTATGGAAAACAGTATGAAGTTTCCTCAAAAAACTAACAGTATTACTACCATATACTGTACCATATACTAACTACCATATACTAACATATATGTATATAACTATCATATACATATACCATACACTAACAGTATAACTACCAGTAATCCCACTACTGGAGATATATATATATATATATATGGTAATTGAATTAAGTATATCAAAGAGTTCTGTGTATTGTCATGTTTATTGCAGCATTATTTACAATAGCCAAGAAAAAATTGAAGTGCCTATAAATGAATGTATAGATAAAAAGAAAATGTGGCAGATATAAACAATAGAATACTATCCAGCCTTAAAAAATAAAAACGAATAAATCTAAGTGCATGTGATTTTTGATAGAGATTCTAATGAGCTCAAACGCTCTAACAATGCCAAATCATGGATAAACAAGCCGTCCTTTTATTCTGAGCTTCTTCAAATTTTAATAACCTTTAAAAAAAACAATAAAAATAATGACAGAAGCTATGAGAACATCCTTAACTATCTACTAGAAGCTAAAAAGCAAGCATCATAAACATTATTCTTATACAGAAATATTCTAAATACAGTCTAGAAAAAAAGACAAGTCTCTGTTTGCCATCACTACTGAAATTCTGTCTTTTTTACACACTTTAATAGTTAGAGTATTTTTAAGGCTCACAGCAAATTTAATTAGAAAATATAGAGAGGTTCCGTATATGCCACTTCCTCATATATGCAAAGCCTCCTTCACTACAACATCTCCCCACAGAGGGTTACATTTACTACAGCTGATGAACTTGCACTAACACATCATTATCACCCAAAGTCCATAGCTTACACCAAGGCTCTTTCTTGGTTTGTGCATTCTACAGGTTTTGACAAATGTTTACTATATTATCAATCATTATAGTATCATATAGAATAGCTTCACTGCCCTAAAAATCCTCTCTGCTCTGACTTTTCATCCCTCACTCCCCCCACAACCCCTAGCAACCAATGATTTTTTCATTGTCCCCATAGTTTTGCCTTTTCCAGAATGTAATATAGATGGAATCACACAGTGTATAACTTTTTCATATTGGTTTATGTCACTTACTGATATATATTTAAGTTTCCTCCATGACTTTACATGTCCCAATAGCTTTTTATGGCTTGACATTTCATTATCTGGATGTGCTACAGTTTATTTGCCCATTTGTTACTGAAACGCCAGGGGTTTGGTCTAGGTCCTGTTGCTTGCCACACAGAAAGCCAAGGAGGGGTAAGGAATTATGATGAATGAGAAGTCTGCTGTCTCATTGACTGGTTGCAGTGATCTGGTAAGTTACAATTATTTGGACTATGAGATATTAGTATTATTTAGATGAAAACCATTCCACTATTTAAAAAAATATTTCCCCATATCATAACTCCTTCTTAATTGGAAATGACCTAGATAATCTAGTGACTATCCAAAACAATTTTAAGATTTTAAATTAGACAAAAAGTTTACCAAGAGCATTTACCCCATCTACATTTCGTTCATTTTTAGCCATTTATCTAGATTACTCATGAGAACTCAGATACTAGACAAAGCTAGTCATTATCTCCTTGCTAGCCATTTTTATACCCTGTGCATATTAGGTATTCAGCTATGTAAGAAACTTAAGTACATGGGTATTTTCATCAGTCACTCAGAAGAGTCAGTTGTTTTCATTAAACTAACAGCATTAAGTTAGTTTTGTTTATCAAAAAGACCACACAGCAATTACTTTGGATTTGGCTAGGTTTGTAGTTTTATAACCTTCTGTGTCAAATCCTGACTACTCTAATATCTAGCAGAGACAAATATAAAACTTAGACAAAAAATGTATGCTGACCATTCCAAGGACACTTCTATTTTAATCTCACCAATAATTTTAAACACAGCTTGTTTATTAAAGATTTACTTAAGTCACATGCCCTTGAAAAGCACTTCCACATATTTACTTAATTTATGAGCATTATTTTATTTATAAACCGATTTGGTAGAAATAACATAATTCATTTTATTTATAAACCTATTTGGTAGAAATAACATAATTCATGTCCATACACATAAATATATCTAAACATGTATACAAAAACAAATATCCAATAGCTTTTATCTCAGATCTCTAGCCATGAGAGAGCAATACGAACTCACTGGTTTATGAATATGCTCACATGGATAAACTTTGTTTGCCCCAATAGGTAATTCAAATGAAGCTGTTAACCAAAATTTTGGGTAAAGCAGTTTCCAAGGCAGTTTGATTTTTAAGACCAAATCTCTCCACGCTCAAAACAACACTGGGGCCAAACACCACAAAAGAACATCACATGCTGACCAGACAGGACACTGCTTAGAACAGTGACATAAAAGCCTGAATGCAGAAACTCCATCCCATTTTGACAATCAACAGGACACATACAAAAACAATCGCCATACATAATCCAACAGCCACTAAGCTCCAAGAGTGTCCAGACTGAAACAAAGTGCTTTCCTCTTTCATTCAGTTGGGCTTGTCCTACTTGCAGATGGAAATTCCTTTAGAATTCCTCAAATCAAGAGGAGCAGACCTTGTTGTCTGGTACCCAAAAAAGACACTCACCAATTCAGATGTGGATGGCAAATTTCAAAGGTTGTTCTTCCTAGGCAATCAGAAATGCAATTGGGGCCAGAGGGCCACAGAGGGAGAGAGATCAAAATCCATCTCTGGCCAAAAAAAAAAAAAAAAAAAGTCAGGCAGCTGTTTAGGAGGTCTTCTGAAACTCCTGGCCCTTGGCAGCTGAGCTATAAGTAATACCGTCCTGAGCAGGGAATCAAAATTTGTTACTGTCAGGCCTCTGAGCCCAAGCTAAGCCATCGTATCCCCTGTGACCTGCATGTATACGTCCAGATGGCCTGAAGCAACTTAGGAATCACAAAAGAAGTGAAAATAGTCAGTTCCTGCCTTAACTGATGATATTCCACCATTGTGATTTGTTCCTGCCCCATCCTAACTGATCCCCACCAAGCACCTTGTGACCCCGCCCCTGCCCGCAAGAAAAAAACCACCTTTATCTGTAATTTTCCACTACCTACCCAAATCCTATAAAACTGAACCACCCCATCTCCCTTTGGTGACTCCTTTTTCAGACCCAGTCTGCTTGCACCCAGGTGATTAAAAGCTTTATTGCTCACATAAAGCTTGTTTGGTGGTCTCTTAAAACTGACGCATGTAACATTTACAAAAATGCCAGGGGTTTGGTCTGGGTCCTACTGCTTGCTCTCACAGAAAGCCAGTCACTTCAATAACAAGTATTGCCAAAGAAGGCTTTATTTTGGTGCTGCAGTCAAGGACAACAGGAGATCAGTCTCAAATCTATCTCCCCAACTGAATAAAATTATGAATTTATATAGCAGGGAAGAAATATAACTGCATGTGGGAAAACAGAAGTTAGAAAAAGGTAAGGAAGAGGAGTTGGTAAACAGAAATTATGAGGTATGCGGGCTCTGGCATCTCATTGTTTGGATGTGGTAATCTGGTGAGTTTCATTTCTTGATACTATCTGCATAGCCTGAGGTCAGTTTTCAGGGGATGGAACTCAGATAAGACAAATGAATGTTCCAAGTTTTATGACTAGGAGGGTCAATTTCTACATTTATCCAAAAAAATGGTAAACATCAGTTCTCTGGGACAGTTAAGCTGGTTTTACATTCACCTATGAAGGCCGTCTTGGTTGCTTCCAAGTTTTGGCAATAATAAATAAAGCTCATATAAACATCCATGGGTAAGTTTCAACATAGACAAGTTTTTAACTTCTTTGGGTAAGTAACAAGGAGTGTGATTGCTGGAAGGTATTATAAGAATGTGGTTACTTTGGTAAAAAATGTCAAAACTGTCTTCCAAAGTAGCTACACCATTTTGTATTCCCACCAGCAATAAATGAGAGTTCTTGTTAGCCCACATTCTCATCAACATTTGGTGTGGTTGGCATTGTGAATTTTGGCAATTCTAATGAATGTGTGGTGGTATCTTTTTGTTGGTTTAATTAGCATATTCCTAATAATATATGATGTGGAGAATCTTTGAATAGCCTTATTTACTGAGACAGTCAAGTATAAAGGGCTCCCCAGAGAATGTCCAACCGACCTGTGCACTGGGAGAATGGGGCAGAGTCTTGGGAAGTTCATGCTGTTTGCAAGAGGGAGGAGCCTGGCCTCTCCATATCCTGTATGATAATGTGGGATTCAATCTGTGAGATGGGGGCCTGTTAATAGGAACCCCTCTCACTTTGCTGAGAGTATTTTTCCTTTTCACTCAATAAATTCAATTGTCCTCATCCTTCTATGTGTCTACAAACCTAATATTTCCTGGTCGTGTGATAAGAACCCAGGAGGTTTTTACTGAAGAGAAAGTCCAACATTTTGATGCCCAATGTGGGGCTTTAGAAGGGTAAGTGAGATGATGTAAATCAAAAAATATTTTTCTCTTTTGCTTCTAAGCCTTTTTTCCCTCAGACTTTATCTGAAAGTAGAGGAAACTGTTCCCTGACTCCTCATTGCTCCTGGGGGTTGGGAATGTCAGCCTCAGACCAACCCAGCCTTTCCATGGCCTTTTCCTTCATTTTTTCAGGACGGATGGGCAAGCGGAGCTCCTTGCCATCCTCTCCTCCCTGCCAGGGCTTGGACACATGGCCCAAGGGCCCCATGAGGCTGACTGGCATTCCCTCCCACACACCCATGGAATCCCCCCCTTCCACAGTCAGGGAGTCCAGCTCCATCACATAGCAATTAAGTTTCTCTCCTGGTGCAGGAATCATTTGCATAAGAATAAGAGGTTCTTCTTCCAGGCATCCTTTTCTCTTCTCTACCCTGTCAGTAGTTGACTTATAAATGAGGATTTTTTTTCCCTTTTGAAGACATTTTGCTGGACTGAGAATAATAGGGATCACTGTTTATATTTTCTGTAGAGTTTTAATTGTGAAAAAGAACTTGTGAGGTAAGTCTTAAGCTGTTGCCAATTTGGTGTGCTTTGCGTGTCTTTCTGCATGATCCAGAGCAAACTTTACTGCAGGCCTTCATCCTGTTTACATCCTTGGGGTTGTGGCCTGTAATCCCATGGCAAGTCTTTGTTTAGCCTCTACGCAGCCCATATTCAACCCTGGCTTAGGGAATGAGTCCTTTCTGGTATGATATCTGCATGACCTTTTGCTATTTGTTGATTTTCTTCCCCTCCACGAACCACTTTGGATTGTCCTTTCTCTGAGCCTTTAATAAAGTTTTAAAGCCAGAAATACTGGATGCTTGGCATGGGTAAAGTCAGATAATAAGGAGTTAAAAGAATTTTCTTAAGGAACACTCGACTTAATTAAAAGTGGATATCCAAGTTATAGTTATATTTAAAGGCCTTTATGTTCTCCTTTTCTTGGCTCTTTTGTGGGAAAAATCTTTTTTTTTTCCTCAGTCAACTGAATTATTTTTCTTTATTTTTCCTTGCCACTTTGAATGCATGCATGAGAGGGGAGAGACCTCTGTTTTCCTCATAGAACCCCAGAAGTCAAAAGCACGAGGCAGCCAACAATACCAATAGGAGATTGGCAAATTAAATATCCTATGGGGACTGAGTTTTCTTCTGTCTGTCTGTGTAGTTATATACATGTTGTGTGTGATGTCTATAAAATAACTCTAATTAATTGGCCTAAAGGAAGACATTACTTGGATCAAGTATTTTTTAAAGGGAAGATAAAAGCTGTGGTACCTTTCAGTTCCCATGACTTTAATGTTTGAGAAATGAAAACAGCCTTAAAGATTATTGGCAAAATACAATGTTGTCAACATATAAATAGATGGACTAAATTGTGCGGGTTAGGCACTAGGTTCACTAAATATTTTGTTTAAACTGCCTTATTGGTTTTGAGAACTTTTTGATTTGCTGACTTCACAATTGGTAACGCCTGGGGATATATGGAACTAACCATGCCCTTAATTATGCCGGAATAAGTCAAACCCTGGCTGCACCTACCACATAATCAAAACAACTTACCAAGCTTCACATTAAAGTTAAAAGTTGCTAAAAATTACCATTAAAACAGGAGATGAAACTACTGGAAATAGATTTACATGTAAGGTGTATAAGAACAGTAAAATATGTTTTTAATAAAAGTTTATAAGAAGGCATAAAAATGTAAATTATTGCCTAGGGTTAAAGAATTGTTTTAAATTAGATAAGATAAAGCTAAAAATTTAAAGAAGTGGTGGAATTATTGTAAAAATCTTGCAAAAATTCCATGTATGAACATAATGACTAAATTTAAAAAGGTATTATATATTTTTTCTGTAAATTGAGCGTTAAAATAAAAGCACAAGGTACTCTTAAAGCGCTAATCTGCTCTTTAGCAAAAATTTGTAAAGGGTTATGAAAGGTTTTTGATTTTTAAATTTCTGAGTCATTGTTTTGGCAAAATAAATAACTTATGGTAATCTAGAATTCTGTTTCATAACATCAAATGTTTTAATCCTCTAACATATTTAATATGCTTCCCAAAAATCAAACTTCAGTTTCAAAATTGTCTTTCCTGACACCTGGCTTTTCAGATGCTTCAGAAGGGCCCCTGGAGTATCTGGAAAAAAGGTAAATGGGATTATTTGACATGTTTAGTTACATGGGATTGCCAAAATGGTGTTCAATCTTCTTTAGGTTATATTTTGGTGAATAATACTAATAAATGTTCCAGAATTGTGTAGGATTTCTAAAATTCTAATGTCTAAGTAATACAATCATAATTAAATTTGTTAAGTTATTGTAAATCAAGGAGATAACCAAACTTTGTCATTTGCGTTTCTAACTGTAACTACCCTGGACATTTTGTTATTCACAGATAATTATTGTCTTGTTTAAATCCTTTTCAAAGGATGGTTTATAATAAGCTATAAAACTTTCACAGGTGCTTTCAAATACAGGCTTAGATAACTTTGGAGACTGTGACATTGGAATAAAGGAAAAATGTACAGGACTCATGAAGAGCTGAAATGTTCATGGATATCAAGCAACACAAAAGCGAATTGAATGAACTCAGGAATGGAAGCAATCTTTTTTTATTTACTTTGCTTGGAATATTGCTGATTCTTGCTTTGATTTTCAGAGTCAAGGAAACTTATTTTTAACTACTTACAGCCTTTGATTTTTGAGTAAGGTATACTCTTGTGAAGAAAATCTGGAGCATGTTTGTTTCTCTCTGCCTGGTTTCCCTAGAAATTGGAAACTATCTGTGAGTGTTCTTAACTTACTGCAATATAGTTGCTTGCATCAGTGCAATAGGAATCTTTTTTTTTTGTTCTTTGCAATAAGATGCAATTGGAGAAACTGGTTTTTTTTTACCAAGGCTTTGACTAGAAGGGTATGCATTGAAGAATCAAGCTCATCTTGCAGAGCTGATACAAGCCCCTTGGGGAAAAAACAGGCTTCATACCCTTGTCCACACAGTTCCTGTACAGGATTCCTGACCTATGGTCAGTAAGTAATGTCACTTTCTAACAGACAGGAACTCCAAGTTTATCGTGGGACCTTAAGAAGAGAGGATCTTCCAACTGACAGGTATTTGAGGATACAAACCCATGGTTGTGCTTGGCGTAAAAGTGTCTTATTTGAGATTCTTTGTGGAACTGAGTGCCGTCAAAGTCAATCTAAAAGACCTATGTAGAAATAGTTATTCTTTCTGCAATTTATGCAAAAAATAAGGCCAAGTATATGTCTAAAATCTATTTTGCAAACAACTCAGTCCTATCATGACTTTTTTTTTTTTTTTTAAACAAAAATGAGGACTGGAAATAGAGATGTTATTTTTCAAAACTTATCATACCTTGTCATTAAATTCTAAGCTCATTAGTTGTTTTTAAGTTTTTGCCTACATTTTTAGACTAACTCTTCTTGTTCCTGTGAACCATCCAGCAATCTTGATGTGGCTCAGAAAGAACAAAAAGGATGGGTAATGTAGAAATCTGGATCAATATTCTAATTCTGAGCAATTATCCTGTAAATCCTGCCAGGTAAGGGAAATAAATAGGGTGCCTATCACCCAGGGGTTTCCTCTGGGGAAAGTAAGACCAAGAGAGTTAACAAAAGCCAAGCACCATGCACCACAATCTTAACAAGCATAACTATAGCCACATGTTTTTGGGGCATGTCACAAGACATCCTTTCCTCTCCCTTGTTGGAGGAAGACTCAATTCCACAGTTGCACCTTAGCATTAGGCTTATGATAAGGAGTCCATGCAATGCCCACCCCCCGCCCCGCCCCCTGCCTCCCAACCTGACACATTTTTGTCCCAAACTGAATTCTAAGCTTTGGGTCAAAACCCCAGGAAAGAAAACTGGATCTGAGGTATCCAGAGGCAGACAATAACAGAAGTTAAGAGACACAGTGCCGGTGAGCATGGCTGATTCCTGCTCATTAAGCCAAGCTTCTCATTTCATGGATAAAGGTCATGCTAATACTCATGGCATAAATGAGGTCTAAGGAATTCGAAGATACTGACCGTATCTCAGGTGGATAGGGTGTATGTAGATAAGAATGGATACTCCCACCCCAGGCTCCTCTGTTAATATGGGTGAAAGCCACTTTAACACCCATGGGTGGTGCCCTGTCGTGCTCACTGGGACTCAGGGATACAAGGACAGAGGAAAGAAAGAGGAATGCCTTACATTTTCTCCCTCACGTGCCTCAGGTATTTGTTAGGAAGAGACAGGAACCAGGGACACCTGCTTCCCTCTTTCTAGATAAGTAGTTATTTATCTTCTCTCTGTACTCCTTTTGAATGCATCCTGAACCCCTGGGACTCCTTTGAAAAAATGCCCTGTTTTTTTCTTTTTCCTCCTCTGTCCTCTCTTCACAAATAGGTAATTGTCTCCATACTATGGGACACTCCTCTCAGCTGCATCCTCCAAACTGGGAAGAGTTAGTTTCCCAAACCTTAAACTGGTTGGCATAGGATTGGGCTCAGGGCAAGGGAATCCAGAAGCCTGACATGCCAGCAAAAGGTAAACTGTTTTTTACCAGTTGGGCTTTTGGCCTATCTCTCCCTGTGCAAACTGGTAAAAGGCCTTGGGACTTCTGAGCTATCCTTAACAACCCCTTGTTTAATTTTGATATATGTTTTCTAATAACCCAGTCTGTCTTTTCTTGCCTTCAGGACATGAAACTCCAAATGGTCATGCAACTGGAGCTTCGGACAATGGGCCCTTTTGCTGGGGTCCCTTACATAGGCCTCTGAGGGAGCTCTGACTGCTGTTTTTTCAAAACAGTGTGTCTGTCACAGGACGCAGTTAAGATTGGTCTTCATCCTTATCCTTATATTTACTCTAACAGCAGTTAGATGTACTTCTTTAGAGAGGGGAATGAGACAGCCAAGTAAAAAGGGTTCTCTGTAGATTTCCAACCAGCCTGCACACTGAAAGGAGGGGGTGGGGCCTCAGGAATTTCATGCTCTGTCCAGGGGAGAGGAGCCTGGCCTCTCCAGTTCCTGAATGGTGACCTGGGATTCAGTCTGTGAGATGGGGGGCTGTTAACAGGAACCCCTTCACTCTGCTGGGAGTCTTTTTCCTTTTCATCCAATGAATTCCATTTTTCTAATCCATCTATGTGTCTACAAATCTAATCTTTTTTCTGGTTGTGTGACAAGATCCCAGTTTTTAGCTGAACTGAGGAGAAAGTTCTACAACATTACCACCTATGCGTCTACTTTGGTGAGGTGTCTGTCAGGTCTTTTCCTCATTTTTTAATCAGGTTGTTCATTTTCTTAGTGTCGATTTTTAAGAGGTTTTTTTTTTTTTAAAAAAAATATTTTGGATAGCAATGTATTTTATTAGATATGCGTCTTGCAAATTCTCCCAATCTGTGAGAGTCTCCATGTTTTCAAGAAACATTAAATATCTAATTTGTTTTGTAAGTACTTTCCAAAGAAATAAAACAGAATAAATAATAGGACTTTCAAATATTAGAAAGGAAGAAAGGAATCATTGTAATTTGTACTTATACAACAGTCTACAGAGAAACAAGACATTAGTTGAAAAATCATGATCTCTTAAGTGATATTTCAACATATAAACTCAAGTTTTTCTATTCATCTATATTAATAGAATAATGTAAATAAAAAAGAACAAGAAGGTTTACAAATGCAATACAAGCCTGTAAATGATCTAGTAATAACCCTTATTTGAAATGTCCAAGCCTAGTGTAAAGAATAATTTGTACTGAGGAACATATAAGAAAGCTGAATAATGGGAAAATGTAAGATTAATATATTAAAATAGTCGATGTAAGAAATGTTTTTTTCACACATTTTTTTAAAATATAGAATATTTCCACTGGGCGTGGTGGCTCACTCCAGTAATTCCAGCACTTTGGGAGGCCGAGGCTGGAGGATCACAAGGTCAGGAGATCGAGACAATCCTGGCTAACACAGTGAAACCCTGTCTTTACTAAAAATACAAAAAATTAGCCGGGCATGGTGGTGGGCGCCTATAGTCCCAGCTACTTGGGAGGCTGAGGCAGGAGAACGGTGTCAACCTGGCAGGCGGGGCTTGCAGTGAGCCATGATCCAGCCACTGCATTCCAGCCTGGGCGACAGAGACTGCGTCTAAAACAAACAAACAAAAATATCCAGGTGTGGTGGCGGGCATCTGTAGTCCCAGCTACTCTGAGACAGGAGAACGGGAGGCTGAGACAGGAGAACCGCGTGAACCTGGGACGTGGAGCTTGCAGTGAGTGGAGATCACGCCACTGCACTCCAGCCTAGGTGGCAGAGCGAGACTCTGTCTCAAAAAAAAAAAAAAAATAGAATATTTCAAAAATGCCGTTTGAGGTAAATTTCTCAAACTAGAAAAGTTACTTTTCATTTGGAAGAGGAAAGGTACAAGGAAGAGTAAAAAAACACTTTTAGAAGAACAGTGAAATTCTTAATTTACAAAGTTTTCAAGACTAGCATAAGGGACAAGTCTTCAAAAGTAAAGAGCTTAGAAAGTACTAAACCAAATTAATTTTAAAAATCTTAATTATCAGGTACCAAAATATGCTGGGTAAAACAATTCGATGTTGGTGTTGGAAAAAAAAGGCAGAAAAAAATGAAATAAAGTAACCATGTTAAAACAAGGTTTATATATGTATACATAAACATGTGCACGCATACACATGTAAAAAATCTAAAGGTATTAAAAGTCATAAAAGAAAGAAAATAGAAGATAAAATATATTAATCTGCAGTTAGATAAAATGTTCTAAAAATGATAAAGGATAGATGATTTCAAGTATATTAAAAAATCTGTGTGACAAAGTACATCATCATAACATTAAAAGATAAATATTGAATAAGAAAAATAGAAAATTATTCTAAAATCGGTAAAGTTAAAAATGAAATATTTTGGCAAAGGAGTAGATAATTAGAAGAAAGAACATAAATGGCTAAATGAACATCATGAACATATTTTGCCTTACTAGTAAAAAGAAAATGCAAATTGAAATCACAAAAATATAACGTGTTACTCCCGTTACGTTGGCAATAATTATAAAATTCTGTAATATCCCCTATTGGCAAGTGTTGAAATTGTCATTCTTTACACATGAATATTGAGAGAGTAAATTAATACAATTATTTGGACGGGGAAGTTAGTAGTTTTTCTCAAAATATGCATACAATGGGAGCAAAGAGGGAAAACTACCCCCTTCCTCCTCTGAAGGTTCACTGAACGTGAACTGACAAAAGCAGATTAAATGGAGAAAAAGGCATACACAGTTATTTTAACAGGCATAGTATGGAGGAATCGCAGGAGAATGATTACCCAATAAACCCACAGGGTAAGATGCTGATATGCCCTTTTTCATAGGGGAAGTGGAGATGGGGTATATAAAAATAAATGATTTCTAGGGGAAATGAGCAGACCCAATTGTCAGATAATGTTAAGGAGGTAATGCTCTTTGGGAATTGAATGTGACCGAAGAACAAACAATTGGTTTGGGACGAAGTTTGTCTGAACTCTAGATGTAATGTTTACTTTTCAGTCTCTTTCTCTGTGACATGAGTTTTAATCTTCTCTGATTAAGGAAGGAATCAAAGGTAATTGTGTTTCTCTTTGAGTATCTGGTTTCTGCATAGGTAATGGAACTTCGGAGAATATCCTGTGCTTTGGGAAAGACAGTATGGACTGAGAGATGAGGTCATGGGAGGATGGTGAGAGGCCTTGAGGTTGCTTTGTTTGTTTGTTTCTTTCTTTCTTTCTTTTTAGAAGGAATCTTGCTCTGTCGCCCAGGCTGGAGTGCAGTGGCGCGATCTCCGCTCACTTCAAGCTCCGCCTCCCGGGTTCATGCCATTCTCCTGCCTCAGCCACCAGAGTAGCTGGGACTACAGGCGCCCACCACCACAGCCGGCTAATTTCTTGTATTTTTAGTAGAGGTGGGTTTTCACCGTGTTAGCCAGAATGGTCTCGATCTCCTGACCTCCTGATCCGCCCGCCTCGGCTTCCCTAAGTGCTGGGATTATAGGCGTGAGCTAATGCGCCCGGCCAAGGATACTTTTTTAGTTTTATATTTTGGGGTATCCTTTTCTGAGCCCTAACAATAGCCAATTTTAATTCAAGATGACAGGGAGCTCTCATGCTTTCTTTTCTTTCCTGCTAAAAGTATCATTTATATCAAAAGGAGAAGATGTCTACAAGTATACATATGTAAAAACCTGCACGTTATGCACATGTACCCTAGAACTTAAAGTATAATAATAATAAAAAATAAATTAAAAAAGAATGCAATAATAAAATATTAATCACACACACACACACACACACACACACAAAGGAATGAATGTATAAAGGTACTGAAAACAATAAAAGATACCTCAGCAAATCAGGTATTATGAACTTTGGGTAGAACAAAGAATTAGTGCAACAAAATTGATTAACTCAAAGCTTAGGTGCATGGAGCACTGGGCATGTAAAGATAAAGCTGAAATTCAGTAGAGCCTCCATGGAGCACCAGGGGACTGGCAGCCAAAGTAAGGGGCTGGCGGAGTGGCTATAGAATCAATTTGGGATTTCTCTCTCACTGGCCCCCTACACACACATCTACTATGCACAGTCCTGTCCTTCCACTATTAGCATTTACTTCCAGTTGAAGACAAAAAAAAATAATTTCTATATAATGAAGCCAACTGTTGGCAATGGGCAAGTGGAGGCTGGGACTTCCAGAGCGAGAGTTGATGTTACATCCAAGCTTGGCATTTGGAGCTGAAAGTCCATTCTCTTGAATTTCTTGACTTTTGCACCTGTTTAGTATAACTGTCAAGACACACACACACACACACACACACACACACACACAAACACATATCTCCTCATTCAGAAATGAATCTGGAAAGAAGCCAATCTGAAAAGGCTACATACTGTATGATTCTAACTCTATGACATTCTATAAAAGCCAAAACAAAACAGGCAATGAAAAGATCAGTGCTTGCCAGTGGTTGGGGGTTGGGGGATAAATAGGTGGAGCACAGAGATTTTTAGAGTACTCTATATAATACTATAATGTGGATCTATGTCACTACACATCTGTCCAAACTCAGAATGTACAGCACCAGGGGTGAACCCTAATGTAAACAAGGGACTTTGGGTGATTATGATATGTCTATGTAGGTTCATCAATTGTGATAAATGTACTGTTGTGGTGGGGGATGTTGAAATGGAGGGAGGCTATGCATGAATGGGACAATTAAGGGGAGTATACAGAAAATCTCTATGCCTTTTTCCCAATTTAACTGTCAATCTAAAACTACTCTAAATAATTATTAAAAATTAATTTGTTAATTGTGTAGGAAACTGATTCCTAATGCTTTAATTAATTGAGCAAATCATTTTTCATAAATATGATCAGGTATCATCAGGCAAATGATGAAAACCAACAGCAAAAATATAAATAATCAACATCAATGATAGAAAATTTGTTTAAGAAGCAAGGCACAGTGGCTCACACCTATAATTCCAACAGTTTGGGAGGCCGAGGTGGGCAGATCACCTGAGGTCAGGAGCTCAAGACCAGCCTGGCCAATATAGTGAAACCCCATCTCTACTGAAAACACAAAAATTAGTCGTGTGTGGTGGCCTGCACCTGTAATCCCAGCTACTCAGGAGGCTGAGGCAGGAGACTCCCTTGAACCCTGGAGGCGGAGGTTGCAGTGAGCTGAAATCACACCACTGCACTCCAGTCTGGGTGACAGAGTGCAACTGTGTTTCAAAAGAAAGAGAGAGCGAGAGAGAAGGAAAGAAAGAAAGAGGAAGAATGGAAGGAAGGAAGGAAGGAAGGAAGGAAGGAAGGAAGGAAGGAAGGAAGGAAGGGAGGGAGGGAGGGAGGGAGGGAGGGAGGGAGGGAGGGAGGGAAGGAGGGAGCAAAAGAAAGGAAGGAAAAATTGTTGAAGAAACACACTTAAACAATTTACTGAAAAGAAGGAAATGGCAAGAACAACAAAAAATCTAAGTAACTCTCAGAAAGATTTAAAAATCATGCAATCAATCAGAGAAGTAAGAATAATATAAAAACAAAGCAATTAAAGAAAAATAAGAAGATAAAAACATGATAGCCATATTCTAGGCTCAAAATATTTGCTGTATAGTATAAGATCAAAATATTTGCTTTACTGGGGACTGTCTGGCCTGCTTCCACCTCACTAATATTAGGCTTGGCCTAAGAAGATGCATTAAGAGTTACTGCATGAATCTGCCATTGTTCCTCTCACACTGCCATGAAAACAGAAGGTCTCAGATAACTGGCTGTATCTTCATCCTGGGTCCAGAAGGAAACAAGACACATAGAACCAGAGCCAACATGTAGCACTTAACCAAAAGTAGACCACTGTTTGTAAGCCACTAAGATTTTAGAGCTATTTGTTACCTCGATATAATCTAGAGAAAATTTGGCAACATAAACATTTAAATAAACATTAAGAGAAAATGTCATGCAAATTATCCAGCAATTAGGGCCAAAAGATGAAGAAATAAAATATATGTGAAAAAAAGCTAGAAGTCATGGAAGATCAATTCAGAAAGTCACTATCATGTAATAGGGTACCAGAGAGATGCATCAAAGAAATTTAAAAAGTGGAGGGAAGTTGTCACATGAAAAATATTTGCTAAGTCTAGAGAAAGGCACAAGCCTTCTGATAATAAAAACACAAAATAGCAAATAGGATTTCTTTTAGGTACTTATATTCATAAAACTTCAAGGAAAAAATGAGGAGCGTAAAATGTTACAGAGAACAAAAAGCAAAATAATTACAAATAGCAGATATAAGACCAAAACAGCTTTTTAAGTATTAGATGCTAGAAGATAATCAGCTAAGTTTTCAAGTTTTTAAGGAAAAAATATTTTTAACATAACATTTCCATGCCCAAGCAAACAACAATAAAACATGGGGTTGGGGGGAAGAGGGGCAAGCAGGACATAGGATTGGAGATATAATGGACCTATAATAATTCTGAAAGAATAACAAAATGAACTTGGAGCATGACAAATGATAATTGTGAAGTAAGACTAGAAATAATTCAGTACATGCCAGGCCATTTAACAAGTATGGTGACCTGGAGACTATTAATAATATGGAGAAGTGTGTTTTTTTCATTTGTCCTTCTTTCAATAAGAAAATGAAAGATAATTCAAAATTCAAGAGAAAAATGATCAAGCAAGAAAAGCGTGGCACAAATATAAACCTTAAAATTGTATGGCTTGAAAAAATTTTTGGAATATGAGAAAAATCATCTCTTTAACTTTGATATTTAAAACATAGCACTGACTATATGTCTATAGTGTTGGTTTTATAGGGTGCTTTGACTTAGATTCTGGGTGGGTGTAGTAGTAGAGATCCGTATGATTTCTTCAGCTGTAATCAGTGACACTGGTATCTGTGAGATCCTCAGTGGCTTAGACTGTAGTTGTTAACAAAGATTATAGTGAGGCTTTGCTGTGGACAGAGACACCAAGTGGGCCAGTCCTCAGGCATGAGTGTGGCAGCTATAGGTGGGCTGAGTCTGTCCTCAGTCTCCCGGGTGGCATGTGCAGACACCAGCAGTAGTTGGCAGAAAGGGATGATGTGGAGACCCCTGAATGATACACATAGGCAGTAGCAGTGGTGGCAGGTGAGGCAGACCTGTCCTCAGGTTCCCTGATACTGCACACAGGTGCCAGCTGTGATGGGTGGGCATACCCACAGATGGATCAGACACTGGCAGCAATGCCAGTGGGTGGGGCAGTCTTATCCGTAGTCCCTGGATGACACATGCCAGCAGTGGCACTGTTGGGCAGGGAGGGCATGTCCTCAAGTCCATGGATGGTGTACATAGGCACTTTCAGCAGCACGTGGGGTGGCTCGATGCCTGGGCCTCTGGCCATGTGTGGACACCAGCAGCAGGCAAGGGAGGGCAGCCCTCAAACCTGGGGATTGACCCAGTGGATGATGCACATGGGTGCTGGCAGTGGCACACAGGGTGGGTGATATAGTTTGGCTGTGTCCCCACCCAATCTCATCTTGAATTGTAGCTCCCATAATTCTCATGTGTGTGAGAAAGGCCCAATGGAAGGTAATTGAATTATGAGGACAGGTTTTTCCCATGCTATTCTGGTGATAGTGAATATATCTCATGAGACCTGATGGTACCCACATGTACCATGGTTTTATAAAGGGGAGTTGCCCTGCACAAGCTAACTTTTCTTTTGTCTGCCTCCATGTGAGATGTGACTTTCACCTTCCATCGTGATTGTGAGACCTCCCCAGCCAAGTGGAACTGTGAGTCCATTAAATCTCTTTCTTTTGAAAATTTCTCAGTCTCCGGTATGTCTTTGTCAGCAGCGTGAAAATGGACTAATACAGTGGGTCAATCCTCAGCCCCACAATGACTTGCACAAGCACTGGCAGCTGCAGTGGAGTACAGGGTGGGACTCTCCTCAGACCCCCGGATAGTACATGTGGGTGCCAACTGTAGCTAGTGTGATGGGTCAACCTGCAGGGCCTTGGACAACATGCATGGGTGCTGGCAGTTGTGGACAGGTCAAAGGCATTATTTTCAAGTGTATTTTATGTATCGACCCTTTTAATCTTCCCCACAATCATCCATGAAGTAGCTATTATTTTTACCATAACTATATAAAAATTGACACACAGAGAAGCTATGTAACTATGTCTGAGGTCTCATAGCTGGTCAATTGTAGAACAGAAATTTAGAACCAGATAACATGAGCTAGAGCCCTCTCTCTTAATCACTAAGCTGTAATGCCCATAATGAGCACAAGTGACTGCAACCATAACATTACCTTTATAGATTATCAAGAGTGTCATTTACTCTTTATGATGGTGCTCTTTGTTTTTCTTCCCTGAGGATTCTCCAGAGACCGATTATCTCCGCCTCCAGAACTTCCTTGAACAATAGCCAGCTAGAGATTTATCCACACAGTGGGAGAATGCTATTTTGCAAGATTTCCTGAACAGCTTAAGTAGAAGAGGCAGTGTGTCATTTGTATTTCTAAATGGGAGTTTGCGGAAATTTTAGGAGAGTCAACTTATAAAAACAACACGTATTAGGTTGGTACAAAAAGTAATTGCAGTTTTTGCCATTACTCTCAAAGGCAAAAACCACAATTACTGTTGCATCACCCAAAGACTTATTCTTACCATTAAAGAGGAGCCATGCTCTGGTTCCTTCCCTCTTGTCATCTGCCGTCTGTGCCTTCAAAGAAAACATGATCTAAAAAGTTGACCTATTTTGTAATGCAAGTCTTGGCTAAATACTCCAATCTGTTCTGTGTCAACATTCCCTTCTTAGAATTTTTGGGAAGAATTCCACTTTAATCCTTCAAATTATCTTCTGAAATTATTATGTTGGTGTCAGCTGATGGCAACATCCCCAAACAGACAGAGACAGAGGATCTATGAATCAGTCAACATTCATATTGTTTAAACGTTATGATTTTAGAATTTATATTCTACTCTGTCCACTAAAAATTTCAAGGAGAAAGATTCATGTGGAAAGTAGGGAAATTGAATACATACTTGTATGGTGATCTTAGATTTTTTTTTTTAGCCCTCACTAATATAGGTCAAAGTTATGTTTATACCTTATCACAAAATAATTTTATTTTACAGCAGTGGGAATGTTGAGTAAAAAATATTTTCTTTGATGACAAAGTTCATTAAGCCCATTGTTTTAAAGCCAAAAAACTGTACTATAAGCATTAGAAAATGGATGTAAATGTACACTCACACTTATTTCTTCTTTGTTTATACAATTAGCATTTTCTTCTCAACCTGAGCTGTCAAACAGAAAATATTTTCGTTAAAATAGGGTGAGTCTTGTAAGCATTTCTCTCCTAATAGGATCTGCTACCTTTTAACTTGGATTTTAATTTTCTTAATGAACCCATCTTTCCTTTCCTAACCAGGAATCTTAGACAAATCAGTTGATTTAAACTCAGGATACGAAACAGAGGATCATTGATTTTCTCCATTGGGAACTACTTTGCATTCCACCCTAGGTATTTTATTACTTCACAGAATTCACAGGGATTCAGAGAGTTGTTGATGTTGTTTGCAAGCAATCTCTGTTTAGTGTGGATAGGGATGCAATATGGTTGTATAAAGTCCCACTACTATTTAGCTTTAATTTAAAGAATGATAGAACAAAGGAAATATTCTGTTGAGTTCTTTAATAATATTGCTTGTGGGATAACTAGGAGAGGTCCTTGGGGCTCACCCTTGAAGTTGCCTCCTGAAACAATTTCAGTTTAGCTGACAGAATAAGCCCTGCAATGTTCAATATTCTGGGGAAGCTGCTTCAACTACTTTACATTGCTTGCATATCATTTAGGCCAACACGTCATTCACTTATTTGGGAAACAAATAATAATCCTTCTGTTTGTATACCCGATCCCATTTATCAATTTGTAAGACAGCAACAATCCAGCAATTTTCTAGGTGTAATCAGAAGGCTACAGCAGAAGTGTTAAATGGGGTTTCTCACCTTTCTAATGGTATAAAAATGCTCACACCTCAGGTTTTTAATAATCATCTATATTAAGCAAAAGTAAGTGAAGAATGGAGAAGTACTTTAAACAGGTGAAAAGTTATAGTAACATAATGCATCTAAAAAAATTAGGGTAGAGAAGATGGCTCAGATATCACCTCGTCATACCAAAAACAAAACTGAAACAAACAAACTAGTTATTTTCTCGATGAATCTCTGTTTGACTCTTCTAAGACTGGCATTATCACAAACACCTTGCCAAAGAGATAACTGCAAAGGAATGATTTCCATTCATTAATTGTAAAAACCTCTTTCCTGCATTCTAACATAAGCTTCCAAATGTTGAGTAGGCACGTCCATTTCTGAATTCTGTCTTCTATTTTTATTCAACATCTCCATCTCCTGCCCCTAAACAGCTTATGTTCCAGACTCTTCATATTAATTAAGGATACTATTCACCTGAATTCTACTTTCTTTTTCTTATCTCCTCGGTAACAATTCAGCAGCATGTCTTTTTGAGCTGCAGTTCCTAATATGGATTAAGTGTACTCCTCTTTCTGTTTCTGGCTTGCTTGGCTTCAATTACAAAAGAAAAAAGTCCTAAAATACAAATTGTATTTATTTAAGATAATTCTGAATGATAATGGAACTAGAGTTAGCAAGCAAAATGGCTTTTGCAGTGGCATAAACAAAATATAATAAGTCATTAGCATGGGAAATCTAAAAGACAATAAGACAATTTGGAGGTAGAAGTAACATGTTTGGGTAGCTGAATTTGGGGACTTGGAAGAGGAATAACTTATTAATGACATCTAGGCAGTATAAGCTATCACTGCTTAATCAGGCCAAAACAATATTGCACTGTGTATGCATATCATATTTACTTTAAATAAGTATTGGAATAGCTGGGAAAGTCTCCAAAATTTAAACCGCAATTAAAACTACTGTTTCTGAGTATCAGGACTTGTATATCCTCCAAGTTATTCAAAACACTCATGTGATTTTCTATGTTTGGAACAGTGTAAAGGCATTTCTCATTGATATCCTTGTAAGTCATATTCTGAACTTTATCCTAAAGCCCTCTTAGTTTATTTTATAAGGTAAATATCATCATTTGAAAGGCCCTTTATGAAATTAAGTACTGAAGCTTGACATCTTAAAAGTGACTTGCCAATATTAATTATAGCACTAGATCCATATTTACATTTGAAAGATAATTTTATAATTTGACAACACCTAAATAATTGTTTTATAATGCATCTTCATACGTATACTTTACTCTTTTGATCTTTTCATAGGGTACTTTTTATTTCTTCTGAATCTTTTGTTATCTCTCTTAACTCTCTGACCCAGAAGCCAAGATTCTTTAAGAGTTCTATGTAGGAATAAAAACCAAAGGGTTTAAAATAACGCTTTGAGGTATGTAAAACAAGGGATGAAATTGTAAGGCTATTAAACATTACAGCTAGGAAATCCAGGATTTTCTGAATCTTGTCCCTCAGACTACAATTATCACCCAGCATATGGTCTTCAAACATACTATTTTTCAGAAGCTGCAATTTCCACCAGATGATCTCAGGCTTGAGAATTATTAACTCAACCTATAGAACATTACTGTGCCTGACTTTACTATGTAACTTTGTCCTATAATACTTCAGGCCTAAATAGTTTCAAGCTCAAACAGATCATAAAGATATCTCTGTCTTTTAAAACTGAACATTCACCCAGCATTGAAGAGATAGAACCAGAGATAGATATAGAGCAAGAGATGAAAAGTTGAAATGTGGCGCCAACATCGCCACTACTAATTCCAAGTAGATCATGTGGAGGTTGGGGGTTGTGAGACATCTCAACATTTTTCCATGGAAGAGCAGTGTCTGGCCCTTATTATTCCATCCTGTAGAAGGGAGAAAAGGAAGAGAAAGTCACACCCATGAACCTTGTCCTTGTACTAAACAGTGATTCCATCCATTGAAAATGTGGGCCACACTTTGCTCTGTAATACAACCAGAGCAGTGCCCTCCTCCTCAGTGAGAAAACAGGATGCCTGTGGTCAGGGTGGTAAAAGCAAGTGAACAAAGACACCTCAAATGCTGATCATCTGACCCCACATCCCTCCAAAGTCAGGTTCTACATCTCATTTGACTACCTGTTGTTCATACCACCATTATTGCTAGGTTCATTAAGTGAGTTTTGGGAATGAAAAAGAGGTCTACAGAAAGACAGTGTTCATGGACTTGAATGTACCGATGATACTAATGTTGAACCACATAGAAGGCTAATATTAAACCCTGAACCATAAAATAAATTATTTTTTTATTTTGTCCCTTCCTCCTTGTTTTTACATTGTTTGTTATCAGAGTCCTACTTTAGGGAGAAATAACACAAACCAAACATTTTATATTTCTCTGTAGATAAATTTTTCTAGCTCATTGATAGAAATCTAGATTTCCCTTCTGACATATAAAATAGAAAGAACTTAAAACCTTTGAAACACATGTCAGCTCCTGAATGTTTCAGAACTGTGACATAGTTGTTGGTGCTAAACCGTGATTATTAAAAAGAATATCCTTTAGACTCCCTATAAAAACATCCTTGTCTGTCCCTTTTTTACATTTATTGCAGGCTATGGGTTGTTCCGATGATGAAGTGGGGTAAATATGAGAGAAGTTGGAGAGAATACTTTAATATTTGGGGCCGCTAAGGTATTTGTGAAAGTTTTCTTCTTTATATCTGTTAAAATAAGATAAATCTCACATCAATGTTTTTTTTTTTTTTCATTTCTCATGATGCCAATAAAATTTTCTAATATATTTAATGAAATGATAGTGACAAAGTGGTCTTTAAAAAAACTGGTGGATAGAAAGATAAAATTTTTCTTCCAAATAGCTTTTAATAGCAACAACAGCAGCAAAGAAAAGCAGTGAAATATTTGTTTTGTGAGAAGAGCATCTGCTAACTTCACTAACGCAGTAGAATAAAATCATATGTTTAACAATATCTGACTTCATACATCTAGAAGAAGTCTAGTTTTTAGGGGCATTATTTTGTTACTGTGGATAATTAATATTACTAAAGGGGATACTAGTACATACAAATAAATGAAGATAAACATATTTTCTTCTTCCCAAAATATTTCTTATATGTGTCTGTTTCTATTTATTCTATTTTTCATCTGTAAAAATGAGATCTCTTGGAAAATATTTTTACATATTTTAAAGAATATTTAGAACATTAAGTGCTTTATTGAAGTACATGCTATTTATACCATAAATCATATCAAAATAAAACTACTGCTTTACTCTTTTTGAGCTCAACACAACTATGTGATGCAAAAGGCCCAAATCTGAAGAAGTTGAAAACAGATTATAATTAGTTTTATCTATTTGTGACCAATGTTCTCACCTCAAGGGCTTCAAAATCTCAATTTAATCTTGAAAAACACAAGATAGAGATGTCTATTACGTAAGTTAATATGTTCCTGCTTTATAAAATCTAGTAATTTTATTTCCATGTTATTTCAAATCCTTGAAGTTAATTACCTTTGTTGATCCCACATGATTTCCAATACTTCATTTTTTAAGGTATTATAAAACATTCTGGAGGATGTGTTGCTTATTTTTGAGTAATAATTCCTCACAATAAAAAACTAAATCTATTAGTTCTCAAGCCTTACTTCCTTAAAGCATGTCTCTGAAAAAAAAGGAGAATATACTTTTCTGTCAAGTGATGATGTCTAATAAAGCTATTGATTTATCTATTTTGACAGAACTATTTGGAAAAAAAACAGGTTTTGTTGCAAACTGATAAACATAAAGCATTGTGAGTCATCTTACTGCAGGCACTGTGATCTCAGCATTCTAAGCTTGTGTTACCTAGGTTATTATTTATTTCTGTGTTTATATTATAGCATTTTAAATTATGGTCTCTAAAAACATTCTCAGCCAGAAAAAACAAAGTTCAAGTTAATAGCCCTTAATTTAAATTTAAAATATATACCAGTGTATATACTTGACAGAAAAATAATCTTCCAAGTAAAACCTTAGAAAAGCAAACCACAAAAGCATGATTCTTGGTGAAAAACTATCCACTGAGAGAAGACAGGAGACTGCTCTTTTTCCACATTTCTACAAAACACACTCTTTTCTCTTTTGGTTGGGACAGCTGAAGCTTTGGAGTACTTTCTTCTAATGAGTATGAGAAGTTATCTTTTCCAGCATCTGTTCCTATTTTGGTGTGCATTCCTATACCGCAGATGCTGGAAAGCTAATGCTTTATTTTCACAAATGAGGTGCACTTATTCAAAACTTGTATTGAGAGTGATTTTGGTAGGAAAAGAGAACATTGCATAGAAGCCATTCATTTTGTTGATATAGAACTGGAATAAATATTCATAGCAGACTTCTGATCCTAAGATCAAGGCTAAAGTGGTGCAATGAGGTAAGCAGCAATTGGAGAGCAGTTGTCTGATTCCCCAACTTCTTAAATGTGCTGGTGGTAGCAGCTTCCTCAGCAGACCAGTTCTGTGGTGTTTCCTGTGAATCAATGCTGGAGATTCAGAGAAGAGCCCCTTCTCCAACCCTTCAAAATGTTCATAAGTGCAATCACTGTATTAAATATTGTTGCACTTAAAATGTAGCAAATATTGTCTGATGCATGAACTAAAGTCTGAGTTGAAATAGAGCTAACATGGATGAGAATGGACAAAGAGCTGGAGTAAATCGAATCTGCTGCCTGTAGCAGAATGGCATTTAACAGTCTACCTTAGAGAATAATTTGAAAGTATCCTAAGTCTAGAACTCATTGTTCTTTACAGTAGTAAGTTTTATATAACAAATTATATCTGTATATACATATATATATATATATTCACCATATTATTAGAACAAAGGAGAAAAATTCCGTGATCATTTGTTAAACAAAAGAAAAAGAAAAAATGAAAAAACTCAACACCCAATCATGAGACAAACCGTCAGCTAACAAAAAATAGGAGGCGACATTCTGATAAGGGTTCTTCAGAAAAATCTACCAATCTTTGTGTAAGTTCTGATGATACTACATGATAAAAGATTAGATATTTTCCACATAAATTGAGGAAGAAGACAAGAATGTCCCATTTCATCATGCCCTTTCAAGACTGTACAGAAAGTCTGAAGTGTAGTAAAGCAATTAAAAGGAATAAACATCATGAAAATAAAAAAAAAAGTAAAACTTTTTTATTTGCAGATGACAAAATATGAATAGAAAATCTAGGTAATACACAACCAAAAGAGTAAGTCTAAAGGTGAATTTATCAAAGACATAGTGTAAAATATCAATATACAAAGTCATGTATAGCTCTATTTTCTAGCGCCAAACAATTGGAGAATGATTTTGAAAAAATAAGGTAGCATAATAATAAAAATAAAGTATTAAATATAAGTTTAACAAAAAATGTGGAAAACTCTAAACATAAAACTATAAAACATTCATGAGAGAAAATAAAATCTAAATAAAGAGATATATAATGCTAATAGATTGAAAGACAATGTTATGAAGATATCAATTCTCCCCAAACTGATCTGTATGTTTAATGCAATCTCATTCAAAATTTCAACTTTTAAAAATGGACATGTCTATTCTAAAAGTTATATAAAATGCTAAAAAGACATAGTCATTGAAACAATCTTTACTAAAGAAGAAAGTAATGGAAGTTGACTTGCCGTAAAGCTACAGTAATCAAAACAATGTAGTATGAAAATATGATGAGATAAATAGTTCAGTGGAGCAGAAGAGAGTTCATTAATAGACTCATGGATAAAAAGTCATTTGATTTTCAACAAAGTCATGTGACAATTTAATTTTAAAAAGAATGCCATTTCAACAAACGGTGCTGCAACATGAATAAAAAACAATGTACCTCAAACCCCAATGCTCAACATACAAAAGTTATACATTTTTTATGAAAAAATATTAAGGTAAAATCTTCACCACCTTGGGGTGGGCAAAGATTTTTTAGAGAGGACACACACAAAAAGTAATCATAAAATAAAAAACTGATAAATTGAACATTAAAACTTAAAGCATCTACTCACCGTTAAGAAAAGAAATTATTCACAATACATATGGACATAATAAAGGAACTGCTTCCAGAATATCTTTTAAAAACTGCAATGAAACAGTACTACAAAAGAGAAACAAGAGACAAATTTTTAAAAGAAGACAAGACTTTGATGACACTTCACAAAAAATATATTAGCAGTAAGTACATGAAAATGTGTTCAACATCATCAGACATCTGATGCTGTAGGTCGTTTTCCCCGAGAATTAGACTTTGAGGTGGAAGTCAAAATGTTACATGTTTAAAGGAGGGCTCTTTGGCTAAACACCTGTGGAAAAAGGAAAATAAGTCAGATTTCTCAGGGGAGGCATTAGGCAGCCATGCTTAGACAGCAAAAATCTCATGTGAATTCCCCATGAGTGGATCTGAAGCTGGAATGGTCCATCAGAGTTATCCCAAGTTGGAGCAAGAGGCTAGACCTTTGTACTCCTCCAGTGAACAGACTTCATTGGAAGAGGCCTGTTCCCAGGAACAACAAAAGACACACGGACTCACAGGAAGTAGCTCTCTTAAGTAGAAGACATTTCCCAGAGAGTGCAGTTCTGGGAAGTTGAGGACTGGGAGCAGATAACATTCACAACCGGGGACGTAAGTGCTTCATTTCTGAAGAGGAGAAATAGGGTAACACGTGGTATCATCCACTATTTACTCATTGTGCCTTTTAGTTCTACTTTTCGACATAAGCTCTGGGAGTAGTTCCACCTGGATTCCAATGGGCCTCTTTCCCTGGGGGGAACTTAGAAAAGGGAAGTAAATGAAGCAATCCCCCATCACAGCAGCTGTTCTCAAGGCTATAACTAAATATCATCATCTCCCTCTACCATACATTCTCTATTCTCCTCAACCTTAGCCAGTAATTCTGTTGGTCTAAGTGGCCTTCCTATATACCTGAGGGGTTTGAGCTTCCACTCACCTTGCTCTTCTATGGCTGTTTCTATTGCACTTGTCTTTTTATTGTTACCTACATGGGTCACTAGATCACATGGGGACCACATATATTCTTCTCTTCCCTCAACATTAACAGCAGTCTTAATTCTTCCTGATGATCACAGTCAATTATCCCTTCCATAATGCTGGCTTTCTTAACTTGCTTGCAAGCCCCTTGGCCCAAAAAGCTTAATTAAGTTCCTGGTTGGTGGCCATGACAGAAAGTTTACCGGTTCTCTTGTGTCTCCTGGTGTAAGTTTTCCCTTTTGGGGGAGTAAGAATGTTTATACCTACGGAGGTCGATGTTGTGAAGTTGGGAAAAGCAATTTCCTCAAATAGGACACTAGAGGCAACAGTCATCAGAGCTGCTCACACTCTGTCCCCTGGTTCCCAGACCCTGTATTTTATTATTTGAGGACTCTCCACTTTAGAATGGTAATTGATAGTGTACTCTTCATTCTGGAGGATAATCGTCCATGCTTGCAGTGTATCATCTCTAATCTGAATCTCAGCTTTGCATTCAATAGGCCATCTCATCACTCTCATAGGCTGTCAGCTTCTCTGAGATATAGGATGTAATTAGACCAGTGAACCTCAAGATCCTGTGCCCATTTCTGCATCTCCTTAGCTGTTCATTGGATTTCTTGTCCTGATCAATGTAATTCAATGTTAGACTCCTAAGTTAGTGGAACAAGCACACTGAGCACTTTCATAGGAGATGGTAACTGGGAACCTCTGGATAGAAAAGGGAAACCCATATTCAGAATTGTGCCAGTTTCAGTCAAAATAAATTGCTGCACCTTTCATGGCAAAAGGGGCCCCAGGGAGTAAACTTGCCAGCAAAAGGCTGGTAAATCCCTTCCAGTGGGATGCTGAATCAGTGATTATGTGTTGGGCTTATTTGCTGGGAAGTAAATATTTAACAGTGTCAGTATAGTTATCAGCTATGGTGAATGGGAGCCTGGCCTGTTGGGCCCATGTCTAGGCCCCATCTCTTCCACCATACCTACCATATTCAGACATCCATTATGTCGGCACAGGGGTAGCTGATGCAGAAGCTAGGCTAGGGCCACTAGCAGAATCATGCTGTTTAGTGTGTTATTGAATCCCTTCTGAGATGAATACTACCTAGTAGACAATGAGATGTTGTACATTGCATTCCTTGCCAGCAGATCAGTCCACACGCCTATAGTCCATACCTCCTTGCCTCTGATTTTCCAATCTTTTCTTTTCATGTCGCCAGACCAAACAACCAGAGCAATTGCTTTCACTCATGATTGTACTCTCAGCTGTCTACTCTTCTGCCCAAAATTGACAATCAAATTCACCATCCGTAATGCCTTTGAGGAGGATTTCCTCTTACTTCTGTCTTTCAGAACTACCCCTGAGTGGAACCAAAGTGCAACTTCAGTTTTTAGCTTGCACACACATAATGAACTGAACCATCTGTGAACCAAACTTTTTAAAATTTCCTTCTGTATTAGTCAGGGTTATCTAGAAGGACAGGATAAATAGGATAGATATATATATATAAGAGAGTTTATTAAGGAGTATTGACTCACACAATCACAAGGTGAAGTCCCACAATAGGCCGTCTGCAAACTAAGGAGCGAGGAAGCCAGTCCAAGCCCCAAAACCTCAAAAGTAGGGAAGCCGATGGTGCAGCCTTCAGTTTGTGGCTGAAGGCCCAAGAGCACCTGGCAAACCACTGGTATAGGTCCAAGAGTCCAAAAGCTGAAGAACTTGGAGTCTGACGTTCGAAGGCAGGAAGCATCCACCACGGGAGAAAGACGGAGGCCGGAAGACACAGCCTGTCTAGTCCTTCCACGTTCCACTGCCTGTTTTTATACTAACCACACTGGCAGTTGAGTAGATGGTGCCCACTCAGATCATGGGTGGGGCTGCCTCTCCTAGTCCACTAACTCAAATGTTAATCTCCTTTGGCAACACCCTCACAGACACACCCAGGAACAATACCCTGCATCCTTCAATCCAATCAAGTTGACACTCAATATTAACCATCACACCTTCCCTATCAGCTGGTCATAAGGGATGCGCATCCCATGTGGTCATAGGCATAAACTGAAGGGTGGATGTCTGGGTCACATGGGGATGCAACTGTTTTATTTCTTCCAGCCATGGTTATGTCTGAACTAAGATTAACAACTTCCATGTTACGATGGGTTGCTGCTGGGCCTCTCAATCTTGTGACTTGTTGAAGTTGACTGAATGCAGATCGAAATGGGCAATTATGGCCTCATGGTCATATCATGAACCATGGTCAGGCATTCCAATTCTCCACTGAGACTCAGCAGCATATCAGGTGCTTTTTTACAAAAGGCATATAATTTTTCACTAAAAATTACGCAGCCTTGCTTCAGAATCTGAGGAGTCTACATAGGGCTTGCTGTAAAACTACTCCTGCGTGTTTCTTCAGATACTGTTAATATTATAGGGTATTCTTCATGACAGTGTTTATATGAATCAAGTGGTACTGTTACATAAGCCAGAGCCTGAGACTGATTCAAAGCCTTTCTTGCTCTGGAAACCACTGAAGCTGGTGAATTGAAAGGCATTTCATTTCACTTTTTGTATGAGCCAGAACTGTAGTTCTGGTATGGATTAAGTTGTCTTAATGACCTAGCAGCATGTCAGGCATTGCATTTTCTTTACCATGTGGTAGAGCAAGATGCAAAAATCTGTCCTGTACTTTAGAAGAGATGTCGTGGTATACCAGAACTACTGGATCCTTAACTACTTAACCAAGTCTTTATGGTTCAACTCTCATTCTATGGAGAATATATTTCTTACCAAGGCCTTCAACCAACTTGACAATTTCTGCTCATCTAATTTTATTTTCTTGAGGTCATGAATATACTGGACTGGGATGATGATACCACTGACATCCACCACGATTTTTCTGGTCTTGTAGGGACAAGATTGGTGAACAAAATGGGAATATAATTGGGACCACACTCCTGCATTTTTAGGTATTTAAGGGTGGCACCAAACCCTGTAATTCCTCACAAGGATTGAATATGCTTTTGTTTGTTATCTTAGAGGGATAACTATTGAGTAAATGAGTTATTCTATTGATATCATTATAATTTTTTATGTCAATCAGGCTCAAAATTTGATACTACTCTTCCCCACATCTAATGAGTCACCAGATCTTCTAAACTAACTCTGAAAAATTCAAAACCCCTCCCCTTTGCTCAATCATTATTATTTTTTTTTTTAAAAAAAAACCTCTGCAATTATTAGTTTATTAGTATCGTCCAGGACTCAGATGTTCAGTATTCCTCCTGAAATTACATAAACCAATGCAAATGGAAAGAATCTAAGTCAAAATTATATAACAAAACAGCACTCCATCACAAAAGCATGTAAAATTACAAGAATGCTATTTTAAAATACTGGCACTTTAAGAAAATGATAATCTCGAAAACCACAAAATTGCCAAATTGTTCCCTAAACTGCTAAGCAGATAATGACTAATGAATGAGTTTGTTTTGTAAAGAAAAATCATTCAAATAAATTGAATAATTCATACTGAGATGCAAAGTTTAAGTGTCTTCTTTCCTCCTATCTACTTGGATTTATAAAAGGGCAAACCATAATATAGGAAAATATACCCTATTTTGAATGTGGCATCTTCATTTTAAAAGCTGACCCAATTAATTAAAAATACTTGTAATGGAAAGTCTTGTTTCCTGAGCAGTCCATATTGAGATAAATGGGAAAAGACATCTGCAGCCAGCATTTTCATAGTCTTCGCTGAGACTAATGTCAACAAAAAATTTAATATGGCAGTCTTGTATTTTAAGCTCATGCTTTTGGGGATACATTTTCAGGTCTTCTTTAATGTGGGAACTGCAAACTTTAACTGCCATTGCATGGTAATGGCAGTTAAAGAATAGAGTCCTCATGTAAAGGTTAGGACATATTTTTCTATTAGTCCTTCAAGGACAGACTTTCAAAATGTTTGATTCTAATAATCCCATGCTTTGAGTAGATTGATTACTCTTCAGTTTGTAAATGTAAGTGGGCTATGTGAAATTTCTTAACTGATCAAGATTTTGGATGTTCAGTTATGCATGAAAACTATCTCAATTTAACTTTACCCCTATTATGGTATGCAGGGTGTGTAGACAAAACTTATTATTAGCTAACTATATGAAAGGATAAACACTGTAATAATTCATGTGATTCAAAATGGGCAAAAGCAAAAGACTAACTTCTCCTCAAGAAGAAAAATTTCACACCTATGAAAAGGACAACAATATCAATTTAAAATAAATGTATTTACTTAGAAGCATTCAGAATGTTAACAAAACAGCTGCAACTTTTTTTTTCTTTTTTTGCAATTACAGAGTGGTATTCAGTTAATAGAACAACAATTATTTCGTATAAGCTGCATCAGAGACAACTGAAAATGAAAAAACTACCATCCTCATATATAACTAATTTGTGCTGTGCACCAACAAGAACCTGCTTTAAATTTCCATGCCAATTTACAACCCCCATACTGTACCAGGCAAGGTTAGTGGCTATTGAAAATACCACCAGGACAGGGCTATCTAAAGACATATTCGGTAGTGTGTTAACTATACAAAAAAAAGATACTGTGCAGTTTAAAAACAAATCTTACACAGCCTTACATTTCAATTTTTTTCTTTAAAAAGAGTGAGTTGTGTACAGGGGGGTTCAATGGTTTGTAGACAAGAAAAAAAACTGCGCTAGAACCAACTTATTCATCATCATCCTCTTCTTCATCTTCATCTTCATCTTCCTCCTCATCCTCTTCATCTTCTTCAACTTCCTCCTCTTCCTTCTTTTTCTTGCTTTTTTCAGCCTTGACAAACTCCCTTTTTTGCTGCATCAGGCTTTCCTTTAGGTCAATATGCAGCAATATCCTTTTTGTATCTTCCCTTCAGCTTCGCAGCCTTCTTTTCATAAGGCTACTTGTCATCTGCAGCAGTCTTATTCCACATCTCTCCCAGTTTCTTCGCAACATCACCAATGGACAGGCCAGGATGTTCTCCTTTGATTTTTGGGCGATACTCAGAGCAGAACAGGAAGAGGCCAAAGGAGGCCTCTTGGGTGCATTGGGATCCTTGAACTTCTTTTTTGTCTCCCCTTTGGGAAGGATATAGGTTTTCATTTCTCTTTCATAACGGGCCTGTCTGCCTTTGCCATATCTTCAAATTTTCCTTTCTCTTTAGCAGACATGGTCTTCCACCTCTCTGAGCACTTCTGAGAAAACTCTGAGAAGTTGACTGAAGCATCTGGGTGCTGCTTCTTGTGCTCCTCCCGACAAGTTAGCACAAAAAATGCATATGATGACATTTTGCCTCTCCGCTTCTTAGGATCTCCTTTGCCCATGTTTAGTTATTTTTCCTCAGCAAGGCACCGAGTCGCCCAGCGCCCGTCTGGCTCTCACTTGCCCCTGCACTATCACTATGGAGCTCAATGTACTGAAATGGCTGTCGCTCAATCATTATTATTATTGTACTAGTTCAGGTATTTATGTCTTTTTTTCTAGGTTATTATGTAAAACTTTTGTTTATATTCAAGCTCTTTCCAATCCAATTTATTATCTTAATGCAATATTCTTTTTTCAAAACCTTCCCCATACTCAAAAGATATTGGCTATTTGTAGTCTATAAAAACCTAGAGACTGTAAATTCCTCCACAGTTCATCTCTGTCATTAAGCCTGGATCTGCTCACCGAAATGCTTCAATCCTGGGATTATGGCTAGATATGTTAGTGGTGCCACATATTTGAGTTACCAGTGGTGAATCCTTACAGGTCTGCAGCAACCTCAATTCTTGCCTCCTCTGAAGAAAGAATTTGATGGAGGAGCATAAGACTGAAGAAGAGACCAAGGCAAGCTTTAGAGAAGGAGTGAAAGTTTATTAACAAGCTTTAGAGCAAAAATGAAAAGAAAGTAAAGTACATTTGGAAGACGGCCAAGTGGACATCTTGGAGGACAAGCGTGGGATTTGACCTTTTGACTTGGGGGTTTTAGATGTCAGCATACTTCCAGGATCTTGTGTCCCTTCTCCCCTGATTCTTCCCGTGGGGTGGGTTGTCCACATGTGCAATGGCCTTGTGGAGGGAATGCACATGTGGAGGGGAGCATGCACAGTGTGTTTAGTGGAGTTGTATGCATGTTCACTTGAGGCATTCTTCCATTGCCAGTGGAATGCCCCTGGAAGGTCACGTACCTGTTAAACTCCGCTATTTTACCTTTTAATGCACATGCTTGAGCACACCCACTCAACTCCTGGCATCTTATCCAGAAGCTGCTTATCACTAGTTTCAGGCCTTTTCTTTTTTTTCTTTTCTTTTTTTTTTTTTTTTTTGAGATAGAGTTTCACTCAGCTGCCCAGGATAGAGGGCAGTGATTTGATCTCGGCTCACTGCAAACACTGTCTCCAGGGTTCAAGTGATTCTCCCATCTCAACCTCCCTAGTAGCTTGGATTACAGGCAGCCGCCATCATGCCTGGCTAATTTTTGTATTTTAGTAGAGGCGGGGTTTCACCACATTGGCCAGACTGGTCTTGTCCTAACCTCAGGTGATCCGCCTGTCTCGGCCTCCCAAAATGCTAAGATTACAGAAGTGAGCCAGCACGCCTGGCCTGTTTCAGGTATTTTCTACCTATGGGGACAATGCCTTTCCTTGGTGCTGGCTGCAACCAGTTATTATTTGAGAGAGACAGTTAGCAACCGCCTGACTATCACCTGATGGGCACCTAACATTCCTAGTTGGTGGTGGGGGGGCGTCCCTTGCCTGACTACCTACTGTAACAGAGATCATGTATCTTTCTATGGTGAAAAATGACAGCTGAAAGTGAAATTTACATTTAGATCAATTTCAGCTCAATTCTAAAAAGATATTTTAGGGAAGTAGAAATACTTTATTCCAGAAGATATTATTTAGTTACGCAGAAGAACTTAAGGACACAGAGTGATACTATATATGGAATAATGGGAAGGGTTATTCTGCTTTCTGACAGAAGTTGAATTAGATTAACTGGAATATCTTTTTGAATTAAATGTCTGTGAAACTTTTGATAACATCTTAAAAATTCAAATTTTCCATTTTATACTTTAAGGAAATATTTAACTGTGCTCTTCTTAATGCTTCCAAAATGAAGTATTTTCACTCTCAACACCCTATGCTGGAGTTATTTAATTCAAACAGAAAGAAAAGAAAAGAAAGCCTCAGAATTCATAAGAATGCTGTGATGAGTGTGATAACATGTTATCTACAGCCTTTGAGCCCTTTGAAGATAAGCTGTTGAATAATGTCACTACATTATTATTACAGTTAGAATATAAATACAGGTTTAGCATCTTGTCAAGATAATACAACTATCAAAAGACTACAAAGTGAGAAATTCACTTGTGCAATTTTAAAGGAATGAGGCAAGATTCAAAAGATAAAATCAAACAAAAGATGCCGTATTTTATTATCTTTATATATCCTTTTCACAAAAATAAGTCATAAGAATATACATAAATAGATTAATTAATTTTAAATTTAAGTTTAGTTGCCTATTACTTTATGTGGGAGAGTATTTTGAGCAGTCCAAATGACCTTAATTGAAATAAAATTGTTCAACTGATTTATTTACATTTAGATGAATATCAGTTTTTAAACTGGACATTTCTCTAACATTTGTGTTAAAACTAAAAATTAGTCATAATTATTATGTCTCTATGTTTCAGTTAATTAAATATTATGATTACTATAAAAAAGAAATGATTTTAGTATTTTAGCATTATTGCCTTTAAAGCAATTTTTTCACAGTGTATAGTCCTTTGATGGAAGTCATTTGGGTTATTCCTCAAAACTAAACAATTGCTTAATTACCCCAAGGCACAGAATCCACACTACAATTTTAAAACATCAAAATGGGAAAAGTAATTAGTCTCTTGAGTATAATTAATCCGTCTACTAAGAATTGGGCCAAATTGTAGTTTAGTGTTCTCTAGAATTCAGAAGCCAATTTTAATTACACTGAAACGCTGAACTTGAAGCTTGTGGACTTTGGCTCTAAAAGTAAGTTAAATCTTTATATTTACTGTGGGCTTGACAAAACAGAGGACACATGGAAAGGAAGGTTTTACTTCCAAAGTGAGACATCTACAGCAAAACTTCAGGATTGTTTATTCTTCTTTTATAAGCTAGATATTGTTTAAGGACCATAGAGTGTTTGATAGGCATTTCATAAAGCAGATGCAGTTTCTTTCTACTGCACTTTCATTGACAAATATCAAGCACAGAGTTACTGGATATTAACACAGAGAAAAAGACATAAAAAACTAATAATTCTTACAGTAAATTTTAGAGAAAGAATGTTATTAGCAGCAGAAATGGTGCACTTAGCAAAATATCTATGCATCAAATGATTATTTCAGCAAATGATCACTTCAGCAAATGATCAACTCAACAAAACATTTGTTGGCTGTATTTACTTAATTTAGTAATGCAATGTTTTTAAGAATGCATGAATTTCTCATTAATTCACACTGTTGTAATATCTTTCAAAGGTTTCTACAGAGTTTTCAATTTGTAGTAGCAGTTTAAGAAATGTATTTGACAAAAGCTAAGGGCTATAGGAAAGTTTAAATTTCCTTTCAACGTATTTGGTATTCATAAAAGCCTATTTGTTTTCACCTGTGGCCTAAATTTAAGCATCACTTTACAGTGTTCAGTCTGTGCTAATATATTGTGAATCATTTGCAATATAATACTTATGTAATAAGCCATGTATCATTACCAAGATGCCTTCTACAATTTTTCAAGTAAGAAATTGTTTCTCATATCTATATCACTCAGAAGTGAAAATATACTGAGCTTCATTTATTTCTTATATATTACCTGTATTTCAAATTTTTAAAGAATTTCTAAGCAAAGCCTTCCTTTGCTCTTTTGCATGCATGGCTAATGTACATAGAATTAGAGATACAAATAGTGCTGCAAATTTAATTAATATAGTAATCCTTTCTAGGAAAATCCCTAAAAATAAACATAATAAAGATGGCAGGGGATATATCAAAAACAAACAAATATTTACTGAGGCATGTAGAGAAAATACAAACAAATGAAAGCCACATTCCTTTCCTGACTAGGAAGATGAAATGCAAACTTTACTTCCCTCTGTGATCATTGAAACACTTTATGTGAAAAATAACGTAAAACAAAGTCAAACTGGCATTGTGTATGAGAGTATTTATTCACTCGTGTATGGAGGTTCAGAAGAAAAGTGAAATTCAAGGTTGGCTTAATTTGTTGACTTAATTATGTCTAAAATCTATTTATTTTTAAATATTTTCTTACTGGCATGTTTTTAGCTTTATTCTAAAGCTAAAATTGACTTTTTTCCTGATTGCAAGTCAATTGCCAAAACCTCCCTGAGCTAGAATATTCCTCGTCCACATGGTGGGCAATTTGGGGCAGGGCATGGAGAGAGAAGAAGAGAGAAAGACAGCTGTATCTCCCTTACAAACTTCAAGCAAAAATCCTGAAATCCATTCTAATTGGCCAACCTTAAATTATGTGGCCAGTTCTTAACTAGTCACTACAATGAAGAAAGTGCCAGATGCTGATTAATTTAAGCCAATAAAGAGCTACCTTCGGAATGGAAACCAAATTTCTTGGCAAGTATTCAAGAATAATAATAGAAGTGAGGTTGGAAATAAAAATAAAATGCTCTACACACTTTCCAAATTAGTTGTTATTTACCACATAGGCATTTAAATTAAGTGGTGTTGGGAGAACTTGAGAAATTTGTTCTAATTTCATCTAGAAAAGTATCTCTAAATTCAAATGTTTATAAGGTCAAAGTAGTTAAACTAACAAAATCAAGTCAAATGAAAGTGCAAAGACAGGGTAAACCTGTTTTTTATTTCCTAACTTGGACATTATAAGAGTAATTATTAGTCTAGGTAAGAGTTACAACCTAGACCATCCCATGTAAATCTGAATATATATATATACACACACACACACACACGTATATGTGATATATATATAATATTATTATCCTGTCTCTCAAGAGCACTCTCTCAGCACGTGCCAATTATTGCCATATAAGAAATAGTCTCAGCATTGCTGGATTTTCTGATCTTTCAGTAGGAAAAAAAATCCAATTTTTATATGAATTATTCTAATTTTAAAATATTGCTTTAATTAAAAAATAGCTGGAAAATATTTGTTGTTTTTCAACCTCTGTTCTAGGAAGTAAATGAATAAAAATAGCTTTTGTTATTTGAAGAAAAAAGGCACAAAACTAAGTATATTGCCAAATATTAAAACACCTAAAAACCACAGTAATTGAAGCAGTGTGGTATTGATGTAAGAATAGGAAGATAAATTAATGAAAAATAAAACACAAGTCAGAAACAGAACCAACAATATGTAAGCATTCAGTATGGTCATCATACAAAAGTCATTTGCCCAGTACATTTTTTTGTCTCCATTTCCACAGTCACTACCCTGATCTCAGCCACCATCATTTCTCACCTGGATTCCTAATAAAGTCTCTGAGCTGCACTTTTTATCTACTCATATTACTCTTCAATCTATTCTACATATTATGGCTAGAGTTTTGAAAATTACAAACCTGAACTTACTATTTCTTTCTTAAAGTACATCAATAACTTTTCATTGTTTTAGTAGAAAGAAAAAATTTCTTCATGCCTGTTATGAAATTCACAGAATGGCCCTTACCTGCTCTTATACTTCAACTTGTCCAGCTCTCTCATCTGTAGGCTCTATTTTCAAGCCTGGTAAGTTTGAGATGCTTAATATACATATAAATCAGAGGTATTGAATAAAAAAAATGTTATATGCAAGTCGTGAGTTCAAGAAAGACTGTTAACCTAGATGCATAACCCTGAGAAACATTAGTGTTCTTATGTGCTTAAAGCAGTGAAACTGAGTTTACTTAAAGAATATACATAGATACAGAAGATTAGAACTCAAATATCTAAAGAAAACATGCTCTATAGCACAATGCAATAATACTATTCAGCCTTTTTAAAGAAGTAAATTCTGTCACTTGTGACAATATGGATAGAATTGAAGAACATTATGCTAAGTGAAATAAGCCAGGCACAGAAAAGTGAATACCACATGTTCTCACTTCTATGCAGAATCTAAAACAATTGAACTCATAGAAGCAGAGAGTAGGATGGTGGTTACAGTAGCTGCAGATTGAGAGAAATGGGGAAATGATGGCCAAATTGTAAAAAATACCAGAAACGAGGAATATATTTTTTAGTTCTATTACACAGCATGGTAAATATGGTTAATAATAGAGTACTACACATTTCAAAATTGCTGAGAGTAAATTTCTAATGCTCCCACTGCAAAAAGAAGTTAAGTATTTGAGATGATGGATATGCTAACCAACTTCACATAATAATTCACATTGTTTTTATGAAACATAGCATCACTTTGTACCCCATAAATGCATATCCTTATAAATTATCAATTTAGAATTAAAAAAATAAAATTATAAAATTGTAAAAGCAAATATAAAAAAAAAAGAAGTCAAAGTCCTGATTGCTGTAGCATCCAACATTCAGAGGTTAGAAAAATGAAAAAAGAAAAAGCAGAGTAAAGTGAGAAGAATTTCCCAGTAAAGCAGGAAAGAAACCAGTGTCATTTTTTGGAAAGAGATGAGGAATAAAAGAAGGTACAGTCCCTATCATATGTCAAGAAAAAGACATACATTTATGAAAATTGAAAATGACAAAAAAAGCTGTTGTATTCACAAAGTATGTTACTATCTATATAAAAAATCCAATGGAATCTAAAATTTTTGTAAATAATGCAGAAATCTAGCAAGTTAAATATGCAATGAATATACAAAAATCAATGTTTTTCTGTCTGTAACAATATTGAAAAAAACATAGTTTTGCAAGGATTCTACTTGACATAGTAACTCCTTTTTTTTTTCTCAATCTCAACTCAACTGACTCTTTCAACTCAATCTCTTTTTCTTTCCATGCTTTCTGTATGTGTATGGGTGTGTATCACAGGCATATCTCTGATAAAATGTGAGTATGGTCTTTATAGAGCAAATTACAAAATTGTATTGAGATATATTACATAGAAATGTATTGAAATATACCACATTGATGTGGTATATAGAAATGTTAATATCTTTGAAACTATCAATTATCTTCAATTACTCTATACATTCACAATATTCTAAACAAAATCTCAGTAGTTGTGAAGTATTTGGAGGAACTTGACAAGCATAACTTAAAACATATGTAGAAATGAAAAAAAAACTAAGAATAGCCAAAAATTTGCAACACTGGCTTCAGTAAAAGTATTAAACCAATATAGTGTTGGAATAAAAATCACAGATATGTGTTTATGGAATTTTTATAGATGACAGAATTGGCATTTCAGTTCAGAAAAGGATGGAGTAGTATTTAATAATTTGTAATATAATACTTATCAATGGTGGGATTGGGAATAGATCTCTATGTTGATATCAAAATAAATTCCTCATGCATTAAGCACTTAAATGTAAAGAGAAACATTTTAGAACTCTCAAAAGAAACCATACAAGAATATATTATTTTCTCACAATAGTTTAAAATACATTAAACAAGACCAAAAAACACAGTACATAAAATATTGCTAATTCATGTACATTCATATTCAGAGTACTGTTCTTTAAATCGTAAGAAAAAATTATCACAAACTAGGAAGGACATATAGAAGAAATAGAAGCACAAAGTGTTAATACACCAAATATATAAAGAAAAACAACAGAAACTCCATGGGATAATATGTCAAAGATATCAACTGGCCATAAATAAATAAAGACAGCCTGTGACCAACAAATATATGAAAATATGAAGAATCTCACTAGTAAGAGCTCAATAAGAACTCTAAATTTTACTTTCATTAGTTTGACAGAAGGTAAAAAGTGTATCAATATCAGGCGTTTATAGACATGGAGCAACAAGAAACACCACCTGGCTTTGCTAGGAAATTAATTATATAAAACCAAACTGAGAATAATTTGCCCCTATTGTACAGAAAAATGCATATTTACTGTAAGACTCAATAATTTTACTCTTAATTATAAACTCTAGGGAAACTCTTGCACACAAACACAAAGAAACATACATAAGAATGTTCTTAGAATTTCTGGTTGTAAAACAAAAGAAAATGGAGGGCTGGGTGCTGTGGCTCACTCCTGTAATCCCAGCACCTTGGAGATGGAGGCAGAAGGATTGCTTGAGCCCAGGAGCTCGAGACCAGCCTAGGCAACAAAGTGAAACTTCATCTCTACAAAAAAAAAAAAAAAAAAAAAAAAAAAAAAAATTCAATTAGCCAAGTGTGGTGGCTTGTGCCTGTGCTCCCAGTGAATCAGGAGGCTGAAGCAGGAGGACTGCTTGAAACCAGGAGAGTGAGGTTGCTGTGAGCTTGTGTTCAAATAAGAGATGCTGGCAAGGTTGTGGAGAAAAGGGAACACTTATACACTGTTGATAGGTGTGTAAATTAGTTCAACCACTCTGGAAAGCAGTACAGTGATTCCTCAAAGAGCTAAAAGCAGAGCTACCACCCAACTCAGGAATCCCATCACTGGGTATACCCAGAGGATACATAAATCATTCTACCATAAAGACTCACGCATGCAAATGCTTCACTGCGGCACTATTCACAAGAGTAGACATGGAATCAAACTAAATGCTCATCAATGACAGACGAGATATTTTAAAATGTGGTACATACACACCATGGACTATGATACAGTCATATAAAAGCAAAAAATCGGCTGGGCATGGTGGCTCACGCCTATAATCCTAGCACTTTGGGAGGCCGAGGCAGGCAGATTGCTTGTGCTCCAGAGTTCGAGATCAGCCTGGGTAACATGGTGAAACCCTATCTGTACTAAAATACAAAAAATTAGCCAGGCGTGGAAGCGTGAACCAGCAGTCCCAGCTACTCAGGAAGCTAAGGCAGGAGAATTGCTTGAAACCAGGAGGCAGAGGTTGCCGTGAGCCGAGATCGCCCCACTGCACTCCAGCCTCGGCAACAGAGCAAGACCCCATCTCAGGGAAAAAAAAAAAAGAGAGAGAAAGAAAAGAAAAAGATCATGTCTTTTGGAGGAACAGGATTAAGCTGGAGGCTATTATTCTTAGCAAACTAACACAGGAACAGAAAACCAAATACCACATGTTCTCACTTAAAAGTGGGAACTAAATGATGAGAACACATGGACACATAGAGGGGAACAGTAGACGTTGAAGCCTACTTGAGGGTGGAGGGTGGGAGGAGGGAAAACTGCAGAAAACGTAACTATTGAGTACCAGGTTAAGTACTTGCATGATGAAATAATCTGTACAACAAACCCTGTGACGCGAGTTAACCTATATAATAAACCTGCACGAGTACACCCAAAACTAAAATAAATGTTTTTAAAAAAGGAAGTAGTCTAAATGTCTGTGATCACACACACAAAAAGATTTTACTATATTCATGCAATGGAATCCTATATACCAGATAAAGGAAATGAACTAAAGTTACATTTATCACACTATCAAGGTAATAAACATATCCATCACCTCCAAAAGTTTCCTTGTTGTGTCTCTTTGTATTTGTATGGTGTTTTAATATAATACAACAATCCAGCAATTGTACTCCTGGGTATCTATTTCAACAAAACGAAAATTTATGTCCATACAAAAACCTGTACATGAATGTTCATAATGGCTTTATTTGTAATAGCCAAAAGTTGAGAACAATCCTAACGTCCTTCAGTGGGTGAATGAATAAAAGTACATAAATATCTATAATATAGACAACTAGTCAGCAATTAAAAGGAAGGAGTTAGTGATATACTCTTCTACTTGCATGTATTTCAAGCGCATTATGCTGAGTGAAGAAAGTCAACCATGAAAAGTTACACACTGTATATTTCCATTTATTTAATATTATCAAAATGACAAAATTATAGTGATGAAGCTAGGAGTATGAATTTTCTTTGTGTTGATAGAATGGTTCTGTGTCCTGATTGTGGTGGTGGTTATATGGATCTATATCTATCTATCCATCTGACAAAAAAAAAAAAAAATGTATCATGCTATAAACAAAAAACAAAATGAAACAGGTATATGTAAAACTGGTGAAATCTGAAGAAAGTCTGTAGTTTACTTAACAGTATAGTATCAGCATGAGTGTCCTGCTTTGGATAATGTTCTATGCTTACGTAAGATGTTATTATTGGAGAGAGTTGAGTAGAAGGTACAACGATAAGCTCTGTAATATGATTGCAGCTGGCTGTGAGTCTTAAACTGTTTCAAGATAAAAAGTTAAGCAAAACGTGTATACTCTTCTCCTTATTTATCTTATCATGCAAAAAAGGGCTTAACCAAGTATACAGAAATCACTTTTTTCCTTCTAAGGAAGCCTGAGCACCTTTCACAAAAACACATTTAAATACTAACTACTTCAATACATAGTTCTTCGTGTAGTCATGCAGCAGTCTTTAGCAACATAAGACTTTTTTCAAATTGCCACTAACAGAAAATTATTATTAGTGTGACTTTGCCTCCTGAAGGAACATAAACTCACACACACACCCACAGCAGGAACAGACAAGCCTGCTGGGTTTTCAAGCACTGTGATGTAGTGAAGTGAGAGAAAGGCAGCATGAAGGAAACAGGGAGGATGTAGAAGGAGCCTCACTCTAATACATCACTGGTTTAATTCTCTTCTCCCATTATGCATATTTAGCCTGTTATAAATGTTAGTGATTTTTGATAATGGTAAATCTATGCAGAGTAAGCTCCATCTGCATTTTAAATCCCCAATAAAATATATAAACTCCCTGTATATATTTATTTATATCCATTTAAAATGCTGAAACTCCCACTTCCATTCATTAGCTGTTTTGTTGTCCTCACAAAAATCATGGGGAGAAAACATTTAATTAGTATTTCACCTTAAATGAATAGAATGGATAAGAAACCAATTAGTCTTTGGATAATAAAAAGTCTAATTAGCCACCAAGTATTCAACAAAAATCTTCATTACTTTCCTTTCCATAACTTAGGCAGCATGCAAGGATCAGATCAGAGTCCCAGGAGTGCCTAATCTAATCCTTCTCCTGCCTCTAATGTATTGCTAAAAGCATAAACAAATCACTTTATTGAGAGATTAAAACATTTAGCAAATATACCTGAGGGTAGCAGTGCTTTGAATGTGTGGGATGTGATTGGGAACTCCGGAAAACAAGCTTACTCTTAACATAGTCTAATAGCAGTCACTTTAATGTGACGAACAAGGTGTCAAGAAACGAACACTAACAGTATCCCACGGAACCTGAAAGTGTGTGTATTTGTTTGTGAGCACGTGCACACGTGAGTGTAGTGAGAGTTCAACCAGGGAAGACTCAACTTTAAGGACAGAAACAGAGGACACCACTATTAACTAAGATTTGAGCATTCTAAAATTGACAGTTAAAGCATGTAGGAGGGGGATATCTATTTAAATATGTAGAACCTAAGTGTTTAGCTCCATTCACCATCCCTCCTTGCCTCGTTCTAGATGAATTTGGCAATTTGTCCATTTTGTTACACTGATGAGAGATCCCCACTGCTCTGGTGAGCTTCCACATGTCAGTGGAAGAAAAACGAGAGTCCTCGGCCCCATCGGCAGGTGAATCTACAAGTGAAAATATTAGGAAGAATAAAGCAATTCTCATTCTCCACAACGGAATATAGTACAGACAGACCTCAACTTACAGTGGTTGAATACAGGATTTTTCAGCTTTACAATGGTGTGAAAGCAATACACATACAATGGAAACCATACTTCAAGTACCCATACAACAATTCTGTTCTTCACTTTCAGTAAAGTATTCAATAAATTACATGTGTTAGTCAACACTTTATTATAAAAATAGGCTTTGTGTTATACTATTTTGCTCAACTCTTGTTCCTGTTGCTCTGAGCACATTTAAGGTAGGCTAGGCTCAACTATGATGTTTGGTAGTGTAGGTATATTAAATGCAGTTCTGACATATTTTCAACTTACTGATATATGTGTGACCCCATCGTAAGTTGTGAGGCATCTGTACTCTCCTGAGGATGGAGAGCAGCTTCCTGAAGTCTCCTACTTAAGGTATATCTACAATAGAGGGTGACAGGAAACACTCTTCCCCACGCACTAAAATGTAAAGAAATAAAATATAAGCAGCATTGAGACCATTAACATTCTTCAGGCATCACATTTGCAATGGTGAGCTGCTTACCAGATTTTTCATATTTCAGAATTGAGAGTTTTCATAATAGCTTCCATGAGCACTGTTTGCATTTAGAAAGCAAGAAGATTATAATCTTTAAATCCTATGTCAAGTAGCTTAACCTCTTTGAGAATCAATTTTTTATTAGCAAAATAGGAATAATAATAGTACCTTGTATAATTACTTGTTATGTGTCTACATTTTACGAGGAATAGTATCTCATCATTAGCAGCCAGGTCCTTAAATGGGGTTAAAGTCACCCAGCTCACAGAGTAATAGAAATTGCGTGAATCCTGTGGTGCTCAAGACATCTAAAGAATATTAAATATCCAAGTCTAGCCTAAACTGGGAGTGTTCACAAGCACTTGATATGAGTCCCCAGCTTACATTCCAGTATTTTCTAGTGACTTTGCAATTCTGTCCCTCTGCCCCTGCTATCATAATCATTTTTGTATCTTCTAAACTGAACTAAAGAGGAATGAAGAAAAGTGTTGAGTGTTTTTCTTCAGAAGACAGGCATATGCTAGTCTATAACACGCACTAAACACTGACTACAGACTTCCTGTGGCCCTATGCCCTTCGTAAATATGAGATGTGAGAAGTATGTTCTTCCCCTTCCTTCTATGTAGCTTTTAGGTAACAATCACAAATTTCAGAGAAAAATGCCATCTGACTCTCCAACCATCAGTTGAATAGACGAGTCATTTTTCTAAGAGCTTTGGGAAAGCAGAATGAAATGCTGGAGGAGGCTGAGAGGAGAATCAAAAGGACTAATCCCTGATTTAACTCAATTTCTGATTGAATGTAGGCCTAGTGAGTATTTGATTCCTAATATTAATATATAAAATAATATTAATATGTGCCAGAGCTTAGAGGTAGTAGTGATCAATAAATAATATTTTCCATATATGTATGTGTGTACACTCATACATACATACAAATTTTCAGTAAAATTAAATATACATTTCAGTGTTACTTTCGGATAGACTCCTAAAGATCAAAAAATTGCCAAGTGTGTGCCCTATTAGGATATTCAAAACTCTCTGGTTAGTATATAATTTTTCATATTATAATTTCATGACATCAAATTTCACAATCTCCCAGATTTTTCAGGAAGGAGGCAATCTAGAATTTCTTCTATCATATTCAAAGAATTGTCTCTAAAGTTATGTCACATAGAAAAGTCTCTCAACATGTAAGAAAATAATGTTTTTAATGTTTTTCTACATACATGGTAAGGTTTCAACAATGATTCACCCATTCTGGGATTTTTTTTTTTTTTTTGATGCTTTATAGTTTCCTTAGGATTATATCCTAAATCATTCCCTCTTGTCCATAGAACGTCTTCCCTTTTCAGTTCTAGCAGTGATGCAATATCAATGCTACTATTATCACAAATTATTTTTTAAAAATAACCTGCACCATGACATGGACATTTTTATGGGATTCTTACACATATCTTTTAGGCAAAAGAAGGCTATGACTATTTTTTAAAATTAAATTGTATCTTCAGGAAATATTTATGTCTCATCCATATATTCAGAAAACTGCAGAGACATATTCTGATATTAATTATTAAAAGTATGTAAGTCAGCTACACTTATATTTACTAAATTATGGATAATGCTAATCTATTCCATCCAGAAAACTGTGAACTTTTAGCAGTTTCTTAACGGGATTACTTATAGCCCAGATTAATTTATTCTGCTGAATATTCTATGTTTTGGTAGCTTAACTTTCAGCATGTTGCCTGTATTATTCCGTACTCACTCTGGTAATACATACTCCAAGACTGGATAATTTATTAAAAAAAAAAAAAAAAAAAGAGGTTTAATAGACTCGTAGTTCTGCATGGATGGGGAGGCCTCACAATCATGGCAGAAGGCTAAGGAGAATCAGAGGCATGTCTTACAAGGTGGCAGGCAACAGTGTGTGTGCAGAGGAACTGCCTTTTATAAAACCATCAGATCTCATGAGACTTATTCACCATCATGAGAACAGCAAGGGAAAGACCCGCCCCCAGCATTCCATTATCTCTCACCAGGTCCCTCCCATGACCTATGGGGATTATAGGAGCTACAATTCAAGATGAGATTTGGGTGGGGACATAGCCAAACCATAAAATTGCCATATATGAGAAACTCCTAAAGACAAATTAATAAAAGTACACTATTTTTCTCAAATTCATCTTTTTTCTTTCAAAATCACTGATCATTTGGGAAAAACAAAAATAATTATTTAATATTAATAAAGCAACATCACATATTAAAAGCATATAATCAAGTAGTGGGAATAGTTTTTGGACTGTGGGCTTTCAATTCAGAAAGATGTGAATTTGCATCCCAATTTGTTTCATTCACTAGCTGAATAAACAGGAGCAAATAACTAAACTTTCTCAACCTTAGTTTCTTCATCTCTAAAATGGAGATACTGAGTCTACCAGGCTCAAAGTAATATTGTGAAAAGAAAATTTTAAAATATTTGAAAAAGTCTTGAAATCTTGAAACATTTTTGAAACACATTGTTAGAACACATTAAGGAATTACTTTCGCTGCTACTGTTGAAACCGACCCAATAGTCCCACAGACAGTGTTTTTGTATAAACATAAAAATTGACCCTTGTGGTTTTAAAGCTTGAAACTTACATTTGTTTTATCTGAGTTTATTCTTCAGGTTAGGACCCCCAGGTCTATCAAAAATATCAAAGAGCCAAAACTGACCAGATCATCACATCCAGACAATGAGATGCCAGTCCCTTCATTCACCACGATTGCATCCTTACCCCTCCAAGTTCCTATTTTCCTACATATCATTATATTTCTCCCCTGCTATATAAACCCCTGATTTCATTGAGTCACAGAGATGGACTTCAGACTATTCTTCCAACTCCTTGGCTGCAGCTCCCAATTAAAGCCTTCTTCCTTGGTAATAATCGTCTCAGTGTTTGTCTTTGTGGGCAGCAAGCAGCGCAATGTAGACAGAATCCCTGGTGTTTTGGTAACACTATTAGTATCGATCAATAATTCTTATTATACTGTGATCTATGGTTAGTAAATGTTCTTAATATTCCTCAGTCAAACTTACTTTCTTCCACTTGACGATATATTACAGAGATCATTCCATTTTCCTGAGTAGAGACAGTCATCAATTCCTTTTTTCACCTGTATAGTTTTCATTGCATTATGTGGATTTGCTATAGTGAATTCATCTAATTCCTTCTGAGGGGCGCTCATGTTATTTCCAAGCTTCTGTTAATACAAACATTGTCACAATGAGAAATTCATGCATATGCTAATTAATTTTTTGTAACCCTATCTTTTTTGATAATTTTACAGAAGTAGGATTGCTCATTGTCAGTATAAATGTATATGTGATTTTCCTAAATATTCTAAATTTGCTGTCATCTTGGGTTGATAATTTTGCATTACTACAAGCACTGTATGAGAGTGATGGGGTCTCCAAAGTCTTACCACAAAGTATGTTGTCAAACTTTTGAATTTGTATCAATGTGATTGTGGAGAAATTGTATCTGAAGTTTATTTAACTTGCACTTATTTATTTAATTGCCTAATTTCTTATTATGCAGGATGTTATGCACCTTTCATTTTATGCCCTGCTTATATATTTCCTGTGAAATATATGTTTCTATATTTTGCCTTTCTATCATGTTGTTACATTTTTCTCTCAATTTTTAGAATCTTTTCATGTATAAGGGCAGTTATAGATACTGCAAATAGCTTTCCTCATTTTCCATTTTACTCTGGTGATGTTTATTTGCATGTCATTATTTTACATTTTTACACAGTAAAAATTAACCATTTTGAATGCCACAGGATTTTTTTTTACCTTTAGATTTTGATTCATGGTTAAGAACATCTTTCCTACTGACAGTTATAAAGAAATTTATCTATCTATTATTGTTTCACTTGCTACTTTTCTACAACTTCACCTTTTTATTTAGATCCCTGATTTTTTGAAAATTCATTTTAATGTGTGACATAAGGAAATGATCCAATTTTTTCTTTTTCCAAACTACTTTCACATTAACCAAATATCATTTACTTAATAATTTTTTGTTCTTTTTGCTTTGAGAAAGTATTTTTATCATATACTAAATTTACATGTGCCCTTCTCTTTAATTGCTGATTTTTCTATTTTGTTCTTTTCCTTCTATAGTTTATTTCTGTAAAAATATCACACTGTTTTAATTAGAGACTTGCAATAGGTTTTAATAACTTTTAAGACTATTTCAAATGTATTGCTCTTATATTTAGGGTGCTTGTAGGATTATGCTTGTTTATTTACTTTTCCTATGTCCTCTTATTTTAAAAACAGCTAGCCTAGATGCAGAAAAAGAAAAAAAAAAAACTTGTTTCTTTCAGGAGTTTAAAATTATTAGATAATGTTACCATATTTATTATAATTTTTATACCTAGATATAACATTGTTGATTCTATAACTGTGATTATTTGCACATTTAAAATTATTAGATAATGTTACCATATTTTTAAAATTTTTATGCCTAGGTATGTTATCAGTTTGTTGATATTGTAAATGTGCTCTTTTCCTCCATGATAACTTTAATCTACTTATTTTTACATAAGGTTTATAATTTTATTTATTTATTTATTTACTTAATTTATTTATTTTTATGTATTTATTTATTTTGAGACAGTCTCCCTCTGTTGCCCAGACTGGAGTGCAGTGGTGTGATCTCGGCTCACTGCAACCTCTGCCTTCTGGGTTCAAGCAATTTTCTGCCTCAGCCTCCCGAGTAGCTGGGATTACAGGTGCCCGGCACCATACCCAGCTATCTGTTTTTTTTTTTTTTGTATTTATAGTAGAGACAGGGTTTCACCATTTTGGCCAGGCTGGTCTTGAACACCTGACCTCGTGATACACCTGCCTTGACCTCCCAAAGTCCTGGGATTACAGGCATGAGCCACCGTGCCGGGCCTGTTTATAATTTCATATATTAAATTAATTCTCCAAATGAATTAAATTATCTTAGGTTTTCAGTCTGTTTTGTAGCTAAACATTATATCATGTGCAATAATTTTACATGCCCCTTTTATATTCTTATGCCTCTTGTCTAATTACTGTGACTCATCCCATCACATGTTACAAAGTAGTGATTGTGGGCATGCTTTTCTTCCTTGCTGTAACAGGAATACCTGTGCTCATTTCTCCACTATGTAGGATAGGATTCTGGCTAGAGTATGTGTGTGTGTGTGTCTGTGTGTGCGAAATACATTTTTAAATATCTATGGGAAAGACTATACAATTTTTGCTTTTTGTTTTTGTGTTTTTTAGATCTGTCAACAGGGTGAATTATCTTAGAGTCAGTATTAGGGCTCTCTAGAAAAAAGAGTATGAGGCAGTAATTAAAATGCTAACACTTCACTTGAAAGCGGAAAACCCAAAAGATGCTAAGGGAGTGATGAAACAAAAAATGAAATGAGGTTAAGGGAGAAAGGATGCAATTGGATGTGGTGTATTGCAACACAAGCTACTGCTCCAGGAAGTATCAGGAACAATAATAGAAACTGCAGGTCCTCTATCAAGTCCATTCACTGGGCACAGGGGATATCTGTGGAAAGCCTGAAAGGAAAAATCTCGCATCTGTGTAACCCACAGGTGGGATCATTTATCCACTCAGTTCCTTCTCTCCTCAAGTATCTCAGTGGTTAAGGTCTCCCCATTAGGAGGTTGATCACCCCACATTGCAGGATGCATAATCAATTTCTAAGAGACTGGTCAGAAGCCAGATCCTGTGCTCTGCAATAGATAATTTTATCCAAGTCTGGATGTGTCAGGATAACTCAGCTCAAATAAGGCTGAGCGTTTTCAGGTTGAGAGATATGCAAGAGTTAGACTTCATCTTAGACTCTATTTAGCTAGGAGGGCTCCATGAGGGTGCCGAAAATGGCAGTAGTTATGCATGGGAAGTATTAAAATTCTCAGAATGAACAAGTTGCTGAGGAAATTCTAGGACGCACACAAAGTTGGATTCCTGTGTTATATTAGTCTGTTTTCACACTGCTATGAAGACATACCAGAGACTGGGTAATTTAACAAGAAAAGAGCGTTAATGACACAGTTCTGCATGGCTGGGAGGCCTCAGGAAACATACAATCATGGTGGAAGGCGAAACAGGCACGTCTTACGTGGCAGCCACTGAGAGAAGTGAGTGAGAATAATAGAAACAACAGACACTTACACAATCATCAGATCTCGTGAGAACTCACTCACCATCATGAGAATAGCATGGGGGAAACCGCTCCCATGATCCAATCACCTCCCCTCAAGTTCCTCCCTCAACACATGGGGATAGTAATTCAAGATGACGTTTGGGTGGGGATACAAAGCTAAACTATATCATATGTGTGGTTGACCTTTGAACAATGGTGGGGTTAGAAGCACCAACCCATGCCCAACCAAAATCTGTGTGTAACATTTGACTCCCCAAAATCTTAACTGATAGGCTACTATTTACCAGAAGCCTTACCAATTACATAGTCACACATATTTTGTATGTTACATGTATCATATACTGTATTCTTACACTAAAGTAAGTTAGAGAAAAGATAATGTTATTAAGAAAATCACAAGGAAGATAAAATATATTTACAGTACTATATTGTATTATGTTATCTGCTTACAAGATGAATTAACTCTCTGAAATGGCAGGTAACTGCAGCTACAGACATCAATCTATAGTTTCAATCAAGAGATTCAACTTTTTTATGTAATGTTAGGATGTTTCTCGGCTTCTTGGGAGCACTTTCAGCATCATTAATGGCACTTCCTATAGGTCCCGTGGTGTTATTCAAAGTTTACACTATTGCATTAAACATTATGTAAAATACATGAGAAATATAAGAGATCCCTTTTCACTGAGATATACAATTTACCAGAGAAATGAACTGCTCATGCAGAGATGATTAGCATCATACAGCATTTTAAGGGGATACTTGCAAACACTTGACCTCACTCCAATAGTAACAGAAGGTTGTTATGAAATTATTACAGTAGTATAGTATGTACGACAGTTAATTTTATAGTTGTGATTTAGTAATGCATTTTTACATTTGTTTACACTTATCTCAAGCATGAATGGCACCATATGCATGCAAGCGTGTGCATGACTGTAAGTGTGTGCATGACTGTATTGATGAATTTTAACTTTTAATAGTAGATGTGTGTATATTTTATGGTAGTAAATAATAAAATATATTGGTATCTATATATATTTTATGCATTCATAACAGGCATTTTTCTTCATTTTTTTCAATATTTTTAGGCTATGTGGCTCGTCTGCAAGTTTTTCAAATTGTTGCAAATCTCCAAAAATTTCCAATATATCTATTGAAAAAATCTGTGTATTAGTGGACACATGCAGTTCAAACCAATGTTGTTCAAGTGTCAACTCTAATTTACTTCTTGGTCTTCTTAGCTATATTTGTATATTCCTGTTAATTATATCTGGTTTCTATAGCAAAACACTGTCAACCTAAAATAATAAAAAGGCTCAAAATCTAGTTCAAAGAGTTTATTCAAGTGCAAAACGTGAGGATGGCTGTCTAGGAAACATGATCGCCAAAGAATGCTAACCACTGCTCCTAGTAAAAATTGTTTATATATGCAAAAACTGGTGCTGAACAGGATTACAACATTCTGCATTCAAAGGCTAACATACAGATATAAGATTTGATTGGCTTCTATTGAGTACACTTTAAAGAGACGGCTTAACATACTATTGTAAAGTGGTAACAATCAGAAGGGTCTCTATTTCCAACATAATTCAGTCTAGGTTTAGATGAAGAATAAGGAGTCCAGTTAATGTACAACATCTCAACACAAAAGTCAGGAAGCAATGGTCATGCACCAGGGAAGATAAACACCCATGTTACATAACTCAGTTTCCAGGGCTCAATTTTTCCCCTTGGCATAATAAATTTGGAAGGTCCTGAAATTTTCTTTTCTTTTCACAATATGGTCATCTGTTTTTTTCCTTCACGAGAATAAACACAAACTCATGCCTTCTCTAGAATGAAAGGCACTAGTCCAATCAGTTGCAGCGTATCCTTTGGAAAGTGCACAACAATGAACTCAATGAACACTGAAAGTTTTAGTAAAGTAACATAGGGTAGCTGCCTTGAATATACTTGCAGTAGAACTCCAACTACAGTGACAAAGATGAACCAAGGACCCCAGCTACAGTGCTTGAAATCCATGATGGCATTTGCAACAAAACCAAGCTTCCTATAGGCTGACCATAACCAGTAACTGAACCCCAGAGGAATGGTAAGTAAGGTATACCTATTCCTGGGAAACATGGGACTCCTTTGCAAGACAGCTTTGGCTTAAGTGCTCTGCGATAGAATCACCATTCTTTAAACTATAAGGCAATCCAGGGGTCTTTCACCAACCTTTGCTCCCTCTCCTTCACTCACAGCTAGACTTCTATCAAGTCTAGTGCTTCTCTCAAAGAAAAAATTCACTGGACAGACTTAATTAATCAAAGAAGACTTTTTTTTTTTTTTTTTCCCCCAAGATTATTGCAATGGGAAAGAGAGATGGAATTCAACTCCTCTGAAAGAAAAGCTGGGAGAGCTATTTAGCTCTGGGGTGAGCTAGTGGAAAAGTGCTGGAGGACATTAGGAAGAGGTTGGTTAATGTGATTAGGCATCTGTGTTTGCTAATTGGCCCTTATTATGGTCAGACTTCTACCCTAGCACAGACACTGCGAGAGACAGTGACACTATGTTTCTTGATGATTATATTTCAAAGAGCTGGTTCCCAGGTATTTGAGGAAGACATTCCTCGGTTTTAGAACTGGCAAGAGGCTGGGAGAAGATTTACATTACAAAAAGACAGAGGAAGCATTTACAATTTTAAGCTTTCTAAAGTAAATTTTTAAGAAAATGGAGGACAGGGACCTATAGTCAGGAAGAAAGATGTTTAAAGTGTAGCGAAGCTGAGGGGAATGTTTAGGCTGTCTTGGTCATTTCTTCCAACCTTCTCGGGTTAACTCTATATTTTCTCTCACAGAGGCATTCCCCCAATAAAATCTTTACCTGCTACATCTCGGAAGACCAAGACTAGCTCCATTGATACCAGGAGTAGCCCAAGAATGCAAGTGGTAATTTGGGGATGGCTCACTCCTTTCCCTCTCAGAGAAGATGCCATTCTGGCACAAGATGATGACTCATTGTTACAGCTTTTGACAGTGTGACCTGGAAAAATGTCCAGGGGCAGGAAATGCTGCAGCAGGTGCAAAAATGCAGGCACCTAGAAAACATGAGGAGAGAGGGAATGCCTAAAAAGACAGCAACGTTGGCTGGTTACTACTAAATTGTAATGACACTCTGTAGAGGTATAGTGAAATAGTGAGTGATATTAACAAGCATTTAATAATTACATGTGAGTTTAGGTGATAGGTTAGAAAAAAATATATTTCGCCCTCTTTTTGGGCTTAACTTTGGTATACTTTCATCTTGTTGGAATATACTCAGATCATGTTCATACATTTTTTTTTCCTTGTAATATCTATGTTTTGAGTTCTATCATTAACCTTTCTACCCCAGTTGTATATTAGACTGGTTTCCCTAAACTCCTTGCAGTTGGGTCATGTGTAGTAGGTAAAGATAAGTTATAGTAGTTTTTCCAATTTCATGACTCCATAAATCTCTCCTCTGTCAAAGCTGCTGTATTTTCAAAAATGTGCCACTTGCTTAGGCAATTCCCTGTCTTTCAGAAATAGAAAGTCTTATGAAAACTTTCTGTTTTTACTCTTAAATTGTCCATGCTTTAAAGCCTTACATCTCAAAATGGTGTCATCTTTAAAAATTTGTAAATATATTCTACTAGCCTCTTAAATCTAAAAGCCTATAAAATCTGCCTTTTATAGACATCTGTCCATTCCACTCACTCAGTGTATGAACTCTTTTTTTTTTTTTTTTTTTGAGATGGAGTTTCGCTTTTGTTGCCCAAGTTGGAGTGCAATGGCGCAATCTTGGCTCACTGCAACCTCCACCTCCTGGGTTCAAGCAATTCTCCTGCCTCAGCCTCCCAAGTAGCTGGGATTAGACATATACTACCACATCTGGCTAATTTTGTATTTTTAGTAGAGATGAGGTTTCTAAATGTTGGTCAGGCTGGTCTCGAACTCCCGACCTCAGGTGATCCACCCGCCTCGGCCTCCCAAAGTGCTTGGATTTCAGGCATGAGCCACCATGCCTGACTGAACTCTTTTGTTTTAATCTCAGAGATTCTCAGTTTTTATATGTTGCCCAGTTATTCTTGTTTTCTAGCAGGGGTTTTTTTTTGTTTGTTTTTGGGTTTTTTTCCAGGTCAAAATTCTAAAAGAGATTTTTAAAAGTCCTTCTAAAAGGGACTATACGTTGAATATTTCTGAGGCTATAGCAAGCATAGACTGGTTCAAAACTGTTTAAATTTTCTCATGGGCTGCTAAGTGATTAAGTGAAGTCTGATAGCACTCATCAGACACTGGAACATATAAGGGTTTCTCAGAGTTCCTGGTTTACCACCTAAGTTCTCATTCATTAAGAAGCACTGCTTTGGCTGGTAAGAACTCTCGGTAATTTCTGCATTCCTCTGCTGATAGGACACTCCACACTTCTCTGTACAACTATTGTTACACAGCCAATGGTCTTGATGCCAATGGATGCATTGAGTGTTGTTGTTGTTGTTTATTTTTGTTTGTTTCTGTCTTTTTGTTTTTGTTCTCAGTCGATCTCTATTAATTTGATGGAAGGTTTGTAGAGATTCACAAAAATGTGTAGTGATTACATATTCTTGACAACAGAATTTCTTTAACTTATTTGGAATTGAAGTGATTTAATTCAAAAATATGCTGAAATTTAATTAGTTAATAGTGTTATTTTGGAATTTGCCTAATTGGAATATGGGTTGCCATCAAAGAGGAGCATAAGAGCTCATGTATGATGCACAACATTCTGAAATCACAAGCATTTATCTTTCTGAAAGTATTCCTTATAAATGACAGAACAAAAATACAGGTTACTTTAATAAAAGAACAACAACTCAAATGATGGTTAACAGCAAGAATAAAGCCAAAAGGAATTAAAATTTTATGTCCAAGGTGTTGAAACCAAATGACCATTAAAAAGTTATAAATTCTAGGAATGTCTTCAAAAATGAAGGTGAAAAATAAAATGATCCATCATGATTTGATGAACCTACATAGAAAACTCTGTATAAGAACAGCAGAAAATCCATCATTTTCCAAGTGTCCATGGTACATTGATATGATAGGTCATATTTTAGGTCATAAAACAAATTTAAAACAGTTAAAATCATACAGAGTATGTTACCTGACTATAATGAATTGAAAACTAGAAATTAGTAATAGAAAGATAGTAAAATCTCTGAACATGTAGAAATTAAGTAGCACACTTCTAAATAATTTATGGGTCAAAGAGAAAAGTTCAAAGTAAATTTTAAAAAAAGATCTTACGTAATTTTATACCATGCTGAAGTATAAAAATGGAATTGCTGTATGGGTACTAGAAGTATGGTTTCTACTCAATGTGTATAGCTTCTGTACTATTGTAAAGTTGAGAAATCATAAATTATGTATCATAAGTTGGGGGACGTCTGTACCTGGATAAGCTAAAAGCACAAGAATGAGAAAACATAGACTATGCTAATACAGTAGCCACTAGCCAAACATGGCTGTTGAACATTTGAAATCTTCATTAGGACAAATACAGATGTCCTAGCAGTGTAAAACACTCTGAGGGTATCTAAGATTTAGGAAGAAAAAGTTATGTAAATGTATTGCTAAAACTAAAGATCAATCACAAAAGGATATTTATCAAGTATTGGAAAAATTAGACAATGTAATCATCTATCAACTATGATTAAAAAAGAAATCATAAGGCAAATTTAAAAGTATTTTGGACATTGGCCTAGATGCATAATTTATGACTAAGACCTCAAAAGCAAATGTAACAAAAACAAACATGGAAAAATGGATTAATTAAACCAATTAAACCAAACAGTTTCTGCACAGCAGAAGAAACTATCAACAGAATAAACAGACAACCTGCAGAATGGGAGAAAGTATTTGCAAATTATGCATCTGACAAAGGACTTATATCCAGAATCTATAAAGAACTCAAACTGGTAAGAAAAACACACATAACCCCATTAAAAATTAGGCAAAAAACATGAACAGACTTTTCTCAAAGGCAGACATACAAGCCGCCAACAAACATGAAAAAAAAAATGCTCAACATAACTAATCATCAGAAAAATGCAAATCAAAGCCACAATGAGATACTATTTCACGCCAGTCAGAATAGCTATTATTAAAAAGGCAAAAAATAAGAGGTTGGTGAAGAAGCTGACAAAACGGAATGCTTATACACTGTTGGTGAGAATGTAAATTAGTTCAATCCCTGTGGAAAGCAGTTTGGAGCATTCTCAGAGAACCAAAAATAGAACTACCATTCTACCTCGCAATTCAACTTCTGGATATCTACCCAAAGGAAAAGAAAGCATTATATCGAAAGGATACCTGTGCTCGTATGTTTATTATATAACATAGCACTATTCACAATAGCAAAGTCATGGAATCAACTGAAGTGTCCACCAGCAATTGCTTGGATAAAGAAAATATTGTATGTCGCACCATGGAATACTACTCAGTCATTAAAAAAGAAAATGAAGTTATGTCCTTGGCAGCAACGTGGCTGGGGCTGGAGCCCATCATCCTAACTGAAATAACTAAGAAATAGAAATTCAAATATTGGGCTGGCTGTGGCAGTTCACGCCTGTAATCTCAGCACTTTGGGAGGGCGAGGTGAGTGGATCACCTTATGGCAGGAGGTCAAGACCAGTCTGGCCAACATCACTGGTATTAGTCCATTTTCACACTGCTGATAAAGACATACTTGAGACCAGACAATTTACAAAAGAAAGAAGTTTATCAGACTTACAGTTCCACATGTCTGGGGAGGCCTCACAACATGGTGAAGGTTAAAGGCAAGGAGGAGCAAGTCTTACATGGATGGTAGCAGGCCAAAAGAGCTTATGCAGGGAAACTCACATTTTTAAAACCATCAGATCTTGTGAGACTCATTCCCTATCACTAGAACAGTGCAGAAAAGACCTAACTCCATGATTCAATCACCTCCCACCAGGTTCCTCCCACGACATGTGGGAACTGTGAGAGCTTACAATTCAAGATGAGATTTGTGAGGGCACACAGCCAAACCATGTCAATGGAGAACCCCTGCCCCAACTAAAAATACAAAAAATTAGCCGGACATGGTGGCACATGCCTGTAATCCCAGCCACTCAGGAGGCTGAGGCATTAGAACTGCTTTAACCTGGGAGGCAGAGGTTGCAGTGAGCAGAGATTGTGCCTGGGTGACAGAGAGACACTCTGTCTCAAAAAAAAAAAAAAAAAAAAATTCTCACTTATAAGTGAGAGCTAAACAATTGGTATACACAGACATAGAAATTATAAACCCTGGAGACTCCATAAGAGGAGAGAGTGAATGGGAGATGAATGTTCGAAAATTACCTACTGAGCATAATGTTCACTATTTGGGTGATGACTTCACTGGAAGCCCAAACCTCACAATTATGCAATATATCCATGTAACAAACCTGCCCATGAACGCCCAAATCTAAAATACAATTTAAAAGCAAATAATAAAAGTATTTTGAACTGAATAAAAGGCAAAGTATCCTAAAAATATGTATATGTTTTAGTTTCCCGGTACCATTGAAACAAGTAACACACACTGGGTGACTTAAAACAATGGAAATTTATTGTCTGGCAGGTCTGGAAACTGGAATCTTTAATGAAGCCCCTGTGAAAACTAAGAGGCAACCTACCGAATAGGAGAAAATATTTGCAAAATCTATGTCTGAAGAACTTGTGTGCAGAATATACAATAAACACTTAAAATTCACTTTTGTAAAGACAACACTTTTTATAAATGGATAAAATATTTAAATATACATCACACCTAAGAAGATATACAAGTTGCAAACAAGCACATAACAAGATGCACAGTGGCAGTCATTCATCATTTGAAAAAAGAAAACTTTTTCAAAATGTTATATGATTGAATACATGCCAGAATGGCTAAAAGTAAAATGACTGGAAATACTTAGTGTTAATGAGGCTATAGAGCAACTGGAGATTTTATACATTTCTAAAAAGAATTTAATTTTTTTTTTTTTTTTTTTTTTGAGACGGAGTTTCGCTCTTTTGGCCCAGGCTGGAGTGCAGTGGCGTGATCTCAGCTCACAGCAATCTCTGCCTCCCAGGTTCAAGCCATTGTCCTGCCTCAACCTCCACAGTAGCTGGGATTACAGGCATGCACCACCACGCCCGGCTAATTTTGTATTTTTAGTAGAGAAAGGGTTTCTCCATGTTGGTCAGGCTAGTCTTGAACTCTGGACCTCAGATGATCTGCTGGCCTCGGCCTCCAAAAGTGCTGGGATTACAGGCATTAGCCACTACGCCTGGCCAAGAATTAAAAATTTTAAAAACAATTAGAATGTACCATTTAAAGTTAAACGTACACTTACCATATGACCCGTCATTCCCACTCTTAAGTATTTATACATATGTTCGAAGATTTGTGTTTACATGTTCAATGCAATTTTATTTAGCCAAAAATAGGAATAACAAAAATGTTTGTTACCGCTTAAATTGCTTTCTTTCAAAATAGTTATGTAGAAACCCTAACCTTCAGTACCTCAAGAATAAGATCTTATTTGGAAATATGGTCTTTGCACATGTAGTAAAATTAAGATGTGAACATTAGAGTGGGCTTTAATTCCATATAACTGACGTTCTTATAAAAATGGAAAATTTGGAGACAGATATGCACACTGAGAGAATGCTATGGGAACATAAAAGCAGAGATTGGGATGATACGTCTGCAAGCCAAGAAAGCTGAAGATTACCAGAAAACCACTGGAAGCAAGGAAAAAGGCTTGAAACATTTATCCCTCACAGAATTCAGAAGGAATCAACCCTGTCAACACCTGGATCTCATAATTCTAGCCTTCAGAACTGTAAAACAGTAAATTTCTGTTGCTTAAGCTACCCAGTTTGTGATGCTTTGTTAAAGCAGCAATAGGAATTTAATAAATTTGTCAGTTTTGAATACATTCAAAATTTGTGGTATGTCCATTCAATGGAAAATTACTCATTAATAAAACAAAATTCTGACTGGGCGCCGTGGCTCACGCCTGTAATCCCAACACTTTGGGAGGCTGAGGCGGATGGATCATGAGATCAGGAGATTGAGACCACCCAGGCTAACACGGTGAAACTCCGTCTCTACTAAAAATACAAAAAAATTAGCCAGGCATGGTGGTGGGCGCCTGTAGTCCCAGCTACTCGGGAGGCTGAGGCAGGAGAATGGCGTGAACCCCGGGGGTGGAGCTTGCAGTGAGCAGAGACCTCGCTACTGCACTCCAGCCTGGGAGACAGCAAGACTCTGTCTCAAAAAAAAAAAAAAAAAAAAGATTCTGACACAAAAAGGATGAATCACAAAAACTGCTACATAAAAAATAATACAATACAAAAATTAAACACTATACACTATATACAGTATGATTCAATTTATATAAAAATATAGAAGATGTAAAACTATAGTGCCAGAAAGCAGATCAGTAGTTGCTAACAGCTAGGATGGGAGAGAGGATTGACTGACGCCAAAGGTTATGAGGGGAAATTTGAGGTGATGGAATGTTCTCTATTGTAAGTATGGTGATGCTTACCCAGCTATACACATTTGTGAGAACTCTTTAATCATACACTCAAAATTAATGAATTTTATCTATGTAACTGATGTTAGAAAGACAAATATAATTAATATTATGACGGTGAGAACTAATGGCTAAGAATTGGAAGATTAGTAAAACCAAAGAGCACCAGACAGCACATAATGTGATTCCATTATAATATGGTAATATAAATAAAATTAAATTAAACAACCCAGTATTCAAATATACTTTCTACAAGAAGGAAAAAACTAAAGTTAGAAATTTGATGAATGATTTAAACAACTAACCAAGGTGGAAGAGAGGGATAGTGATCTAGAAGATAAATCTGAAGAAATTATCTAGATTGCAACACAGAGTGATAAAAGTGATAAGAATATGGAAAATATGAGAGAGAAACAAATGAGAGAGCCAATAAGAGAGACTAGGAGCAAAAAAGCTTTTTTAAAGTTTTAGCATACATCTTTACATTTTTTATACATCTGGGCATGAGTATAAAGTAGAATGACTATGAATATTTTCTGTACTCACTGATAGACAAGCTGTGGAATATGAAAGAAAGCAAAAGGTTAAAAATGCTCCATATTTTTGAAGTAAGGAAAAAACATTTGAAAAACGTACCACATATTGAATTATAAAACAATTCTCAAAAAATTTAAAATTTATATAACACAGATCACATTCTTTGAAAATAACATAATGAATTCAGAAATTAATAACAAAATGTAAATAAAATGTTTCTGAAAATTTTTTAAAACCTGAAATCTTATGTACCCATTTAAGAAAAAAAGTCAGGAAAAATAAAACTAAACGTAATTATTTTAAAAAAAAAAAAACACTTAGGAAAAGTCCTACAGTACAGTTAATGTACTACTTGAATGGGAATGTACACAGTATAAATAAATGTTAAGTTAGAAAGAAAGGCATTGCTGAATATTAAAGAGCAATCTAAGAAGTCAGTAAAAGAATTTCAGAGTAACACTGAAGATTGAAGAAAGATGGGCAGGGACACAGATTGAAACCCCCACTGCATTGCTACAACACACACACGGGAGGATCTCACCTCCCCTCCACCACATCACTGTTGCTGTTGTGAGTGCACACCCCTCAACAAGCTGCCATTGCCAGCATAAATGTGAACATGGAGGCCAACAGTCCCATGCCAGGCAGCATGTTGCCCTCATGTTGACATTGCCTAGGTGTATATGGATACATGAATGGCAGTGGCCCCACCACCAACTCCACACCACCAATGCAGCTGGTCCAAATGCACAGAGGCTGACAGCTCCGTGCTTGACAGTTCCCTGCCCCCATGCCAACACCACTGCCAATACAAACATGCACACAGATGCCAGTGGCCCTGCCCTCTGCCCCACACCACCGCTACCACCACTTCAAACAAATGCACAGACATGAGCAGTCCCACGTCTGCCACCACCCCATCCCAGCTAACAATGATGCACCCTCCCATGCTGCCACGGCTGCTGGCACGTGTGAACCAGAATGGATGCCATTGCCACCACCCTGACAGCAACTTCAAAGATTGAAGGAATATCAGCCCACACAGATGAGAAAAAAACAGAACAGAACTCTTGCAACTCAAAAAACCAGAACATTCTTATCCCCAAACAACCACACTAGTTCCCCATCAATGGTTATTAACCATGCTGAAGTGGCTGAAATGATAGAAATAGAATTCAGAATATGAATAGGAATGAAGATCATCAAAATTCAAGTGAAAGTCAAAACCCAATCCAATAATTCTAAAGAATACAATAAAATGATATGGAAGATGAAAGAAAAAAATGGCCATCTTAAGAAAGAACCAAAGTGATCTGACAAGGCTGAAAAACTCACATCAAGAATTTCAGAATAAAATTACAATATTAACAGCAGAATCAACCAAGCTGAGGAAAGAATCTCAGAGCTTAAAGAGTAGTTCTCCAAAATAACTCACTCAGCTCAGAAAAGAAAAAAGATTAAAGAAGAATGAACAAACCTCTGAGAAATATGGGATTATGTAAAGAGACCAAATCTATGACTCATGGGTATCCCTAAAGACAGGGACAGAAAGCAAGCAACTTAGAACACATATTTCAAGATATTATCCATGAAAAGTTCTCCAGCCTCACTAGAGACCAAAATTTAAATTCAGGAAATGCAGAGGACCCCTGAAAAATACTACACAAGGAGACCACCCTGAAGACACATAGTTGTCAGATTCTCCAAAGTTGAAATGAAAGAAAATCTGCCAAAGGCAGCTAGAGAGAAGGGTCAGGTAACCTACAATGGGAATTCCATCAGGCTAAAAGCCAATGTTTCAACAGAAACCCTATACACCAGAAGAGATTGGATACCTACATCCAGCATTCTTAAAGAAAATAAATTTCAACCAAGAATTTCATATCCAGCCAAACTAAGCTTCATAAGTGAAGAAGAAATAAGATCCTTTTTGGACAAGCAAATGCTAAGGGAACTTGTTACCACCAGACATGCCTTACAAGAAGTTTTGAAGGGAGTGCTAAATATGAAAAGGAAAGACCATTATCAGCAACTACAAAAAAACACTTAAGCACACAGACCATTGACACTATAAAACAACTACACAAACAATGTCAACCAGCTAACAACATGATGACAGGATCAAATTCACATATATCAATATTAACCTTGAATGTAAATGGCCTAAATACCCCAATTAAAAGGCACAGAATGACAATTTGCATAAAGAAACAAGACCCATGGTATGCTTCCTTCAAAGAGTCATCTCACATGCAATGACACGCATAAGTCCAAAGTAAAGGGATGGAGAAAAATCTACCAAGCAAATGGAAAACAGTGATTGTTCTTCTAATTGCAGACAAAACAGACTTTAAACCAACAAAGAACGGTACTACATAATGGGAAAGGATCCAGTTGAACAAGAAGACCTAACTGTCCTAAATATATATGCACCCAACACAGGAGCACCCAGATCTATAAAACAAGTTCTTAAGAGACCTACAAAGAAACTTAGATAACCACATGACAATAGTCGGGGACTTCAACAGCACACTGACAGTATTAGACATATCACTAAGGCAGAAAACCAACAAAGCTATTCGGGACCTGAGTGCAATACTTGACCAAATGGACCAATGAGCTGAAGGGACTCTTCAGCTCATCTGTACATGGCACATACTCTAAAATTGACCACACAATTGTCCTTAAAAACAATCCTTAGCAAATTCAAAAAATTAAAAAAAAAAAAACAAAATTACATCAACTACACTCTCAGACCACAGCACAATAAAAATAGAAATCAACACTAAGAAAATTATTAAAGACCATACAATTACAAGAAAATTAAACAATCTGATCCTGAACTACTTTTGAGTGAAATAATGAAATTGAGGCAGAAATATAAAAATTATTTGAAACTAATGAGAACAAAGGCACAACATACAATGGTCTCTGGGACACAGCCAAACCAGTGTTAAGAGGGAAGAGTATAGCACTAAATACCCACATTGAAATGTTAGAAAGATCTCAAATTAACAACTTAACATTACACCTAGAAGAACTAGAGAAACAAGAGAAAACCAACTCCAAAGCTAGCAGAAGACAAGAAATAACCATAATCAGAGCTGAACTGAAGGAAATTGACAGGAAAAAACATGGGAAAGATCACCAAATCTGGAAGGTGATTGTTTGAAAGAATAAATAAGATAGGTAGACCACTCACTAGACTAATAAAAAAAAGAGAAAAGATCCAAATAAACACAACCAGATGTGATAAAGGGGACCTTACCACTGAGAGCTGGGCAAATGTCAGACTACCAGCTGCAGAAAGGAGCTACCCACTCCAGGGTCTCCTCTCTGCTGAGAGCTGAACACTCACCGGGACACCCTGCCTGCAGAAAGGATCTACCCAGTGCAGGTATCCTCTGAGCTGTTTGGTCGCTCAATAAAGCTCCTCTTCACCTTGTTCACCCTCCAGTAGTCCACATACCTCATTCTTCCTGGATGCAGGACAAGAACTCGGGATCTGCCGAATGGCAGGGCTAAAAGAGTTGTAACACAAACAGGGCTGAAACATGCCCCTTGCTCACCACATTGCAGGTGACAAAAACGAGAGAAGAAATAAGGAGAGAAGAGCTGTGGTCTTTCAGGGAGCCCAGACCTAGGAGCTCCCTGAACCAAGGGTGTGAGACCCTCTTTGGGGCTCTGTGGTTCCTGGAATCTCCAAGCTTCCAGGCATCACTGCATTCCTTGGTGCCAGCTGTTGAAGCTGCTTGGCATACAACCTGCTCCAACTGCAGCCTCATAGGGAGCCAGCACTAGGGCCAGTGCCTGGAGCTGCCCACCCCACTGCAGCCAGCATGCCTGGTTGTGCACAATGGCTGGACCCCACACTCACTTGCTCACACAACCCTTACCACTCTGCTCACCCTTGGCTGGCATGGGATTCAGGCCAGTAGTGTGAACTGAGCACAGCCTTCCAGACCAAATGGGCAGAACAAGCCCAGCAGACCCAAGCAAAACTTGGGCAAAGGTGTGACTAGCCTCAGGGGTTTCCAGCCAGAAATGCATCACCCCAAGGATCTGTGACAATATGTAGAAGGCTCAAGCCAGACCCCTTCTTTACACCATATACAAAAAAATTTTTTTTTTTAATTTATTTATTATTATTATACTGTAAGTTGTAGGGTACATGTGCATAACGTGCAGGTTTGTTACATACGTATACTTGTGCCTTGTTGGTGTGCTGCACCCATCAACTCGTCATTTACATCAGGTATAACTCCCAATGCAATCCCTCCCCCCTCCCCCCTCCCCATGATAGGCCCCGGTGTGTGATGTTCCCCTTCCTGAGTCCAAGTGATCTCATTGTTCAGTTCCCACCTATGAGTGAGAACATGCGGTGTTTGGTTTTCTGTTCTTGTGATAGTTTGCTAAGAATGATGGATTCCAGCTGCATCCATGTCCCTACAAAGGACACAAACTCATCCTTTTTTATGGCTGCATAGTATTCCATGGTGTCATATACAAAAATTAACTCAAGATTGATTAAACGCTTAAATGCAAAACTTAAAACCACAAAAACCCTGGAAGATACCCAGGAAATACCATTCTGGACATAAGGCCCGGCAAAAATTTCGTGATGAAGATGCCAAAAGCAATTACAACAAAAACAGAAATTGAAAAATGGTTCTAATTTAACTAAAGATCTTCTGCACAGCAAAATAAATTGTCAACAAACAGACAACCTACAAATGGGAGAAAGTATTTGCAAACTATGAATCCAACAAAGTTCTAATACCCAGAATCTATAAGAAACATAAACAGATTAATAAGCAAAAAACAAATAACTCCATTAAAAAGTAAGCAAAGAATACGAACAGACACTTTTCAAAGGAAGGCATTCATGTGGCCAACAAACATATGAAAAAATTCTCAATCTCACTAATTATTGGAGAAATGCAAATCAAAACCCCAATGAGAAAACATCTCACATAGGTCAGAATGACTGTTATTAATGTCAAAAAATAACACATGCTGCCAAAGTTGTGGAAAAAAGGGAATGTTTATACACTGCTGGTGGGAATATAAGTCAGTTCAGCCATTGCAGAATGCAGTTGGGTGATTTCTCAAAGTACTTACAACAGAATTACCATTCAATCCAGCTGTCTCATTGTTGAGTATCTACCCAAAGAAATATAAATCCTTTTACCATAAAAACAGATTTATGTGTATGTTTATTGCAATACTATTCACAATAGCAAAGATATAAAATCAGCCTAAATGCCCATCAATGGTAATTGGATTAAAAATGTTGTGCATACATATATACTACAGAATACTATGCAGTCATAAGAAAGAATGAGATCTTCTCCTTTGCAGCAGCGTGGATACAGCTGGAGGCCATTATTCTAACTGAACAGAAAACCAAATACTGTTTGTCCTCACTTATAAGTGGGAACTAAACATTGAGTACATTTGGACACAAAGAAGGGAACTACAGACAACAGAGCCTACTTGGGTGGAGGGTGGGAGGAGGGTGAAGATTGAAAACTATCTGTTGGGCATAAAATAATCTGTGCACCAAACCCCTGTGACATGCAATTTACCTATATAACAAAAACCTGCACATATACCGCTGAACCTAAAAGTTGAAAAAAGCAGATGTTTTAAAAAAGAAGACATAAAAATCACCAACAGACATATGAAAAAATGTTCAAATCACTAATCATGAGATAAATGCAAATCAAAATCACAACACTTAAAATGGCTGTGACTCAGAAGACAAAAAATAAAGATATTGACAAGAATGCAGAGAAAAGAGAGCTCTTTATAATGCTGCTGGTAGGAATGTAAGCTAGTATAATCCCTGTGGAAAATAGTATGAAGATTTCTCAAAGAACTAAAAATAGAACTACCATGTGATCCAAACATTCCCTCTATGGGTTACCTACCCAAAGGAGAAGAAATCTTTATATCAAATGATGCCTGAACTTGTATGTTTATTGCAGCACTATTCATAATAGCAAAGATATGTAATGAACCTAAGTGTCCATTAGTGGATGACTGGATAGGGAAAAATGTGGTAAATATATATACCATGTAATACTATTCAGCTGTAAAAAAAAAAAAAAAAAAAAATCAAGTCTTTTGCAGCAACATGGTTGGAACTTGAAGCCACTGTTTTAAGTGAAACAAGTCAGACACAGAGCAATAGTTCATGATCCCATTTATAAGTAGGAGCTAAATAATGTGTACACATGGGTGTAGCATGGAGTGATAGACAATAGTGTCTCAGTTGAAATGACACCAATAGACTGACAAATTTCTGGCAAGACTCATTGGGGTGGACAAGGGAGATAAGAGAGGAGGAGTAAGAGGAGGAAAAAAGAGGAGAGGAATCCAGATAGACATTCATGGAAGGAAAGGCAGGACATAGCTATAAATGCTGTAGCGATTAAAAAGATAGCAAGAGAACATTATGAATATCCTGATGCTAAATACTTCAAAAATTTAGGTGATATGGAAAAATTCCTAGAAAAAATATTATATAACAAAACTTACACAAGGAGAAAAAAGAAATCTGAATATACCTGTAACATTTAAAGAAACTGCATTGGTAATTATAAACATTCTCAAAAGCAAACTACTAGGGACCACAAGTTAATTTGAAATAAGAAGTTACCTTAAATAAGGGATAATATTGGTTGGTGGCTCATGCCTGTAATACCAGCACGTTGGGAGGCCAAGGTAGGTGGATCACATGAGGCCAGGAATTTGAGATCAGTCTGGCCAATAAAACCCTGTCTTTACTAAAAATACAAAAGTTAGCCAGCTTGGTGGTACACAGCTGTAGTCCCAGCTATTCAGGAGGCTAAGACAGATAATCACCTGAACCCAGGAGGCGAAGGCTGCAATGAGCAGAAATAGTGCCACTGCACTCCAGCCTGGGTGACAGAGGGTAATCCCGTCTCAATAAATAAATAAAAAGGAAATTATAAGAAATACAAAGTATAAAATTTCCATTTAAAATTGCAATGGAGGCTTAACTGATAACTTTCAAATACAAGATAAGTATTGTATATTGAAAAAACCCAAAACAAAGATTCTGAAGATAAAACATAAATATTGTGAAGTCAAAAGCAAAAAGAAAGAGGAGAGAGAGCCAATCTCTCCTTAGAGTAGTTATTGAATTAATGGCAACAAATGCAGTGTGTTATAAACCTTAACAACATCAGCAGCAACCACATTAGGTAAAGGAAATAGGAAGAAGAGAAGAGATGAGCAGGTGGAGGCCTGGGAAGAAAAGCAGGAAAAGGAATTATAGCAGGAGAAATAGCAGCAAAAAGAGAGAAATAACAGCAGACATTAACCTGAATACAAGAACACTGAATGTCTAAGGAAATTTTCTTTAAATAGAAAATCATTATAAGCAACCCAACAAGTGACAGTGTGTGATTTTTTGGTTAATATTAAAAATTGGGAAATTCTAACAGTACCAAGGGAGGCAAATTATTATCTACCTGGCTTTAAAATTCTCTACCATGCACAATGTCAGAAGGCAATTCACTGAGTTCGAGAATGTTATTTATTTGTTATTTACGTTACTAATATTTATGATCCATACTGTTTTAAAAGTAATGCTTTCCAATATGAACTCTTTTGATGCTTATTATAACACTATGAGCTAGCTCATTTTATTACCCCTATTTCAAAGATGGGAAAACTGAAGCAAAGTGTGACCTTCTCCAAGGTCACACAAATAATAAACAGCAGAGCTGGGTTTTGAGGACCAATTCTGTGCTTTTAAACTCTACACTGTGCTACCTCCCAAAGGATTCTATATCCAGGTTGATCTTCATGCACAGAAGAGTAAGGAAGATGTTTTCAGCTAAATTTCATCATTGACTCTAGAATGCAAATTAGTTTCAGATTTTTAACTTGCTTAAGATTAGTGTATGTTCTGGATCAATGTCATGCCAGAGTTTATCGGGTAGAATCCTTTTCTTTCTTTCTTTCTTTGTGGTACATCAAATTATAATACACCTAGAGGAAGTCAGCTTAGAAGCTCTCAGAAAGCATATAAGTAATGCACTTTTCTAAAATGATGACTTGATGGAGCCTGAGGATGAGGGAGAAAAGGGAGAAAAAAAAGAAAGAGAAAAATTATTTAAAAAAGAAAGAAAAATTAAAAAATAAAATAGAATTATGGCTTGATGTATATTAGAAGGCCATGAGATGAAACAGTATAAATTGCTTGGGATGAAGAGGTTCTGGTATAAAAAGCCAATAACTAAAAAAAGTGTAATCAAAATAATTGTTGAATAAGTTTTGATACAAAAATCTTACTAATTGAAAACAAATATAACATATGTTATATAATAATTTTGCAATGCCAATTAGAATCAACACCCCAGGAGAAAGGGAGGTTCCAAGATGGCCGAATAGGAACAGCTCCAGTCTACATCTCCCAGTGTGAGCGATGCAGAAGACTGGTGATTTCCGCATTTCCGACTGAGGTACCAGGTTCTTCTCACTGGGGCTTGTCAGACAGTGGGTGCAGAGTGTGAGCCGAAGCAGGGTGAGGCGTCACCTCACCTGGGAAGTGCAAGAGATCAGAGAATTACCTTTCCTAGCCAAGGGAAGCTGTGACAGAGGGCACCTGGAAAATTGGATCACTCCCACCCTAATACTGTACTTTTCCAACGGTCTCAGCAAAGGGCACACCAGGAGATTATAACCCGCGCCTGACTCGGTGGGTCCCATACCCATGGAGCCTCACTCATTACTAGCACAGCAGTCTGAGATAGAACTGCAAGGTGCCAGCGAGGCTGGGGGAGGGGGGCCCGCCATTGCTGAGGCTGGAGTAGGTAAACAAAGCAGCCCTGAAGCTCGAACCCGGTGGAGCCCACTGCAGCTAAAGGAGGCCTGCCTGCCTCTGTAGACTCTACCTCTGGGGGCAGGGCATAGCCAAACAAAAGGCAACAGAAACTTCTGCAGACTTAAATGTCCCTGTGTCACAGCTTTGAAGAGACTAGTGGTTCTCCCAGTACAGAGTTTGAGATCTGAGAACAGACAGACTGCCTCCTCCAGTGGGTCCCTGACCTGCAAGTAGCCTTACTGGGAGGTACCTCCCAGTAGGAGCCAACTGATACCTCACACAGCCGGGTGCCCCTCTGAGACAAAGCTTCCAGAGGAACAATCAGGCAGCAGCATTTGCTGTTCCAGAGTATTCGCTGTTCTGTAGTCTCCACTGGTGATATGCAGGCAAATAGAGTCTGGAGTGGACCTCCAGCAAACTCCAACAGACATGCAGTTGAGGGTCGTGAAGGAAAACTAACAAACAGAAAGGACATCCACACCAAAACCCCATCTGTTCGTCACCATCATCAAAGACCAAAGGTAGATAAAACAACAAAGATGGGGAGAAACCAGAGCAGAAGAGCTGAAAATTCTAAAAATCAGAGTGCCTCTTCTCCTCCAGAGGAACAAAGCTCGTCGCCAGCAATGGAACAAAGCTGGACGGAGAATGACTTTGACGAGTTGAGAGAAGAAGGCTTCGGATGATCAAACTTCTCCGAGCTAAAGGAGAATGTTTGAACCCATTGCAAAGAAGCTAAAAACCTTGATAAAAGATTAAATGAATGGCTAACTAGAATAACAAGTGTAGAGAAGACCTTCAATGATCTGATGGAGCTGAAAACCATGGCACAAGAACTACATGATGCATGCACAAGCTTCGGTAGCCAATTCGATCAACCAGAAGAAAGGGTATCAGTGATTGAAGATCAAATGAATGAAATGAAGTGAGAAGAGAAGTTTAGAGAAAAAAGAGTAAAAAGAAATGAACAAAGCCTCCAAGAAATATGGGACTATGTGAACAGACCAAATCTACATCTGATTGGTGTACCTGAAAGTGATGGGGAGAATGGAACCAAGTTGGAAAACACTTTTCAGGATATTATCCAGGAGAACTTCCCCAACCTAGAAAGACAGGCCAACATTCAAATTCAAGAAATACAGAGAATGCCACAAAGATACTCCTCGAGAAGAACAACTCCAAGACACATAATTGTCAGATTCACCAAAGTCGAAATGAAGGAAAAAATGTTAAGGGCAGCCAGAGAGAAAGGCTGGGTTACCCACAAAGGGAAGCCCATCAGACTAACAGCAGATCTCTCAGCAGAAACTCTACAAGCCAGAGAAGAGTGGGGGCCAATATTCAATATTCTTAAAGAAAAGAATTTTCAACCCAGAATTTCATATCCAGCCAAACTAAGCTTCATAAGTGAAGGAGAAATAAAATCCTTCACAGACAAGTAAATGCTGAGAGATTTTGTCACCACCAGGCCTACCTTACGAGAGCTCCTGAAGGAAGCACTAAACATGGAAAGGAACAACTGGTACCAGCCACTGTAAAAACATGCCAAAATGTAAAGACTATCGATGCTAGGAGGAAACTGCATCAACTAACGAGCAAAATAACCAGCTAACATCATAATGACAGGATCAAATACACATTTAACAATATTAACCTTAAATATAAATAGGCTAAATGCTCCAATTAAAAGACACAGACTGGCAAATTGGATAGAGTCAAGACCCATCAGTGTGCTGTATTCAGGAGACCCATCTCATGTGCAGAGACACACATAGGCTCAAAATAAAGAGATAGAGGAAGATCTACCAAACAAATGGAAAGACAAAAAAAAAAAAAAAAGCAGGGGTTGCAATCCTAGTTTCTGATAAAACAGACTTTAAACCAACAAAGATCAAAAAGAGGCAAACGAGGCCACTACATAATGGTAAAGGGATCAATTCAACAAGAAGAGCTAACTATGCTAAATATATATGCACCCAATACAGGAGCACCCAGATTCATAAAGCAAGTCCTTAAAGACCTACAAAGAGACTTAGACTCCCACACAAGAATAATGGGATACTTTAACACCCTACTGTCAATATTAGACAGATTAATGAGACAGAAAGTTAACAAGGCTATCCAGGAATTGAACTCAGCTCTGCACCAAGAGGACCTAATAGACATGTACAGAACTCTCCACCCCAAATCAACAGAATACACATTCTTCTCAGCACCACATTGCACTTATTCCAAAATTGACCACATAGTTGGAAGTAAAGCACTCCTCAGCAAATGCAAAAGAACAGAAATTATAACAAACTGTCTCTCAGACCACAGTGCAATCAAACTAGAACTCAGGATTAAGAAACTTACTCAAAACCTCTCAACTACATGGAAACTGAACAACCTGCTCCTGAATGACTACTGGGTACATAATGAAATGAAGGTAGAAATAAAGATGTTCTTTGAAACCATTGAGAACAAAGACACAACATACCAGAATCTCTGGGACACATTTAAAGCAGTGTGTAGAGGGAAGTTTATAGCACTAAACACCGACAAGAGAAAGCAGGAAAGATCTAAAATCAACACCCTAACATCAGAATTAAAAGAACTAGAGAAGCAAGAGCAAACACATTCAAAAACTAGCAGAAGGCAAGAAGGGGAAGGGGAAGGGGAAGGGGAGGGGAAAGGAAGGGAAAGGGAAGGGAAAGAAAAGAAAAGAAAAGAGAAAAGAAAAGAGAGAAAGAAATTAAATAAATAAATAAAACTTCCACATTGTTTCTCAGATGTACTTTCCTAAAAAATGCCCATCCCTACATCTCCCAGAGACCCACTCTCTGTGAGTTATTGGGAAGATTTCAACTTGACAAAAATTGTAAAAAAAAAAAAAAAAAAAAAACCACTTTTAGGATTGGTGCACTCAATTGGCAAGGCAAGATCCATAAGGCTACAGAGAGATTCATCGCAGTCATATATTCTCAAAACTTTCCTTTAAGTTGGAAGAAAGAAAGGTAAGAAATTCAACCATATATTTTGGCGAATGCCATGAAAGATGCAATTTTAGTACAGAACTCTGAAGAACCGCTCTCTCTGCTCCCGAAAGATATTGCCAAATTCAGTTCTACCAGAGATGTAGGGTAAGAAATCTTGAGTGTTGGCACTTTTGCAGTCAGAAAAGATAAGTAGATCTCTACAGGACAATCTCCATATCCCGGGCAAGAAAACTTGCTTATTCACAATGTGGAGACCAAAAAAAAAAAAAAAAAAGCATGGCACAAAAGCACAGCCTAAGAGTTGCAATATAATCACAATATAATCTATTTCTCTATAGCAAGGGTTAGCAAAGTTTTTTGTAAAGCACCAAATAGTAAATATTTATATTTGCAGCCCCAGAAGCAAAATCGAGGATATTATGTGGGAACTTGTATAACAAAGAGAAAAAGCAGATGTTCACAAATATTTAATTTTTTAATTAAAAATTGGAGTTATAGATATGAAAATTTGAACTTCATATTATTTTTACTTATGGAGATTTTTTTGCACTGATTTTCTAAAAAATTTGATAATGTCAAGACCATTCTTAGTCTACTGACTGTACAAAAAAGAGGCAGTGGGCTAAATTTGGCTCTCAGGCTGCAGTTTGCTGACCCCTGCTCTGAAGCAAAATCAAAAAACCTGTATGACACAACCTATTATCCAAGATAAATTGAGTCTTGAAAGTGAAATATAACAACAGGAAAAGAATAGCATGTGCAAAAGCCTTCTACAATTTTAAGAGCAGATAGACAGTGAATATTAGTTTAAAAAATTGTATCAATTAATATTAATGAGAAGGCAATTCAGAAAAGGAAAGCAATTCTTATTTAAAAGCTGAATAATAGCTTAATTTTTAATTCCATTCGTGTGTAGAAAAATATGTAGTTGAGAGAAAGCCAGCAAACAAGAATAAATTTCTCAAAGTATAATGAGCTGTCACTTAGAATCTAGTTTAAAATAAAAGCAAAATGCCTGCAAAAAAATCACTAAAGAAGCACCGCTGAATTTCATAACTGTTATGATTTGTTGCCGTTATTATAAATTTTAGACTGAAAATATAAAGAAGAAAAATTCAAGCAACATGCCTTATAGTAAGACAATGAACTGTATCATATGACGTTCAGTTTTATACCATTGATTATTGTGTGTGTTAGCTTAAGAAACTTATTTGCTACCTTAGAACTTTATAATATAGCTATATAGTTATTGTTTCTTTAAAATGAATGATATTTTGTTTAATTTCTGCAGTAGATTGGGCTTTAAGCCTTTGATCAGTAAGAGAGTCATTTATTACACCATCCTTTAGTATTAACTTTCAGATTTTATTTTTATTATTTACATTTACAACAAATTAAATTTTCCAAAAACTCAAAAATCTGAAGACAGTCCAAACTTGAATTTGTTTCATTTCTTTTCAAACATAAGAATTAAGATCAATTCTTTATTCACATGTAATGATCTTAGAACATGTAACAGGCCTTAAGTGAAGCAAACACTAATTCAAATTAGTACATTTGCAATCAGTTCACTTCAGAAACTTTGTCCTGTTTTCCTTCACAATTAATATGCTCTATATGTGATGTTTATCAGCTTTCTAAATTAATGCTTACCATGCGGAGAAGCATCCAGTGAATCAGGTCCATTAAATAATCACAGGGGAGGCATATTTGGCTTCACAACATAGGCAGGACTAAGACATCCAGCAATATTCTTTCTCTACATGGGACCTTTCAAGGAAGTTACCAAATGCCAGCTTCTTTCTTCACTACATGTCTTGCTCACTGAGAGAGCATGTATTATTTCTCCACATAGCAGAATCCCAACTTGTACATCTGACTAGTGTTTTCCTCTATTTTTTCCAATCAGATATTACACAAGATTAAAAACAATAAAGCACAAAACATTAGAAAATAAAAATCATTTAATATTATAAACCATCAGAATAAGTATGTCATCAATAAAAAACATTCACTGGCCTAAGGTTAATAAACAGCTACTTTTAGCTGAATACTTACCACATGCTAGGTACATGCTAGAAACCTTACATACCATATCCAGTAGATATTACTACTGCAATTTTATAGATAAAGAACTCAAAGAAAGGGTAAGAGATTATTTTCAAAACTGTAAAGCTGATTCAGTATGTGATATATTACAAATTTAAATCCAAGTCTAACTTACCCCAGCAGTCCTTGTTTTTATCCAATATGCTATAATGCATTTGGCAAGCAAATCTTGAAATTACACAGATCATCCACCAGCACTTGCAGAAAATGACAGTCTAACACAATGACCAAAACAAAAGAAAACAAAATGAGAAGACTGTCGGAAATAAGGGCTAAACATGTGTCTTTTATTAGAAGGATGGGCCGGGCGCGGTTGCTCAAGCCTGTAATCCCAGCACTTTGGGAGGCCGAGACGGGCGGATCATGAGGTCAGGAGATCAAGACCATCCTGGCTAACCCAGTGAAACCCTGTCTCTACTAAAAAAAAAAATACAAAAAATTAGCCGGGCGAGGTGGCGGGCGCCTGTAGTCCCAGCTACTCGGGAGGCTGAGGCAGGAGAATGGCGTGAACCCGGGAGGCGGAGCTTGCAGTGAGCTGAGATCCGGCCACTGTACTCCAGCCTGGGCGACAGAGCCAGACTCCGTCTCAAAAAAAAATAAATAAATAAATATTAGAAGGATGGTGATGGAAAAATAAATTCATAGACTTTGTTCAAGTTGTGTGCTACCGGATTAAAGGACTTGATTTGTCCTATTAAATTTAGACATCTAGAACTTTCGTTAGCATCAAAACATTATGTAGACATTAAATTCAAAGAAAGAATAAGAAAATGAATAATAAACATGAACACAACTTAATAAAATATAAAGCAAACCTACAAAGGAGAGGACCAAAAATATCAGAAGTTGGTTATTTTAAAAAAAGTTTTAAGGAAGGTAGTAAAGCCTAGGTATTATAAACTCATTAGTACATCCTATATCATCTACTGATTACATCTCTAGACAGAATTCAAAAAGCAACTACCTGAGGACTTTGAATAATAAACAATAAAAAAACAGATTGAAAATTAAAGTCAAACTTAAACACAGGCTCGTGGGACAGGGCTCAATTTACTATATTTCTTCTTTTCTTATTTAGAGGTGGTATTAATCATTCAATTTTGTTTTTCATTTTCAAACTTCTTTGGCTGTCATAGCATTTTCAGTGAGTTTCAGAATCAAATTGTCCATTTCTATATAACACATTGTAGGATTTTCACTGGGGTTGTGTTTAATTTGTAGATCATTTTAGGACAAACTGACATCTTAATAAGATTGAATATTCTGAACCATAAATCACCTTGCTAAACTCACTTACTAATCCCAGTAAATTTTGTTCACAGATGTCATCAGATATATAGGCAATCATGTTGTCTCTGGATAAAGACAGCTTTATTCTTTCCTTTCCTATCTGCATACCTTTTGTTTTTTTATTTTATTTTATTTTTTTCTTCCTTATTTTACTAGCTAGAACCTCCAGTACAAAGTTGAATACAAGTAGTGAAAGCATAGTCCTTTTTCCTGATCTTAAGGGGAAAGTTTTCAGACTTTCACCAATATGTGTGATGTTAACTATGTTTTTCATAAACATCTTTGAGCAGTTCTATCATGTCTAGAAAATGTCATTATATTTATATTTTGCTGAGAGTGTATAACAGAAATTTATTTTGGATTTTATCAATTAATTTTTCTGTTTCTATTGTGTTAATCATATAATTTTACTGTTTTGGGTTCTTGAGTTTGTTAATATGATTAATTATACAGATTGATGTTATATGCTTTGGTCATAATTATCTTTTTTCTGTATTATTTCATTGAATTTGCTATATATTTTTAAATTTTGGCATCTATATTCATGATTACATATTGACTTGTACTTTTCCTTTTAATGTCTGTCTGTTTGATATCAGGGTAATTTAGACCTTACACAGTCAGTTGGAAAGTATTCTCTTCAGTCACCAGAAAAAATGGTGTAGAATTATTAATTTGTACTGAAATGTTAGTAGGAATTTTCTAATAATTTTCTTTGTGGGAAGGTATTTGACTACAAATTTAATTACTTTAACATACATATTTATAGCAGTAACATGTACTACAAAATGCTATCTAATGGTATATAATAGCATATACTTATTCACCTTTATGCATACATAACATATATATGTTTATTTGAGATACACTATAATATTTGAGATATAATATTAGGTTACATATTCCTTTTTTTTTTTGAGACAGAGTCTCACTCTGTCACCCAGGCTGGAGTGCTCACTGCAACCTTTGCCTTTCAGGTTCAAGAGATTCTCCTGCCTCAGTCTCTCAGGCAACTGTGATTAGAGGCATCCGTCACCAAGCCTGGATAATTTGTTGTTGTTGTTGTTGTATTTTTAGTGGTGATGGGGTTTCACCATGTTGGCCAGGCTGGTCTCAAACTCCTGACCTCAAGTGTTCTGCCCACCTCGGCCTCCCAAAGTGCTGGAATTACAGACATGAACCACTGTGCCCAGCCTAGGTTGCCTATTCTTCTTGAGTGAACCATGATAGATCGTCCCTTTCAAAGAATTGTCCATTTGATTCATGTTGCCAAATTTATCAGCATAGTTATTAATTGCTTTAAAATCATTTTAATATCTGTAGAGTCTGTAGTGATGTTAAGCTTCCATGTCTGATCACTGTAATTATGTTTTCTTTTTTTTCTTACAAATAAGTCTAGCTGGAGGTTTAACAATTTCACCGATCTTAAGAAACCAGCTCTGGATTTCACTGATTTTCTCTTTATCTTTTTATTTTCTGTTTTCTATTTCACTGACTGCTACTCTAACTGTATGATTTCATTTCTTACTTTCAGTTTAATTAGTTTTGCTATCTATTTGGTTACAGTGAAAGTTGAGGTATTTAATTTAACATAAATCTTGTCTTTTAAAATAAGTGTTTAGCAGTATAAATTTCTCCCCTAAGTGCTGCTTGAGTAGTATTCCACAAATTTTCATAATGTATTTTCATTTTTATTCATTTCAAAATAACCTCTAATTTCCTATTTGATTTCTTCCTTGACTAAGCAGGTTATTCTGAAGTGTGTTTTACAGTCTCTAAATATTTGAGGATTGTCAAGTTACATTTTAGATTTCTAATTTAATTACATCATGATCAGAGAACATACTTCACAAAACTTGAATATTCCTGTAATTTGGTCGGACTAGTTTATTATTATTATCATTTTTTTTTTTCTGAGACAGGGTCTCACTTTGTCACCCAAATTGTAGTACAGTGGTGATGTCTAGGCTCAATATAACCTGTGCTTCCTGGGATCACGGGATCCTCCCACCCAACCTTCCAAAAAGCTGGGATTACAGGTACATGTCACCATGTACTAATTTTTGTATTTTTTGTAGAGATGAGGTGTCTATATATTGCCCAGAATATTCTTGAATTCCTGGACTCAAGGAATTCCAACTTGGCATCACAGAGTGCAGGGATTACAGGCATGACCCACTGCACCTGGTGGAGACTAGTTTTTATGGCCCCCAGTAAGGCCTATTTTGGTAATTATTCTGGGTAGAATAATTGAGAAGAATATGCATTCTGTTGTTGGATTGTATTCTATAAATGCCATTTAGGTCATATGATTAAGAGTATTTTGCAAGTCTTTTTTATCCTTACAGACTAACTCTTATTACCTCAATCAGTTATCTTTATCTCAGATTATCTCAGTGTATTAGTCCATTTTCATGCTGCTGATAGAGATATACCCAAGACCGGGTGACACAAAGAAAAAAAAGGTGTAATGGACTCATAGTTCTGCATGGCTGGGGAGGCCTCACAGTAGTTCCAAAAGGTACATCTTACATGGTGGCAGGCAAGAAAGAATGAGAACCAAGTGAAAGGGTCTCCCCCTATAAACTCATCAGATTTCGTGAGACTTTTTTACTACCACAAGAACAGGATGGAGGAAACCACTCCCATAATTTAATTATCTCCGACCTGCTTCCTCCCACAACATGTGGGAATTATGGGAGCTACAATTCAAGATGAGATTTCACACAGCCAAACCATATCATTCCTTCCTTGACCCCTCCAGAGCCTCATGTCCTCACATTTCAAAACCAATCGTGCCTCCCCAACAGTCCCCCAAAGACTTAACTCATTTCGGCATTAACTCAAAAGTCCATAGTCCAAAGTCTCATCTGAGACAAGCCACATCCCTTCTGCCTATGAGCCTGTAGAATCAAAAGCAAGTTAGTTACTTCCTGGATACAATGAGGGTACAGTCATTAGATAAATACACTCATTCCAAATGGGAGAAATTGGCCAGAACAAACGGACTAAAGGCCATATGTAAGTTTGAAATCCGGTGGGTCAATCAAATCAAAAAGCTCCAAAATGGCCACCTTTGACTCTATAGCTCACATCCAGGTCACACAGATACAAGATGTCAGTTCTCATCATCTTGGGCAGCTTTGCACCTGTGGCTTTGCAGGGTACAACCTCCCTCCCAGTTGCTTTCATGGCCTAGTGTTGACTGTCTGCAGCTTTCCCAGGTGCACAGTGCAAGGTGTGGGTGGACCTACCATTCTGGGGGCTGGAAGATGGTGGTTCTAGTCTCACAGCTCCACCAGGCAGTGTCCCAGCAGGGACTCCGTGTGGGGGCTCTGACCCCACATTTCCCTTCTGCACTGCACTAGCAGATGTTCTCCATGACAGTACCACCCCTGCAGCAAGCTTCTTCCTTGTCATCCAGGCATTTCCATAAATATTCTGAAATCTAGGTGGAGGTTGCCAAATCCCAATTCTTGATTTCTGTGCACCTGGGGCTAAACACCATGTGGAAACTGCCAAGGCTTGGGACTTGCATCCTCTGAAGACATGGCCCAAGCTGTATTTTTGCCCCTTTTAGCCATGGCTAGAGAGGCTGGGACACAGGGCACCAAGTCCCTGTGCTGCATACTGCAGAGGGGCCCTGAACTTGGCCCATGAACCCATTTTTTCCTCCTAGTCCTCCAGAACTGTGATGGGAGGGGCTGCCACAAAGTTCTCTGACATGTCCTGGAGACATTTTCCCCATTGTCTGAGCAACTAACATTCAGATCTGCATTACTTACACAGATTTCTGCAGCCACCTTGAATTTCTCCTCAGAAAATGGGTTTTCTTCTCTATTGCATCATCAGGCTGCAAATTTTCTGACCTTTTATGTTCTGTTTCTTTTTTAAACCTGAATGTTAACAACACCCAAGTCGCTTAGTCACTTATTTTATTATTTTTTTTTATTTTTTATTTTTTTTTAGATGGAGTCTCACTCAATCACCCAGGCTGCAGTGCAGTGGTAAATCTTGGCTCACTGCAAGCTCCATCTCCCAGGTTCACGCCATTCTTCTGCCTCAGCCTCCTGAGTAGCTGGGACTGCAAGTGCCTACCAACAGGTCCGGCTAATTTTTTGTATTTTTTTAGTAGAGATGGGGTTTTGCTGTGTTAGCCAGGATGGTCTTGATCTCCTGACCTCATGATCCACCTGCCTCAGCCTCCCAAAGTGCTGGGATTACAGGTGTAAGCCACCATGCCCAGCCCCCAGGTCACTTCTTGAATGCTTTGCTTCTTAGACATTTCTTCCACCAGATACCATAAATCATTTTGCTCAAGTTCAAAGTTTCACAAATCTCTAGAGCAGGGGCAAAATGCCACCAGTCTCTTTGCTAAAACATAGCAAGAATCATCTTTACTCAAGTTCCCAAAAAGTTCCTCATCTCCACCTGAGACCATCTCAGCCTTGATTTCATTGTCCAGATTATTATCAGCATTTTGCTCAAAGTTGTTCAACAAGTCTCTAGGAGGTTCCAAACTCTCCCATATTTTTATGTTTTCTTCTGAGCTCTACAAACTGTTCAAATGCCTGCCTGTTTCCCAGTTCCAACCTCACTTCCACATTTTTTAGTATCTTTACAGCAGCACCCCGCTATACCAGTACCAATTTACCAATTTACTGCTTTAGTCCATTTTCACACTGCTGATAAAGACGTACCCAAGAGTGGGTAATTTGTAACCAAAAAAAAAAAGTTTTAATGAATTCACAGTTCCACATGGTTAGGGTGACATCATAATCATGGCAGAAGGTGAAAGGCACTTCTCACAGGGCAACAGGCAAGAGAGAATGAGAACCAAGTGAAAGGGATTTCCCCTTATAAAACCATCAGACCTACTGAGACTTAATCACTACCACAAGAACAGTATTGGGAAAACTGCCCCCATGATTCAACTATCTCCCATCAAGTCCACCCACAACATGTGGGAACTATGGGAGCTAGGATTCAAGATGAGATTTGGGTGCGGACACAGACAAACCATATCAATTAGTTATTGAGAAAGGAATATTGAAATCTTAAACTATGATTGTGGATTTTTCACTTTCTCCTGAAATTTTTATCAGTCTTTCCTTTCTGTATGTGAAACTCTGTTATTACAGATATAAAAGTTTAGGATTACTATCTGCTATTGGTGGATCAACTCTTTATTATTTGAAATGATTTTTATTCCTGATAGTAACTTTTTATCCGCAATCTATTTTGCCAGAGATTAACATTCCTTTTGCAGCTTCCTTTGGATTAATTTTGGGATAATAGATCTGTTTACATACTTGTAATATGGCTATGTCTTTATGTTTAAAGTGTGCTTCTTATAACCAATATACAATTAGATCTTGGTTTTTTTAATTCAGACTATTTCTCCTTTTAATGAGGGTATTTACACCACTTATTTTAATACAATTAATGATATGATTTTTAGTCAATCATCTTGTTTTATTTGTCCATTTTATCTCTATCACTTTTTCTTCTTTTTCTGCCTTATTTTGGGTAAATTGAGTATTTTTTATAATTCTGTTTTGTTAGATTATTAGCTATATATATATATATATTTTTTTTTTTTTTTTTTTTTTTTTGAGACGGAGTCTCGCTCTGTCGCCCAGCCTGGAGTGCAGTGGGCGGATCTCGGCTCACTGCAAGCTCCGTCTCCCAGGTTTACGCCATTCTCCTGCCTCAGCCTCCCGAGTAGCTGGGACTACAGACGCTCGCCACCTTGCCCGGCTATTTTTTTGTATTTTTTTTTACTAGAGACGGGGTTTCACCGGGTTAGCCAGGATGGTCTCGATCTCCTGACCTCGTGATCCGCCCGTCTCGGCCTCCCAAAGTGCTGGGATTACAGGCTTGAGCCACCGCGCCAGATTATTAGCTATTAAACTTAACTGGTTGCTTTCGGATTCAGAGTGTCCATTTCCTTACATTATCTTAATCCACTTTCAAATGATATTATACCACTTAATGTGCAATATAAACTATCTTAGTATAACAGTTCTCGAATCAGACCTTCGTGTTGTTATCAAACATTGTATTAAAGTGTATGTCATAGCCTCCACAATACAATGCTATTATTATTGTTTAAACCAATTCTTAAAGAGATTTAGGTTATAAGAAAACACATGTATAAATTTGGCCATGTGTTACCATTTCTAGTGTTCTTCATTTCTTTGTCTAATTCCATGTTTCTATGTAGCATCATTTTTTTCCTGTCTTTTCATCTAACATTTCTTACAGTATATGTCTGCAGGTGAAAAATTATATCAGTTTTTATGTGTCATAAGAGGCCTTACTTCACCTTCCCTTTGATTTATATTTTACTGGGCTTAGATTTCTAGGTTGACAGCTTTTTGTCTTCAAACACTTTAATGATATTATCCCAGTGTCTTTTGGTTTACATCTGCTGACATCTTTATATTTGTTCTTCTTTTTGGAATTCATTGTTTTCCTCTAGTTGTTTTTAAGAGTTTTCTCTTTTTCACTGATTTTGAGATATTTGATTATGTGCTTTGTAATTTTCTTGATTATGTGCTTTGTGATTTTCTTCATTATGCTAATATTTGAGGTTTTCTCAGCTTCTTGGATCTGTGGTTTTATAATTTTCACCAAATTTTAAAATGTTCAGTCATTATTCATTCAAATGTTTTTGGTTTTCCCTCTATCTCTTCTTATTTGAGTATTCTAGTCATATATATTTTAGCCAACTTGTTATTGTCACAAAACTCATTAATGGTATTTTCATTTTTATATTATCTGCATTTCATTTTGAACAGTATTTTTTAATATATATATATCTTAAACTACACTGATTTTTTTCTCCTGTAATATCTAACCAGCCACTAATGCCACCCATTTTTCTACCTCAGACATTGCAGTTTTTAACCCTCATTCAATTTACATCTTTTAATATGCTAAAATTTTTCACTTAACTTTATGAACACATTAAATAAAATTATAACTTCTGTAGTGTCCATGTCTGCTAATTCTATCATCTACTAGTGCTGTTATTTTAAAGTGGTTGATTTTTCTCTTCATTATCAGACATACATTCATGATACTTTGTATATGTGATAATCTTGACTGGTGATCTACAGACTCACTTTGATAAATATGACTATAATATTTATTGCTCTCAAATATAAATACAAGTTAATAGGAAACATGAAACATATTAAAATTTTGATTAAGGCATTGCAAAATAGAAGGTAAATGTTGGACTATATAACTTACATATTCTCTTTAAAAAAAAAAAAAAAAAACTTTTTTAAAATTTTACTTTAAGTTCCAGGATACAAGTGCAGAGCTTGTAGGTTTGTTACATGGGTATATGTCTGCCACTGCGGTTTGCTGCACCTATCAACCGTAATCTAGGTTTTAAGCCCCACATGCATTAGGTATCCATCCCAGAGATATCCCTCCCCTTGCCCCCCAAGTCCCTGACAGGTCCCAGTGTGTATTGTTTCCCTCCTTGGTCCATGTGTTCTCATTGTTCAACTCCCACTTATGAGTGAGAACATGTGGTGCTTGGTTTTTCTGTTCCTGTGTTAGTTTGCTGAGGATGATGGTTTCCAACTTCATGCATGTCCCTGCAAAAGACATGATCTTATTCCTTTTTATGGCTGCATAGTATCCCATAGTGTATATTAAAGAAAATATACCATAGTGGTATATGAAAATGTGGTACATTTTACAACCAGTCTAGCATTGATGGGCATTTGGGTTGGTTCAATGTTTTTGTTATTGTAAATAGTGTTGCAATAAGCATACATGTGCATGTGTCTTTATAGTAGAATGATTTCTATTCCTTTGGGAATATTAATGGGATTGCTGGGTCAAATGGTATTTCTGGCTCTAGATCCTTGAGGAATCACCACGCTGTCTTCCACAATGGTTGAACTAATTTACATTACCATCAAAAGTGTAAAATAGTTCCTATTTCTCCATAGCCTCACCAGCATCTATTATTTCTTGACTTCTAGTAATCACCACTCTGACTGGCATGAGATGGTATCTCATTGTGGTTTTGATTCGCATTTATCTGATGATTAGTGATTTTAAGCTTTTTTTTCATATATTTGTTGGCTGCATAAATGTCTTCTTTTGAGAAGTGTCTGTTCATATCCTTTGCCCACTTTTTGACGGGGTTGTTTTTTTCTTGTAAATTTGTTTCCTTGTAAACTGTGGATATTAGACTTTTATAAGATGGGTAGATTGCAAAAATTCTCTCCCATGCTATAGATTGCCTGTTCACTTTGATGATAGTTTCTTTGGCTGTGCAGAAGCTCTTTAGTTTAACTAGATCTCATGTGATATTTTCTTCATAAAGTTTTTGCCCATGCCTATGTCCTGAATGGTATTGCCTAGGTTTTCCTCTAGGGTTTTATAGTTTTGGGTTTTACATTTAAATGACTTAAATATTCTAATTCTGAAGATATTTCAAAGTGGTGAAAAATGGATAGAGGAATAAAGTTTGATTGGAATTAGCACATGAAACCCAAAGGGCAAGTGTCTTAGTCACTTGTATAAAAAATTTCGGACTCATATAAAACATGCAAGGAGTAATTAAATTTCTAAGTCTAGAAATTTCAATCATTTTGGAATTAAATTTTTATACATTGTCAGACCTTAATTTTGATTGTAGTCAGTTCTATTTTGTATATCTTATATTATGTTTTCTAAGTTCTGTATTTCTTAGTATGTGAACTCCATGAGTATTAAAACAAATAGTTCAACTTTTTATAATATTAAAATGCAATATTATGCCTATTAATCCTGCTTACAGTAGAATTATAACAGTATTCATTTAAAATTTTATAATTTTACTTGAAAGCATACATCTGAAATTTTAAGTATATTAATGTAAAAGAAATATGGACAAAGTAATTGCATATTTGACTGGATATGTTGCCATTAACAAGTAATATATTGCCATAAGGTCATTAAATCCTACAGACAAGAAAGGAAATATTAAATGGAAAACTTATGAATGAACAGTGCATAAATCTGGCTCTCAATCTCGTTTATAAGTAGATTATCATAGACTATTTGATGAAGATCGTCAATTATTTTTGAATTTTTTGATCAAAACAATATTCTCAGTACACTAAATAGATTTACTTTATATTGTATTTACCTTTATGACAACAAATGAGTAAGAAAATGAAAGAATATCCTTAAAGTGCAAATATACTAATAATTTTAGAATTAAAATATGAACTTACATTGCATTTCACAGGCCATTCAGCTATAAAGAGACAGATTCAAGAGAAAACTTTCAATCATGTGATTGGGAATCCTTATTCAAAGGATGAGAGTGTCATTATTAAGAGGTTACATAATGGCATAACAGTAGGTATAAGGTAGTATAGCAAGAATGCAAAACTCTCAAATATGGGAGAGTTTTTAAGTGAGGGTTAAATGGTAAGGAAAGCACTTAAAGGGAATTCTATGCCACAGGACTTACAGAATGTAGAAAACCAGGCAACCTCACAGAGATGGCTACAGTGAAAAGTCAAGTTGCATTGGAGATGGTGTACAGAATGCATTCCATTAATAAACTGATCATATAAGGTATCTGTTTCAGGGAATAGGATTCCATAGGCCATTAAAAAATAAAGAGACTCTCTTACTTGGTATGTTAATATTTACAAATTAATGAATAAACATACCAACAAATATCCCATTTAATTCTTAAACATCACTCTAAAGAAAGTAGTATTACATCATCTAAACTTCGAAAATGAGAAAACTGGGTCTTAAGGATTTTTGCTAAGTAACCTATCAAAGTTTGCATAACTAGTACGTGCAGAAGCCAAAAGTCATACCTGGGCAATGTGATTTCAAAGTGTTCTTATAAAGTATGTGTTCTGTGCTGCTTCAGTATCTGAGGTATGGAATAACTAATAAACCTTGGACTTTTTCTAAACATCCCACTTCTGTAAATGTAACCTAAGATCATATTAGCACTATTGACAACACAATTACACTATTCACACAAATGAAGCATAAAATAAATCAAGCATTCCTGTATCTTTTTCTTTTTCATGTGAAACTAAGATACATTTTTCTGAATTTGTATTAAGCTCTAAACACAGGATTTCACATTTTATCTTCTTACAGTTCATTTTATTTTGTGTCAGACAACAATGTGTTCTGAAAATTATTCTGTAATCACATACATAGGTATCTTTCCAAGGAAATTTTTAAAATAAAATTTAAACCTAGCACAACATAAAATGTAGATTATACAAATTTAAGAATATAATAACAGGGCGAGCATGGTGGCTCATGCCTGTAACCCTAGCAATTTGGGAGGCTGAGGCAGGCGGATCACCTGAGGTCACGAATTCAAGACCAGCCTGGCCAACATGGTGAAACCGTGTCTCTACTAAATACAAAAAATTAGCCAGGTATGGTGGTGCGTGCCTGTAATCCCAGCTACTTGGGATGCTGAGGCAGAAGAATCACTTGAACCCAGGAGGCGGAGGTTGCAGTGAGCCGAGGTTGCACCATTGCACTCCAGCCTGGGCAGAGCGAGACTGGACAGAGCAAGACACTGTCAAAAAAAAAAAAAAAAAAAGACTGTAATAACATTAAATAGGTATTCATAAAAACTATCATACCATAAATAGTGTTATTGAAAAGAAAGAATTAGCACCTAAGGTAGGCTCTTTCATAATTAAGCAGTTTTGCACGTATCTTCTGGGTCACATATAGAATAGAGACAAGGAGAGTTCATTCCAGAGGATAAATGCCCAAGCACAGGGCCCCAGGTTATACACTCACCTGTATCCAAGGATTTACAATGGGAAATTAGCAATGACAGGAAATTGTCTATTTCTCTAAAATTGAATATGTCAAAGGGTCTGTCTGTGTCAATTGTTTCTGATAATATTAAAATTAAAATAGTAACTATACCTGTAGAGTCATGTACTATGCAAATGTAAAATTGTATTATTATATTATGAAGTGCCTTCTCTTAATTATTAAAAGGTTATAACTGAATATGAAGTAAAGAAGCCTCAATGATACCCTAATCTTGTTACATTACTAGAATGAATCTACTTTTGGCATGAAATAAATCATCTTTTCCGGGGTTAAACTACATAATTTTTTATGGACAGAGGTGAACTAACAAAACAGGATTCTATTTTTATGTTATAAAATTCACTAACATCTTTGTGCCCATACTAATTCACAGATGGCTTTTTAGTCTGCTGGCATCATTAAATAAATAAATAATCTCAATTTTATACAAGTTTTCTTAATTGCTTAAAAAAGTACTTATTCTTTAACACCTACTATATGCCCACCCATCCATGTTCAGGGCACTTAAGTAATTTAGAAAGCAAGTGGATGCCTTGTATTAAATTATTTACAACCATCCACAAGTCAGTTGCTGAATATATTTCTGAAACCAACCTAACCAACTAGAGCATTCTGCTGAGCCCAAAAAGAGCAAAGTCTTCTATTCAAAACAGAATTAAGTTATGCACTATTGCTATATAATTCAGTCAAATAGTCTTGATATATATTTTCCCAACCAGAAAACATGTGAAAATGACTTTGACTCTTTTCCCCTAACATTATGCAAATTTGAAAGGAAATGCAGTAATCTTTCATGTCATATTGATTATTTTTGGCTTTCACTGACTCTAACAAGGTAAACCAATGTGGGATTTTACACCTTTCTAGAAACAGCTTCTGCAAAACATGTTATTATTAGCTTCATCTGCAATTATAATTTCAACACCACATTTTGCCAGAATAGAAAGAGAGGCCAAGAAAAACAGAAACCATAAATGAGAAACAGCTTGGTCATGGATTTAGGTGCCAGCAATTTATTCAGTTTATTGGATTCAGGTCTCATCCCTGCTTTGTAAATAATTTCATTTTTCTTAAATACCCTTTATAAATGAACCGTTTGTTTACAAAGATTTTAAGTTTGGGAAATTCCTTTTTTTAACAACTAGTTAACAGATTTTGAGTACTCATTACTATCTAAAATATTGTTTCTATTTTTCTCATTTTTCTTCCAATCCGCTCTATAAATATTTAATCATTGTTGGTATCCCCCAATTATGATATTGAGGAAATTCCTTAATTTCTTTGCGCCTAGTGACCCTTAGTCAGTTGGTAATTAATTAATTTTGTCACGCTATATGAAATCCCTATCAAACACTTTGTACTCAACAACACAGGGCCTGTGGTCCACAGCAGTGATCTTTCCTTCAGGTTAATTCAGTATTTGGAATTTGTGGGACAAGTTTTAGAAGTTGTGATTATGTGTGATATGTAGAAACACAGTTAAATTCTCAAATTTTTTGCCTTGCAAGTAAAAAAGTCAGATATATAACATATTTAAACTATGTGAATTTGATCACAGTAAGGTAATAAGGGACATTCCTCAAAGAATAATTTATTTTAGATTTCTTTCCCCTCCAATGAATAATGGCTAACTACTTACTCATCTACCTGAGAGGGGTAGTTCTAATGTGAGAGGGACGATACTTATACAATGTGCTTAGTGTAAATAAATGGTAGCAGTAACAGCTTTTGTAGTTTTTGTTATCATTGCAGTTCTGTTGTTATAGCTACATTTTTGAACATGTATTTTATTTAACTCGTTAATCAATCAAAAAAACAATAAAATATTACAACTGGCTCCTGTTCTATTTTTAATTGGCCATCTTCCAAAGAGTTTCACCGTCTTTCTTTCCATTTCTACCGCTAGATTTAAAGTCTTGGCTGATTGTCAACCTATTTTTATTCTTTTTAGCCTTTGACAGTACCTTTGCTTTATTTTTTTATTTTTTTATTTTTTTTGGCAAGGGCTTAGGAGGGAAAACTCTATTCCCATAATCCATATGGTTCTTACTAAAGTATAAAATTCTTCTCTACTTAATTTTGAGTGTTTCCTCCCTGAGGAATCTGACTACTGTGTCTCAAATACAGACTTTTTATATTTCAACTGTCACACAGAAGAAAGAACAAGGTATTATTCTTCAGTGAACCCTATAATTTAGACTCCTACTAGCCATCTCACTCAAGGAAGAGCCATTCACCTGTATAAATGACACAGGGCAGGCAATCCCAATAATTGGGGCTTAGCCTGGGAGAGTTCTTGACTTCACCCAGGAAAGAATTCAGTGGCAAGCTGGTGGTATCAGACAGCAACTTTTATTGAAGCAGCCATGTACAGCAGCAACTGCAGCAGAGTTACTGTTCCTTGCAAAGCAGGGCTACCCGATTGGCAGTGTGTCCAGAGTAGCAGCTGAAAGGCAGTTCTGCTGTCATATTTATATCCACTTTTAGGTGCATGCAAAGTAAGGGGCAGATTATACAAAAATTCCTAGGAAAAGGGTGGTAACTTCTGGGTTGCCCGAATGTTGCCATGGAAAGGGGCAGTAAGTTCCAGGTGTTACTATGGCAATGGTAAACTGACATGGCACACTAGTGGGCATGTCTTATGGAAAGCTGCTTCCACCCCTTCCCCATTTTAGCTAGTCCTCAATTTGGTCTGGTATCTAAGCACTGCCTGCAGAGTTCTATTCCACCTCCTACCTCATAAGATTTTCTAGGTCCAGTCTTAGTAAGTTCTGCTTCTCTGTTTTCCCACCAGTGTTTTATTGATATTCTGGCATACTCATGATAAACTCATGAGTACAAGGATAAAGAAGGACCAGCAGGCAGGCTCACTGTTCTGAGTTACTTGTTCTTCTGGGGTTTTATTCAAGAGTTATACATGTATAGTATCTTAGTAAGCCACAAACTAAATGCCTTCTCATGTTTATAATAGAAAGAAAGATACATACAAGCTTATAAGTGAACATAAATCTTTGTCATCTTTATCCAACCAACCCACAGAAATCAAACAGAACTCCTGGTTTAGGTTAAAAACTGGGCAGTATAATTTTTTCCTCATATTTCAGAATTGAATTAATTAAATTGGAAATAAAAGAAATAAAACTCCAGAGCAAAATATTGATCATTGTATTACGAGCAACAAAAAAAGAAAATGGAAGGATAATGGAACCAAGTGGGATGTACACCTTGCTTGTTCACATATTTGCCTTCTAACACCCTTCCCTTGTTGTGGTTATTAATATGGGTCCAGGGACAACTAGAAAGAGCTACATGCAATTAAACTTACAAAATCTCGTGATATTTGATTGAATTTATTATTTCTCCAAAAATTTTTATGCCTAAATGACCTGTCGTGTCCGGCTATTGCTTATATCCCTAGTCTTATTTTATACCAATTTCCTGTTTCCCTGCCTGCTCCTTACCCTTGATGGTAGCCATGGAAAGTGTTCTTAAGTTCCTTAAAAGTGTCACCAAATTTTCCACCTCAGAGTCTTTGCATGAAATGTTCATGCCCCAGCTCTTCACCTAGCAAAATTATACTTGGATCTCGACTTAAATGTGATCTCTACAAAGAAGCCTTCTTTAATGCCCATTCTATATTCCCTCCTCAAATGTAGTTTTGCTTTGTTTTGCTTTCATAATGTTTATCAGTTTTTATCTCTGTATAGATTTGGGTGACAATGTTTTTACTATCATTCCTTTAGTGTTTATCCCAGTGAACTGAACTTGATTAACAGTGAGAAAACACATTAGCTCACTTGAGAGCAAATCCAGAGGTAGGTCAGACTTTGAGGTTGTTTGATTCAGTGGTAAATTAGATTGTACAATGGCTGCCAGTAACTTTATATCTCCTTGCTCATATTTAGCCACAGGGAGAGAGCTGGGTTCACTGACTTAAGGCCTGAGCAAAACACTCCTAAAAGTAAAACTAATCTCACATTTCACTGGACAACATTGGATCACAAGCTTAAACTTGAGCTGATCACTGACCAGGCAGATGCAGTTTCCAAGGCTCTGACCCATCCTTGAAGCTGAGTTTGTGAAGATTTCTCTGAGGCATAGATGGTGTGGGAGAGAGATAGATACACAACCAAGTTAGCATTCTGTTAAAAAGAATAAAAAGGAAATCAAAGCTGGGTAAACAATTGCAATAACACCATATTACTATGTACACAGAACCTGTTTATCTTGTTTGAACTGTGTAATCTTATCATCAGCTTTGTTTTTAATGTTTTTAATGCTGTGCTTCCATTATTTACTATTCAAGTTAACAAATGTCATTTCTACTACCTTGCAGGATGAGAATTTAGATGAATTTAGATGCACATTTATATGTAGCTAGAAGCATATTTCCCATCAAAACTGACTACAAAACTCATTTTCTAAATCTATGTCCTTCCCAGGAAGGTTAAACATAAATAATGCCTGATGCTATTCATCTTTGACAGGACAGGCCACTATAACAAAAATACTGTAGTCTTGGTGGCTTAAACAAGAGACATTTATTTCTCACATATCTGGAAGCAGGGAAGTCCCAGGTCTAGGCTCCAGAAGAGGCTATGTCTAGTGAGGGCCTGCTTCCTGGCTGGTAGACAGCATCCTTTTTAAGGTATACTCACATGTCCAAGACAGAAATAATTTCTCTCATATTTCTTTGCATAAGGGCAGTAATCCTATTTATGAAAGTGTCACTCTCACAACATAATCACCTCCCACAGTCCCAATCTCTTAAAACCACCACAATAGGGATTAGGCTACAACATATGAATCTGGGTTGGGGGATACAAACATGCAGTATATAGCACTATCTATTAAGAAAGTTGTTTTAATTCCTTACTCTGAAAAATTTCAGTTTACTAAGTAATTAGGAGAATTGTAAATAAATTCTAGAAGAAATTAGAAAGTATAGTGTCAAATCATGTAATATTTCACTTAAAATACCCTTAGTTCTACTTAGGATTTATGTAACCACATTATGTCTAAGATAGTTAACTACAGAGCAGTAAGAGCATGTGGATTTCAGGTAGAGAGGTGCAAGACAAAAAAAAGAGTGCATGGTTGCACCTCTCCAGGTGTGCTCCGAGGTCACAGAAGCACAAAAGTCAAAACTGCATTCACAAGAGTCAATATAGCACTGCAGAGAGATCTGCAGGAGGTTGGCTTGTAGCAAAACATTCAAAGCTCAAAGCCTGATCTCAAGGTCACCCCAATTCCAGGAGTCTGAGCTGTCTTTATAGCTCAGATTGTAGTGAGAGAGGAAAGCTATCCTAGAGTGATAATTAAAACTAAATTGAAATACTTTGTGAGCTCTTCTCTAAAAGAACTCTATTAAAACCTCTATTACCAATGTAGAATGTATTTGCATTTGCAGAATTTAGTGGAGATGAGTCAAAGTTTCTATTCTACATGTATTTTATATCAGCAAGTTCAAAGAAATACAATGAATCAACTTTGTAAGCAGGCTTATACACACACACATGCAAAGATACGCATGATGCATAGATACACACACATACATACACACGTACATATACACACATACACATACTTGAACTTAGATTTATTGCAGGAAAAAATTGAAAATCATTTATAGTCAGCATACCAGTTATTATGTCCAGAAATAAGCATTAAATCACGGTCTTATGTAATCCAGAGTAATTTTAGTTGTTACCATTTCTGTTGCGTGTCTACTCTATACCTGACATTTACATTATCCAAAGGCGTCCATGCTAAGATTGTGCAGTTTTGGCACTGTTCACAAGTGACTGTCCACAAAGGTAGAGAAACCTACACAGTCTAGCTAGGGTTATGCTCTTTACAGCAGGATGCATCTATCCCAAAGTGGTACCTTTTTCTAATTCATCCACGAAAAGAGGACGCTTTTTTTCTATCCTACACAAAATTGCTGCACATGCTAACAGTTGTGCTGGCATTATCTATTAGACCTGGCAACAAATCCTACAATGTAGATGTTATGAATTCTATGTAACCTAAAACATTCTGACATGGATTATTCTTTAAGTAGTCACGTAAAACAATATGAGCCTATCCCATTCTCCTAATTCTGAAAACTCAAGAGGCCTCAATATGTATTTGGATTCCAGTATTCAGCTGATGTGATAATCTGTTGGTTATAATTTTGCGTATTACTCTGGCTGGCTCTCTACCAGTCCTGTGACTACTGTCATCTCACAACATCACGTTATTCCATAGGAAATCATGACCTTTTCATCTGAGTTACCACCTAGGGCAGTAAATCACACACAAGCTATTAGTAACAAACTCATCAAGGTCTCTGGATGAGGAAGAGAAATTACAAAACACATCAGCAACTATTTAAAATCAAATATCACACATCATTTATTATTTTTATCACTTCCGCAAGGGAGTTTTTAACCAGCTATGAGGTTCCACAGCCCTAGTTTGACACCAGAATTCCAAGACTCCATTTCTTCCAGCCAAATCTCTTTCTGAGCCTCCCCAAAACAACTCTACTGGGAACTAACATATTGCTCACAATTTCTTAGTTCTTTATTATACAGAATTAAATTGTTTTTTTCTCAACTTTTTCCCTACGACTACATAGAGCTAATCTTTCATAACCTCGTTATTTTAGATTAAATTCTCCATCATCCATGAAATGTAGATGTGACTTCAATTGTTATTTCTTCTCTAGATAGCAACCTTTTCTTTTCTGATGCATTGTTTCTACAAATGAGAAAACTGAGACCGTGAAACTTACATGAGATTACTTAGACTCCAAAGTCTACTCTGTTTTCACTAAACACCAATTTGAAAACAATTTAGCACATAACAAGAAGAAATTCTGGACTTGAACAGAACCTTTATGCTAATATTCAGGAGGAAATTATCATATGAACTCCTTACATTCAACATAATAAACATCCTTGAGCACCAACAATATAAGAGGGGCAGATCCCTACAATGATGGATTCATGTTCTACTAAAAGATACCAACACTGAACAAATAAATACAAATAAATATATATATATTGCAATTAGTACTAATTATTATGAAGGGAAAGAACGGGAAGCTATGAACTAATAACAGAGAAGACATTTTAAAATGCAGCTAATCCTTTCTATGCCCTTTGAAACATAAGGCAAAATTATTTGCTAGATATTTTTAATACCCTGGATAACTTTTTAAACCCCAGAAACTATATGAGCCTTATATACATATTTAACTGCTACTCTAATTTCCTAATTAAGTTGTTCCTCTCTTTTACAAACCTGCCTCAAAACAAAATATAACATATATGAACAAGCAAACAAACCCACAAATAATAACTCTGTAAAAACCATCTACTTTCTCTTATCTCTACTCACCAAGCTGGATCCCTTGAGAATAAATCACATAACAGAGCAACAAACTGAGATCATCTTTAGTGCATGATTACATGCACTTGAAAGCAGTTTTCCTATGAAGTTAATATGTTTCCTTGATTAAACCCTTCTCTCACCACTGAATCTGTAACACTTAACACTTGGATGAAGCCCAGGCCTTCTCCACCATAGAGGAAGACAGGAAATATCAGATGGGAAGTCTTACTCTTTCTGCCTCTAAACCTCAATGTATCTACACCCATTTTTTCCTGCATTTCAACTGTTACAAAACACACATCTTCATACCTAATGTCAAGCACTTTGTGCTCTGAATCTCATCCCCTCAGCCTTCTCAGAAAACACATGATATTTATTGTCCTTGCTCTCTTTTGCTATCTTTATCTCATGCTTCCTACCAGATAAATAAAATAAACAAATAAACAAACGACAAAAACCCACCTTCAATCTACATTTCCCAATGGTTGCTTTTACTCACTCTATGCCTTCTCAGGCAAACTTCTCATAAGGAAAGTCATTAACTTCGCTTCCTGACCCACCATTCACTCCAACTCTGCCCAAATGAGTTTCCACTTCTCTATTACGCAGCTAGTTATGGAATGAAGGTTGTGTCTCCAGAAAAATTCCTGTATAGAAGCTCTAATCCGCAGTGTGGCTCTGTTTGGAGACAGTGTTCCTAAAGAAGTAATTAAGGTTAAATAAAGTCATAAGAGTAGAACCCTGATATAATAGGATTCATGTTGCTAGAAGAGACAGTGAGAGGTGACAATGTGCTAGCAGTCCTCACTCTCAGCACCTCCTCCGTCTGGGCGTCCACTCTGGAGGCACTTGAAGAGCCATTCAGCCCGCCACGGCACCGTGGGAGCCCCTCTCTGGTTTGGCTGAGGCCGAAACTGCCTCCCTCTGCTTGCCGGGAGGTGTGGAGGGAGAGGCGGGAACAAGGGCTGCGCCTGGTGCTGGCGGGATAGTGTGAGTTCCGGCGGGTGCCGGCATGGGCTTGGTGGGCCCCACACACTAAGTGGCCAGCCTGTGTTGCCGGCCCAGGGCAGTAAGGGGCTTAGCACCCGGGCCAGCAGCTGCTGAGGTTGTGCCTGGTCCCCCAGCAGTGCCGGCCAGCCAGCGCCACACTCAAATTCTCGCCAGGCCTTAGCTGCCTCCCAACTGGGGCAGGGCTCAGGACCTGCAGCCTGCCATGTCTGAGCTCCTCCCCCTGCCGTGGGCTCCGGGGCGGCCTGAGCCTTCCGACGGTTGCTGCCCCCTGGTCTTTGGCCCGGTCCCCTTGACAGCCCAAGGGCTGAGGAGTGCAGTCACTGCTGGGTACTGGCGGGCAGCTCTGCCTGCATCCCTAGTGCAGGATCCACTGGGTGAAGTCAGCTGGGCTCCTGAACTGGGTGGGGACTTGAAGAACTTTTATATCTAGCCTGAGGATCGTATGTGTACCAATCAGCACTCTGTATCTAGCTAACCTAGCCAGGACTTGGAGAACTTTTTCTTCTAGCACTCTGTGTCTAGCTCATGGTTTGCAGGTATACCAATTAGTACTCTGTGTCTAGCTCAAGGTTTGTGAATACACCAATTGGTACTACGTATCTAGCTAACCTAGTGGAGACTTGGAGGACTAGCACTCTGTGTCTAGCTCAAGGATTGTAATGCACCAATCAGCACTCTGTGTCTAGCTCAATGTTTGTAAATACACCAATTGGTACCCTGTATCTAGCGAACTAGCTCTCTGTGACTCTGTGTCTAGCTCAAGGATTGTAAATGCAGCAATCAGCACTCTGTCAAAATGGACCAATCAGCTCTCTATAAAGTGAACCAATCAGCTCTCTGTAAAATGGACCAATCAGCAGGATGTGGGTGGGGCCAGATAAGGGAATAAAAGCAGGCTGCCCGCGTTGGCAGTGGCAACCGGGTTGGGTGGGTCCTGTCCCAGACCTTGAGAGCCTTATTGTTTCGGTCTTTGCAATAACTTTTGCTGTTGCTCATTCGTTGGATCAATGCTGCATTTATGAGCTGTAACACCACCACAAAGGTCTGCAGCTTCACTCCTGAAGCCAGCAAGACCACGAACCCACCAGAAGGAAGAAGCTCCAGACACATCTGAACGTCTGAAGGAACAAAGTCTGGACACACCATTTTTAAAAACTGTAATACTCACCGCCAGAGTCCGGGGCTTCATTCTTGAAGTCAGTGAGACCAAGAACCCACCAGTTCCAGACACAACAGGAGGGCTCCCTCTCTCACTCTATACATGCAAACATAGAAGAAACAGTATCTGAGAACACAGTAAAAAGGTGGTTGTCTGGCCCACTCAGAAGAGGGGCCACACCAGAAATTGAATCTGTTGGCATATTGATCTGGGATTTCTATGGCCAAAATTATGAGAATATGAATTTTTGTTGTTTAAGCCACACACCCTGTGGTATTTTATTCTCACAGTCAGAACTTACTAGTGCACAGTTCTTGAAAATGTCACTGAAACCACCATATCGCTAAATTTAATGGACATGAGTACAAAGGTTTTTGTCTACCATATCTAGAGTTGGGGTAGAGAAGACTTTCTTAGAGAAGCAAATTTGAGTTGAAATGTTCAAGTTTAGTAGATAGTTTATTATGTAAGAAGGTGGATGTAATGGATACATTGTAGTGAATTTATGCAATGGAACACCATACAACAATGAAATTGAACAGAGTACAATTGCATCGATAGTAATGAATCTCACAAGTATAATATTTGAATACAAAAATAAAATATGAAATTTCATAATAAGAAAACTCTCATTAACATTAATTGAACAAATACTTGTGAGTACTACCACTGTACTAGGCACTAAGAATGCAGATGTGAACAGAAGCAGCACATGCGTATTCTCATAGAGCTTACATTCTAGTAAGTGGGAGACTGATAATGAACATCAAACAAATGGACAAAAATAATGTCAGATAGTTATAAGTGTGTGATGATAATGGTGTTAGTCACTGAGTTTCCTCCTCTGGAACATTCCCCTTCTATATTTACCTAGCTGTTCTTCTGCATCTCTGGATGTGTTTTTCTTAGGCACATGTGCTGGCCTATGTTCCCCTAGATAAGATATAGATATTGAAAATTCTCCAATCTTGATCTTGGGTATTAGGCATCTTCAAATAAGATATCATATTTAGTTACTATATTACAAATAACGCCCAATGTTGTATCTTCAGCTGATACTCTTCCTTAGAGATATATATGCATCTACATCTTCCTTCGAGTGTCTTAAATACATCTTATTCTGTTCCCCCGCCCAAAAAATAAGCCTAAAGCATCCTAGAAAAATATCTCAGCCACCATGATCAATTAATTACCAGTTTAAATACTAAATACCTTTCAAAACATCTTTTCTCTTCAACCTTGATTGTTTATTTACTAACCCTGCTGAAAATCCTCCTAGTCAGGTTCTGTCTCCCCACTTATAACCCCACTTGTGTGCCAGGGCTTTTTTTAAAATGAAAATATGAATATGAGTTATCCTATAAGCAACACATTTCCACCAGTTTAAATATAATGAATAAAACTATAAGAATATTTTAAGACTTGATAAAAGCCTTTATAATCTTCTAAAACATGCTCTCATTTTTTGACCTCCTCACTACCTAAACAGCACACACGTCTTTGATTTTCTCAAATGCACATAGTCTGCCACCTCCAAGCTTTTCAACAGGATTTTTATTCTGCTTGAGAAAAGATTTTTTCCAAACTTCTTATATAATAAACTATCTACTAAACTTTAACATTTCAATTCAAATTTGCTTCTCTAAGAAAATCTCCTGTATCCAAACTCTAGATATTATAGACAAAAACCTTTGTACTCATTAAACTCACATCTTGAAAGGGAAAAACAGACAATAACCAAATCAAATAAATAGAATATTAGCAACCCAGCAATTTTACTCCCAAATATACATAACAAACAGGAATATGTAATATCAAATACACATATGGTAGTGTTTATACAAATATATAATATCAAATATCAAAAAAATACAGCAGTGTTGATAGCAATATTATTGACCCCACACTGGAAAAATTCCAACTGCTCTTCAGAATGGATACATTGTAGTGAATTTATACAATGGAACACCATACAACAATGAAACTAAGCAGAGTACAACTGCATCGATTGTAATGAATCTCACAAGTATAATATTTGAACACAAAAATAAAATATGAATCTTATGTCTTATTTAACTTATATAGAGTTTAAAGGTAGAAAAAATAGTGTTAGAAATCAGGATCGTGGTTACCATTGTCTGGCATGGCAGTGACTAGAAGGGGATAATTAATATTCTGTTAATTGTTCTGGGTTCTGATTATAAGGATTGGTTCACTTTGGTGTATGCATTGAGCTGTACATTTATAGGTTGTGACTGTCGTATGTATACAGTACTTCAAAAATTTTATTTAAAAATGTATAATACATCATGTTGATTAAATAGAATGAAATGAAGCTAAAAATGAAGACCAAAATGCTATAGGAGGAACATGGTTTGGCAGTACTGGTAACTATTTTAAATAGGGTAATCAGAGAATGTCTCACTAAGAAGGTGACTTTTTAAGCAAAAATATTAAAATGAGGGAAAATGTCATGTGGATATCTGGGAGAGCATCTTCTAAAGAAAAGAAAATCACAGTGCAAAGCTCCTTGAGATGTGAGTCAACCTAGCATTTTCAGGGAACAAAAAGGAGGCCAATATGGCTGAATTTAATGATCAAGGGAGGAAGCACACAGAACTAAGACAGAGAGGTAATGGGAAGTGTTTAAACCAACTCAATAGACCCATAGACCGTTTCGTGGTTTTTGTTATGTTTGGTCTGTTCTCCCATCCTGCCCCCCCAATAAACATATAAATTGACCGTTCTGGTCTTAAAGCTTAAAATTTACATTTGTTTCATCTGAGTTTCTTCCTCAGGAAAGGACAATAAGGCCTCTCAAAAAGTATTAAAGAACTGAAACTCACCAGATTGTCGCATCTAGACAAGGAGCTCAGGCCCTTTATTCATCATGATTTCTTCATTACCCCTCCCAAATTTCTTCCCTGTTATTTAAACCTGTCAGATTTAATCTATCAGGTAGATGAATTTGAGACTGATCTCCCACCTCCTTGGCTGCAGCACCTTGTTAAAGCCTTCTTCCTTGGCAATAATCATTGTCTCAGTGATTGGTTTTCTGTGTGGTGAGCAGCAGGACCTAACCAGAACTCCTGGTGTTTCAATAACAGTGAAACCAAAAATTTCAAGACCTGCCCATCATTTAAAGGGTTTTGAATTTGTAGAAGTTTGTTCCAAAGGGAACCATCTTTTTTGTGACGCTGCCTTCTGCATTGAACCTAGCCTGGCCCTGTGTAACTAGTAGTGTGGCATTCATTACTTAGTTATAAAAAGTACTGCTTCTACCTGTGTCTCTTGGAATGCTCACTCTCAGAGAAACTAACCACATGTAAGAAGTCTACCTTGAGATTTTCATATTCTGAGAAAGTCCAAACTAGCCAAGAGGAAAGCCACATGTTGGGAGAGAACATAGCCAGCCCTCAGCTGCTTTAGCCATCACAGCTAAGTCACCAGATCTGTAAATGAAGAAGTCATCTTGGATGTCCAGTTCCATGAATTCAGCAAACCTTATGAATCCAACCCTAGCTGCATTTGACTGCAATCACATGAAAGATCTTAAGTAAGAACGACACATCTGAATGCAGCCAATCCCAGAACCCTTGACGTAATAAATTGTTATTTTAAGCCGCTACATTTTGGGGTGGTTTGTTACTCTGTAATACCTAATAAAAACAGAATTTTTCTCTAAATGAAACAGAAAGCCATTGGAAGATCCTGAGCAGAGGTATGACATATCTTGAAGGATCACACATGTGTGATGTGGTGTGAAAAGAATTATTGGAGGGCAGTGGCAGAAGTAGGAAGATTGCTTAAAATTCTGTTGCTTTCTTTGCACTTCTTATAACACTTTCATGGTTCTAATTAAATATTTCATTTTGTAATTTTTTAATATATTTCTTTTTGCTAGACTATAGCTTTATGAAAGGATGTAGATTTTGTTCACTGGTAAATCTTCAGTGTCTGGGAGATGCCCAATAAGTATTTATTGAAAAAATATATGACTATATGAATGAATAAATGATGGATGAATGAATGAATGCTTTAGATGTCTAACTAAAGAAAGATTTCATTCCTGAATGTCTTCCTGGTTTTGAGTTTCTCTTTTCCTTTAATCTGCTAATTTCTGTTTCCATTTCTCTCAACTTAATGACTGGTTTTAAAAATAATTTTCAATATCCACAAATAATGCATGGAACTGAGAATTCTCTCATCACTTACTGAAGAATTTGAATATAGAATAATTTTAACATTTTTAGATCCAAATGCAGACATAATAGGAAATGAAATATAACCATGACTGCAGTGAATAAGTATTTCTTTCTTATGAACCATTCTAAAGCCTACAGAATACTAACACCTTTTCTTTACTACTTTGCAGAGTGAAATAGTCTAAAAAAACAAAGGAAGTATCTCTTTGGAAAATTGCATAAGAGCAAAAATTGATTTATTCTAACATTGCAGATAAAGAGAACACTACGTAAAGGATATAGACTAAAATAATTTTTAAAAAAGAAAATTAAATGTCCATATATCCAACTCTATTAGTTTCAAGAATTATCCCCTTAACCATGATTTACTTAGTTTTGCCTTATTTTAAATTATTTGTAGATGAATTATTTTACTATGTATGATTGCATATTTCAGCACCTCCATGTTTTTACCATAAGCCGTTGTTTTATCCAAGCTTCAAGATGTGATCCCACGAATGTATGAGGACCACCTCCAGGTATCAATGGTAGGCTATTAAATCATGAGGTGTGAGAGTGGCTTTACAGTTAAAAAAATGTATCCACTTTTATATTCTGCCCTCTCCATTTCCATATCCCCAAGATCTGTTCCCAGATACATTCTCCAGGGTCCTACCAGAAAATGTTAATTTTAGTTAATTTTTGGTGAATTCCCTAAGATACTATACTTCCCCAGTTGGACTGTATGACATTCCACAAAACGTCGCATTGGTCTATGATACACATGACATCACATTAATCAGAAGTGTAAGCAGAAACTTTCATATATTCTTTACATCATGGTAAGCCACATGTAGCAGAGAGTGTAGCAGAGAGTAGGAAATAAATCCTAAAAGCATTCAAGTGTCGGCCACATTGTTGAAGTATTTAGAAATCCTGTGCCATGAGACATACTAAGATAGTCTCTTGTTCCAATTATCCATTGCTGCATATTAAACCACTTTTTAACTTAGAAAAACAACCATCATTAATTTTGTTCATGAATATGAAATTCAGGCAGGAAATAGCAAGAACAGCTCATCTCTGCTCCATGTAGCATCACCTTGGGCTGGAAGTTCACTCACATGGCTATCAGGTTTAGACGGCTGATGGTGAACTCAGCTGAAACTGTCAGCTGTAGATTTTGGTTCCTTTTCACATGGAACTCTTCTTGAGGCTTCTTGGGATTTCTCATAACATGTCAACTAGATTCCAATAGTGGTTGTCTCAAGAGGCCTGGGAAAAAAAACTGCAAGACTACTTATCACTTGGTGTCAAAAGCCCCATCTTTCGGCTGCATTACATTGATTAAATAAGTAACTAAGGCCAGCCCGCATTGAAAAGAAAGACAATTTGATTCAGTCTCTAAATGAAAGGAATAGCAAAATAATGTTGCAGCTTTTTAAAAACTACCATATCATCCACGGGAAATGAGAAATGATTGCACTTTGAAACACCTACAACTAAAAAAACAATGGAGCATTTAGTAGACCTCTTTTAGACTTTGGAAATTGCACATTCAACACCTTGAAATACTCCTCCATCTCATTTATTGGATGACTTGAATGGATATAAGTTTTGAGTGGATCCCACAGCAAAAAGAATCTCTCTAAAATGTCCAAAACACAATGCAAGCACACCTGTCCTTTGACACATGTAACCCAGAAGATTTCCTGGTTCTAAAATAATTTGTGTTAGATAAGAATTCATGTGAAGTTTCTGACAAGCCCTATATAGAGAGTTGCGTCATGGATCTCCAAGATCGTGGAGCAAAGCTGTCTGCAACAGAGATCTACTCACCATTAGCAAAGCAATTGAGGCATGTTATACGGCCCTAGCAAAGGCTGGTATCCTGACCATAAAAGATGTTAAGTGATAATGTAACTAGCACCACCTTTAATAAACTGGTTACTTTCAGATCAACCAAATTATATAATTGAAATGGCATATTCAAGGTAGGGCATGAGATGTTCTAAGGGCACAAGACTGCCTTCTTACCTCTGTCATGTCAGCACCTGTTAACTTACACCTACATTTTAAGGAAGTTCCTCATAATCAGCCAACAAAGAGGGAAAAAAAAACGTTAGGCTTTGTTCATGGATGCGTCATAATAGTTGCAGTGAGTAAAATATGGACTGCTTTCACATCACATTTTCTCTCAGGGGTATCCCTTGACAGACAACAGTGAGGAGAAATCTTCCATGTTGGCAGAACTTTTAACTGGACACTTTCCTCAAGGAATAATATACAGTGGACAGTGGTAAATGACTTTACGGGTTGGTAAGAGCAACTAGCAATATCGGAAGATTAGAGAAAATGAGTTCTAGATGACTCATCAAGGGAAGCTCAGTCAGCCTCTGTACTCATACACCCCAGTGCTTGAGCACTGAACTCAAAAATAGATAAACAATGGTGTCATAATAAAAATACACATGGGCCAAATAGCATGGGCTCCCTCGTGCTAATCAGAACTACGTACTGCTGCTGCTGAATGTCAGATCTGTCAAAAGCAGAGATCAATGTTGAGCACTTGATGGATGATGATACCATCCATCAAAGAGACCAACTAGCCACTTGGAGGCAAGTTGAAAACATCAGATCTCTTACCTACTAAAGGGAGTAGTGATTTGCCCCGACTTGAATTATTCTTGGCATAGAACCATCTGTCTTTCTCACAGCACCTTGCAAAGCACCACCACTCAAAGGTTCATAAATCTCGAAAAACATCTCCTAGGACCAAGGGTCACATTTTTAGAAGGAGGGGTGACAATGATAAATAACCAAGGAATGTACTGTTTCCACCATACATCATGTGGTCTCCTGATGGCAGAGCTAAGTACCAACTTGGAAGTGACATCTCTGAGACTGGGACATTGTCCTTCAAGGCTTCAAGGTAAAGTATATTATTTAACTAATGGCCATTATATACGACTGTGTACTTAGCAGCTAGAAAACATTAGTCTGGGACTGAAATGGTGAAATTAGGGTTAGTATTTCTAATTATAATTTGCAGTTATCTGTGGGAGAATTAGTGATTTCATTACTACAACTTTAGGCTTTTCTGGAATAAAGGTCTTAGTTCCTGGAGTAGGGGTAGGGAAAGCTGTTTTACCAGCATCCCTGTTAAAGGTTCCACCAAATCCAAAACTGAGCAGCTGCTTGGTCATTTGGGAATCTTCATGCTGGTCGACTGGCAGACAAAGAAAGGAGTTACTATACTGGCAGGAGTCATTGATTATTGGACGCTAGTGTTCATGATGCTATAATGTGCTGCTACATAATGAAGATAAGAGGTAAATGACTTTGTTCCTTCTGGAAATTTAGGGGATTCACTGGAACACATCATATTGCTTCTACATAGTGATTACCCAAGAGAGAAAACCAGATTTACCGTTGTACTATTCCTTTGTCCAAAATATTTTAAGAATGTACGTTGCTCTTATTATTGTAATTCTAAACATATTTTATAGATGCCTAATGATGATGGTGTATATTAAACTTAATTTGTATGTTTCTCTAGATATAAAAATTTCTTACATTATAAGTTTATTCATTCTAACAACCACAACAAGACTTGATTTGATTGATCTTTTGCTAATATTTCTGTAACTATCACAGCAGATAATATAAAATGTAATCAAACATAAAATGTTTTTTATTTTGCTGCTTCTAAGAATCACACCTGGCCGGGCGCGGTGGCTCATACCTGTAATCCCAGCACTTTGGGAGGCCAAGACGGGTGGATCATGAGGTCAGGAGATCGAGACCATCCTGGCTAACACGGTGAAACCCCATCTCTACTAAAAATACAAAAAATTAGCTGGGCATGGTGGCAGGTGCCTATAGTCCCAGCTACTTGGGAGGCTGAGGCGGGAGAATGGCATGAACTCAGGAGGCAGAGTTTGCAATGAGCCAAGATCACGCCACTGCACTCCAGCCTGGGCAACAGAGCAAGACTCCATCTCAAAAAAAAAAAAAAAAAGAGATTCACACCTTATCTTGAAGTTTCCCACCATGGTTTAATACACAGTAACTTATTGGGAGCTTCGACTGGTTTCCTATTGTCTATTAATAATTAAAATGAATTAAAAAGAAAGTCTGAGTTTGTTTTAACCTAATATTATTGTGCAACTATTTGCTTTCACAGAAAACAAACAGGGAGGCCACAGGAAAATAAATTATTCATTGAGCAATTAATTATATAGTTCATTGTGATACCTCTTATACACTTATTTAAAGCTGATGAGTTACATTCAAATCCCAGCTCTGATATGTAATAGCTATATGATTTTGATTAGTTACCTATCTTTTTCTGAGATGTAATTCCCCCATTTGTAAAAATGACAACATGAAACCTAGCAACTATTTTAAGTAGTAAATGTAGTAATGTATGTGAAAGCACTTAACATACTGACTGAGGATAGGCCATCAATAAATATCTAGTTGTTTCTTTCCTATTTAACTGCCTTTCTGTCACTCTTCTTTCTATTTTTCCAACTTTCTTCTGTGCAATTTAAATTTTGTATTAATTATGGATACTTATGTACATAGGAGATAGATAACAAAAGACCATCATTATCTAGATATATCATATATAATATAGATAACTATATTTATATGTACATATGCAAAATGAGGCTAAATATGTATATGGATATGTTCAAACTGGACATCATCTTGATATTTTGTCTTTTTCCCTGTGAAGACAATGGACAGACACATATCTTACTTCTTTAAATAGAAATAGCATGCTACACACTACACAGAACATAAATTTTCTGCATCTCTGGGGCACCAAATCTTGAAGAAAAAAATAATATATCACAGCAAAAATATGCTTTTATTTTTAGTTAACCCTTGCATTTATTTGCTAGGGCTGCCATGACAATGTACCATAGACTGGCTGGTTTAAATAGCAAAAATATACATTTTCACAGTTTTGCAGACTGGAAGTTCAAAATTAAAATCATCAGGCTTGGTTTCTTTTGAAGGCCATGAGGAAAAATTTATTCCGTTTCCCTTCTTGGCTTACAGATGGCTGTCTTCTTCCTGTGTCTTCACATCATCTTCCCTCTCTAGGTATGTATACAGATACATATGTATTGGCATCCAAATTTCCTCTTCTTATAAGGACACCAGTCTTATTGGATCAGGGCCCACTTTAATGACCTCATTTTAACTTAACCACCTTTGTATATATCCTTATCTCCAAATCAGCCACATTCTATGGTACTGGAGGGTTATTACTTCCATATGAAATTTTCAGGTGTGAACAAAAGTTCTCTGAAAAGGAATTTGGAGGAAAGAGACTTTTTTTCACAGTGAATACTTTGCACAACAACCTTCAGTGTAAAAGGAAGGTGCATTCCACAGAACAAAGAGAGGGTTCAGGTTTTGGAGCAAAAGTTCTTTCCCAGATTCCCAATCAGGTCTGTTTATGCAAATGAAGAATGTAAGTGCTTAGCTCTAACTAGTAAATGCAGCTGACTTCTGATTGGTTGATGCAGCTGAATCCTGATTGGCCAAAGTTAGTGAATTCTAAAAGTCCCAAGGTTAAAACGGTGTGGGATTTTGGGGGACCTCAGAGTATGTCTGTGACCTCTACTCAGCAAATGGACAATTAGCTTTGTTTTAAATTTAGGCCTAGTTACCAATGAGGATCCACCTTGAAGGATGAGCTCTTTCAGGTTCACCTTTGTTCACACAAGAAACACTGTTCTGCTCAAAACAACTCAGAGGCCTCCAGCAACCTTTTCTATCTCACTTATCAACTTCTTATCCCATTCCTGTAATAACAATGGCAACCATGGTCAATATCCAAAAACTAACAGAAAACAACTAGACTATCAGAAGTTAACTTCTTCAGCATTCACACCTACAAACTTACCTAAAGCTGAATCCACTCTCCCTTATTTCTCCTGTTCTCAAAAATGTTGCCTTTCCATGGAAGGTTCATTCCTCCTCCTATGCTCATTATCTGACTTTTCACACTCTCACGCCAAGACGTGCTCCACTGGTACTCTGTTTCTTGCTTTTGTAACTTGTTCCCTCTTATTGGCTCCTTGTGATCACCTGTCTGTGCACAACAACAAAGACTCTCTTGATCCTTTCTCTCTTCTATCCAAATCAAATCACCTAGAAAGAACAGTTTACACTTATGACTACTCTCTGTCTTCCCAGCCCACAGTCACCTTTTAGTGCACTATGGAACTTCTGCCAGAATTTCACCACTGATACCTCCCTGGAAAAGTTTACCAAGGACACCTAATCACTAAGTTCAATGAGTCGTGTAATGACTTCATTGTATTTTTTCAACCTTAAGCATATGACAGTATTGATAACTGTTTTTCTCCATAGTGGCCTTTGCTCACTCCTTTCCTTCAAGGTGCTTGAGTGTCATATCTTCTGTGAAGAATTTCTAACATGTACATACCTTACCTTCGTGTCTAGGGAACACTACACCAGTTTTTCTGTACCACCATTCATCTTTTTCAAATCTCACCTCTAACTTTGGCACACGTTGTTTATCTACTAACCTGCACAATCCTTGAGGTGAGTGATCATGTATTACTTAGTAATTATGGCTTTGTTTTATGGTGCTAGTCACCTAGCAGATAATCAGTGAATATTTGTTGATTATAGTGAATTAAAATATCCTTGTGGCCATTAATTCCAACATCTGTGTAATGAAGGACTCTTTTCTACATTGTCCCATAGAGATGATCATTTATCCAATGCTTGAAGACTTTTTCTTTTATATCACATTTCTTTTCATTAGATTTCAATAGGTTGAAATATTACTTTCAACATACTCTTATGTGGGGAATTCACAACTACGGTATCATGACTAAGCCTAAATAGGAATTGTTGTAAAAGGAATATTGGAAAAGAAGAGTCCCAAGAAGAGATTTATTAGAGTTAGGAGGAGAGTAGATACTATATATGATAGAAATATAAGAAATATAACATATACACATTTAGCTTATTATTAGTTCATCTTCCCCAAAGACATGATTTCACTCACTCATTCAATCTTTACAAGAAGAAACAAACATAGATAGCTTAAGCTTATAGGAGTTTGACATTAAAGCATATAGAAGTAAACCCAGTGAGCAATTAGGAACACTTTAGAATTTTCCATTCATTCTTCATTCACCTCCATGCATTTGAACTTAGGAAAAATAGCTTGAATGCTCAGACATCTGTGTATAAACTTTACTTTTGTTGTTTTTGTCATGGGCCTTCAATTTAATATCTCACACACTAAGATATGTGTACATGTTGTAAACGTAAGTTAAAGAATTTTCAAGTGTAATTTTATTTTATTTTAACTAGGCTCATTTCCACCCTCTTGCTACCTTTAGAATCTAAAACACCAGTTAAGATGTTATATGAGAAATTCCTGAGAAGACTGGGAGAGTTAAGACTAAAGAAAAGATAAATATTAGAAGAAAAATAATGAGTACTCTAAAATATTTAAGGCATAACAAATCATACTCTGGAGATCTAGGAATTAGAATTGGAATAAATATGTGAAAGTTACAATGACCTATACACATCTCAACTTTACAAAAAAAAGGAGAGTCAATGGGGTAAAACTTAACCTTATTATAGTGGTGGAACTAAGATATATACATATATACACACACACACACACATATATATATAAAAATTATGTATGTATACACACACACATATACATATTTTTTTCTTCATTTCCCACCTTCCTCTATCTTTTTCGATGCCTTGGAGACAACCCTAAATGGCTGAAAGCATCACAAGCTTCTTTGCCCATTAGATTCCTGGGTTCTGCCAGTTAGGATATGAGCAAGAGAACAAAAGGTGGAAGGAGAATGAGATCAGAATATTTATACTCTGCTCCCCACCTTGTGGAGAGGGGAAGAGATCACTATGGGGTCTCTTATCTGAAGGTCACAGCTGCAACCTTCAGTTTGCAGGTAGCCCTCTCTGCACAGGCCTCTGTTTCTAATTCTGGGTGCTTCCTCTCCTTGCCACTTCCAGGCTTGGGGAATTAGTGCCTTATTTGGTACAAGCCCAAAGATATTGTGCTATTCAACATGATTTCCCTACACTCTATCCACATCTTACAAATAGCCCCCTATTTATAACTGCTCAAAGTATCCCAAATTATGTATGCCATATGTTTCCTACTATGACATTGATTGATATAGGAACTCTTCAAAATTTCACTATGCCAAGACCTTCACTTCAAAAAGAAAATTTTTTTAAATAACACAAATTCACAACTCTCTATTCATGGATCTAGCTGAGATGATGCATTCATAAATATACAAAGGATTTAGATAGCATTTTGCAGCTTTAAACAGAAGATATTTTGTCCAGTTGATTTCAGCAAATAAGGAAATTAATGTGAACTCTGATAATATCAACTAATCTAAGAGTCATACACAATACAACCTCTTTCAGAGTATCTGATGGGTGAATCATTGTTCACATGAAAAGCGAAAGTTTTTTGACCTTGGCTGATATTTCTGGCCTTTCCAGCTACTAAATGGCTTCAGTTATACTTGGAAAGCTCTTCTGCCATGGCTTTTCAAAAACCATTTAGAATCTTTTGACAAGTGTAAATTTGATTCAATAGATTCTACTCTAACAAAAAGACAATCTTACCTTTTTTGCTTGTATTTTTAGAATACATATTCATTACTTGCTATTATCTCTTCGTAGCCATGCAGCAGATATAATGCTAAGAGCAACACAATGAGTGAGCAGAGGCTTGAGATGAACCTGGTGCTAGCAGAATGCAGAAGAACATTTTCAGACAGCATCAGAATAGAGGGCGGCCTTGCCTTGCCACTCACAGTGATTGCAAAAGGGATATGCTATTGTTAACACTGATTCCATGAGAGGAAAAGCAGCTTTAGTGTCATTATGAGATATGGTCTCTTCTCAAGAAATGAGAATAGATGCTAAGACAGGAAAGCTAATGACAAATGAAATGCTTGTATCCAGGCCAGGCCAGCTGTAAGATTGTTAAGTAGGTGAACTTTATATTTTACTTTTTGCCACATCTCCTATGAAGATCTGAGATTCTTCATTGAGCCTTTTCTAATGCTCCCATTTAACTAACATTTGTTTTGCTTCTGCTACACTTTCAACACCAATTTCTTTAGCATTTAAACTTATCCCTTGGGTTTCAGCGGGTAAAGAAGTAGTGAGTACATTTATATTTTGACACAGATTATTAAGATAAACATCCTTGATATATCCATAAAAATTCATTATTGGTAAAAGAATCAAAAGAAATATTTTATGGAGTAGTGTGTACTACCAACCTTATGCAAGGTCAGACATTTCTGTACAGAATTCCACACATTTCTATGTAGAATTCTACTTCTATAGTTCTATGGGATATTAAAAACTTTTCTTTGAATCCCTCACCCATCCCAAATTCATCACACATCTCAACTTGAGTAACATTTAATGAAACATATTTCAAAAACTACAATGAAGACTTAAGAGAAAAACTTTACTAACAATACTTAAACATTAAAAAGTAAAAGTCACATTTTAGAAAAGCAAGGAAAACAATTTTTCAAGCTATCTCCATCCTACAGAAGGATATTAGGTAGCAACACTTGACTGATTCTATCCTGTAATCGTGCAAAATTTACACAATTGTGCTGTCAAATTTTGCATCTTTCTAGAAAATCCTGTGAGGTTAATGCTCTGAAGAAAGGAATTTGAGAAGGTTTTTATTATTCTTTATTTTTAATAATTTTTCAATATGCAAATAAGTATTTTTTTCTTTTTTTTATTATACTTTAAGTTCTAGGGTACAATTGCACAATGTGCAGGCTTGTTACATATGTATACATGTGCCATATTGGTGTGCTGCACCCATTAACTCATCATTTACATTAGGTATATCTCCTAATGCTATCCCTCCCTCCTACCCCCTCCCCACAATAGGACCTGGTGTGTGATGCTCCCCTTCCTGTGTCCAAGTGATCTCATTGTTCAATTCCCACCTATGAGTGAGAACATGCAGTATTTAGTTTTCTGTTCTTGCGATAGTTTGCTGAGAATGATGGCTTCCAGCTACATTCATGTCCCTACAAAGGACATGAACTCATCCTTTTATATGGAGTATTCCATGGTGTATATGTGCCACATTTTCTTAATCCATTCTGTCACTGATGGACATTTGGGTTGATTCCAAGTCTTTGCTATTGTGAATAGTACTGCAATAAACATACGTGTACATGTGTCTTTATAGCAGCATGACTTATAATCCTTTGGGTATATCCTCAGTAATGGGATGGCTGGGTCAAATAGTATTTCTAGTTCTAGATCCTTGAGGAATTGCCACATGGTTTTACACAATGGTTGAACTAGTTTACAGTCCCACCAACAGTGTAAAAGTGTCCCTATTTCTCCACATCCTCGCCAGCACCTGTTGTTTCCTGATTTTTTAATGATTGCCATTAAATGGCTGTAGATGTGTGGTATTATTTCTGAGGGCTATATCTCTGTTTTGATACCAGTACCATGCTGTTTTGATTACTGTAGTCTTGTAGTATAGTTTGAAGTCAGGTAGCATGATGCCTCCAGCTTTGTTCTTTTGGCTTAGGATTGTCTTGGCAATGCGGGGTCTTTTTTGATTCCATATGAACTTTAAAGCAATTTTTTCCAACTCTGTGAAGAAAGTCATTGGTAGCTTAATAGGGATGGCATTGAATCTATAAATTACCTTGGGCAGTATGGCCATTTTCACAATATTGATTCTTCCTATCCATGAGCATGGTATGTACTTCCATTTGTTTGTGTCCTCTTTTATTTCATTGCACAATGGTTTGTAGTTCTCCTTGAAGAGGTCCTTCCCATCCCTTGTAAGTTGGATTCCTAGGTATTTTATTCCCTTTGAAGCAATTGTGAATGGAAGTTCATTCATAATTTGGCTCTCTGTTTGTCTGTTACTGGTGTATAAGAATGCTTGTGATTTTTGCACACTAATTTGGTATCCTGAGACTTTGCTGAAGTTGTTTATCAGCTTAAGGAGATTTTGGGCTGAGGCAATGGGGTTTTCTAAATATACAATCATGTCATCTGCAAAGAGGGACAATTTGACTTCTTCGTTTCCTAACTGAATACCCTTGATTTCTTTCTCTTGCCTGATTGCCCTAGCCAGAACTTCCAACACTATGTTGAATAGGAGTGGTGAGAGAGGGCATCCCTGTCTTGTGCCAGTTTTCAAAGGGAATTTTTCCAGTTTTTGCCCATTCAGTATGATAATGGCTGTGGATGTGTCATAAACAGGTCTTATTATTTTGTGATACGTTCCATCAATACCGAATTTATTGAGAGTTTTTAACATGAAGGGCTGTTGAATTTTGTCAAAGGCCTTTTCTGCATCTATTGAGATAATCATGTGGTTTTTGTCTTTGGTTCCGTTTATATGCTGGATTACGTTTATTGATTTGCATATGTTGAATCAGCCTTGCATCCCAGGGATGAAGCCCACTTGATCATGGTGGATAAACTTTTTGATGTGCTGCTGGATTCGGTTTGCCAATACTTTATTGAGGATTTTTGCATCGATCTTCATCAGGGATATTGGTCTAAAATTCTCTTTTTTGGTTGTATCTCTGTCAGGCTTTGGTATCAGGATGATGTTGGCCTCATAAAATGAGTTTGGGAGGATTCCCTCTTTTTCTATTGATTGGAATAGTTTCAGATGGAATGGTACCAACTCCTTCTTGTACCTCTGGCAGAATTTGGCTGTGAATCCGTCTGGTCCTGGACTTTTTTTGGTTGGTAGGCTATTAATTATTGCCTTAATTTCAGAGTCTGTTATTGATCTATTCAGGGATTCAACTTCTTCCTGATTTAGTCTTGGGAGATTGTACGTGTCCAGGAATTTATCCATTTCTTCTAGGTTTTCTAGTTTATTTGCGTAAAGGTGTTTATAGTATTCTCTGATGGTAGTTTGTATTTCTGTGGGGTCAGTGGTGATATCCCGTTTATCATTTTTTATTGTATCTATTTGATTCTTCACTCTTTTCTTCTTTATTAGTCTTGCCAGCAGTTTATCAATTTTGTTGATTGCTTCAAAAAACCTGCTCCTGGATTCATTGACATTTTGGAGGGTTTTTTGTGTCTACATCTCCTTCAGTTCTGCTCTGATCTTAGTTATTTCTTACGTTTTGCTAGCTTTTGAATGTGTTTGCTCTTGCTTCTCTAGTTCTTTTATTATGATGTTAGGGTGTTGATTTTAGATCTTTCCTGATTTCTTTTGTGGGCATTTAGTGCTATAAATTTCCCTCTACACACTGCTTTAAATGTGTCCCAGAGATTCTGGTATGTTGTATCTTTGTTCTCATTGGTTTCAAAGAACATCTTTATTTCTGCTTCCATTTTTTTATGTACCCAGTAGTCATTCAGGAGCAGGTTGTTCAGTTTCCATGTAGTTGAGTGGTTTTGAGTGAGTTTCTTAGTCGTGAGTTCTAGTTTAATAGCACTGAGGTCTGAGAGACAGTTTGTTATCATTTCTGTTCTTGTACATTTGCTGAGGAGTGCTTTACTTCCAACTATGTGGTCAGTTTTGGAATAAGTGTGATGTGGTGCTGAGAAGAATGTCTATTCTTTTGCTTTGGGGTGGAGAGTTCTGTCGATGTCTATTAGGTGTGCTTGGTGCAAAGTTGAGTTCAATTCCTGGATACCCTTGTTAACTCTCTGTCTCATTGATCTGTCTAATGTTGACAGTGGGGTGTTAAAGTCTCCCATTATTATTGTATGGGAGTCTAAGTCTCTTTGTAAGTCTCTAAGGACTTGCTTTATGAATCTGGGTGCTCCTGTATTTGGTGCATATATATTTAGGATAGTTAGCTCTTCCTGATAAATTGATCCCTTTATCATTATGTAATCGCCTTCTTTGTCTCTTTTGATCTTTGATGGTTTAAAGTCTGTTTTATCAGAGACTAGGATTGCAACTGCTGCTTTTTTTGTTTTGTTTTCCATTTGCTTGGTAGATCTTCCTCCATCCCTTTATTTTGAGCCTTTATGTGTCTCTGCATATGAGATGGGTCTCCTGAACTCAGCAAACTGATGGATCTTGACTCTTTATCCAATTTGCCAGTCTGTGACTTTTAATTGGAGCATTTAGCCCAATTACATTTAAGATTAATATTGTTATGTGTGAATTTGATCCTGTCATTATGATGTTAGCTAGTTATTTTGCTCGTTAGTTGATTCAGTTTCTTCCTACTCTCAATGGTCTTTACATTTTGCCATGTTTTTGCATTGGCTGGTACCAGTTGTTCCTTTCATGTTTAGTGCTTCCTTCAGGAGCTCTTGTAAGGCAGGCCTGGTGGTGACAAAATCTCTCAGCATTTGCTTGTCTATAAAGGATTTTATTTCTCCTTCACTTATGAGACTTAGTTTGGCTGGATATTAAATTCTGGGTTGAAAATTATTTTCTTTAAGAATGTTGAATACTGGCCCCCACTCTCTTCTGGCTTGGAGAGTTTCTGCCGAGAGGTCTGCTGTTAGTCTGATGGGCTTCCCTTTGTGGGTAACCCGACCTTTCTCTCTGGCTGCCCTTAAGATTTTTTCCTTCATTTCAACTTTGGTGAATCTGACAATTATGTGTCTTGGAGTTGCTCTTCTCAAGGAGTATCTTTGTGGCGTTCTCTGTATTTCCTGAATTTTAATGTTGGCCTGCCTTACTAAGTTGGGGAAATTCTCCTGGATGATATCCTGCAGAGTGTTTTCCAACTTGGTTGCGTTTTCCCCATCACTTACAGGCACACCAATCAGATGTAGGTTTGATCTTTTCACATAATCCCATATTTCTTGGAGGCTTTGTTCATTTCTTTTTAATCTTTCTTCTCCACACTTCTTTTCTTGTTTCATTTCATTCATTTGTTCTTCAATCGCTGATACTCTTTCTTCTAGTTGATTGAGTCAGTTACTGAAGCTTGTGCATTTGTCATGTATTTCTCATGTTATGGTTTTCATCTCTATCAGTTCTTTTAAGGTCTTCTCTGCATTGATTATTCTAGTTATCCATTCATCCATTCTTTTTCAAGGTTTTTAGTTTCTTTGCACTGGTTACATAGTTCCTCCTTTAGCTCTGAGAAGTTTGATTGACTGAAGCCTTCTTCTCTCAACTTGTCAAAGTGATTCTTCATCCAGCTTTGTTCCATTGCTGGCAATGAGCTGCATTCCTTTGGAGGGGGAGATGCACACTGATTTTTTGAATTTCCAGCTTTTCTGCACTGCTTTTTCCCCATCTTTGTGGTTTTATCTGCCTTTGATCTTTGATGATGGTGACGTACTGATGGGGTTTTGGTGTGGGTGTCCTTTCTGTTTGTTAGTTTTCCTTCTAACAGTCAGGACCCTTAGCTGTAGGGCTGTTGCAGATTGCTTGAGGTCCACTCCAGACCCTGTTTGCCTGGGTATCAGCAGCGGAGGCTGCAGAAGATAGAATATTGCTGAACAGCGAGTGTTGCTGTCTGATTCTCGCTCTGGAAGCTTCGTCTCAGGGGTGTACCCCGCCATGTGAGGTGTGAGGTGTAGGTCTGCTCCTAGTGGGGGTTGTCTCCCAGTTAGGCTACTCAGGGATCAGGGACCCACTTTATCAGGCAGTCTGTTCGTTCTCCAATCTCAACCTCCATGCTGGGAGATCCACTGCTCTCTTCAAATCTATCAGACAGGGGCATTAACCTCTGCTGAGATTTCTGCTACTTTTTGCTTCACTATGCCCTGTCCCCAGAAGAGGACTCTACAGAGGCAGTCTGGCCTCTTTGAGCTGTGGTGGGCTCCACCTAATTCGAGTTTCCCAGTGGCTTTGTTTACCCACTTACCCCTCAGCAATGGCAGGCGCCCTTCCCCTAGCCTCGCTGCCACCTTGCAGTTAGATCTCAGACTGCTGTCCTAGCAATGAGGGAGGCTCCGTTGGCGTGGGACCCTCCAGGCGAGGTGTGGGATATAATCTCCTGGTGTGCCATTTGCTAAGACCATTGGTAAAGCACAGTATAGAGTGGGAGTTACCTGATTTTCCAGGTGTTGTCTGTCTCAGTTTCCCTTGGCTAGGAAAAGGGATTCCCTTCCCCCTTGCACTTTCCAGGTGAGGTGATACCTTGCCCTGCTTGAGCTCTCACTGGTCGGGCTGCATCAGCTGACCAACACCGATTGTCTGGCACTCCCCAGTGAGATGAACCTGGTACCTCAGTTGAAAATGCAGAAATCGCCCATCTTCTGTGTCACTCATGCTGGGAGCTGGAGGCTGGAGCTGTTCCTATTGAGCCATCTTGGGCAAGCCCCCCCCGTAAATATGTTTTAACTACACAGTGGTAAGATATTACGGGCCAAAAGAGTTTGCATTCAGTAAGAATGTCGAAAGAACTATAAATAACTATAGAGTAATATAATTTGTTACAAGTGCTTCAAGATTGTACAAAGTGCTATAAGATTTCAAAAGAAGAAGTGAGGGAATTTTCAAAGAAAAGAGATGAATACACAACTACATTTTCCTTTTCATTAAAGACCCTCTAATTATGTACAACACTGCAAAACAAGAAAAACATACTGTGTTCTAACAAATTTAGCCATTTATCGTATTGTGATTTTCACAAGTCTGATATTTTTTCCATATTATCACTTAGATTTAGTTAGTAAAAATGATTAACTCCTGTCTGCTGTACAATCGCCAGTGAATTAACTTATTTCATGATGATATGGTTTGGCTGTGTCCCCACCCAAATCTCATTTGGAATTGTAGCTCCCGTAATTGCATGTGGTGTTGGGCCTGCGAGTGCACAGAAGTCAAGAATCTAGGTTTGGGAACCTCTGCCTAGATTTCCGAGGATGTAAGGAAACCCCTGGATATCCAGGCAGAGGTGTAGTACAGGGATGGGAACTTCATGGAGAACCTCTGCTAGGGCAGTGCAGAAGCAAAATTTGGGGTACAAGCCCCCACACAGAGTCCCAACTGGGGTACTGCTTAGCAGAGGTATGAGAAGAGGGCCACCATCCTCCAGACTCCAGAATGGTAGATCTACTAACAGCTTGCACCATGTGCCTGAACAACCACAGACGCTCAACACCAGCATGTGAAAGCAGCCAGGAGGTGGCATCTAACTTGCAAAGCCACAGAGACAGAGCTGCCCTAGACCATGGGAACCCACCTCTTGCATCAGCGTGACCTGGATGAGACATGGAGTCAAAAGAGATCATTTTGGAACTTTAAGATTTGATGACTGCCCTATTGGATTTTGGACTTGCATGGGGCCTTTAGCCCTTTTATTTTGGACAATTTCTCCCATTTGGAATGGCTGTATTTACCCAAGGCCTGTACCCCCATTGCATCTTGGAAGTAACTAACTTGCTTTTGATTTTACAGGCTCATAGGCAGGAGGACTTGTCTTATCTCAGATTAGACTTTGGGCTATGGACTTTTGAGTTAAGGCTGAAATGAGTTAAGACTTTGGGAGACTGTTGGGAAAGCATGGTTGGTTTTGAAATGTGAAGGCATGAGATTTCAGAGGGGCCAGAGATGGAATGATATTGTTTTGTTGCGTCCCCACCCAAATAACATCTTGAATTGTAGCTCCCATAATTCCTGTGTGTTGTGGGAGGGACCTGGTGGGAGGTAATAGAATCATGAATGTAGGTCTTTCCCATGCTGTTCTTGTGATAGTCAGTAAGTCTCAGAAGATCTGATGGTTTCATAAATAGAAGTTCCCCTGCACATGTGTGCTCTCTCTCTCTCTCCCTTTCTCTCTCTCTCTTGCCTGCCTCCATGCAAAACATGACTTTGTTCCTCCTTTGCCTTCCTCCATGATTGTGAGGCATCCCCAACCATGTAATTTCCTTTATAAATTATCCAGTCTTGGGTATGGCTTTATTAGCAGTGTGAGCACAGACTAATACACATAATTCCTAAGAATTCGTAAAATAACAGAGTACCATCAAGTAAATTACCAAATTCACATCAATGCTGAAATGTTATTAGATCCTAAGTTGGGAGATAAAATGAATATATTACTTTATTCTGGTTCTTTTATCTAACATTATTCCCTTATTTCAATCTAGATAAAATTTGTTTTATCTATAAATATAAAACATTTGTGTCCCAGAATCATTATGTGAATTTTATTTTATTTTATTTTTTTTCTTTTTTTTTTTTTTGCTGAGAATGATGGCTTCCAGCTGCATCCATGTCCCTACGAAGGACACAAACTGATCCTTTTTTATGGCTGCATAGTATTCCGTGGTGTATATGTGCCACATTTTATTTATTTATTTATTTATTTATTTATTTATTTATTTTTAAATTATTTTTTATTATTATACTTTAAGTTCTAGGGTACATGTGCATAACGTGCAGGTTTGTTACATATGTATACTTGTGCCATGTTGCTGTGCTGCACCCATCAACTCGTCAGCACCCATCAACTCGTCATTTACATCAGGTATAACTCCCAATGCAATCCCTCATGGATGCAGCTGGAAACCATCATTCTTAGCAATCTATCACAAGAACAGAAAACTAAACACCGCATGTTCTCACTCATAGGTGGGAACTGAACAATGAGATCACTTGGACTCGGGAAGGGGAACATCACACACCGGGGCCTATCACAGGGAGGGGGGAGGGTGGAGGGGAGAGGGATTGCATTGGGAGTTATAACTGATGTGAATTTTATTTTCAAGATGCTTTAATGGTGCTATCTATTTGTTTCCTGATTAGTTTTTATTCACTTTTTTCACATGGTTAAGATATTGAGGTGGCAGGGGAAGGAGGGGATGCAGATGGAGGTAGGTCAGGTCACTTGCTTCTGCTGTAGTTCTCAGGGGGAATGATTCAGTCATGTTCAAAATATCTATCAGTCAAATCTGATAGTGAAAAATGAAATACTAATGGGTAGAGCACCATGAGAGCTAAGTTATTGACTCACTCCTCCCCACAATAATATCCTACCGGGACAAATCTTTGGACATCTGTGTACATAGGTTTTAGCATTTGTATGTGGGAAAGTACCATCTCTCTGTATCTCACTGGCTTGCTTTGACAATAATGGGCTTGTGGGGAATGCTGTATAAGAAGTCTGCATGAGACAATGTCAAGCAGGACATGTAAGAGGTGTTATTGTTGGTTCCCAGAAATGAGTTTGCTTCATTCATCAGTTAAGAAATAGGCAATGCTTGTACAAACATAAAAACAAATCTTAAGACAATATAGCATGACTGAAAATGTGTTTCTAAGGCAGTGCTGGAAAATTAGCCCAGTGACTTCAAACAGGAATGTATAGAATTCTAAGAATTTTTATGACTATAATGAAACAAAGACTTACTTAAACAGGATGAACCCCAGAATTGAGTAAATACCCCTAGAAAACCCTACTCAGGGAAAATGGAGACTGGGCTTAAACCCTAGAGAGATCGATTTCTATTCCAAAGTTCAGAGCAAGGACTCAGATTCAATATGTATCTAAGAAAAAAGGTAATGGAAAAATGGTTTCTCTGCCCTTGATACATGAATAAAAACCATTTTCACTTACCTTTACACCTTATAAATTGAGAAACTGAATCATTCACCTTCCAGGGCCCTTTGCCCTTCCCAGAGCTCTTCTTCCTGAGCCCCTGATATTACTGATAACGTATTGCTTATACAAAGATTTTCTTATTTCGTATGACCTTAGATACACATGAGGACATGTATCTATATGTTTGGTAATCAAATTTATCATAATTCAATCACAGATTGCAAAATTGGGTCAATAATTCTTTTTCTCAATGCCTATTTTAGTGACAGAGCAGCCAATCCAGAACTAAACACAGTTGAAACTAAGTCAAATGTAAAAGATACACATTTAAATAAGGAGAAATTTTTTAGAGATCAAAAAATCATGGTTCAAGAAAGCTAGCACAAAATCATTGCCTTGGATTTGCATAATTGATGTAGGTCCCAATAAAATATCATCTGCCCTTACTAAGACTTTCGATTGAGACAGCTTTAGTTCACATCCTGATATTGTGGCTGTCTGGAGTGTACAATCTTGGACAGCTTTCTTAGCACCAGTTGTTTCTATCTTCTAGAAATGTTTAAACATAAAATTAAAGAATGTAAGCACAATACTTAGCATAATATCTGGAACTTCAACATGAGGGAATTAGGGGCTAGATTTTAAAATTTCAATTGGAGTTCATTGACTAGAAAAGGAGGAGGATACTCCAGGTGAAATGAATCAAATAAGAAAGGATATATGATGTCTGTTTCATGTTGGAACACTATGACAGTGGTTTTTAAAAATGTAGAATATCAGAATCACCAAAGTATCTTTTTGTTTAAAGATTCTGATTTGTGAATTCCACTCTCAATGGTTTTGGTTCAGTAGCTATAGAGTGCAACCTAGGATTCAGTCATCAGCAGCATGAGTATTCTGAACATTGGTTACATTTGAGAACAACTGGAATAAGGCCTGTGTAAAGATACAGTGAAATATGTACTTGAAAAATTGGGAGGCATGGTGAGAAAAACAGAGGAATTAAATGCCAAGTTAAAGGGTGTAGACTTCACCTACTAAAGCATGGCTCACCATGACACATATTTTTAAAAGTAATCCTTGGTAAAAGCTCTGCCTTACTAAGATAAATTTTGACAATAATAAGAAATAGATTAGGACAAGAGTACACTTGAGAAAGATTACTCGGTATTCCACTTGGTAGGCTAGTTGGGCTAGTCTATGGGACTAACCCAAAATAAAACTAAGAATGCCTGGGCTTCAGGAACTGATATTGAGCCATGCAATATGAGAGCTAAGGGTAAATGAGATGCATTTAGTTAAAATAGTCAAAACACACAGGGATGGGAAGAAGGTCAAGAAAACCCTCTACAAAAAATGGAATAAGACTTAAAAACACAAAGCTTACAATTTAAATAATATTAATAAATTACTATAAATCAAAATGACTTGCTGTTTGAATCAAAATAGAATATAAAGTAAGTTAACCAGTTTTTGATTGGAAAGAGTATTGAGGGGAGTGTGTTGCTCCTTGCTTATGTCCATACACCACTTCTCCTCAGACTTTCTGCCTGGAGTTCGTTTCCACGTGCCAAATGGAGATAGGGAGCACAAGCAGAGGATGGCAGTCTTCAAACTTTAAGAAGAAAGAGATTGGAATTTGGAGAGGCTGAGGTGCTGGAATTTGGGTAGCAGAGTATGAGGAGGGTGCTGCCCACAGGGAGAACTCCAGAGCAGGGTGATCTCCTGGAATTCTTGGCTGAGTACTGATCTGTATATGCATGGATAAAATTCCATATGACTTAAGAAAAACATCATCAGAAATCCAAAGTCTGAACGATTCCTAGAGCTCACACAGGGCTGAGAAAAGTTATTGATCCCAACAAACAAGAGTACATTGACCTTGCAGAAGACAGCATTTGGATAGTCCTCAGAAGGTGTCAAACACATACAAAACAAGGCAAGGCCAAGGACAAGGTCATACTGACTCTACCAATAAAATAAAATGAGCCACATTTGGATTCATATAGTTTATTACTTACATGGAGAGTGAAATGAATAGTAGCCAAAATGCCAGCTCTTCATAATTCCTGTCCCACTGACAAAACAAACAAAAAAACAAACAAACAAAAAAAGCTGAAATGAAATAAACGTAGCTTTGTGACAATATTATGAACTGCATGGTACCCCATGGCTAAATAGCAAACTGTAGACTATAGCCAAGAAGTTTTACAGTCTGTAGCTACATCCTAAGATGTCCAAGGCAGAAAGCCTCACGACCCATCAGAGCTTAGGAGACAATGAGAAGCCCTCTCTCGAGACAGCCACCCAGGGGAGACGGGGAGGGGAGTAGGTGATGATACTTAGGAGCCCCTCATAGGCCTCCCATCCTCTCATTTGCTGGAAGAATCATAAGGCATTCTGCCAAATTTCAAATGAACTGAATTTCCAGCCTTTGTCTGCATGATCTATGGGGAGATATGCAAAGTTGCCAGAGTGTCATGGGAAAGCCATTCCTCTACAGAAGATTCATACTTTATTAGGGGGATTAAATTAGTCCTTGACAAATTATTTTCTGGATATGCTATATTTAATATCAAAAGCAAGCCTTGAAAGTGCCAATAGATTCACAAGTAACTTTATCTTGTGCCAAAACACAATTGTTTTTAAAGAAACACAACAAAATCCAACTACCAACTATGTAAAATTACAACATATTGTATACTGCCAAAAGTTACCAGGAAATAAGTAAGAAGCAAGAAAATAAGATTCACACCTAGGAGCAATATGGGATCCAGAAATGACAAACATGGTGTAATTAGTAGAAAAAGACCTAAAATATGAAGTATCAATCTTACAAAAATGTTCAAGGATATAAAAGAACATATGAATGAAATGAAAAGAGAAATGAAAGATATTAAAAAAGCAAATACCTAAAGGGGACTAATATAGTTTGACTGTGTCCCCACCCAAATCTCATCTTGAATTCCTACATGTTGTAGAAGGGACCTGGTGGGAGGTAATTGGATCCCAGAGGCAAGTCTTTCCCACACTGTTCTCATTATATTGAATAAGTCTCAAAAGATCTGATGGTTTTAAAAAGAGGAGTTCCCCTGCACAAGCTCTCTCTCTTTGCCTGCTGTCATCTGTGTAAGATATGATTTGCTCTTTCTTGCCTTCTGCCATGAATGTGAGGCTTTCCTAGCCACGTAGAACTTTAAGTCAAATTAAACCTCTTTCTTTTGTAAATTACCCAGTATCAGGTATGTCTTTATTAGCAGCATGAAAACAGACTAATACAGGGACTTATAGAGATAAGCAATAAAAAAGAAAAAAAAAATTGGTAGAAGGAATTAAGAACAAATTAGGCAAAATAGGAACAGCCCTGGTCTGTAGCTCCCAGTGAGATCAACACAGAAGGCAGGTGATTTCTGCATTTCCAACTGAGGTACCTGGCTCATCTCATTTGGACTGCTTAGACAGTGGGTGCAGTCCACGGAGGGGAAGAAAAAGCAGGGGGTATGTTGTCTCACCGGGAAGTGCAAGGCATCAGGGAACTCCATCCCCTAGCCAAGGGAAACCATGAGGGACTGTGCCATGAGGAACAGTGCACTCTGGCCCAGATACTATGCATTACCCCCAGTCTTCACAACCTGCAGACCAGGAAATGACCTCGGGTGCCTATGCCACCAGGACATTGGGTTTCAAGCACAAAACTGGGCAGTCATTTGGGTAGACACAAAGCTAGCTGCAGGAGTTTTGTTGTTGTTGTTGTTTTGCTTTGTTTTTTTTTTTTTTTTTTTTTTTTTGGTTTTTTCTTTTCTTTTCTTTTCTTTTTTCATACCCCGATGGCTCCTGGAATGCCAGCGAGACAGAACCGTTCACTCCCCTGGAAAGGGGGCTGAAGCCAGGGAACCAAGTGGTCTAGCTCAGTGGACCCCACCCCCTCAGAGCCCAGCAAGTTAAGATGCACTGGCTTGAAATTCTCGCTGCCAGCACAGCAATCTGAAGTCAACCTGGAACGCTCAGGCTTGGTGGGGAGAGGGGCATCTGCCATTACTGAGGCTTAAGCAGGTGGTTTTTCCCTCACAGTGTAAACAAAACTGCCAGGAAATTCAAACTAGACAGAGCCCACTGCAACTAGGCAAAGCCACTATAGCCAGACTGCCTCTCTAGTTTCCTCCTGTCTGGGCAGGGCATCTCTAAAAGAAAGGCAGCAGCCTCAGTCAGGGACTTATAGATAAAACTCCCATCTCCTTGGGACAGAGCACCTGGGGCAAAGGGCAGCTGTGGGCACAACTTCAGCAGACTTAAACGTTCCTGCCTGCAGGCTCTGAAGAGAGCAGTGGGTCTCCCAGAACAGTGCTAAAGCTCTGCTAAGGGACAGACTGCCTCCTCAAGTGGGTCCCTGATCCCCATGCCTGCTGACTGGGAGATGCCTCCCAGCAGCAGTCGAGAGACACCTCCTACAGAAGAGCTCCGCTGGCATCTGACAAGTGCCTCTCTGTGATTAAGCTTCCAAAGGAAGGAACAGGCAGCAATCTTTGCTGTTCTGCAGCCTCTGCTGGTGATACACAGGCAAACAGGGTCTGGAGTGGACCTCCAGCAAACTCTAGGAGACCTGCAGCAGAGGGGCCTGACTGTTAGAAGAAAAACTAACAAACAGAAAGCAATAACATCAACAAAAAGGACGTCCACACAGAAACCCCATCTGAGGGTCACCAACATCAAAGACCAAAGGTGATAAATCCATGAAAATGAAGAAAGAACAGTGCAAAAAGGCTGAAAATTCCAAAAATCAGAATGCCTCTTGTCTAAAGGATGACAACTCCTTGTCAGCAAAGGAACAAAACTGAATGGAGAATGAGTTTGATAAACTGACAGAGTAGGCTTCAGAAGGTGGGTAATAACAAACTCCTCCAAGCTGAAGGAGCATGTTCTAACCCAGTGCAAGAGGCTAAGCACCTTGAAAAAAAGTTAGAGGAATTGCTAACTAGCATAAGCAGTTTAGAGAAGAACATAAATGACCTGATGGAGCTGAAAAACACAGCATGAGAACTTTGTGAAGCATACACAACTATCAATAGCCAAATCAATCAAGCGGAGAAAGAATATCAGAACTGAAGATCAACTTAATGAAATAAAGTGTGAACACAAGATTAGAGAAAAAAGAATGAAAAGGAACAAACAAATCTTCCAAGAAATACGGGACTATGTGAAAAGACCAAACCTACATTTGATTGGTGTACCTGGAAGTGACAGGGAGAATGGAAACGAGTTTTAAAACACTCTTCAGGATATTGTCCAGGAAAACTTCCCCAATCTAGCAAGACAGACCAACTTTCAAATTCAGGAAATACAGAGAACACTACCAAGATACTCCTCGAGAAGTGCAAGCTCAAGACACATAATCATCAGATTCACCAAGATTGAAAGGAAGGAAAAAATGTTAAGGGCAGCCAGAGAGAAAGATTGGGTTACCTACAAAGGGAAACCCTTCAAACTAACAGCAGATCTCCCTGCAGAAACCCTGCCAGCCATAATAGAGTAGGGGCCAACATTCAACATTCTTAAGGAAAAGAATTATCAACTCAAGATTTCATATCCAGTCAAACTAAGCTTCACAAGTGAAGGAGAATTAAAATCCTTTACAGACAAGCAAATGCTGAAAGTTTTTGTTACCACCAGGACTGCCTTACAATATAGGTCCTGAAGGAAGCACTAAATATGTAAAGGAAAAACCAGTACCAGCCACTGCAAAAACATACCAAATTGTAAAGACCATTGACACTATGAAGAAACTGCATCAACTAATGGGCAAAATAACCAGCTAGCATCATAATGACAGGATCAAATTCACACATCACAATATTAACCTTAAATGTAAATGGGCTAAATGCCCTAATTAAAAGATGCAGACTGGCAAATTGGATAAAACATCAAGACCCATTGGTGTGCTGTAGTCAGGAGACCCATCTCACATGCAAGACACAATTAAGCTCAAAATAAAGGGATGGAGGAATATGTACCAAGCAAATGAAAAACAAAATAAAGCAGACGTTGGATTCCTATTCTCTGATAAAGCAGACTTTAAACCAACAAAGATTTAAAAAGACAAAGAAAGGCATTACATAATGGTAAAGGGATCAATGCAACAAGAAGAGCTATTATCCTAAATATATATGCAACCAATATAGGAGCACCAAGATTCATAAAGCAAGTTATTAGAGACCTACAGAGAGAGTTAGACTCCCACATGATAATAGTGGGTGACTTCAACACCCCAAGGTAAATATTACACAGATCAACAAGACAGAAAATTAACAAGGATACTCAGGACTTGAACTCAGCTCTGGATCAATCAAACCTAATAGACATCTACAGAACTCTCCACTCAAAATCAACAGAATATACATTCTTCTCAGCACCACGTCACACTTATTCTAAAATTGACTACCTAATTGGAAGTGAAACATGCCTCAGCAAATACAAAAGAATGGAAATCATAACAAACAGTCTCTCGGACCACAGTGCAATCAAATTAGAAGTCAGGATTAAGAAACTCACTCAAAAACACACAACTACATGGAAACTGAACAATCTGCTCCTGAATGACTACTGGTTAAATAATAAAATTAGCCAGAAATAAATAAGCTCTTTGAAACCAATGAGAACAAAGACACAATATAACAGAATCTCTGGGACACAGCTGAAGCAGTGCTTAGAGGAAAATTTATAGCACTAAATTCCCACAGGAGAAAGCAGGAAAGATCTAAAATTGACACCCTAACATCACATTTAAAAGAACTAGAGAAGCAAGAGCAAACAAATTCAAAAGCTAGCAGAAGGCAAGAAATAAGTAAGATGAAAGCAGAACTGAAGGAGATCGAGATATGAAAACCCTTCAAAAAATCAATAAATCCAAGACCTGATTGTTTGAAAAGGTTAACAAAATAAATAGCTAGCCAGACTAATAAAGAAGAAAAGAAAGAAGAATCAAATAGACACAATAAAAAATGATGAAGGAGATATCACCACAGATCCCATAGAAATACTACACATCAGAGAATACTATAAACACTGCTATGCAAATAAACTAGAACATCTAAAAGAAATATATAAATTCCTGGACATATACACCCTTCCAAGACTAAACTAGGAGGAAGTCAAATCCCTGAATCAACTGAAATTCTGAAATTGAGGCAGTAATTCTTCAGAATTCTGGAATTCTGAAGTTCTGAAATTGAGGCAGCAATTAATAGCCTACCAACCAAAAATAAATCCCAGGGCCAGACTGATTCACAGTCAAATTCTACCACAGGTACAAAGAAGAGCTGGTACCATTCCTTCTGAAACTGTTCTAACCAATAGAAAAAGATGAACTCCTCCCTAACTCATTTTATGAGGCCAGCATCATCCCGATACCAAAACCTGGCAGAGACACAACAAAAAAAGAAAATTTCAGGCCAGTATCTCTGATGAACATCAATGGAAAAATCCTCAATAAAATGCTGACAAACTGAATCCAGCAGCACATCAAAAAGGTTATCTGCCACGATCAAGTCCGCTTTATCCCTGGAATGCAAGGCTGGTTCAATATATGCAAATCAATAAACATAATCCATCACATAAACAAAACCAGTGACAAAAAACACACGATGATCTCAATAGATGCAGAAAAGGCCTTTGACAAAATTCAACACCCCTTCATACTTGAAACTCTCTATAAACTAGATATTGATGGAACGTATCTCAAAATAATAAGAGCTATTTATGACAAACCCACACCCAATATCATACTGAAGAGGCAGAAGCTGGAAAAATTCCCTTTGAAAACCAGAACAAAACAAGAATGTCCTCTCTCACCACTCCAATTCAACATAGTATTGGAAATTCTGGCCAGGGCAATCAGGCAAGAAAAAGAAATAAAGGGTATTCAAATAGGAAAAGAGAAAGTCAACTTGTTTCTGTTTACAGACGACATGATCATATATTTAGAAAACCCCATTATCTCAGCCCTAAATCTCCTTAAGCTGATAAGCAACTTAAGCAAAGTCTCATGATACAAAATCAATGTGCAGAAATCACAAGCATTCCCATATACCAATAACAGACAGAGAGCCAAATCATGAGTGATCTCCCATTCACAATTGCTACAAAGAAAATAAAATATCTAGGAATCCAACTTACAAGGAAGATGAAGGACCTCTTCAAGGAGAACTACAAACCACTGCTCAGAGAAATAAGAGAGGAAACAAACAGAAGGTAAAACATTCTATGCTCATGGATAGGAAGAATCAATATCATGAAAATGGCCATACTTTCCAAAATAATTTATGGATTCAATGCTATCCTCATCAAGCTACAATTAACTTTCTTCACAGAATTAGAAAAAACTACTTTAAATTTCACAAGGAACCAAAAAAGAGCCTGTATAGACAAGACAATCCTAAGCAAAAATAACAAAGCTGGAGGCATCCACTACTTGACTTCGAACTGTACTACAAGGCTACAGTAACCAAAGCAGCATGGTACTGGTACCAAAACAGATATATAGACCAATGGAACAGAACAGAGGCCTCAGAAATAATGTCACACATCTACAATGATCTGACCTTTGACAAACCTGACAAAAATAAGCAATGTGGAAAGGATTCCCTATTTAATAAATAGTGTTGGGAAAACTGGCTAGCCATATGTGGAAAACAGAAACTGGACTCCTTCCCTACACCTTATACCAAAATTAACTAAAGGTGGATTAAAGACTTAAACATAAGACCTAATGCCATAAAAACCCTAGAAGAAAACCTAGGCAATACCATTCAGGACATAGACATGGGCAAAGACTTCATGACTAAAACACCAACAGCAATGGCAACAAAATCCAAAATTGACAAATGGGATCTAAACAAACTAAAGAGCTTCTGCATAGCAAAAGAAACTATCATCAGAGTGAACAGGCAACCTACAGAACGGGAGAAAAATTTTGCAATCTATCCATCTGACAAAAGGCTAATATCCAGAATCTAAAAAGAACATAACCGAATTTACAAGAAAAAAACAACCCCACCAAAAAGTGGGCGAAGGATATGAACAAATACTTCTCAAAAGAAGACTTTTATTTGGTCAACAAATACATGAAAAAAAAGCTCATCATCACTGATCATTAGAGGAATGCAAATCAAAACCACAATGAGATATCATCTCATACCAATTAGAATGGCAATCATTAAAAAGTCAAGAAACAACAGATCCTGGAGAGGATGTGGAGAAATAGGAAAACTTTCACACTGTTGGTGGAAGTGTAAATTAATTCAACCATTGTGGAAGACAGTGTGGCAATTCCTCAAGGGTCTAGAACCAGAAATGCCATTTAACCCAGAAATCCCATTACTGGATATACCCAAAGGATTATAAATCATTCTACTATAAAGACACGTGCACACGTATGTTTATTGCAGCACTGTTCACAATAGCAAAGATTTGGAACCAACCCGAATGTCCATCAATGATAGCCTGGATAAAGGCAATGTGACACATATATACCATGGAATACTATGCAGCTATAAAAGCATGATGAGTTCATGTCCTTTTGCAGGGACATTGATGAAGCTGGAAACCATAATTCTCAGCTAACTAACACAAGAAAAGAAAAACAAACACCGCATGTTCTCACTCATAAGTGGGAGTTGAACAATGAAAACACATGAACACAGGGAGGGTAACATCACACACCAGGGCCTGTTGGGGGCCTGGGGGACGAGGGGATGGATACCACTAGGAGAAATACCTAATGTAGATGACGGGTTGATGGGTGTAGCAAACTACTATGGCACATGTATACCTGTGTAACAAACCTGCACGTTCTGCACATGTATTCCAGAACTTAAAGTATAATAATAAAAAAGGAACAAAGTAAACAGTGTAAAACAAAAGATCAATAAACTCGAAGGCACAACAATATCCCAATGAAGCATAGAGAGAAAAAAGCCTTGAACAATATTAGGTGTTGTAACCTTTGTTGTAAATAAAAATGGGAGAAATGGGGCACAAAATTTTGAAGAAATAATAACAGAAATTTTTTAATATGAACACTACAAACCACAGATCTAAAAGGCTCAGGGAACCTGACGTGTAAAGAAGACCACATCAAGATTTATTATAATCAAATTGCTTAAAAAAAGCTTTAAGGAACAGTCTTAACAACAGGGGGAAAAGAATAAAGTTGTGCTTATAGTAAATACTCTTAATGGGAACTTATAATGAGGAATTTGACTTTGTCAGAAAGGTTATGAAACTGCAGAAGTGCTTTTGACCTGGTAAATAGATCAGATGAACAGATAAGGGTGGATAAAGTGCTAGAGACATCAGAAACATATGGGGTCTAGGGGATGAGAGGGTGAGAGGGAGTGGTGTGCCTATGTATATATACATACATCTGTGTGTGTGTGTGTGTGTGTGTGTTCTTAACAAGAGGAATTGTGACTATATAGAATGAAATAGAATCTTGTTTCTAAGTTTCAAGAGGTTAGGAAGAACTCTGTAAGCTATTAAAAAAAATTCTACCTCATAAAATATCAAGAAACTTGAGGATTTTAACAGATTCAGAAGGGAGTAACATCTGGAATAAGGGTCAGAGGGTCAAGAGGAGATATATGTAAAATCACATTTTCTTCTTCTGGCTTCAGTGAAATATTTCACAGATTAGTCCTTCTCTGTCACCTTACTTGACATTCTTCAACTCCTTAACTCCAAAATGTTGTTATTTGAAAGGATTCCATCTTTAGCCTCCACCATTCTTCAGTTGACATGCTCTACCCAAGTGATCTCAATTACCATCTAAAAGCCCATGACTCTCAAGAACAGTGCTTGTCTCCTGCCCTCCAAGCACAAATATTCTAATAATTACTGGCCAGTCCATCTAGAAACACCACAGGTACCTTAAATTCAATATTTACAAATTTGAAAATGATTTTCCTTTCTTCCTCCTACATATGTACTATTTTTAATGGTATCTATCGCTCACCAAAAACACAAGCAAAAGTCATTCAATGTTCTTTTCTCTTCCTCACTGACTGCATCTAATATGACACTAAATTCTGTTGGCTTTAACTCCTTAGTTATCTTTTATCTATACCCTCATTTCTAACTCACCTGTGACTGTCCTGATTCAGAAACTTTACCATCATTACTGTGAATGAACAATTGCTATACATCATGCAGTAACACAGTAATAATCTTTCTAAATCTCAGAGAAGATCATGATTCTCTTGGTTAAAATTTTTCAATGGTCTCCACTTCAGTTAAGAGATTCCCAAACATCTTAGTCTGGGTACCTTGGGTGTTGCTTATTTCATGTACCACAGTGGCCAAATAAAGCTCCTTCCCCAAATACACACCTTACGGCTTATGCTTTCTGTCACCTGAAATATTTAACCCATGTTTTAATTCTGAGCAGCATATTTTTCCTTCCCAGAGGTAGAGTTTATAGAAAGTTTTGTTTTTCAACTTGTTGTCACCAGAGTAGTATTTCTGAAACAATCTGAAACACTATTACCTCAGTGGTCCCACATCCTTCCAATGATTAAAACCGAACTCCATTACCAAACTATTCAAAGTCTGTCACTCTCGCTACTTCCTCCCTTGTTCTAAAAAAATCCTGCTATATGAACCTCCCTACATTTCACTGAATGTACTTGATGGATTTTATTCAGGATGCCCAAAAGATGAAAACAACTAATATTCATCAACAGGTATATGAATAAGCAAAATATGTTATAGTCATACAATGAGATATTACTTAGAAACAGAAACAAACTATCAATATGTATAATAATATGCATGATCTCAAAAACAGTTTAAGTGAAAGAAGCCAGAAATAGATGAATACAAATTATATAATTCCACTTCTATTAAGTTTGAGAATAAACACAATTTATCTAATCTAATAAAAAGTCTGAATAGAAGTTGCCTCTACTCAGTGGGAGAAAGTCACTGGAAAGAGGCAAGAAAAACTTTTTCTAGGAGGATGAAAATATTCTATGTCTTGAGTTGGTATGGGTTACGTGGACATACACATTTATCAAGACTCATTGAACTGTACATTTAGAATGCACACTTGTGCACCTCACCATACATAAATTTAATTTCAGTTTAGAAAGAAAGTTATAAAAATGGCATAAGAAGAGTAATAAAAATAGCTGACATTTATTGAGCACTTGTTCTGTGCTAAAATTATTACTATCCACTGTGCAGAATCTTCCAGCACTTGCATTTAGATTGGTGGTATCTCATGTAAGTGCTTCAGTGATGGTGGCTATTATTATAAATACATAAAACATGTCAAAATACCTAGAGGATAAGGGTGTCATAATATAAACCCCTGGGCAGTCACAAAATTACACCCCCTTTTCACTCTTTTATATCCAAATGAGGATAATATCATTGCAATTATACTATGTTGTCATTTATAGGATCTGTTTTTATATCACAGGATTTTTTTCAGTTTTTATTTTTGGTACTTCAACTTGTGATAGCCACTAAAAACTTGATATGTACCTTTATTTGTGACAGTAAAATGAAAACCTGACTAAAATTGAAGGGGTCAGGACAGTTAAACCAATTTTATTGGCTTTTATAAAAAGCTTAAAGGAATAACCTCCTAAGGTCGGGAATGCCTTTTTCTCTAGAAATGAAAAAGGCATCATAAAAAGACACTTACTGGGTTCATAAAATTCAAATGAATATATTATTACCAAGTTTCACAATATTAAAAGACAGATGATAAAAGGAGAAATGAAATACATGAAAGAAAATGGGAATTGATCATCAAAAATGCTAGGTATAAGAACGTTAGAAAATTCACTGGTAAACCAATTAGAATTACATTACAGTTCAAATGATTACCATAAAATCTAGTATCATTTAATATGAGATTTCATTTTTCTATTTTCCCAAGTAAAAGACAGAGCTTAGTCAAGTATACTTAAAATTCTTGTCATTTATCAAGTGTCTGGTAACCTAAAATAAATCAAATTCTGAAATGGTTATATAATACAGTTATTCTGGTTAATTTGACTAATTTATGTACCCCTTAATCATTTTTTATCAAGTCTCTGAATGAACAGAAAGCAATCGTTTTTATCTATGATGCTAATCATCAGAGTTATTCTGTCTTTACATCTCTTTTGCAATCACTTCAGCTCTGTAAAATGGAAGCAGACACCAAATGAAGTTTCCATTGCTTATGTGACGGATATCAACCATAAAATATTCAAATAAACTGCACCAATCTATAAAATATGACCTTCAGGTAGGCTACCAACCAACAAAATAATTCCTTCTCTTCCACATTAGCAGTTTTTTTTGGTCACATGTGCTAAGTTAGTGAAGCAATTATTTTTTAAGTACATGTCTATAGTTTTTCTATCCCTTACCACACACTGCCTGACATTTTAAAGCAACCAAATAACAATGCTCTTTCTACAATTACATCTTTTATGAAATTGGACCATATTTGAAATAACACTAAAAAAATATAGATGAGCTTTTTAAAATTAATAGACTATTTTTAGAGCAATTTAACTTAGAGAAACACTGAACAGAACGTACAGAATTCCTATACACTTCCTCTTCTCTGTATCCCCTACAGATTCTCCTATTATTAACAGATTTCATTAATGTGGCACATTTGTTACAATTGATGAGCCAATACTGATAAATTGTTATTAACTACAGTCTATAGTTTACATTAGACTTCACTCTTTGTATTGTACAGCTCTACAGGTTTTAACAAATGCATAAAATCGTGTATTCATCAATATCATATCATAATGAACAGTTTCAGGGCCCTAAAAATCTCCTGTACTCCACCAATTCATCCTCCCTGCAAATCTTTTGCAACCACTCATCCTTTTACTGTCACTATAGTCTTGCTTTTTCAAGAATGTTATACAGTTGGCATCGTGTAATATGTAGACTTTTCCGATTGGTTGCATTCACTTAATAATACACATTTAAAGTTCTTCTATATCTTTTCATGGCTTGACAACTTTTTGTTCATAACTGCCAAATCTTCCATTATATGATTATACCATAATTTATCTCTTCACCTATTTAAGGACATCTTTGTTTCTTCTCCATTTTGGGAATGATGAAAAGGCACTACTAACATTTTTGTGAAAGATTTTTTCTTTAGACAGAAGTCTTCAACTCATTTAAGTAAATACCAAAGAACACTACTGCTGGATCATAGAGTTTAGATTTGTAAGAAACTTTCAAACTGTCTCCCAAAGTCAGCATACCATTGAGTTTTTCAACCAAAAATGGATGAGAGTTTTGTGCTCCACATCCTCATCAGCATTTAGTGTCATAAGTGTTTTTGATTTTTGCCATTGTAATAGTAGTAACACTGTGTCATTGTTGTTTTTATTTCAATTGTCTAATGACGTACAATGTTAAACATCTTTTTGTATGTTTATTTGCACAAGATCAGATGGGTTTCTTGGTCAGTTCTACCAAACATTGAAGGAAGAAATGATACCAATTCTCTACTATCTGTTTCAGAAAATAGAATCAGAGACTGCTCTTGTTTTCCATGAGGCCAGCATTACTTTCATACAAAAAAAAAAAAAAAAAGGAAAAGAAAAAATAAATAAATTACAAGAAAGGAAAAATGCAGACCAATATTTCTGATTGAGCATAAATACAAAAATCTTCAAGAAAGCATTAGTAAGGTCAATCTAACTATGCATAAAAAGAATTATGCACCCTGACCAAATGGGATTTATTCCAGTTATGCAAGACTGGTTCAGTGTTTGAAGATCAACTAATGAAATCCATCATATTAACACACTAAAGAAGAAAAATTATACTATCATATAAATGGATGCAGGAAAAACATTTAACAATACTACACACCCGAAACCAACCTAATTGTCTCATAGAACTGCTGTTTATGGTTTATTTTGAATAAACATAGAAATTGACTTTCAGTTTTAAAACTTGAGAAAGTTCCATCTGTCTTATTTGAATTCCTTTCTCAGGAAACCAGCTATCAGGCCTCCTAAATAACATCAAGAAACCAAAACTTACCAAATCTTTGCATCTGGACAATAAGACACCACACCCCTCACCCATCATGATCACCTAAGTGATTACCTGCTTCCTATTGACAACTCTTCTTTACTCCTCCCTAATTCCTGTTTTCCTGCACATAGCTATATTTTTTCCCAGGTATATAAACCCCTGATTTTAGGTGGTCAAGGAGATGGGTTTGATACTGATCTCCCATTCTCTCAGCTGCAGTACCAGATTAGAGCCTTCTTCACTGGCAATACTCCTTGTCTCAGTGATTGACTTTCTGTGCAGTGACCAGCAGGATCTAGACTGAACCCCTGGCTTTTTAATAATACACCCATTCATGATGCAAACTCTAGGCCTCATAGAGTGATGAGTGCATTGAAGACATGCTTTATCTTTGACAAAGGTTTTTTTTTGTGTTTGTTTGTTTGTTTTGTTTTTCTGACATTTTCTTTTGATACTTTTTTAGAGTGACATCCCTCTATGATATGGTTTGGCTCTGTGTCACCACACAAACCTCATCTCCAACTATAATCCCCATGTGTTAAGGGAGGGACTGTAATTCCTACATGTTAAGGGAGGCAGCTGATTAGATCATGGGGACATTTTTCCCCATGCTGTTCTTGTGATAGTGAGTGAATTCTCATGAGATTTGATAATTTTATAAGTGTTTGACCTTTCCTCCTTCACAGGCTCACACTCTCTCCTATCACCTCGTGAAAAAGGTGCCTGCTTCACCTTCTGCCATGATTGTAAGTTTCCTGAGGTCTCCCAGTCACGTAGAATTGTGAGTCAATTAAACTTCCTTTGCTTATAAATTACTGTCTCAGGTAGTATCTTTATAGCAGTGTGAGAATGGACTAATACAGTAAATTGGTACTGCACAGAGTTGGGTACTCTACAAAGATACTTGAAAATGTGGAAGCGACTTTGGAAGTGGGTAATGGGCAGAGACTGGAACAGTTTGGAGGTCTCAGAAGAAGATAGAAAATGTGGGAAAATTTGGAGCTTCCTAGACACTTGTTGAATGGTTCTGACCAAAATGCTGATTGTGAGGTGAACAATGAAGTTGTGAAGGCTGAGTTTGTCTCAGATGGAGATGAGGAACTTATTTGGAACTGGAGTAAATGTGACTAACACTATGCTTTAGCAAAGAGACTGGAGGTATTTTGCCCTGGCTCTAGAGATCTGTGGAACTTTGAACTAGAGAGAGATTATTTAGGGTACCTTGCGGAAGAAATTTCTAAGCATCAGGTCATTCAAGACTTGACCTGGATTTTTCCGAAAGCATTCAGTTTTATGCATTCACAAACAGATGGTCTGAAATTGAATCTTATGTGTAAAAGGGAAGGAGAGCATCAAAGTTTGAAAATTTGCAGCCTGACAATGTGATAGAAAAGAAAAAACCATTTTCTGGGGAGAATTCAAGCAGGCTGCAGAAATTTGCATAAGTAACGTGGAGCTGAATGTTAATCTCTAAGACAATGGAGAAAATGTCTCCAGGGCAGGTTAGAGATCTTGGTGGCATGCTCTCCTACCACAGGTCTGGATGCCTCGGACAATAAATGATTTTGTGGGCGAGGCCCAGGGCCCTCACTGCTCCATGCAGCCTCAGGAAATGGTACCCTGCATCCCAGCCACTTCAGCTCTGACTATGGCTAAAGAGGCCAAGGCACAACTCCTGAGTTGCTTCAGAGGGTGCAAGTCCCAAGCCTAGGCAGCTTAAATGTGGTGTTGGGCCTGCGAGTGCACAGAAGTCAAGAGCTGAGGTTTGAGAACATCCACCTAGATTTCAGAGGATATATGGAAATGCCTAGATGTCCAGGAAGAAGTCTTATGCAAGGGTAGAGCCCTCATGGAGAAACTCTGCTAGGGCAGTGCAGAAGAGAAATTAGGGGTTGGAGCTACCACACAGAGTCCTGACTAGGGCACTGACTAGTGGAGCTGTGAGAAGTTCTCCAGAACCCAGAATGTTAGATCCAACAACAGCTTGCACTGTGTGCCTGGAAAAGCCACAGGGACTCAATGTCAGCCTGTGAAGGAGCTGCCCAAAGCTGTAGGAGCCCACCCCTTGCATCAGTGTCCCCTGGATATGAGACATGGGGTCAAAGGAGATCATTTTGGAGCTTTACAATTTTATGACTTCCCTACTAGATTTTGAACTTCCATAGGGCCTATAGCCCCTTTGTTTTGGCCAATGTCTCCAATTTAGAATGGGAGCATTTACCCAGTGCCTATACTCCCATTGTATCTAGGAAACAACTAAGTTGCCATTGATTTTTTACAGGTTTATAGGTGGAAAGGACTTGCCTTGTCTCAGATGAGACATTGGACTTGGACTTTTGGGTTAATGCTGAGATGAGTTAAGATTTTGGGGGACTGTTGGGAAGGCATGATTGGCTTTTAAATGTGAAAAACATGAGATTTGCAAGGGGTAGGGGTGGAATGATATGAGTTCAGTTCTGTGTCCCCACCCAAATCTTATCTAGAATTGTAATCCCCATATGTCAAGAGAGGAACCTATAATATCCATGTATTGAGGGAGAGAGGCAATTAGATCATGGGGGAAGTTTCTCCCGTGTTGTTCTCATGATAGTGAGTGAGTTCTCATGATATCTGATGGTTTTATAAGTTTTGGTAGTTCCTCCTTCACACACTTAAACTCTATCCTGCCACCTTGTGAAGGAGATGCCTGCTTCCCTTTCTGCCATGATCATAAGTTTCCTGAGGCCTCCCTAGACATGCAAAACTATGAGTCAATTAAACCTCCTTTGTTTACAAATTACACAGTCTCAGGGAGTATTTTTATAGCAGTGTTAGAACGGACTAATAAACTCTCCTTATATCATCCAACCATTCCTGCATATTGTCCACTTTTCTCATTAATGTCCACAGCATATTAATCACAGCTATTTTAAATTCCCAGTCTAATCCTTCTAAAATCTCTACCACATCTAAGTCTTCTCTTGATGCTTGTCTCTTCACCTTGTGTTTTTTGCTGTTTTGGTATCACTTGTCATTTTTTTGGGAAAGATAGACACAATATATCAGGTAAAAGTAACCGATATAAACAAGTCCTTAATGTGAGAAGTTATGTTTATCTGGTTAGGAGTTAGATTATGTTTACCATTTGCTGTAGCTGTGCTGTTAGAAGCTAAATTTCATCCAGTGTTCTTGTTTTTGTCTCTACTGTTGTCATTGGGTTTCTGCAGAAACTTCTTCTTAAATAGGGTCTGAGACTTTCAGATCTTTCTGCAAATTGTAATCTCTTGTTATTGTATAAGAACCATATTGGTGTGGCAGTAAGGTGTGCAGGGAAGTGGAAAGATGGAGTCTAAAATCCTATGTTTGGTCTCAGTCTTTACACAGCCTATGACCCTGGCTGTGACATTCACAAGTGCTTCTCAGCTATTTTCACCCACGTAGGTGAGACAGAAGGCTGGAGTGAGATGGAGTTGATATTTCCCTTCCCCTGGGTCAGTTAGGATCTGGTATAACCCAAGTGTGTTAGGCTCTGGTGAAATAGTGTCCCTTGAGGCCTGTCCTTTGTTAAGGAGAGCAAAGTGCTCTAGATGTACTTTAAAATGACTCCTATTCCTCTCCCCTTGCCAGAAAGTGTGAGGCATTTTTTTCCCCTGATCTTCACAAGGCCTTGATGTGAGGTGTTATATTTATCTGTCTAGGAGTTAGTATATGTTTACTATTTTCTGTAGCTGTCATGTTAGAGGCTACATTCTCTCTAGTGCCCTTGTTTTTGTCTCCACTGTTGTGTTTGGGTTTCTGAGAATACCTCTGAGAATGTGATGGGGTTCCTAGAGCTAAAACTTAAGAAAGGGTACTCTGCCTTCCCAAGTGAAAAGCTCAGGCCTCCAGGAGATTTTCTTCTCCCAAGCTAATCTAGGCTCAGGCTTGTAGCCATTAGTCAATCACCCTTTAAGAATTACTAGCAGGTCTGACAATGCATTCTGCAAACCATAAGCAGTACTCCCTGCATTTGCTTGCCTCTCCTGTTTCGGGAGCAGTGGTTTGCCCTGTAATATCAATTCTCTAATGTATCTTAAAAGTGTTATTAACATTCAATTTGTTCAGCTTATATTGTTGCGAGGATTTCTACAACCAAGCAACTTGGCTTTAAAATTTATTTTGAAACTTGTTTTTTCCTTCTCTCTCATCTTAGACTTAAGATGTACTTTGAAACTCTTTGTTTCCCTCCCTTCCCACCAGGCACTCCTTTGTACTGCACTTGCAATATGTGCTTGCTTAGAAATTTCAGGGGATAACCTTGAAATAAACCAGGCAGGAAGACCAAGCAGCAGAATTCTCCCCAGCTAAGGATTACCTCAAGGCAATTAATCTACAACCTGACCATTGTCAAGATGGTGCCAGCCCACACTCCAGTTGGACAATAACTCAAGATAGCCATCTGAACAAGATACAGAAATCCTGTACCCTGCCCTGCTCCCACATACTTCTGATGCCAAGTTTTTCTTCCTAAACCCACTCACTTGCCTACAATTTTGAAATTGTTTTTGGGCAATTTCAAAGACAACGGAAATGGCATGAGCCTGGCCATTTCCCAACTGCTAGCTTTTGAATAAACTTGCATTACTTTCACCACACCTCACTTTTTGTATTTTGCATTTCAAGCAGCAAGCAGCCAGATCTGAGTTCAACTACAAATTTGGTGCCCTGTGTGAAGAACTGTGCTTTCAGAATGGTTTAGCCTCCCCATGTGAAGAATGGTCTGCCTGGTTTCCAACAAGTATAGTAACTGCCTATGGCAGTGTGCCAGGGCTTACCCACTCATGCTACCAGGCAGAGTGACAGTTGCTCATAAATTCCAGCTGCTAGTGGCTAGCTGATTCTGTGGCTGAAACTCCATGGAGCCCCTCAGCAGCTACCAAGATGCTTTTGTCTTGGGGATCTTCCCATCTTTCTCCTTCACCCCTCCCCCAGTGGCATCAGTTGCGTATAATACTGTTCTGGTGCAGGTAAAGTGATATCTGGGAAATCAATGGGCTTCAAGGCTTGGTAAGTCACCCAGTGCATCTAGGAATGCTCTATCTCTGCCACGCGGACTTTTTATGCTGTTTGGACCTCGTGTGGGTCATTCATAGTGCCATTTTTGGCTTGTATGCCATTTGGACCTGGCATGAGTCATCTGTCATGCCTTTTGGGCTTGAGACAAGATTTTAGAACTTCTCTCTCAAATTCTCCCTTTGTGGTAATTAGTTTAAGAGTATTCTGTTTGAATTCAATTGTGTTTGTGCCTGCATTTGGATTTGTGTCTGTGTCCATTTCTCTTTGTAAAAGTGATCTATTTCTCTTTATCCCATCTGCAGGTTCAGGTCCTACCAGAAAAAATTAGCCTGATTTACTGAAAGCAGAAAGGTAGGTCATGCCCTCTCCTTGTTAGGAGAAGAACAGGTCTCACCATCCTGGCTCCTGATTTTGTTACCCTCTTTAGGACTTCAAAGTATTCCGCGCACTTGTGTTACAGTTGGTGAGAGAGGAAGAGGAAATGTGTGAACTTTCCTGCAGGTAATCTGGATGGGCCTGGAATCCTGTTGGTTGCTCCCTGTGTTACTTTATGTAAGAAAACAGGATCCCTAGCACCTGGATCCAGTCCCTACATGATCCTCATTCTAACCCATTTTCCGTTTTTGTTTGCTTAATTTGTCACCTTATCTGTTATCACTCTGTCTCATTTCACTGGGATTGCCAGGTCAGTAGGACTTGGACCTGGTATAAGATTGAATTATTAGGAAGGGCTGTGCAGACCATTGCCAACCCCTGGCTCACTTAAGGAAATCTCTCTTTGAAGTCTGCCTGTTGTGGCCATGTGGCAAAGCTTATACAGGTATGACCACTGAGACTGCGAATGACATTATATACACAAGGAGTTCCAGACTAGGGGAGTTCATTTAGCCCCTGGGCCTTTGATTGAGGAAGAACTCAATATAGAGACAAAATTGGTGGCAAAGTTTACACTCCAACTGAAAACCGCCCTGGGGCATATCCTGGCCAATTGGAAGGCCTATAAAAATAAGTCTATGACTAGAAATAAAATGATTTCTTCTTTTTTTTTTTTTTTTTTTTTTGAGACGGAGCCTCGCTCTGTCACCCAGGCTGGAGTGCAGTGGCCGGATCTCAGCTCACTGCAAGCTCCGCCTCCTAGGTTCACGCCATTCTCCTGCCTCAGCCTCCCGAGTAGCTGGGACTACAGGCGCCCGCCGCCACGCCCGGCTAAGTTTTTGTATTTTTTAGTAGAGACGGGGTTTCACCGTGTTAGCCAGGATGGTCTCGATCTCCTGACCTCGTGATCCGCCCGTCTCGGCCTCCCAAAGTGCTGGGATTACAGGCTTGAGCCACCGCGCCCGGCCAAAATGATTTCTTATTGTAATACTATCTGGCCTCTGTATAGGCTAGATGATGATGCATATTGGCCTCTAAACTGAAGACTTCAATATTGTACTCTATCAGAGGTTTGAGAAATTGGAAGAAATATCTTATGTCCAGGCTTTCATGCTATTTCATAACCAGGACTCAGGTCATGAGAGGTGGGAGTAGACTGCTAGCTATACAAAGAGACGAGAAGAAAGCCCTTTCCAAGTCAAACACAGAAATCAGGAAGAAAAGGTTGGTGAGGAGATGGGCCTCTTAAATGCTTTCAATCCCTTCCTCCAGCCCAAGCCACTTAAGCAGCCACTCCAGCCTAAGCTGCCTCGGTGCCACTACTGGAGGCCCTGGACTAGGAAGGAGGGGCAACAGCCCCACCTCAATAGAATGAAGGAATTGGAATGTTCTTCCCCTCCAAGGCCTGACAGACAGGGATCCAATGGGCCTTACTGTGACTAGGGCAGGGCAATATCCAATGAAAGAATACCCATCCAACCACTCATTGGTGGAATAAAATAACAGGGCAGCCTGCTGGATACTATTGGACTTACATCCTGTTCTCTGCCTCTGACTTGCTAAATTGGAAAAGCTCCAATGCACCCTTTAGAGATGACCCACAGAAAATAACTAATCTCTTAGCCTCTGTCTTTGCTACCCACCAACCCACCTGTACAGGCCCTGTTAAACATGCTTTTGACTGTGGATGAGAGAAGGCTGGTGATAGATAAGGTAAATGAGGAGGCTCAGCAACTACATCAGAAAAATTCCAACAGAATTCCCAACCCTATTTGGACAATTCCATTTGTGGATCCCAATTGGGACCCCAAAAATGGGGATATGGCCCAGCTGGATCATTATGAGACATGTATCCTGGAAGGACTTAAAAAGGAGGTGTCAAAACAGAAGAATTTGAATAAAGTTCAGGCAGCTATCCAAAAGATAAATGAAGACCCATCTGATTCCTTAGAGCTCATTTACAAAGCTTACAGTAAATATACAGATATTATATACAGATATAAACTAGGAGGCTCCCAAAAATTTCAGAATGATAAACATGACTTTCATTCAACAGAGTGCCTCTGTCACAAGGAAGAAACTAGGGAAACAAGACAGGGCACTTGGAATAAACCCTCTGCATTAGGTTGTTCTTGCATTGCTATGAAGGAGTACCTGAGACTGGGTAATTTATAAAGAAAAGAGGTTTAATTTGTTCATGTTTCCATAGACTGTACAAGCATGGCACTGGCATCTGCTTGGCTTCTGGGGAGGCCTCAGGGAGCTTTTACTCATGGCACAAGATGAAGCAGCAGCAGGCACATCAACACAGTGAAAGCAGGAGCAAGAGAGAAGGTGGTAAGTGCCACACACTTTAAACAACCAGATTATGTGAGAACTCATTCTCTACCATAAGGACAGCACCAAGCCATGAGAGATTCGCTCCCATGACCCAAGCACCTCCCTATAGGTCCCACTGCCAACACTGGGGATTACATCTCTACATGAGATTTGGAGGGGACATCCATGCCATATCACTCTCCTAGTTGGTTGATATTGCCTTCAGGGTATACAACACCAGGGAAACTAAAAGCCTAAAGCCAGCCACAATATATTTGAAAACTTTGGAGAAAAACTCATGCCAGCCAGAAGTGGGGAGGTGAGGTGGTCAGAGCATAGCCTTGGGTAGCAACCAATGTGCCTACTGTAAGGAAGGAGACCACTGGAGATATGACTGCCCCCAAACTAAAGAAAGGACAAAAGAAGGGGTTGTTAAGAATGAAGTTTGAAGTAGATGGTAGAACAGTACTATGCTTCCAATAATTAAAGACAGTGTCTCTAAATCTTTCAGAGCCAGTTAAAATTTCCCCACAGGATCTCTGGGTACAACAACAGTGAGGCACAAGCTGATTGATTTTCTTGTTGATATGGGCACACATTATTCAGTTTTAAACACCCCAGAAGGAAAAAGCATAAAAGCAACAGTACTCGTGATGGGGGTTGCAAGTAGAACGCAGCAAAAGTTTTTCTTACAATCATTAGAATGCTAACTGGGGGATTTGCAGCTGAGGCACAGCTTCCTTTCTATGTTAGAATCCCCTATCCCATTGCTGGAATGAAGCTTGCTTTGTAAATTAAATACTTAAGTGACTTCTTCCCCAGAAAAGCAGCAGTTACACCTACAGGTCCCACTGAAAAAAGGATTGCAGCTGCTGATACTACACACTAATCCCAACAAAGAGAAGAAACCATTCCTCTGGAAAGCAACAAATGAGTGACTAACTGTGTATCTGCAGACAAAACCCCTGGCCAACCTGCTGCCTATACATATAGAGATAAAAGAAGGAGTTCAAATACCTTGGAAAAAACAATATCCATTAAAATGAGAAACCTTAGTTGGGATTCAACCTGTATTGCAAAAATTTATTTAAAAATGGGCTGATTCACCCTGCACATCTCCATATAACCCTCCTATCCTGCCTATGAAAAATCTCCACTTGAATGAATACCCTTTTATACAGAATTTAAGAGCTATTAATGAAATTGTCCAGTATATTCATCAGACTGTACCTAATACATACACCCTATTGACTTCCATTCCCAGAAACTATGGATGGTTTTCAAAACTGGACTTAAAGGATGCCTTCTTTGCATCATATTTGAAGAAAAGGCCCAACAGCTGTTTATCTTTAAATGGCAAGACTCAGAAATAAAAGCAACTTTTCAGCATGGTTGGATGGTATTACTTCAAGGTTTTAAAAACTTGCCCACCCTTTTTAGTGAAATACTGGCAAGAGACTTAAAAATTTTGCAATTAGATGAGGAAGTTCTGCTACAGTATATAGATGACTTGCTGCTAGCAAGCTCAAGCTATGATAAATGCCTGGCCAACACCATCTTGGTTTTAAACCACCCAGCACAATGCAGATATAAAGTGTCTCCTCAGAAGGCCCAAATCTGTAAACAAAAAGTGACATACATAAGGGTTCCATTAAAAAAGGGAAAAAGAAGTCTGATTTCAGATGGGAAACAAGACAATAGCACCCATAAAGGCCCTGAAAACAGGAGGCAATTGTGGGGATTCTTGGGTATGGCAAACTTTTGCCAAATTTGAATCCCCAACTTCACACTTGTGGCTAAGTCCCTCTGTGAAGCCCTGAAAAGAATAGATTTGAAAACCCTGCACTAGATGGCAGAATGTCAATAGACATTCAACACTATTAAAGAAAATCTAGTGTCAGCCCTGGATCTGGGATTGCCAAATCCACAGAAGCCATTCAAGCTTTATGTACATGTAAAGCAGAATATAGGGCTAGGAATGCTATTCTAAATGTTGGGGGACACCTCACAACCTAGAGCACATTTTTTCTAAACAATTGGATCAAAAGACTAAAGAATGGGTCCCTTATCTCTGGGGAGTGGCTGCCACCTGTAAAATTCTGCAGGAAGCAGAAGCAGAAGAGTTTACCCTAGGACAGTCCATCACCAGATTTGTGCTTCATCAGGTGCTAACTTTTCTAGAAAAGAAGGGAGACTACTGGCTTACTGCAGAGGAAATGGGTAAATAAATTAGGTCATCTTCTGGATGACCTAAATGTCACCTTATAAACCACTGCAGCCTTAAACCCAGCCACCTTGCTTCCAGCCACTAATCCTGATCAAGAATTGAAACACAATTGTCTAGAAATCCTTGATGTGGCTTACTCTAATAGTTGAAACTGTCAGATCAACTGATGATCACTCCAGACTGGGAGCTCTACACTGGTAGAAGCAGCTTCATAGAAGATAGACACCAAGCCAGGTATGCGATGGTGACCACAGGTAAGGTAATAGAGGCTCATGCCCTTCCCGCTAGCACTACAGCACAAAAAGCTGAGCTGTTCACTCTCACCAGAGCTTTGGAATTGTCCCAGGGGAAGTGAGTAAACATTTACACTGGCTCCAAATATGTCTTTATGGTGGTATATGCCTATGGGGCTATTTGGAAAGAACAAGTTCTCTTGGCCTCAGGAAATAAGAACATTAGGCATCCAGTGGAAATCCTTGCCCTGCTGAAAGCAGTCACTCCACCTGCTCAGGTCACCACAACGCAAAGTCCAGGCATCGAATAGTTGGTTCCCAAATAACTAAAGGGAATCAAGCAACCAGCAAAGATACGAAGTTGGCTGCCTGGGAAGCGCAGGTGCTTGAGGGCTCTCATACCTCTTTGGACTTACCAGACTCGAGCCTCACTATACTGAGGAGGGTGAAGAGTGTGCCCGCGATTGAGGGTTAACTAATGCAGATCTAGTTCACCTTGGAAGACTACACTCATGGGGTCATTTGGCTCCCAAGACCTTGGTTTATTCAATTATAAAACATTTACATGAAGGAACCCACTATGGAAGGGATACCCTAGTTGATTTAATACGACCCTACCTCAGAGGGCCACACGTTTGGAGAACCATCCAGAAAATCACACAAGGATTCTACCTGTGTGCAAAAAATAATCCCCAAACTGAACATAGTCTACCCAAGAAATGAGTACAACACCAAAGGCTGAGTCCATGTGAAGACTGACAGGTTGACTTCACACTAAGGCCCAGAGCAAGTGAAAACTATAAATTTCTACTTAGTGTTTATAGACATGTTCTCAGGATAGATTGAAGCATACTCCCACTGAGTCTGTAAAGGCCACAGAAGTAGCAAAAGCTTTGCTAAATTAAATAACTCCTCATTTTGCACTTCCTTGCTCTATACAAAGTGACAGTGGTTCTTCTTTGGTTTTCAAGGTTACCGGGAGGATAAGTCAAGCATTACAGATGAAATGGAAATTGCATTCATCACAGAGTCCACAGTCAATAAGAAAGACAGAAAAAATAAACCAAACTTTGAAAAAGATGGTGGCTAATCTCCATCAGGAAATGGATTTAAGTTGGGAAAGGTCATACCCATTGCCGTTAGCAGAGTAGTGCCCTGAAGCAGTCTAGGGTTAACCCCTTTAAAAATTATTTATAGGTGATCCTTCCAAAACCCCTCCCTGGAAATCCCACCTTCAGTCTAGTAGGTGAGTCAAGAACGAAACAACATAAACAACAATTAGGGTGGGCATTACTAGCTATGTATCAGTTTGCCCTTTCCAGTTCCGCATATCCCGTAGACAAGCCTCTGCACCCTTTCTACCAAGGAGATAAAATGCTGTGCTGAAGTCCTGGGAAAACAAAGGACAAGACCAAGAGCTGCTGAAAAGTGGACAGGATCTCAATGAACTGCTAACCACCCACTCATTAGTGAAGCTGTCTGGTGTTAAGCCATGGTTATATCATACTCAGGTGAAGGCTGCCCCTTCTCCATCCCTCAGGTAACCAACCTGCCTATACCTGTGAATCAGAGAGAGACCCAAACTGTTTCTTAAAAATAATCTTGACAATAAGTAGGAACTTCTTTCTTTGCTCCCATAATATAAAGCTTTTATTAGTTTTTATCATAATAAAAAAGTTTTTCATGCTCACTAAAACTAATAATTTTTTTTTTCTGTAGTGGACACAGCTCTATGGACAGTTTACAACAAGAAAATTTGCTGAATCTGTGATTGATAACCCTTTTCCAACACCTCTGGCCTGCCTTAGTAGGTTTTGCCTATGCAGGGAAATGACTGGCAGTATCTGAAAACATTCATTAAAATTCTGAAACAATATGCCAGGCACTTTAGCTCATGCCTATAATACCAACACTTTGGCAGCACAAGGTGGGAGAATTGCTTGAGCCCCAGAGTTCAAGTGCAGCCTACGCAACATGGCAAGACCCCATCTCTACAAAAAAAAAAAAAAAAAAAAAAAATTAAAAAATTAGCTAGGCAAGGTGGTGCGTGCCTGTTGTCCCAGCTAGGTTGAGGTTTCAGTGAGCTATAGTCATACCACTGCATTTCAGCCTGGGTGACAGAGTGAGACCTTGACTCAAAAAGCAAAAATTTTTAAACAGTAGGGTGATGTGATGACTTACACAACCAGGAGCAATGTGATCAACTGGCCAATAAAACTCTCAGTGATTCTAGACATGGGAAGCCTTTCTCAATAAATATCACATAAGAATATGTGAATAGCTATAACCACTCTGCAACTAAATCCTAAGATAAAATCTAGCAATTCTCATTGCAAAGAAGTTTTTCTTCATATTTGGGATGGTTTCATTTGGCTAACATCAACTGCAGGGCAGTTGAGTCAAATAGTTCCTCTATGCTGGAAGCATTGAAATGACACCTGTGACTCCCCACCCAATCTTATTTGAATAATGAGCTTGATTTCCCAAGAACACTGTCAGCATACCATAGTTTTGCAAGCCACAGATTTATTTGCCACAGATTGGTCTCAGTGTTCCGGCTTAAACTGGTATTATTCTAATGGCACTGAATGGCTGTGTGGCCCTAATCTTTCACCTTGCTTGCCATTGGAATGACTAGGACAATGTACTTTAGGTTTCCCATGGGTGCAAGGGCAATGGAGAAAGTACACTGAGAAACTTGCTAATCCCCCACACCTAATTAAGACATGGACCAGATCCATTTTTCACTGGTATGACTATTTGGCTTCAATCATTATGCCATTGGCAGGGATTAAAGATGTCATCCAATATGTAGAAACCGTTGCAAATTATACCCAGTGGGTTCTCAATGACAGCCTCCAAAGTATCTCCTTAGTAAACTCTGGGATGACCTACATGCAAGAAGCTGTTCTGAAGAACTGCATGACTTTGGATATCTCTTTGCTGCACAAAGGGGGCCTTGCGTCTTGTGCCATTATTAAAACTGAATATTGTGTATATATTCCAAGTAACTAAGGGAACATTTCTATCCTTCTAGGATACGCACAAACAGATTAATGCTATGCCTGACCCTATGATGTCACTAGACCAATGGCTATCTTATTTGTTTGGGCCAGGAAATTCTTGGTGGAAAAAGCTGCTTATAATTCTAGCGATGATTTTAGGAATAGGTGTGCTTCTTTGCTGGGGATTATACTATCGCCATGCATTCTGTATGGATGTGAGGGCCCCTGAGCCCTCCAACAGATCTCTCCTGTTCACAGGTATTCAGGAATATTTTCAAATCCATGTAGACTGGTTACATTCCCTGACTCCATCTCCATCCAGGAGGAAGTAGCTAGATTGAATACATCACCCACCTTCTAAAGAAATAAAATGGAAGTTGACAGTGGGGAGTTGTAATTGAGTGACTTGGCTTTAAAATGCATTTTAAAACTTATTTTTCCTTCTCTCTAATCTTAGCCTTCAAATGTACTTTGAAACTGTTTCTCTCCTTTCTCACCAGGCACTCTCTTGCACTGTATTCATGTATTTAATTAGGTACTTGCTTAGAAATTCCAGCAGCTAATCGTGAAATAAAACAGACGGGAAGACCCAGCAGCATAATTCTCCCCATCTAAGGGTTACCCATAGCAATTAATCTACAACATGGCCATTGTCAAGATGGTGCCAGCCCACACTCCAGGTGAACAATTGCCTACAATAGCCATCAGAACCAGACACAGAGACCCTGTACCCTACCCCACACTGGCATACCTCTCATGCCAAATTTCTCTTCTGAAACTCAGTCACTTGCCTACAATTTTGAAAAGGTTTTTGGAGGCATGACTTCCAACATTTGAATAAAGTTGCTTTCCTTTCACCACACCTTACTTCTTGTATTTTGGCTTTTCAGTGATGAGTAGCTGGACTTGAGTTCAATTACATTTCTATTTCTGGCTCAGACCTCTCTCCACCTTCTTTCACTGACATCTCAAATTGAACATGCTTCAAACTGAACTCTTGATATTTCTCCCCAGAATCTGTTCTGCCCACAGTATTCTCCATTTAATTTATGAAACATCATTCTTCCTGTTGTTCCAACCAAAAACACTGAAACCATTCTTTACTCTTTTATTTTTCTCAAATATCACATCAAATTAATCATGAAATCTTTTTGATTATTTTAAAAAACATACCCAAAATGGACCACTTTTCACCTCTGTTGCCACTAGCCTGATGTGAGTGGCCAGTATCAGTCTTGTCTACATTACTTTAGTAGCCTCTTAACTGATGCATCCAACTATATTTTTGCTGCCCTCCCCACCCTCATCACCATACTCCCATAGAGTCTATTCTTGACACAGTAGCCGGGTTCCTATATAAAAACGTTTCATATGGTAAAGTTGGTTGTATTAGTTTCTTTTCACGCTGCTGATAAAGACACACATGAGACTGGGCAATTTACGAAAGAAAGAGGTTTAATGGACTCACAGTTCATTAAATGGCTAGGGAGGCCTCACAATCATGGCAGAAGGTGAAAGGCACTTTTTTCATGGCAGCAGCAAGAGAAAGAATGACAACCAAGTGAAACAGGTTTCCCCCTATCAAACCATCAGATCTCATGAGACATATTCACTACCAGGAGAACAGTATGGGAGAATCCTCCCACATGATTCAATTATCTCCCCATGGGTCCATCGCACAATATGTGAGAATTACGTGAGTACAATTCAAGCCAAACTGTTTGGGTGGGGACACAGCCAAATCGTATGATTCTGCCCCCAGTCCCTCCTAAATCTCATATCCTCACATTTCAAAACCAATCATGTCTTCCCAACAGTCCCCCAAAGTCTTAACTCATTTCAGCATTAACTTAAAAGTCCACGGTCCAAAGTCTCATCCAAAACAAGACAAGTCCCTTCTGCCTATGAGCCTGTAAAATCAAAAGCAAGTTAGTTACTTCCTAGATACAATGGGGGTACAGGCATTGGGTAAATATAGCCATTTCAAATGGGAGAAATTGGCCAAAACAAAGGAACTACAGGCCTCATTCAAGTCCAAAATCGAGTGAGTTAGTCAATCTTAATGCTCCAAAATGATCTCCTTTGATTCCGTGTCTCACATCCAGGTCACACTGATGCAAGAGGTGGGCACCCATGGTCTTGGGCAGCTCTGCCTCTGTGGCTTTGCAGGCTATAGCCTCCCTTCTGGCTACTTTCACAGGCTGGTGTTGAGTGAGTGCAGTTTTTCCAGGCACACGATGCAAGCTGTCAGTGGATCTACCATTCTGGGATCTAGAGGATGGTGGCCCTCTTCTCACAGCTCCACTAGGCAGTGTCCCAGTAGGGACTCTGTGTGGGGGCTCTGACCCCACATTTCCCTTCTGCACTGCCCTAGTTCAGGTTCTCCATGAGAGCCCTGCCCCTGCAGCAAACATCTGCCTGAACATCCAGGCATTTCCATAAATCCTCTGAAATCTAGGCGGAGGTTCCCAAACCTCAATTCTTGACTTCTGTGTACCTGCAGGCTCAATACCACATGGAATCTGCCAAGGCTTGGTGCTTGAACCCTCTGATGTCATGGCCCCAGTTATACTTTGGCACCTTTTAGACTGGAGTGGCTGGGATAAAGGCATCAAGTCCCTGTACTGCACATAGCACAGGGACCCTGGGCCAGGGCCAGGAAACCACTTTTCCCTCTTATTTTAAAGACCTGTGATGGGAAGGTCTGCAATGAAGACCTCTAATATGCCCTGGAGACTTTTTCCCCATTGTGTTGGTGATTAACATTCGGCTTCTTGTTAGTTATGTAAATTTCTGCTGCTGGCTTGAATTTCTGCTCAGAAAAATGGTATTTTCTTTATCGCATTGTCAGGCTGCAAATTTTCCAAACTTTTATGCTCTGCTTCGTTTATAAAACTGAATGCTTTTAACAGCACCCAAGTCATATCTTGAATCCTTCAATGCTTAGAACTTTCTTCTACCACATACCCCAAATCAACTCTCTCAAATTCAAATTCCAGAAATCTGGGGCAGGGGCAAAATACCACCAGTCTCTTTGCTAAAACATAACAAGAATCACGTTTGCTCCACTTCCCAACAAGTTCCTCGTCTCCATCTGAGATGACCTCAGCCTGGACATTATTGTTCATATCACTATCAGCATTTTGGTCAAAGTCATTCAACAAGTCTCTAGGAAGTTCCAAACTTTCCCATATTTTTCCATCGTCTTCTAAGCACTCCAAACTGTCCCAATCGCTGTCTGTTACCCAGTTCCAAAGTTGTTTCCACATTTTCAGGTATCTTTTCAGCAGTACCCCACTGTACTGGTACCAGTTTACTGTATTAGTCTGCTTTCACTCTGGTGATAAAGAGATACCTGGGACTGGGCAATTTACAAAAGAAAGAGGTTTAATGGACTTACAGGCTAGGGAGGCCTCACAATCATGGTGGAAGGGCAAAAGGTACTTCTTACATGATGGTGGCAAGAAAGAGAATGAGAGTTGAGCAAAACAGACTTCAGATTTCCCATTTTCAAACTATCAGATCTCTTGAGACTTATTCATGTCCAGGAGAACAGTATGAGAGAAACTACCCCCATGATTCAGTTATCTCCCACAGGGTCCCTCCCACAACACATGGGAATTATGGGAATACAATTCAAAATGAGATTTGAGTGGGGATACAGCCAACCCATATCAATGGCAATTCGTCACAAAATAATCTATGAATTTAATGCAATTTCAGTTAAAATTTCATGTAGTTTATTTATGGGAAGCTTATCAAAAAATTTCATAGAAATATAAAATTCCCAAGAATAGCTGTGATGGTTAATATTAGATGTCAACTTGATTGGATTGAAGGATGTCTCGATAACTGGAAAAGTATTGTTTATGGGTATATCTGTTAGGATTTTGTCAGAGAAGATTGACATTGGAGTCAGTGGACTAGGAGAGGGAGACCAACTCTCAATGTGAGTGGGCACCATCCAATCAACTGCTAGCACAGCTAGAACAAAGCAGACAGAAGAAGGTGGAATGAGCTGGCTTGCTGAGTCTTCTGGCTTTCATCTTTCAACTGTGCTGGCTGCTTCCTTCCATTCCTCCTGCCCTTGGACCTCAGACTCCAGGTTCTTCTAACTTTGAACTCTGGGACTTATACCAGTGGTTTATCAGGGGCTCTCAGGCCTTTGCCCACAGACTGAAAGCTGCCCTGTTAGCTTTCCTGCTTTTGAGTCTTTTGGACTTGGACTATGCCATTACCAGCTTCTTTCTTCCTCAGCTTGCAGACAGCCTAACGTGGGACTTCACCTTGTGATCGTGTTAGCCAATTCTCCCTAATAAACTCCCTTTTATATATACATATATCCCATTTATTCTGTCCCTCTAGAGAACCCTGATTAATACAGATTTTAGCCAAGGAAATCTTGAAGAAAAAGAGAAAGAGGAAGAGAAGGGGGAGGACCAAGAGGTGGAAGAAAAGTAGGAAGCAGGGGAGTGCAGCAATGACTGAGGAGAAAAAAATGGAAGCAAGGAAGGAAGGAAGGAAGGAAGGAAGGAAGGAAGGAAGGAAGGAAGGGAGGGAGGGAGGGAGGGAGGGAGGGAGGGAGGGAAGGAGGGAGGGAGGGAGGGAGGGAAGGAGGGAGGGAGGGAGGGAGGGATGGAGGGAGGAAGGAAGGATTGCCAGCCATCTTTCCAGAGGTCACAAGATATGCTACTTCCTCAAGTACTCCTGCAGAATACATCACTATTACAGAACCTAAAATTGGCTTTTGCGATGTCTTTTCAGGTTTTTTGCATGCCTGACACATATGATGACTCCTCCTGGACCCACCTGCTGCTTCTGAAGCCCCACTCAGAAGCAATTCAGAGCAAAGGAGAATCATTTCCCGTACTCCTATGATTGCATCCCCCAACCAATCAACAAGTATCCATTGTCTAGCCATCCCCACCCCTTTCCACAAACTGCCTTTGAAAAACCCCTAACCTACAAGCCTTCAATGAGATTGATTTGAGTAATAACTCCATCTCCCATGTGGTGTAGCCAGCCTCGTGTCTATTAAATTATTTCTTTACTGCAATGCCATGGTATTTGTGCAGTATGCAGCAAGAACCTGTTGGGCAGTTACATTATATAGACCAATACAAATAAATAAATAAATAAATAAATAAATAAATAAAAGTTTTTTCTGTCAAAAACAACTTTCTGAAAGTTTAGGGGAGACCTCAAAAACTCAAATCCCTGAAATGTACTGTCAAATTGAACATAAAATATAGCAAAAAAAGAAAAAAACACTGAGATTATTCTGCAATAATATCTAAATGTGCACATTTTCAAGAAATTTCTTACAAAAGTCAAACTGAATGCAAAAAAACAGTGGCTTATGCAAAAGAAGATGGCATAGGCATTTGATTAGTGTTGGCCCAATGCATTAAGTGACTTTGCATTAACAAATTAGTGTCTTTTTGCTGTATTCTTATAATTCTTCATTTTAACTATCTTTGGATTATTCAACCTCAAATTCTAACTGTGTTGGGTAAAACCATTGCACTTACATGCACAAGTATTTATTATACCATAGTCATAACAAGAAGCGGGATTCAAAATTCATGAAATACCTCTATACCATAACAGTACAAAGGATCAGAGTTCCATGCAGCACCAGGAAAAGATATCCAAAATAAATTGCTAATTAGAAAGCCAAGAAACTTTGTAAAATATTGTATAGAACATGTCTCCAATATTTTATTTTGAGAAAATGGTGTTCAAATATAGAAGAAGCAAAAGATAATTAAATAGAATAAAAGACTGAGAAAACTGAATCAAACTATAAACAGTGGTTTGTCTTGTTCTTCTTCTTCTTTTCTTTTGATGTACTTTACTCTATAAATATAGCCTGAGTACCCCTTATCCAAAATGTGTGGGAACAGAAATGTTTTGGATTTCAGATGTTTTCAGATTTTGGAATATTTGCATTATATGTACTCACTGGTTGAACAAAAGCAAGCAGTATTTTCTCTGGACATTATGTTGAAGCTCAAAAAATATTAGATTTTGCAGCATTTCAGATTCTCAGCTTTGGAATGCTAATCTAGTATATGATTTATTTTTAAAAAGTATTTGTTTTTAAATAATCCACACCCATTTATAATCCAACTTGACCTTTTTGGTTTTTCTAAAAATGCTCTATATAACAGATATTCTATTTGTGACAAACTAATGAAATATATTTCAAATAATTGATATTTTCTTTCTCTGCCCTCTTTGCCTTTGGAAACTAATCCCATAACATTAACTTGTATGGCAGGGATTTAGACTTAAACAACCTGTCAGTCATTTAAATTGCTGATTAATTTTGGCTTGGCACCACTTATGATCTTAGATCAAGTGTTTGATGAAATAATCAGTCATCTGTGCCTGCTTTAAAAAATTAGCACGCATGTTTATTTGTCAAAATGTCAAAGTGAGTCTAATTTTTAAGTACTGCCCTGTGCAGCATACGTCAACATTTCTCAACATGAAGAGGATAATTCTGTCAAGGCAACAACCATGACTTCTGTAGCAAGACCACCTTTGTAAACTTTCCACATATATATTTTTTTAGAAAAGTTACATAGAGTTAGAGCTACAGACTAGGGAAATTAGTTCTTCAAAGTTTTTATCAGTACCCATATTAAAGCTAAACTTTTTTCCTTTTTTGTTTAAAGAAAAAGCTATTGACTTTCATTTATTTCGCAGAGTTATTACATGGAAAGCAAAGTCTATTCTAGGTGTTGGGAAGATAATCCAGGAGTTATTCCTATGGGAAAGAATGCTGAGCAATTTGAAATCATACGAATTCAGTATTTATGCATTAATATTTATTGAGATCACTATGTATGTAAAACTTTATCTCTAAAATACAGAGAACAACAATGACAGAATAACACAGAATTGGCAGTCACAAATTACAGTCAATCAATGTCAAACGTCAAGGTATTGTTACTTGAAAAGAATGATATCATTAACCCAAAAACAGTAGGATCTAGGGTTTCATTCACACTTTTCTAATAGAAGATAGACTCTACATTGATATAATGCATTCTTCTAAGAATAGTTCTATCATCAAACTTACATTTTTATTCAACGATATGTTTGTGGTAAACTAGTAAAAATTTACTATTCTCTTAATTTTGTTACCTGTGTCTTAAATATCCTTTTCATAATAATATATGTAGATAATGTAAAAATGAAGCTAAACAGGAATCATTGTTAATAATTATTTGAAAATAAATTAATATGCTTCTATAGAGGGACACAAAAAGAAATACACTTGAAAAGAAATTATCACTCTCTTGATTGGGAAATATAATGTCAATCCAAAAATAAGAGATAGCCTTTTCATAGTTTCTAACTTTTGCACATTTTGTAAGGAAAATAAACATGAAAGAATTGGGTAAGAATGAATATAAAGAGTTATAAAGTGTCAGTAAGAAGTGACACATAAAGAAGGTTGATTCCATAAGTAAATATTTATTAAGCACCTATTATGTTTCAGATACTTGAATGACCAGTGAATAAGATAGACATTTTCATGAAATTCACTAATGCAAGCATCAAAAATTACAAATATTCCTCTATGTGCTGTTTTAGCTATATCCCAAAATTTAATATGTGTATTTTTATCATCTAGTTTAAATATTTTTAGCTTTCCATGTAACTTATTACTTTACTCATGATTCTTTAGAAATAATCTGTTTAATTTCCAAATATTTAGATGTATATATATAATTTTTAATTTTATATATATATGACTTCATAGTGATTAGAAAAGATATTTTGCATAATTTCAATACTTTTAAATTTGTTGAGATATTTGTATGGCCCATACTATGGTCTATCTATCTTCATAAATGAACCATATACCTTGAACTGCAGTTGCTGAATGAAAGAATTTGACGGTCAATTAACGATGAGTGTGAGGATGAACCAGGGGAATACCACATTTCTTTTCCTGGATAAGATTGCCACTCACAAAAGTAAAAAACAAGCAAATAAAAAGCATGCAGCAGTAAGATCAGAAGTGTGAGTTGTGGGTGTTAGGCACATAGGCAAGCATGCTAGAGAATACAAGATGGTAAGCCAGAGATAATACGTGTCTTGGATATGCTGAGTATTAACCAACTAAGAAATCCAAGTAGAGATGGCCAGTGACAGTTCACTATAAATTATAGATACATCATTCAGATGAGAAGTTTAAGACAGCAATATTATAAAAAGTAAATTCAAATATATCCAACTGGGGCTATGTATGTTTAAAACAAAACAAAAAATAAAGCAAGGGAAAGGTTATGTTTTCTGGCTCAAATTTAAAATTTTCATTTTTACAATTTATATGACACTGAGCCATTCTGGTATGATTTTTCTGATCTTTGTCAGTATTGGTATAGAATAGTAAACAACTAAGGGAAAAGAGTTAATAGGTCAAGTAAATTCTAATAAATTTACAATTTAAATTCAGACAATTATCTGAGTATAAAAATGTACCTCCAATCTCCACACACACACACACACACACACACACACACACACACACACATCTAAAAAATGGCAAATCTATTTAGCCAGAGGATCATATTTCCAAAGGTTTTCCATTCTAGAGGTATCAAAAAGCAGAACTCCTGTAATGGAGAAGGTCTTTACTGTCAGAAGATATTGGGAGAAACCAGCCTCTGATAATTCAATGTAGGTTCTTTTCCATTTTCCCTAAGTGTTGGCTGGTCTGAGAAATAAAGGGAAAGAGTACAAAAGAGAGAAATTTTAAAGCTGGGTGTCTGGGGGTGACATCACATGTTGGCAGGTTCCGTGATGCCCCCTGAGCCACAAAACCAGCAAGTTTTTATTAGCAATTTTCAAAGGGAGGGAGTGAACAAACAGGGTGTGGGTCGCAGAGATCACATGCTTCAAGGGCAACAAAAGATCACAAGGCAGAAGGTCAGGGTGAGATCACAAGGTCAGGGTGAAACTAGAATCACTAATGAACTTCCATGTCCCGCTGTGCACGCATTGTCATTGATAAACATCTTAACAGGGTTCAAGAGCAGAGAACTGGTCTGACTAGAATTCACCAGGCTGGAATTTCCTAATCCTAGCAAGTCTGAGGGTACTGCAGGAGGCCAGGGCATGTTTCATTCTTTATCTGCAACTGCATAAGGCAGACACCCCCAGAGCGGCCATTTTAGAGGCCCCCCCCCCGCCAGGAATGCATTTTTTTCCCAGGGCTGTTAATTATTAATATTCCTTACTGGGGAAATAATTCAGCGGTATTTCTCTTACCCGTTTTTGGTAATAGGAGAAATATGACTCTGTTTTGCCTGGCTCCCAGGCAGCCAGACTTTAAGGTTATCTCCCTTGTTCCCTGAAAATTGCTGTTATCCTGTTCTTAAGGTGCCCAGATTCCATATTGTTCAAACACACATGCTTTACAAACAATTTGTACAGTTAACACAATCATCACAGGGTCCTGAGGTGACATACATCCTCAGTTTACAAAGATGATGGGATTGAGAGATTAAAGTAAAGACAGGCATAGGAAATTATAAGAATATTGATTGGGGAAGTGACAAATGTCCATTAAATCTTCACAATTTATGTTCTTCTGTCACAGCTTCAGCAGGTCCCTCTGTTCGGGGTCCCTGACTTCCCACAACAAGAAGAAACAAATAGGGGACTCTGTGAAGGAAGGAGATGTTCACTTATCCATCCAGATCAGTCAATCAGCTCGGTGTTCAGTGGAGCACAGAGGCCACAGGCACACATCTCCAAGTCCCTTACACAGAGGTTACAGAAACTTATCTCTTTTTAAAATCATGGCTATAAATAATTTTTCCAGCAAAATAAGAAGCATTAGTCATAGTCTACTTAAGCAAATATGCTTAAAAGCCTGGAAATCACCAAGGCAATTACTCTGGGTTTGGGAATAGTGACATCTAATTAAAATGTTAAATTAAGTTCAGTAGTGATACCAACTTGTTTACACATTCAAACTAATTTCAGTAAAGTAAATTTAGCCTACAGAGATCATTTACTTTGGTACCATGCATTATAATAAAATTATGAATGAGATTTTGAGATTAAATGATGACTAGCTAACTCCTCAAATTTTCCATTGAAATATTCATTGAGAGGGAGAAGAAGAGGAGGAGGGAGGGGAAGGAGAAGAGAAGGAAAGGGAGCAGGGCCAGGTGGATGAAAACCTGTACACCAAGAAATTGAAACTTCTAACTTCCTTGGAAGGCAGCAATATTCATCAGTGCCTTGTCAGGCCTCAGAAAAAATTTCTACCAAACAAACAATAGTTGAGTTACTGAAAACAACCTAGCAGAGCCTTACACATACCCCTACTACAGTGATAGAGAACATTTGCAGTCCAAAAAGTCCTGGTAGTCAACCATCTACCTCACTCCCTTTTCTAAAGAACTTTTTCTCTTACCTTCATGGTGAGAGGCCTATGCATGCACCAGCTTGAATGTGTTAATCAGTACTAACACTTGGTGCTTTTACAACACGAACAAGGCTTATCTTGATCTTTTTGCAAAGGGAACACCAAAATAAGAATTAAGGAAGAAATTAAAAACAAAAGAAAACTCAGTACATTTTAGTGTGGAGATTAAGATATTTGGCAAAAGTGTGAAATGGAATAGATTTCTGGGAGCTCTGAGGTTGACGTACTATGTTAAGAGGAGTCACGTAAATCAACACAGAAATAAGTAAACCCAAGGAGGGATATTGTGCTGAGTTCTTCCCTACTAGTATTTTCCAGTGGAGGAAAATAGTATTGCTGATTCCTGAAAGGAAATCAGAGAGCCGTAGGGCAGTATTAAAGGAAACTCCATTGAGAGGTTTATTTTCAATTAGCTAGGATTTTCAATTTTCAATTAGCTAGGATTATTTTCAATTAGCTAAGATTGGTAATGCACTGATGCCAAAGAGACTTTATGTGACTGATTGTTTGTAATGAACTGGTGTGTTGAGTTGAAGACTATACCTCCAAGGTTGAATGGTCCCCAAGATTTCTCTACCCACTGCCTAAGTTAGAGTCTTTACTGGAAAAGCTACCACCATCATGCAATCTTACCACATTATCCCCACCTAAATGTGTGCTTTCCTGTCTGTAGCAGCTGGACTCAGGAAATGCAAATTCCAGTGAGCAATCTCAGCCTTCTTCAGGCCTCAAGTCTGTGGGAATTCCCTTTTTCCACTATGAAAAAGAAGGAACTTTAACAAGTTTGGTTCAGGCAGTTACTTGTGAATTCCCTTACTCTATTTAAATATGATCGTCTAATTACATAGTGATAGAATGTTCACTCTTTATGTAATATTTATACCTCTTCAAAGATAAATGCATACTCAGTGAAAGATGACTTCTTGGTCTCTGGGTATTACCATTCTCCTTAATCAACAGGACTGTATAGCAAGATTGTGTGACTTTTCCAAGCTCAAAATGTTGGTGCGTGGCAGAGCTGGTATACAAATTCAGATGCAAAAACCCAAATTCTCAACTACAACTTAAATTATCTCGGCTACCATAGGAATTGGAATTACAAATAATTCTAATACAGTGTTGCACTTTAATCATTTTGCGGCCTTACAAATTTTACATCTTTTCCTACTTGATGCTTTCTTGATCTTAACAAAAACTGTGATAAGCCTTATACATATATATCTCCAACTTATCTACTACCTTCTTAAAAGTCCCCACATAGAATACTGAGACAAAGAGGGCATTCAAGTGATACTATTTATCAATATATCCTAAAATATGAGAATATATTTTTAAACAGATTCAGATAGAGAGACTGAATCTTTTCCTATTCAACAGAAATTCATATTTTTTATGTAAGTAAAGTGTACTTGTGTATTTCTTCTTATACCAATATCAATACAAAATACTTGGTGGATGTCAATGCCATCTACACAATACTGTAATCATATGAGAGCCCAAACTTAAGTAAATTTATGGTGTTTTTGGGGTTTGTTTTAGGTTACCAAGTTCCTTAATTCTATACAACTTTCACAGATTTACCTTGCATGTTGCAACACTCTCCTTTATCCTTACTGAAACTTATTTGTTCAGGGCATCTTAACAAACATCCTAAAATTTCAGCCTTACAGAGCAGTCTACTGCCAAGAATGAAATGACTTCATGGTAGAGTAATTAATGTATACCATTCCTTGTTGAAGATATCCTAAGGCATAATATTATATAAGGTAGACACAATGAGTTTGGCCACAATGAGACACAGAGAATGTTTAGGAGACAGAGGGAAATGTTATGGCTGAATTTTGACAGAGGGATGAAGTTAAGAAAGTCCAAAGAATTAATCAGTACCTCGAAGAGCAAGATTTGGAGGACCTGAGATCCCAAAGACAGAGCATAAAAAACCCAAAGAAGCAATAAGAAAATGAATCAATGTCTCATTGAAACAGAACTTTAGAAAGGAAAATACTGCTACTATAAATATGGTCAAATTGAGATACAGTGATAAATATGTAGACCACCACAATCTTTAAATGTTTTCCTTGGCAAAGCAAGATATTCTCATCTTGTTTATTGAGTTTGTTTCCCTCCTCCCTAATTGTAACATCCTTAATTGTACCCACTGGACTTGATCATGTTAAATTCTGACCATTGGTTTGATTACAGAAAGAACACTACACTTTTTCTTCCTTCTGTCTTGCACCATGATCTTATTCATCAAGAAAGTTTATTAGATCACAGGCAAGTGCAGAAGCGCTCTCAAAAGCAAGAAAAAATTATTTTGCTGGATTTTTTTTCTTACTCTAAGTCACTTTATGTGTCTGAAAAGCAAAACAAGTTTTACTCTTAATAAAACACTGGTCAATAAATTCTCCTCTCTCACTTAAGACCTCCTTGCCTTACTGTGAAAACTATTTTTAATAAGAAGAAGTAAAAACTTAATGTTGGGTTAAATATGTTATTTCCTTTTATTACCAATAGAAGTAATATTGGAAGTGAAACTAAACAGCAAATAGCAATATTTCTACTTTTTTTTCCTTTGTAATTCTGAAGACAATTGTCATAGAGAAGTGTGTTTTTTTCTACTAAGCAAAACATCTTGACTTGTATAAACTCATTAAGAGGCTGTAAATTATTCAAATAAATTATGCTTTTCAGTGCTAAAAAACATCAATAGTGGATGAAAGAGGGAAATAAATGGTTGAGGGTATGCACAAGACTGTCCTGTTCACGAGGCTGGTGGGTGGTTAGACTCACGATATAGTATCAGAACTAGAAACAAGGCTGTGAATAGAGCCAGTAAGTATTTGAATAATACCAAGGGGAAAGGAAAGTAAATCTGTTGTGCCAAAGAAAATTCTCTCCAGCCACAGCAGGGATTCATGCACCTGTAGGGACAGTTCACACTTGGCACGTTTTACTAGAGAACTGCCTCAATTTCATATCTTCCGAAAGATAAGCCCCTTGAGAATCTGTGGGTTATTGGAACCTCCTAGGTTTTTCTAGGTATTTTTTTCTCAACCTGCTGCTGGCCTTTTGCTTCTCTGGTACAGATCAGTCCATTCCATCTGTCTCTCTTCTGTCCTTCTGTATTCAAACCTTACCTATTTCTCCTAGGGAATGTTCTCCCAGGACAAAGCCTATGAAATCTCAATGACTAAATTTTAAAAGTGCCTTTAACCAAAGAAAAGGTTTAAAAAGGTGGAGGGGGGCGAGGTGGGAAGAGTGAGAAGGAATATAGAGACGAAACATCTGGGGAAAGAAAGAAGAATTTGGAGAATAAAAAGAAAAAAGGAATAAGAAGTTGTGTAGACATTATGATACACCTTCCCCAAGGGGTCTGGGGACCAGGACATGGCCAAAGGTAATTAATTCTACTAGTAACCTATTTCTTATCTGAAAGTTTCGAATCACTTTATCAAATCCTGTTGGCATTTTTCTTAGAATTTCCACGTGAAGTAATATATTTCATTGTTTAAGACCATTTGAGTGGAGTCTTTAGTTCACTGCAGCTGAATAAAGAAACAAACAAACAAACAAAAGTCTTAAAATATATGACAATTTTCCTAACCATTAGTTAGCAAAAGTAAATCCTACATACAAAACAATCAGTGGGTAGCCTGTCAGGCTTCCAGTTCAATTCTTTGAAATTCACTCTTTCCTAATTTCTTCCTCGTGTTGAAGAAAAGAAAATCTACAGTTGTGTCTGTTTAGAGCCTTCTTCTTCACAGTTTTAATTGTCCTTCTGACTTGAAGTTTTGCATGGAGAGAGGGAAAATTTACCTACTGCCCCGACAAACATGTTGCTGTGAAATTCTGTCTCCTTGGCGTGCTCTGGTCATTCTCAATGCCGTTGACAGTTTCTCTTAACTATTTTCGTTGTAAAATAACCTTCAGTAAACTAGCTGTAGTGCCCCTCTTTGCTGTACCCAAGTGTTCTTAATCCCTAAATTGATACCTTGCTTTCCCCAAGATCTCTCTAAACAGGCGCCCTCCCGATCAGATTTGGTGATAATTTATACTTTGTAATTTCACATGACTTACTTTTCCCCATCCCAATCCTCTTAAACCACTTCTCCAAGTGGATCAAGGTCAGTTCCAAACCTGCACCAGAAGCAGCTTCTTCACTTTCCCTTCAGGATCGTCTGTTTCCACTACCTTTTCTATAGCAGTTTGAAAATATGTAACAGTTTAAATCTATACTATCTCCATTCTTTAATTCAAGACATGTAATATTCTATTGGAACCGTGTTAATGACCATCTAGCATATAAAATGAGACCCCAACTCAGTCTTTCAGCAAATATGTATTGAACACTTTCTGTGTTTTAGACATTATGCTGAAAAGCACTAAATACTGAAAATACTATTATCTAAAATTATGCAAAAAATCTACCTTTTCATGACAATAATATGGAATGACAGAGCTTCAACTATGTGTTATTACCTATATTCAACATAAGATTTTAAAAAATGTGCAGACATCACTTGCTTCAGTCATACTTTACTTTATCTACTTTGATATAATTTATTCAATAATTAATATATTATATTGTGCATAGTTATATATTATTTAGAGCTAATATTTTGCTTTTCTTAGGAAAGTGGAACATTTTACCTATTAATTTAATGAAACATATACCTGTTAAAAAGAAGTAAATATTACTCCTACGACAAGCTAATCTAAAATATACCAACAAGTATTACATCTCTATGAATATATTATTATCTCTAATATTTGGAGTTTTTTCTTTAAAGATTGCAAATTATGTGTTTGCTCTCTGGCTTGCAGAAATTCTAGTATCATAAAAAGTAAAAGCATCATTTTATCTCTGCAAATTAGTATCCCTTATTTTTCTGTGGAGGAATTAGGGAAAAATAATTAAAGCATGAGCATGATCAGCATTCAAATGTGAAAAAGAAAATATCCCGTAGCATTTTCGCATTTTCCCTTTCTTTCCAATTAATCCTTTAACCTAAATTCCTAGGTTCCATTATGAGAAAACCTTTTCTTGCTCTCTTCTAAGGTCACTCATATAAGCCATCCCACACCCCCTTTTTTTTTTTTTTTTTTTTTTTTTAACAAAGTCTTTCTCTGTCACCAGGCTGGAGTGCAGTGGCCCTATCTTGGCTCACTACAACCTCCACCTCCCGGGTTCAAGCGATTCTCCTGCCTCAGCCTCCCGAGTAGCTGGGACTACAGGCACACACCACCACGCTCTGCTAATTTTTGTATTTTTAGTAGAGACAGGGTTTCACCATGTTGACCAGGATGGTCTTGATATCCTGACCTTGTGATCTGCCCACCTAAGCCTACCAAAGTGCTGGGATTACAGGCATGAACCACTGCGCCCGGCCCCACACCACATCTTAATTCCTTGTTCAAGGAAATTATGAGTCACGCATACTTTTAAAGCAAAATTCCAGGAATCAAAAGAAAAAAGTTTTTATTTTTCTATCATCTACAACTAAGAATGTAGTAGCTCCTGGTTGTGAGACATCGCATGTTTCTTTGTGGGTAGATAATTACAAAAATTATCACCTTGCTTATGCTGAGAGCTGCCTGCTACCTTAATACACAGTGAAGTGAAAATTTTGTAATTGTCACTATTTTAAAATGTGATAATTTAAATAGCTACCCAGATGCATCATGTGATCCTATCAATTGGCAAGATGTGATACCAGTGCACACCTCAGGATGAATACAGAGGTTGTCATTTGGCAAACTGCTCCAGTGTTCTTGTGAATCCCAGGAATGCGTGTGAACGTGTGGTTTCCACTTGTACACCTTACTGACCGACCGCCTGGTCAGAGTGTTGTAAACAAGGTGCAGTCAGGTTTACAGCTGTGCCTTTGGTTCTCCTGGCTTACAGCTCTCTGCTCCTTTGACCCACTGGGGCTTTGCACAACTCCCTTCATCACTATTGTTTGAACATTTGGAAAATATGTACCATCCAGTCAATATCAAGATGGATTTTTAATTTACATTTTAGTAGTAGGAAATTTGAAAAAATATATAACAATTTAACCACCAATGCAGTAAAATCTGGAATGTATAAAGAATACAGAAATTGATTCCAAAGTTTAATTGAGAAATAGTTGGCTTCCCCCCGCCTTGCCCCAGAGAATGAGGAATACAGATAAGACAAATTATTTTATATTCCCATCACATTTTACAACTGTGGTCAAAAATGTATTAATTGTTGATCTCACATCTAAATAAATGCATACTTATAAATCCATGTGAATGGCCTTGAAAAGCAAAGATTTAAATTTCTTTGCTCCAAAACAGAAGAGTAAAATACTTCATAGAGGTTCAATTAGCATGGCAACATAGTTTATATACCTTGTTTAATAATTTCTAGCAGTTTTCAGAGTAAAATTTTAGAATGCTTATTTCGAGCTTTTGAGATTATTGATCATATTGAATTTTCTTATCAAACTATCTCCCCAAATACCTCCAAACAACAAGCCTTAAATGTTGACTATGAACTTGGTACTATTTGATCTGTCCTCAGAAAACAAAATCAAACAGGGTAGTCACACACATTTACTCCAACAAGTCTTGTGGCCTACAAAGGCCTACTAAAATTTTTGTATTTTACTACATTGTGCAGTAGTTGATCCTTATTTGGAGAAGGGAAGACAAGATGCAGACAAAGAGGGAAATGTGAACATAAAGGCAAAATAGAGGCAGAGCAGTGCTTGAGAAACAGCCTGCTAAGGAGTACAGGGCTGTTGACTATAAGGCCTGGGTGGGGAGTTTCTAGAAATGAGCATAGGGACAGAGGTTTCAACCATGTAATGAAAGGCATGGAATAAATAATGTGAAAATAGATTGAAATACAGAAGATCAGAGCTGAGAAGACCAAGCAAAAGAAAATGAATAAGGACAGAGTCAATAGGGATGAAGAAAAGGAGACTTGACTTTTACAATGTTGATGAACACTATTTTCCAGGAGCCTAGTGCACAGTTTCAAGTCAATTGCCTTTCAAAGCAATGTCTTATTTCACCTGCCCTAGATGCTCCTCAAGCTGTATTATACTCCCATATTCATAGATGAGAAAACTGAGCACGAAAAGTTAAATAATTTCCTCCAAGGTCACACAACAACAGATAAGGAGATTTTAATCAAATCCAATTTCAGAGGCATACTCATTGAATAATGATAAAGAGGGAGAAGAGGAAAATGAGTTAATGGTTTTCTTAGTAGCAAATCTATCCTCTCAATCTCTACTTTCTATATTCAGTACCACTTTCAATAAAGTAAAAAAAAAAGTAATGAATCCTTTGCATTGCTTTTAATTAACTTCATAGGATAATAAAGAAATCACAGTGCAGTAAAATGGAGATTCATTAACAAGTATTATAATATTATACTATTTTAGAGTCTGAAAAAGATTCATAAAGTATAATGTTTTTTTCTAATTTTATCTTCTCATTCCAAATACCAAGTACGTGGACCAGGTGAACACACAATACATTGCTTAATGGAGAGGCTTAACTATGCCAATCTCCTCATTTATAAATGAGTAACCTGAGATCCAGCTTAATTCTGACTTCAGTGAATCCAATATGGTTTTTATAAATAGTTAATTTATCTTAATAGAGTCATTATTGGGATAGCATAGAAAATCAACATTACAAATATGCACTTTCATGTATAAGAACTCAATTAGAAAAGTATAGTCAATGGATAAAATGTACTTGATAGTAAGTCTATAAAAACCATTTAGTTGCCACTGTAGGAAATTTGCTTGATAAAGCTGGCATTATCCAGAACAATTGAACAAGTTTATTTATACTTCATTTAATGTATAATTTCTGACACCTTTTTACTTAAACATTTTAACTTGCCTTAGTTCTTTATGGTAATGTATGTATATTAAAATTCACACACATGTGAAAATGGATAAAGGAAATGACTTGCCACTATCTGATTCTGCAGCCCGTTTCCATTAATTATCATATAATTAGATACCTTCTAACCCCATTGGGCCATAATGGGAACTACCAAGTTCCAACAGGAAGAATTTTTTTGTTTATTTGAGAATGAAATATTTCCTCTCAGAGGATTTCAACATGTTCTCTACACAGAGAATATGCTAGTAGGAGACTTTGAGCATAATTTTTATGCATTCACCCTAAGTAGCTCATGGTTTGGTGTCTTTAAAGGGACTGACTAGACCCAGCCTCACCTTCCTCCTGTGTGGAGCTCCAACAGCAGTGTTCTACAAACACAACTATAAGGCCCAAGCAATGTTTTTGCACCAGACCCCAGAAGTAAAGTTTATTAATCAGTGGAAATCTTATACTAGATTTCAGAAAGTGCCAAACTACCAAACAAGTTCCAGCAGAGGGCACACTCTTAGCAGCTTTTGTAGCTGGTTGCTTCCTGGATGTTTTAATACCAGTTGATTTGTCAGCAATGAGCCATTGTAGCAATGCTGTAGAAGTATGGATCACAGACTGGTGGCTGCAAACTGTTCATTAACAGCTTGATGCTCATTAAGGACACTGAGCCAGAATATAAGTCAACTGTGTCACTAAATGTGTTATTTAGCATAGCTGGCATTATGTGTGTTGTGGGAGAGGCAAGATTCTCAATGAAAGAGGCAGTACATTGATTTTCATTCTGATGTAAGCCATTTCCCTTTTGACTGGGACTTCACAGAATTCTTTTCATAGCAGGCCCTCTGTTCATTCTGATGGAAGTCTGCAAGCTAAAGGCAGTCCTGATGATAGGAGGCAAAACAGCGACCTCAGAAGGATTTCAAAATGACTCATTTTCTTTACAAAAGTATATATAATTAGCCTAACGTAAGTGTTGAATATTATGATCTTGAGAATGAAAAAGATATACCTTTAGTATTGCTGTGACTGAAGATGACATTTGACACTTTAAAATGTATTGTTTCTTTCTATTGGCCTTTTATAGCTTATTATTTCATCAATATTCATATTAAGAGCTGAAAGTTAAGAATGTTCCACAGCTCCAAGAAGTTGCTATTAGGTGTACAAACCAAGATGTTTTAAGGAGTTGATTATTGTTGACTACATGTTCATGATTTCCAAGCCTGAAATTAAACTTTATATTACATGAGTAAAGGAAAGGACATTTTATTTTCAGATTTTTCATGGATATTAACCTTTGATGAAAACCAAATTTTTCTTTCTTAATCCGGGCATAGTGGTATTTTTTTAATTATTCAATGTTCTACAATGTTCTAGATTGTCACTGATGCTAGCTATTTCCATAAAACAGAGATGCAAGGCTTTAATGACCCTCATAAAATGAATTACATTTCCTTGGCCATTTCTTGCTTTTCAGACATATTTATTTTTATTTTCATGTTTGTTTTCAAAAAGCAATTTAAAAACTAAAGTCAACATAGTATAAAATAGTTTGCTTTCACATCAATTTCGAAGATAAAAGGGGCCATTTAATGGAGTGTGAGAAACAGCATCAGTTTTATAAAGACTTTTATTATAAGTGTGGAAGCTTTTAAGAACATTTCCTTGTAAAAAGAAAACAATATAAGAAAAATATTACAGTCAACATTTTTTTCTGTTGTTTTAAAACTATTTGGCTGTCATGTTATCCATACTATTCTAGATTAATCAGCCATCTCAAAGGGCTATAAAATTGAAACAGAATACTAGCACCATTTTAGGACTCAGAAAGAACATTATGAAGTAATAACTTATTACACTTTGTGGTTATGTAGGTGAAGCTAGTTTTCTTCAAAAAGGCATGGGACTTCAAACTCATAAGTGTGTTTCCTGTAGATTCTCTCATCCTTTCAATCAGATGCTAAATGGCTTGAAAGCAGAATGTTATTACTCAGAGAATAATATATCATATGCTAGCTCCTAAAAATGCAATCTATTTGAAATAGTAGTTTCTATAGTTGGTTGTAGATCAACCGCAAGTGAGTTATGCAAATTCTAGAAGATTCTTAATGTCAACTAAAATAATCAAATACACATTTGAGCACATTTCACACATTGACTATGTACACCACTGTAGAAATCATTAGCCACAACATCTGTTAATAGTGGAAAATCAGCAATATTATCTGTCTAAAGATAATAAAGTTTCTGAAAAATTTCTTCAATTAACAGTTGTTAATAAATTCCTCCAATTAACAGCAAATTATTTTATCTGTTGCATGTTGAGTTGCTTTGAATATTTTTTGAAATCTTTAAGATGAGCTTTTAATTGAGCAAAATAACAGTTTTTAATAACTTCACAAGTAAATAAATCTAGGTGGTATTATGATATGACTTGGAAAACGTATAAAGTCTAAAAAGAGCAACAATTAGTATCACAAGTAGCAAGGTTTTTACAGCTCTATTTAATTTTCATGAATATTTATTTATCAACTTTTTCCTTTTATACATTGTGCTTTTTGTATCAGGCCTAAGAACACTTTGTCTACCCTTAGATTCTGCATATTTTCTTCTCTGTTTTTTCTAAAAGTATTATAGTTTTACATTTTACAACATTTCAGTCTAGAATTCATTTTGAATTAATTTCTATATAAGGTATGACATTTAGGTCAAGATTTACTTTTTTTGTCCATGGAAATCCAATTGCTCTAGCACTATTTTTTGAATGTGCTGTCCTTCCTCCACTGAACTGCTTTTGCAGTTTTGTCAAAAATTGGTTGAATATTTGTATGGGCCTATTTTATGTTCTCTATTCTGTTCTCTCTACCAATTTCACATATTTTTATTACTGTAGCTACATAGTAAGCCATAATATTGGGTAGAGTGATTCCTTGAGCTTTTCTCTTCTTTGTCAGGATTGTTTTATCAATTTCAGGACCTAAGCCTTTCAACATTATTTCAGAATAATTTTGTCTATGTTTACAAAAAAACCTTATGGAGATTTTGATGGGCATTACATTAAGCCTATAAATAAATTTAGGAAGAATAGATATCATTATCATGTTAATATTCCAATCCATGAACACAGTCTGTCACTCCATTTATTTAGGGCTGTGATATTCTTCAACAACACTGGAAACTTTCAGCATGCATACCCTGCACATATTTTGTTTAAATGAATACCTCAATCCAATTTGCCAGCTAATAGGCACTCGTTCTTCAATTACTATATGGATTCTTCTTACATTTGCAATTATATGTTTCTTAATAATGACACCATTTTATAACCTGTTTGGAAATTGAAAATTCTACTTATTTCTGAGATATTCCCTCCTTTCTTTTTGCTGACAAATCAGACAAATATGACGTGTTGCTCTCAAAAACTTCAATTGTGCTAGGATAAGCTATAAGACATGTTTTCTAAAATCATATTTTGATAGCCTGTGTTATTTTAAACAGATAATATTTCTAAACATGGTCATTTAGCAGAAATCATTTAAATAATTAGCCAAAATTAGTTACTATGCTTTAAGAAGATGGAATATAAATTTATAATAACCATACTCAGGATAAATACAAAGTGAAGTTTTGTGCTTATAGGTCTGATGTTTGATTGCTCTAGTCAAATAAATTAATAAAGAATGATATAGTCTGAAGATTCTTCCTGAATACTACCAATTTCAGCTAATCCTCTCTCCAAAGACATAAATTAATATATACATGCTTAATATTTGTACTGGCTTCACAAAACTGTATTTTTTGGTTTCCACTTTAAGTCAAGTCTTAACAGCATGTAAACATGACATTCCAGACTCTAGTTTCTTCCACTGATGTTTACTTTCCTTTCTTTCGAGTAGCTGATTTAGTTTGTCTGTGTCCCCAACCAAGTATCATCTTGAATTGTACTTCCATAATTTCCATGTGTTGTGAGAGGGACCTGGTCGGAGATAATTTGAATCATGGGGGCAGTTTCCCCCATACTGTTCTCATGGTAGTGAATAAGTCTCACGAGATCTGATGGTTATATCAGGGGTTTCCGCTTTTGCATCTTTCTTGTTTTCTCTTGTCACCTCCACGTCAGAAGTACTTTTCGCCTCCCACCATAATTCTGAGGCCTCCCCAGCCCTGTGGAACTGTAAGTCCAATTAAACATTTTTTCTTCCCAGTCTTGGGTATATCTTTATCAGCAGTGTGAAAACAGACTAATACAATAAACTGGTACCACTACAGTGGAGCATTGCTGAAAAAATACACCAAAATATGGAAGCAACTTTGGTACTGGGTAACAGGCAGAGATTTGAACAGTCTGGAGGGCTCAGAAGAAGACAGGAAAATGTGGGAAAGTTTGGAACTTCCTAGAGACTTGTTGAATGGCTCTGACAAAAGTACTGATAATGATATGGATAATGAAATCCAGGTTGAGGCAGTCTCAGATGGAGATGAGAAACTTGGAAACTGGAGCAAAGGTGACTCTTGTTATGTTTATCAGGGATTTCTGCATTTGCATCCTTCTCATTTTCTTTTGCTGTCACCATGTAAGAAGTGCCTTTCACCTCCTGCCATGATTCTGAGGCTTCCCAAGACATGTGGAACTATAAGTCCAATTAAACCTCTTTTTCTTCCCAGTCTCTCAGGTATGTCTTTATCAGCAGCATGAAAACAGACGAACACAGTAACATTCTTTTTTATTGTCCTACAAGCAAGAAATATCTGATTTGCCTTTATTTTTGGACTATCCTGTTCTATCTAAACCTGATTATGCTCCTTAGGAAACTTCCTTAGGAGATTTCCAAAGTCTTCTTTTCTTTCTATAAACATGTTGTCAATAAATAACCTATTTCGCTGGCCTCCTGTGCTTAAACCTCTTTCATTTGCACATATTTCAAATATTATTGCTCAAATTTGATTTGACCATTCCGTTATAATGAGATCTCATTGCCTTTAGGAGTTCTAATATGAATATCACTTATTCATTGATGGCATACTATGGATTCTGTGGCTTACACAAAGAAGTATACACAGGGGCTTCAAAATGGCTGACTAGAGGCATCTGCTACTTTCCTCCTCCACAAAGAAGAACCAAAATAGTGAGTAGATAAACACACTTCCAATAGATAATCTGAGAGAGAACACTAGACTTTCAACAGAAAAGTGACAGGAAACACCTGATGTGAAGAGAAAGAGGAAAACAAGGTAGGCTGCTGGGCCAGGATCATCTGGGAGCATACAAACGTTCACCAATGTAGGGAAAGAGTAAGTGAGTGACTCCTGCAGTTCACATTTCCACTGTGATTCCTGCATGCTAGCCACAGGAAAGACCCTAGACCCTCGGGCCCCCCAGACTAACATAGGGAGCGCCTGGGAACAGACCTAAAGAGAAAGCTCACAATGAGTGTCACACATACCATAAGCCCTAAACATCTACAGCAAAGCACCATATTGAGAGACCAGATCCCAACAAATTGCATCTTGTCTGGGTGCCACACAGATCCTGCATATCCACATTTCTGGAGCCTCATTGACATTTCCCACCAGCAGCCCCTACCATGGCTGACCGCTGCCTCCATGACTGAAGCACAAGCCATTAACGAAGGCCACACAGCCTCCAGTAGAGAAGCTGCAGTACGTTTTCATGGGTTCCAAGGACAAACGTCCCTGCTCACAGTAGCTGCCACTTCAAGCTGCCACAACTGGGGCCAAAACACTTGTAAAGTGATCACTATCCAGTTGCCTGAATATGGTTGATGCCACTGAAAGAAACCGTTCCCTTCCCAGTAACAAGGCTGGAGCACAGCCATTGCCATTTCCACCCAAGCATTGCACTTTGGTCCTAGGAATTGTCCTATCCAAGCATACCACAGCCAATGCCTGAATGCACCACCAGTAGGATTGAAGAAAAGTCTTCCCAGCCAAATTCTGGCTCTGCAGTGCCTGAACATGCCTTCTGGGGTGTCTGGGGAACATCCAGCCCAGGCAATCACCATTGGCAGCAGATAACTTCTCCCAGGATCCGAGGTCAGGCCCCCCCAACCTGCTACCACCACCACAGCAAGAACCCACCTGGGGCCTGGGGACTGACCCATGCAACCTGTCACAGCCACTGCCAACACCAGTATAGACCACGTGGGCCTGAGAGGTTAGTCCCATCACTGCTAATACCATCTCCCATGCTACACTCACTGCCCAGAGACCTGAACCCACCCACCTACTTGGCTCACTGCTGCCACTACCAGAACCTGAGCAAGTCTCCAGGAGGCCCAAGCCTGCCTGCACCCTCTGACACTGGTGCCAGTGTACCCACCCTTGAGCCCAAGAACAGTCATGTTCAGCCCACTACTGCCACAACTGAAGCCCAAGGACAGGCCCATCTGGCATCCCCATCTTAGCAAAACTTTTCCACTGTCCCTGCTAACAAATAAGACAGAAAATGAGAAGGATGCAATAATGTAATCTACTGAGGAAATCACAAATAGCACTGATGCTGCGTACAGCAAAATGAATTACATGGAGAGTATACTACTGCATGTACCCAGTATCAAAGCAAAAGTGTCTTACCTAACATGATAGATACATCTTCAGTCCTTCCATACAAGAGCAAATCCAAAAAATTGAAACAAGCCACATTATACCAGATGTGCAGCTATCAATGTAAAGACACAAAAAACATAAAAAGCAAGGTAATATGACACCTCCAAAGGAATACAACAATACTCTGGCAATAGATTTCAATAAAAAATAAATGTATAAAATCCTAAATAAAGAATTCAAAATAATGATATTAAGGAGATCTCAGTGAGATCAAGGGAATATAAGAAAATGATACAAATAATTTAACATATGAAAGAAAAATTTATCAAAGAGTTAAACACTATATATATATATATTTTTTTTTACATTTTCTTTTTTTATTTTTTATTATTATTATACTTTAAGTTCTAGGGTACATGTGCATAACATGCAGGTTTGTTACATATGTATACTTGTGCCATGTTGCTGTGCTGCACCCATCAACTCATCAGCACCCAACTACTCGTCATTTACATCAGGTATAACTCCCAATGCAATCCCTCCCCCCTCTCCCCTCCCCATAATAGGCCGCGGTGTGTGATGTCCCCCTTCCCGAGTCCAAGTGATCTCATTGTTCAGTTCCCACCTATGAGTTTTAAAGAACCAAATAGAAATTCTGGAGCTGAAGAAGTCATTGAATGAAAAACAAAATACTTGCAAAAGTTTCAATAATAGACTAGATCAAACAGAAGAAAGAATATCAGAACTTGAAGACAGGTCTTTCAAAATAACACAATCAGAAACAAATAAACTTAAAAATAAATGAATAAGGATAATAAAGTATATGTAACATAGGGGACATCTTAAAGCAACCAACTATCCAAACTATTGGTGTCCCAGAAGGCAAAGATAAATGAAGGGGTTAAAAAACCTATTTAACAAAACAAGGGCTGAAAACTTCACAAATCTAGCAAGAGATTTAGACATCCAGAGTCAGAAAGTTTAGAGATGTCCAAACAGATATACTACAAAAAGATATTTTCCATAGTACATTATAATCAAACTATCAAATGTTAAAGACAAAGAGAATGCTAAAAACAACAAGAGGAAAATATCTAGTCATTTATAAGGAACTCCCATCAGACTGAGAGTGGTTTCTCAGCAAAAACCTTACAGGCCAGAAAAGAATGTGATGAAATATTCAAAGTGTTGGAAATAAAAACCAGAATTGACACTCAATGATAGTATATCCAGCAAAGTTATCCTTTATAAATGAAGAAGAAATAAAAGCTTTCCAAGAGAAGCAAAAGCTGAGGAAATTCATCACCAGTAGACCAATCCTACAATAAATGCTTTAAAAAGTCCTACATCTGAAAGTGAAAAGATTATATCTATTATCATGAAAACACATGAACGTTTAAAACCCACAGGTAGTGCAAACACATAAATAAAGAAGAGAAAGGATTCATATGTTACCACTACAGAAAACCACCAAGCCATAATGATAAACAATTAAAGAAGAAAGGAACAAAGGATATACAAACAACAAATAAATTAATGAAATGACAGGAATAAGTCTTCAGGTATTGTTTATAACCTTAAATGTAAATGAATTAAAATTTCCACTTAAAAGATACAGGCTAGTTAAATGGAATCAAAATACATAACCCAACTATATGTTGCCTTCAAGAAACTAATCTCAGCTGTAAAGGTACATATAGAGCAGGGGTGTCCAATCTTTTGCTTTCCCCAAGCCACATTGGAAGACAAGGAATTGTCTTGGATCACACATAAAATACACTAACACTAATGATAGCTAATGAGATTTTTTAAGAATCTCATAATGTTTTAAGAAAGTTTACAAATTTGTGTTGGGCCACATTCAAAGCCATCCTCGGCTGCATACAGCCCACAGACTGTGGATTGGACAAGTTTGATATAGACTGAAAGTAAAAGGATGAAACAAAACATTCTGTGCAAACAGAAGCCAAAAGTAAACCAGAGCAGCTATACTTATATCACATAAAACAGACTTTAAGTCATAAATAGTAGAAAACAAAGGTAATTATATAATGATAAAGGGGTTAATTCAGCAAGATAGTATGATAATTTTTTAAATATACACACCTAACACCAGAGCACCCAGATATGTAAATCAAATCTTATTAGATCTAAAGGGAGAGATAGACTCCAATACAATAATAGTTGGGTTGGAACTTTACCACCCTACTTTCAGCATTAGACAGATCATTTAGACAGAAAATCAACAAAGAAACTTTAGATTCAAACTGCACATTAGATCAAAGGGACATAAAAGACATTTACACTTATAGAACATTTTATTTAATAGCTTTAGTATACACTTTCTTCTTATCAGCACATGGAACATTCTCCAGAACAGACCGTATGTTAGGACATAAATAAATTTAACACATTTTTGTATATTGAAATGAAATCATATTAAGTGTCTTCTCAGATCACAAAAAATTAAAACTAGAAATTAATAACAAGAAGAAACTTGGACACTTAAAATTAAACAACATGCTCCTGAATGACCACTGGGTCAAGGAGAAAATTAAGGAGGTAATAAAAAATACTCTTAAAACAAATGAAAATAAAAAATACCTTGAAATCCAGCATACCAAGCCCTATGGGATACAGCAAAAGCAGTGCTGTAAGGGAAATTCATAGCAATAAATGCCTACATCAAAAAAGAAGAAAGTTTCTAAACAAATAATCCAGTGATGGTGGGACCTCAAGGAGCTAGAAGAACCTCAAGAAACCAAACCCAAAATAAGCAGACGGAAAGAAAGAATAATCGGAGCAGAACTAAACAAAATCAAGATTTAAAAACTAATTCAAAAGATCAACAAAATGAAAAGCTTTTATTTTTTGCAAAAAACAAACACAGTCAACAAACTTCTAGCTAGAATAACCCAGAAAAAAAATGCAAAAAGGCTTAAAAAATAAAAACTAAAGTCAGAAATGAAAAAGGAGATATTAAAACTGATACCACAGAAATACCAAAGATCATCACAGACTATTATGACCAACTATTATATGCTAACGAACTGGAAAACTTAGAGAAAATGGATAATTTCCTGGACACATACAACCTACTAAGGTTGAATCAGAAAGAGCTAGAAAGCCTGAACAGACCAATAATGAATAATGAGATTGAATTAGTAATAAAATGTCTCCCCTAAAAGAAAAGACCAGGACCAGATATCTTCACTGCTGAATTCTACCAAGCTTTCAAAGAAGAACACAGACCGATTTTCCTCAAACTATTCCAAACAATTGAAGAGAAGGAAATTTCCCCTAACTCATTCTACAAGGCCAGCATTACCCTGATACCAAAATCAGACAAGTATGCAACAAAAAAGAAAACTATAGGCCAATATGCCTGACGAACACAGATGCAAAAATTGCCAACAACATACTAGCAAACCAAATTCAACATCACATCAAAAAAAAAAAAAAATGCACCATGATCAAGTAGAATTTATCCAAGTAATATAAGGATGGCTGAAAATATACAAATCAATAAATGTGACAGATTATATTAACAGACTGATGGGGAAAAAAGCATATGATCATCCTAGTTGACACAGAAAAAGCATTTGATAAAATTCAACACTGCTTCATAATAAAAACTCTCCACAAGAATCTTGAAGGAAAAATACCTGAAAACAATAAAAACCGTACAGGCCAAACCCACAGTTAACAGGATACTGAATGGTAAAGCTGAAAGTCCTTCCTTTAAGAACTGGAACAAGACAAGAATGTCTACTTTCATGACTCTTATTCAATAGAAAACTGGAAGTCCTAGCCAGAGCAATTAGGCAACAAAAAGAAACAGAAGGCATCCAAATTGAAAAAGAGTAAGTCAAATTGTTACACAATGCAGATCTAGATTGTTACATCTAGAAAAACTAAAGACTCCAGCAAAACATTCTTAAATCTAATAAATAAATTCAGTAAAGTTGCAGGATATATCAACATGCAAAAATCAATGATAAAAATCAGTAATGTTTCTGTACGCCAATAATGAACTAGCTGAGAAACATATCAAGAAAACAATTCCATTTACAATAGCTATAAAAAAATAGCTAGGAATAAATTTAACCAAGGGGGTGAAAGATCTCTATAAGGAAGACTATGAAATACTGAGAAAAGAAAGTTAAGAGGACACAAAAAATGGAAAGATAGCGCATGGACATGGATTGGAATAATTAATGTAATTAAAATGATCATATGGCCCAAAGAAATCTGCAGATTCAATCTAATTTCTATCAAGTTGGCAATGCCATTTTTCACAGCAATAGAAAAAAATCCTAAAATTCATTTGGTATCAAAAAAAGAGACCGAATAGCCAAAGCAATCCTAACAGTGGTAATGAAAACAGTAATAGTATGGGTATAAAAATAGTAATGAAAACAGCATGGTATTGGTATAAAAACAGACACATGAAACAATGAAACAAAATAGAAAACCTACTTATAAATTCATGCATTTATGGTTAACCCGTTTTCAATAAAGTCACCGAGAATGGACACTGGGGAAAGGACACCCTCTTCAATAACTGGTACTGAAAAAATTTGATATCCATATGGAAAAGAATGAACCTAGAGCCTGACTTCTCACTATATTCAAAAATCAAATCAAAATGGATTAAAAATTAAGATGTAAGACCTGAAGTTGTAAAACTAGTAGAAGGAAACGTAAGGAAAACACCTCAGGACATTGGTCTAGGCAAAGATTTTATGGCTAAGATCCCAAAAGCACAAACAACAAAAACAAAAATAGACAAAAAGGAATACATTAAACTGGAAAGCTTCTATATAACAAAGAAACCAGTTAACAGAGTGAAGAGGCATCCGGATGAATGGGAGCAAATATTTGCAAACTATTCTTCCAGAATATACAAGGAACTCAAACAACTGAACAATAAGAAAACAAATAATCTTATTAAAAGGTAGGAAAAGACATGAATAGACATTTCTCAAAAGAAGAGATACAATGGGCACCAGGCATATAAAAATATCACTAATTATCAAGGAAATGCAAATCAAAACCACAGTGAGATATCATCTTACCATAGTTAGAATGGATATTACTAAAAAGACAAAAAAAATCAGATACTAGCAAGTATGTGGAAAAATGGGAATTCTTACAGAAAATCAACAAAGAAACGTTAGATTCAAATAGCACATTAGACCAAAGGGACCTAAAAGACATTTACACTTATAGAACATTTTATATAACAGCTATAGTATATACATTCTTCTTAACACATGCAACATTCTCGAAAATAGACTGTATGTTAGGACATAAAATAAATTTCAACAAATTTTTATAAATTGAAATCATATTGTCTTCTCAGACCACGACAAAATAAAACTAAAAATTAATAACAAGAGGAACTTGTTACTGTTGGTAGGAATGAAAATTAGTGAAAATAGCATGGAGATTTCTCAAAAATTAAAAGTTGAACTGCCATATGCTCCAGCATTCCCACTAGTGAATATAAGGGAAAAAAGATCAGTATATAAAAGGAATACCTGCACTCCTGTGTTTATTGCAGCACTATTTATAACAGCAAAGATACAGAATCAACCTAAGTGTCTATCGACTGACAAATGGATAAGGAAAATGTGGTATATATACACAAAGGAATATTATTCAGCAATTAAAAAGAATGAGACCATATCATTTGCAGCAACGTGAGTAGAACTGGAGATCACTGTGTTATATGACATAAGCCAGGCACGGAAAGATGAATATCATATATTCTCACTCATTTGTGGAAGCTAAAAGTTTGATATCATGGAGGTAAAGAATAGAATGATAAATACCAGGAGCACGGAAAGATGTATAGGTGACTGTGGGGTATAAAGAGAGGTGGGTTAGTGGGTATAAATATACATTAGACAGAGAAAGTAAGTTATAATGTTTGATAGTAAAGTAGGGTGACTATAGTTAACAATGTATTATATCTTTCAAAAAACCTGGATGAGAGAACTCAAAATGTTCCCAATATAAAGAAATGATAAATACTCAAGGCCATGGACACCTCAGTTACCCAGACTTGATCATTATATAGTCTGTGCATGTAAAAAATTATCACATGTACCCCATAAATAGCACAAATATTTGTATCTATTTTTAAAAGCATATAAGTGCACCTTTGTTATCAGACATTACATTAATCTTAAAAGTCAGATTATTTGGAATGGAAAAGTCAAATGACATCAAAATGTGATCTGAACACAATGTGTATTGCCAGTTGTGCCCTGTACAAAGGTATCTGACCAAATGCAGAGGGAACTGATAGAAGCTAAAATTTAGTTCATGTTGCACTTACTAAACCACAGGCTCTAGTTTCATTTGCCAAGGAGGGTACTCTTTTCTAATTCTCACAAGGTGCAATACAAGCAAATAGTTACTCTGTGTAGCACATAAGACATGGTGACAGTTCCTAGGTTTCTTTCTCTCAAGAAGTCTGAAATTCAGAGGAAGCAGCTATCACTGGAGATTCATGTGTTGGAACAAGGCTACATGTATCATGCAGAATGTGAACTGGGTCTCGAAAAATTGGTAAAATTTGGTTCAAAAGATTAGGTGGAAAACTGCTAATGAAAGAAGCATGAACATTTAATACCCAAAGATGAGAATGAACATAATGTATTTAAGAAATGTAATTGTTCCTAGAAATCTGTAAATCCATATTTACATGCATATTTTCGTTACCCAGACATAAACATTAATTTATTGGTGTCCTTTCTCTTGTCCCTTTTTTGTGTGTGCACGTGCATGGGATGTGCATGTACACCTCTGGCTACTGTAAGTGGGAAGAGAATAATGAAACCAAGCAAGGCTATAAAGATGGGAGAAGATCAGCCTGGCCAACATGGTGAAACCTCATCTCTACTAAAAAAAAAAAAATACAAAAATTAGCCGGACATGGTGGCAGGTGCCTATAATCCCAGCTATCCCAGAGGCTGAGGCAGGAGAATTGCTTGAACCTGGGTAGCAGGGGTTGCAGTGAGCCGAGATAGCTCCAGTGCACTGCAGCCTGGGCAACAGAGAGAAACTCCATCAAATAAATAAATTTAAAAAAAATATAAATCAGAAATACATGTATGAAGTTGACTTCTGTTTGACAAAAATAAAGATAGAAAAGTAATATGATGGAAATGCATATGAAGGAGATAGAAAGTGAAGGAGATAGACATCACAGAATAGCCACCAAATTAGAAATAAAACCATGAGAATGATTTTCAGGAGTCCACAGTAAGAAAAAATATTCGGTCAAGAGTTCAATCAAGAAATATTCATTATTATTTACCCTATGCCAAACAGAGAGCTGAGGGTGAGAAAATATAAAGATGAGGAAAGGAAAGCTCCTGTTCTCAAGAAGCCCACAATCCAACAAAGACATAAGACAAGTGTATTAGTTCGTTTTCATGCTGATGATAAAGACATACTCAAGACTGGGTAATTTACAAAGAAAAAGAGGTTTAACGGACTCACAGTTTCACGTGGCTGGGGAGGCTTCACAAGCATGGTGGAAGGTGAAAGACACGTCTTACATTGGCGGCAGGCGAGAAAGAGAATGAAAACCAAGTCAAAGAGATTTTCCCTTATAAAACCATCAGCTTTCATGAGACTTATTCACTACTATGAAAACAGTATGGGGGAAAACACTCCCATGATTCAATTATCTCCCGCTAGGTTCCTCCTACAACATGTGGGAATTAGGAGAGCTACAATTCAAGATGAGATTTAGATGGAGACACAACCAAAACATATCAACAAGTATATCGATTACAGTATTTCAAATCTCATAACCAGAGCCCTAATTAAGGCACACAATGAGACATCAGAGCCAGCTGGGAAATTAGAGCAGATTTCAGAGAGGACAGGGAAAGCACACTCTGAAGGATAAACTGGGCTCAGGTATGTATAGATTAAGAGATAGGAAAGTAAACAGAATGCCTTAGAAATGGCTGAGAGTAAAAAGGTGGAGCCTGTCCAGATGGCAGCAAGCAAAGGGACAAATAAAACAAAGATGTTTTGGAAAGTCGAGTCAATGGAAGTACTATTTCCCTTGTGGATCTTTAAGCAGCAATATTTTTGCTTGTATATATACATATATATAAATTTATATATTTATTTATATTACATATATATTTAGAATATAGAAAGAATATATATTCTTAGAATGTCTTAGAAATATTCTTAGAAAGAAATATATATTCTTATAAAGAATATAGAAATATAGAAAGAATATATATTCTTAGACCACATATATATTATATATGACATATATGTTTTATTCAGAGAGATATAGAAAATACATATGTTATATATAAGATATGTAAGTTATATATATGATACATATGTTTTATATATACATTATTTTACCTGCTAATCCTCCATGGGTGCTGATATGTTTCCATTACTGATGTTATGAAGAAATTGCTACTCACACACACAAATTAATCAGCAATTATGGCCTTTTCTGCTCAAGCACAGTTGATAATTTACTGAAAAGATTTAAAAATAAAAATTATGAGCATATTGCCTACCATGTTTGGCAACAATCCACAACACTAACACCATTTTATACTTCAGAGTTTTCTGCAAATATAAATGTATTTTCAGGCAGGAAACAATTTGAGAAACCACAGTATTCCCTAGCTCATCACTGGAAATGGTAATTAGCGCATCAGTAAATCACCTGTAGAATTTTATTTCCATGAACAAGAAAATAATGTTATCTCACTCAGTGCAGCAGGCCGATGTGAGTTATGACTTTCAGAAAAATGAAGCCTTATGATTAGCCACCAAAGGTGCAAATTTATGAAGATGATCTTGCTAGTACAGCAACATATTATTCTGAAGCACAGAGTAATGTTCACAGAACATTCTAAAGAATTCCCTAGAATAATGTAAGAGCACAAGTATGTCCTGCCCCATTTCCTTCCCCCTGAGATCAGAGTGCTGAACCTTTTTATTATTATCTTTGTTTGGTTTGGTGCTCTTAAATACTCCAAGAGAGTTTCTTTGAATGTATCTATAGCAAGTTGCTTTGTACTATAAATTCATTTTGCTAATTACAATTTTAAGAAGAAAGTTGGTTAAAAGCTGAGACTCCGTCTCAAAAAAAAAAAAAAGCTGATAAAATGATCTAGGCTATTATATAAATAGTCGCTACCTCCACAGTATTTATGCATCACTTTAAAGCTCAATATAGCTTGTAAATTTTTTAATCTACTTGTTCCTTCATTTTTCAGTGATTACTTTTATTTTGGGGTTATTACACAGTTCATAGAAAACATAAGTGTATTTCTTCTGTTTTTCTGCTGAAAATTACTTCAGAGAAAATGTCGTATTAGACTGCTTTGAATTACTCATTTATTAATCTAGAACTCCCTATGACTAACAACGTCACAAAAAGGAAATAATAAAATAATAGAATAAAAGCATGGAAATGGGACCTTAGAGATAATCTATAGAAAATCTAAAGTGGCAATCTACAAGAATCCCACCAAGTTATCTCTCCTGTGCATCCATAGCTTATTCATGGAGAATTTATCACCAGTGCATATTTAATCTTCATCCACCCGTGGCAGTTACTCTTTACATCTCCCACAGGTCTTCTCTGTTATTCTGCATTATACTTGTGTAAGATGAAATAAAATAAAGTCTGTTTGTACATTAGATTGCTTACATATTTTCAGAGAAAGATGGTAGAGTAAAATTGATTTTACCCTAACCCTTCTCAGGAATCAACTAAAAGCAATATTTACATAACGAAAACAAAATTAAAAAGACAACTTCATCTCTAATAAAACAAAGAAGTAGTGACTACCTCATATCACAAATTATGATGATATATATATCAAGTAAAGTAAATTTGGGTCAAATCATGAGATGATGCAGAAAGTAAATATAGATTTCAGGCAACAGTCTGAATTCTTCAAAACTGATGGAATTTTTTTAAGAACCCAACGAAAGGTTGTTATGTAGAAAAGCAGAGCCTAGAAGAGGATTTGAGTTATGACAGCAACCTGTGCTCATTTCATACTTGAGAGGGGAAAGAGAAATAGGGCTTATGAACAATCATCAAAAGGCACCATAATAAAAGTAACAAGGATAAACTATATAATATAAAACCAAAGAATACCTAAGCAACATTTCTGAAAAAAAAATGAGAGTCTATTGTCTATCAGAGTTTCTTAGAATAACATGTTGGAATAAGTGAATATTTGATGAAGAAAGTTTGAGTTATAATAGCATATACACCCCTAATTTCTCAGATAAAAAGCAATATATTTGAAATATTGAATTATTAATAAAATTTCTGACTGGTCGTATCTTAAGGTATTATCATTTCAAATCCAATTTATTTCTAAATAATCTCTATTTGTCAAAAAAAGACAAAAGGGACACAGATTCTTCTTATGAACTAATGAAGAAGCAGAAAGAAATATTTAAATGTAATAATGTTATGGTGATAAATGTCTTTAAAAATAAATAAGGTTCTATAAAATTCAACTAGTGAGATTACATTTCTATTTTTGAAACATCAAAATAAAGGCAGGAGTTTTCCCCATTTCCTAAAAATAATCACCATCAAGTAGCAAAAATGAGAACCAGAAGCAATTATAATCTTAAAAATGATAAATTCATTAAACAAATATTTATTATGTCCCTACATGGTATACATATTTTACGAAGTACCCTGACATAAGTACGAAGACAGGTAAACCAAACATAATTTTTGTTCACATGAAATTTACAGTCTACTGAGAGATTCAAATCTACTATGTTCTACTGCCTTATCTTTAAATAATGAGAGAATTTAAGAATTGAGAAGAAATAACTAATTATGACAGGTGAAAATTAGTTAATGTTTCTTCTAGTTTGATTGTGACAAAATAAATACATGTGACAATGTTGATTTGGAGATGATTAAAATATAAACTAAATTTTTCCTAATTATTGTCACTTTCTTATTATGTGGAATGAATATTTTCAAAAGTCTAACAAAATGTGCTTTGTGTCATATATAATACAAAAAATGTATTGTTATGATGCCAATTCGTTTCAATAAAATATATTTGGCACAATAAAAGACAATAACAAATAAAATGTGTAAGTATTAAAGAAAATTGTTAAAAATTATTTTATTCTCAATCACATATATGGGAAAAATATATTTATCACAAAACATCTATTATGAGCCTACTATGCAAAAAATCTCAATGCACTATTATATATTTTAAGTCCAGGATTTTTACTTTTAAATAATCTCTATGGATTAAGAGAAAAAAGACAGTCTGCTTATTACTTAATAAAAAGTGAGATACTTCACTATAAAGATTCATATGGTGACAAATATATGTAAAGTGGATGAAATGCTGTAGAAATCCAAGTCATAAAATTAAATTTATAGTTACAAAGTTGAGATAGAAGACAGGTGTTCTCCTTACCCCCTCAGCAAATAATCATTCCATGGCAAAACCAAGAATCAGAAGCACAAACTCCATGCCTTTGGAGTTCAGAAACAGTTTACCGAGCACCTTCTTGAAAATAAGTTGTATACGCAATTCTACATGCCATATTTATCTTGGGGGAAGACATACATCTCTTCAAGGAGCATTCTATTCGTGAAACTCAAAAAGGAAAAAGGCTGCATTGAGAGACATAACACTCTGTATTCAGATGTAAAACTCCAATTCTTCTGGTTAGCCCCTCACATAGCTCCGGCCCCACTCCAGTCCTGTGAATCACTTACAAATGGCTGATCTAGGGGAAACTCATGTTACCAAATCCAAGTGAAAATTTTAAAATGACCATTGTATGTGTATCCAAGGATATTTAAAGAAAAAAAAAAGTTGAACACAGAGAAGAGAACACAGAAAAACAAATAGCAAGTTAGGGGTATTCATTAGAAAAATATTGCCACAAAAACAGATAAAAAGATTGATTAACTATATTGCCACTAATGAACAGTATTGATGAAGAAATCTTTTATAGAGATCAAGAGCACAATGTCACAATACAAGAGTTTAGAAATAACAAGTCAAGACCTAAGATGTGATCAGCTTTGTTTACTCTTCTATACTTCTTGAGAAGAAAAGTACCCTATTCATATAAGGGTGTTAATTTCAAAAATATCTGTGAAATCTACTGGTTTTTTTATGTTATACAGGTCTAGATCTTTATTATTTTGTATGTACTTGACTTGACTTGGACTGAGAGTGATATATTTAAATATCTTACTGATCCAGTTTATCTGTAAATTTTATTTTGCATCTCATGCAGTTCCTGCCTTATGATGGATATTTGTTATAATATTTGGTATGCAGGTATTGAAAATTTCTACATCTTCATGGTAAATTGGAAATCTTCACATCATTAGTGTCCTACCTACCTACTTTTCAAGTTGAATTTTTCACTTTAGTACTCCTTAACCCTACATATCCGCCATACCAAGTATCTTACAGTTTCATTAATGAGTCATTCATTGTATCTCTCTCTGTCTCAGTGGAACATGCTACCCCAATTAGTTTACCTGTCACTTCAACAAGACTTTTCTGAAGGTTATGTTCTTTCTTTTTTCTCACTAGACCATATAAATATCTCTGCTACAGTATTAAAAATATAAGGTCAATTATTATTTCCCATTCATGTCCTCTTCTAGACTATAAACTTTTTAAGAATAATTGCTCTGTGAATTGGAAAAAAACTGCTTTAAAGTTCATATGGAACCAAAAAAGACCCCGCACTGCCAAGACAATCCTAAACCAAAAGAACAAAGATGGAGGCATCACGCTACCTGACTTCAAACTATACTACAAGGCTACAGTAACCAAAACAGCATGGTACTGGTACCAAAACAGAGATATAGATCAATGGAACAGAACAGAGCCCTCAGAAATAATACCACACACAGCCATCTGATCTTTTACAAACCTCAGAAAAACAAGAAATGGGAAAGGACTCCCTATTTAATAAATGGTGCTGGGAAAATTGGTTAGCCATAAGTAGAAAGCTGAAACTGGATCCTTTCTTTACTCCTTATATGAAAATTAATGCAAGATGAATTAGAGACTTAAATGTTAGACCTAATACCATAAAAACCCTAGAAGAAAACCTAGGTAGTACCATTCAGGACATAGGCATGGGCAAGGACTTCATGTCTGAAACACCAAAAGCAATGGCAACAAAAGCCAAAATTGACAAATGGGATCCTATTAAGCTAAAGAGTTTCTGCACAGTAAAAGAAACTACCATCAGAGTGAACAGGCAACCTACAGAGTGGGAAAAAATTTTTGCAATCTACTCATCTGACAAAGGGCTAATATCCAGAACCTACAAAGAACTCAATCAAATTTACAAGAAAAAAACAAATAACCCCATCAAAAAGTGGGCAAAGGATATGAACAGACACTTCTCAAAAGAAGACATTCATACAGCCAACAGACACATGAAAAAATGCTCATCATTGCTGGCCATCAGAGAAATGCAAATCAAAACCACAATGAGATACCATCTCACACCAGTTAGAATGGCAATCATTAAAAAATCAGGAAACAACAGGTACTGGAGAGGCTGTGGAGAAATAGGAACACTTTTACACTGTTGGTGGGATTGTAAACTAGTTCCACCATTGCGGAAAATAGTGTGGTGATTTCTCAAGGATCTAGAACTAGAAATACCATTTGACCCAGCCATCTCATTACTGGGGATATACCCAAAGGATTGTAAGTCATGCTGCTATAAAGACACATGCACATGTATGTTTACTGTAGCACTATTCACAATAGCAAAGACTTGGAATCAACCCAAATGTCCATCAGTGACAGACTGGATTAAGAAAATGTGGCACATATACACCATGGAATACTATGCGGCCATAAAAAAGGATGTCCCTTGTAGGGACATGGATGCAGCTGGAAACCATCATTCTCAGCAAACTATCGCAAGAACAGAAAACCAAATACCACATGTTCTCACTCATAGGTGGGAATTGAACAATGAGATCACTTGGACACAGGAATGAGATCATCACATACCGTGTCCTATTGTGGGGAGGGGAAGGAGGGAGTAATAGCATTAGGAGATATACCTAATGTAAATGATGAGTTAATGGGTGCAGCAGACCAACATAGCACATGTATACATATGTAACAAACCTGCACGTTGTGCACATGTACCCTAGAACTTAAAGTATAAAACAAACAAAGAAACAAACAAACAAACAAAAAAACCTTATTTCCTTCTTAAAGGAAAAAAAAAAGAATAATTTTTTATTCTCTGTGGATTTATCTCTGTACCCCCAGGGCCAGCAATGTAGCCAACGCTCAATGGATGTTTATGATTTTAGGCAGTGTGATGAGATTAAAGCTATAATCCAGGCATTGGTTAAGGCTGTAAGAAAAACTACTTAGTTCTATGCAGAACAGCATTCAAGGTAAAGCTCTGGGTAAAATGTCATGGCCACAGCCAGATAGGCTAGGCTCATGGAGAGAAAAGAAAAACATATGATTGGGCACAATTGTTGGGTAAATAAAGTAGAGTTTAAGAGGAAAGATGGTTCCCATGACTGTGGCATATAAATACAGAGATGGCCACATCAGATGCTGGAATCTGGACAAGTACAGCAGGCAGAGTTCTGAGAGGATACTAAGATCCTTGGTTCCTGATACATACATGCCTTCCTCTAATTATTCAAACCAAATCTATGTGCTTCTGTGAAGGAATTTTGCAGTATAGTTAGATCCTAGATCAGTTGACTTTAATAAAGTTGACACAGTGAGTCTGATCTATTTATGTAAGCTATTAAAGGGGATGAGGCTCTTCTTGACCAAAGATATTTAAAGTATGAGAGGGACTCAGTAAGAGCCATTATTCATTGCTGGCTTCAAAGGTGGAGGGAAACATGTGCCAAAAATTTGAGAGTGGCCTCTTCCAGCTGAGATAAACTTTGACTGACAACCAGCAAGAGAGCCAGCCTCAGTCCTGAAACCACAAGAACTGAATTCTCCAACATGAATGAGCTTGAAATAGGAACCTAAGCTCCAGATATAAACAAGTCCAGCAGAAACTTTGATCTAGTATGTTCTTGACAGGTGGGTTACATTATGCTTAAAGTTCTCACATACAAAACTGTGAGCTATTAAGTGGCAGACTTAAGGTAACTTAAGGTATTAAGTTTGTAGTAATACATTGTGTAGCAATGGAAAACTAATACAGTAAGTAACCAATTATATGTCCCAACCCCTTTCTAATGAATGTAGTCAGAATTGTGTCAAAAGCCATGGGTGGGACTTAGTGTCTAGCTTGAAAATCTTTACCATATACTTCTAGACCACATTTAGCAGGGCAAGACTGACGTTAGCAAGCCTTCTAGAGACTGGGTTCGTCCCTCTGAAACTCAGTCCCTGCTACTGGAATATAACTTTCTACTGCGGGAATGCTTGCTGCCTCCTGTGACCTGCAACCAGAAAGCAATCTACTCAGATGGCTTTCAGATCCTATTCTACCATTTAATTGTTGAATGATCTTGGATAATATATTGAACATAACTAACCCTCTGTTTCCTCATCTATAAAATGGGGATTGGAGTAACCATTTTACAAGGTTATCGTGAGGATCAAATGAGATAACACCCTTAAGCTTTTAGCGCATTTTTGAGAATATAGCAAACACTCAGACATATTAGTATTAATTCACTATCTCAGAAAAAATTCTTTCCTTTTCTAATGTTCTTCCTGGCCTAAAAAAAACACACATATGCATGTATAACAGATATAACAGCCAAGAATAAATACCCATATGTTCAGGATATAATACACAAAATTTTGTAAATAATGTCTCTTTGTAAATGTTAGAATATAAATGCAAATAAACACTTATCTGACTTCAACAGCAGGTGGATTTACATAAGCAGCACACAGTTAAAAAGCTGGGACCATGTCCATTTTACTAATACATTTTGTAATATGCTGCCTGCATTTTAATTGCAACACCTGCTCCTGATTCTGAAAGAAAAATGTTTGTTTATTTATCCTTTAATTAGGTTAGGTGAATAAATATTGCCATGTTTTAACCCATCATATATTACATAATTATTTCATATTCCTAGCAAAATATTTTCGTTTTGAGTTCCAATAGTGAAAATTAAGTCAAAAATTTTGTCAAGCATTCTACTGGATTCATGGTTAGTTAGTATGTCTGAAGATATTAGAATGAAAAATCATTGCCCTGACTTGAAACTCAGGAGATACCAGAGTAAGAGAGACTGGATATAAAGCTATTGTAATAATTACTAATAAGAATAAGGAGGTGAAATAAGGAAATGTGAGCTGAAAAGAAAGGGAGATACTGATGTGAAAAGGAGATACTATTGCTGAGATAAAAGAAAAGCATTTGGAAACTGACCAGTTGTGGAGAATGAAGAAGAATGAAGAGAGAAAATGTTTCTTTTTCATTTCTTAGTCCATAAACAATGAGTAAGCAAACCCTGTCAGGCCTATGTCCACGATTCTGAAATCAGAGATTAAAAAAAAAAAACAAAAAAAAAACAAAAAAAACTACATTCTTTTTAAGTTAGACAAACCTGAGTTTGAGTCTCAGTTCTACCATTTATTTTATTATTATTATTAGGTATTGCTCTGTCACCCAGGCTGGAGTGCAGTGGCACAATTACAGCTCACTGCAGCCTCCAGTTCCTGGGCACCAGTTATCCACCAGGATCAGCCTCCCAAATAGCTGGATTATAGGCATCCACCATAATGCCCTGTTAATTTATTTAATTTTTTTGTAGAGACAGAGCATCCCTGTGTTGCCCAGGTTGGTCTCAAACTCCTGGACTGAAATAATCCTCCCGCCTCAGCCTCCCAAAGAACTGGGATTATAGGCATGAACCACCATGCCTGGCCAGTTCTTCCATTTATAAGCACCATGACTGTTGGCAAACCTCTCAATTTCCTTGAGATTTGATCTTGCTGATGGTAAAATACCCATGATAGATGTCTTTGCTTATCTATATCACTCAACTCTCTTGAAACTCAAACAAATGTGTGCAAAAGTCTCCTTAAGTTTTCTAAGACGATGATGTCATTGACTATGGTAGTTATCAGAGGTAGCAAAGTAAATTTCTGTCAGGCTCTGAGGAAGATAGGGAGTTCAGACCATGGCATGTTTTAGATGAGAAAGCATCAGGATATGCAAGTGTAAATTTCAAAATAGACATTTGGAGATACCTCTGGAACTTAGGAAAACAGTGAGTGAGGGCTAAACAAAAATAAACCAAAATACAAAAGCAAACAAAAAATGATTTAAGAATCACTTCTGTAGTACTGATGGTTGAAACTGTGGGAGTATATCAGATGGTCAAAGAAGTTTAAATATTTTACCATAGTATGAAAGAAGAGAGAAAAGAAGTCACAATTATAAAATCAAGCTGTGCATACAAAAGATGATTAGGATGCATTATTTGCCTTTAAGAAGCTTATATTTTAAAGGCAGAATCCCACCCGAGCACATATAATTTTAATTCAATACGAGTACTAATAGAGTATAGAGGCCTTATTTCTGAAGTTCCTTAGAGGCAAGAGAGGTCATCAGGGAAGTTACATGGCTGATGCTTGGGAAATTGAGGAGATTTTAATGAAATGAAAATGAAAAGAACATTGTGTTTCATACTTTGTTGACTCAAGTGGATTTTCCTCTTATGTGGCTTAAATTAGTAAAATGTTTCTGATATTTGGCAATCAATTCTCTCACTGACAGGCAGCCACACAAAAAAGTGATCTTTTCTTTGTGTCCAAAAATATAAATCTGGCTCCGGATTTGTATCTTGGCCCCTTGCATTTGTTTAAAACGAATACTTTAATGAATATCTTCCAATATCAAGCTCGTAATCTGAGTTCACCTTTCCATGACCATATTCTTTAATCTAACCTGTTAGAAGGGTAGGCCTTGTGGCTACAACTATGAACTGCAAAATCTAGATAGAAAGGAAAATAAATATGAGAGGAAGATTTTTGAACACTTGACCCTCTAACATGGCACTTTATAATATAGAGAGTGTATTTAGATTTTAAAACAAATCATTCAAACCTTCTTTATAGTATGCACTCCACAACAATGCCTGTGAATTTCTATTTTTCTGTGCCCTCTACTATATGAAGAATCATCATTGTTGAAACTGTTGCTGATTTCTTAAAGAACACATTAAAAACTGGAATTTTATTATGTCTTTAATGCATTTATTAATTATTGAGTTCAAATATATTTTCACATATTTATTTAAATTTTTGCTTTTGTCATTATCTAGTTGCATCATTTGATGATATCTCAAATAATTAGGTTACTATTTTACCTCTGACCCTCTCTCACCTCTCTCCTTGCCTCCCTCTTTCTTTCTCTCTCTCTATCATTTCTCTTAGTATTCTTTTCTTATACTTTCCTTTAAACATTGGTTTCATAATAACCAAAAACATAATTATGGAGGAAGTAGTAGTACAGTGAAAACATATACCACAAACAGGAAAATTTGGAAACTTTCTTCACCCAAGCTAACCTTTCAGAAGTTACACATAGATTTGCCAAGCCCCAAGAACAGATTACTCACCCCTAGATTACTATTGAAGAATAGTCATTTGGGGAGACTACAAAACAAGGAATAATGACTCAGAACTGTAATTCTGTTTGTGCAGATGACTCAACTAGCTTATTGAAATTTTCTTACTTCCTGGACTCTTTCATATAAAAAGGTGAGTATTTTAGGATCCCAGACTACTATCTATCTATCTGTCTATCTATCTATCTATCTATCTATCTATCTATCTATCTATCTATCTATCTATCTATAAATAGATATATATGGAACACAACCAAATATAGATATAGAGATATAGATATATATATTTGCCAAGAATCAAGATTCTAAAGGAAATGGTAGAAGGGAGAACATGCAGAAAATGACAGAGGAAGCACTTATTCAAGTTTCCACCAATAATTCCCAGAAAGTGGTATGCAAATCCTCAGGTACTATCTCCAAAAAAAACTTAATCCTAACCCTGAAATCTGCATTCAACATGTCCTCCAGAAGATGCTGACACTTGCTCAAGTATAAGATCTGTTGGTTTTGAGGACCATGTGACGACCCACCTACCCTGCCACCAAAATATTATTTACAGGCTACTCCAGCTTTGTCTTGGATCCCTACACATTGCAGTTAGTTGATGCTCACCACTGTGACTATGACTGTTAAGGCTTCTGAAGGTGAAAATACAACTAAACAAGATTTGCAAAACAACATTTCTGCTCAACTAAGTTCTAAGATTAAGTTTTAAGATTCACATTGGGCTTCTTTAGTCTGATCAGGCATTGGAACCTTAAAAGAAGGGGAGGATTCTTTTCTACCTCCATGTCATTATCCACAGTCCCTCCCAGACAGATTCTCGGAGACCATTCACTCATGCATTCATTTGTGTGTTCATTCATGCTTGTGCTTTGTGCCAGGGCACATGCCTGCCACTGAGATACAAAAGTTAACCAACAGATATGGGCCATGGCCTCACAGAAATTAGATAAATGTCTTTTAAAATGTCTTAAAAAGACGATTGATGTGTATTATGAAAGTCCCACAGATATTTAATTTTAAACTCTGATCATAGAAGTATAGAAAACTATGAAAGAAAGAAGATATAATTTCTAAATTCATAAAAATTTTCCCAAATAAATGACAACATAGGAAAATATCAAGGTCTTCCTTGCCCAAATGTTTGTCCATCCCCTCAGGGAATAATAAGACACTCAGCTGGGAAAATTTGGTGTGGTAGGAAGAAAAGAAATTATTTTCTTTCTCTTCCTTGGAGATAAAATAAATATGTGGGGGGAAAGTACACTACAACAATATTTATTCTTTTTACCTATCCTGCTTACTTTCAGGATTATGATTATAAAAAAGTGCTAGCCTATTAATTTAGAATGAAATACTGAATATGTGTTAAATCAACCAACTTACATAAAGGTGAAGATATAGACTGGGTTTTCAACTGAGTAGTTGTACAGCACCTCTTACCTGCAGATATTAAATGCAACCTTGTTTTCATCAAATAAGAAGTGGGGCAGGATGCAGTGGCTGATGCGTGTAATCCCAGCACTTTGGGAAGCCAAGGCGGTTGGATTGCTTGAGCCCAGGGGTTCAAGACCAGCTTGGAGAATATGGCAACACTCTCCCTGTCTCTGCCTGGCTAAAAAAAATAGCTAGGGATGGTGGCATATGCCTGTAGTTCCAGCTAATCAAAAGGCTAAACTGGGAGGATCACTTGTGCCTGAAAGGCTGAGTCTGCAGTGAATTGTGATCAGATCACTACACTCCAGCTTGGGCAACAGAGGAAGACACCGTCTTCAAAACAAAAACAAAAACAAACAAAAAGTGGGTCTCCCCATTAAAGATAAGCTCAAATGATCAAGCATCGCAATGAATGCTTCTATGATCAATGATCAAGATCAAGAATCCCAGGTGTCAAGGAAAAATGTGATCACTAATTCCAAGGGACTGGTGAAGAAAGAAAGAACTCTAGGTCAAGAGCCAGATAGAGTGGTCAGGAAGCAAAGGCAATCAACAATGATGAAATCCAATAAAACAAGCTGTAGGAAGAGGAGCCTCAAATTATGACATTACAGGTGAATGGAACACAACCAAATTTTGATATCCAGTTCCTGCAGTTAGTTGAAGTGGAAGAACATGCCCAGAGTGGTTACAAATATCAAAATATTCATAGGGAAAGATTAGCATGAGGATGAGAAAATGCCGTTTACTAGTCGATAACAGCTCTATAGTTGGTACAAAGGAGAAACTCTTCTGTGACCAGAGGGAAAAGAGTAATCTCACTCCATGGAAAAATTTAGATGAAAGCCAGGATTAGTCTTATGAGCAAGCAAAATAGATTGCAATCTCTGCAGTGAGATATATTTTTCTACTTCTTCAATAGTTACAGTTTTATTCCATTTTCTTCTTATTTGTTCACTTAATAATTAAAGAGCTAGTGCATTTCACGTTTCTAAAAAATTAAAAATGTAAAGAAAAGTTATGAATGGGAAGGAATTCTCCCTGCCACTACTCTGCTCTTTTTGTTCAGCACACCTCCCATAACCATCCTCACCAAGTAACCACTTTATTGTGTATCTTTCCAAATTTCCTTCAAGCATATAAAATAAAAAGCATACATTATTTTCTATATTTGTCTACCATTTATATACCAGATCAGCATGCCATGCACACTGTTCTATGCTTTATACTTTTCATTTAACAAAGTATTTGAATAATCTTCCTGTAATATTAAAGAAAGTTGTTATATTTTACAGTTGCATATCATTGCATTGTATTGAAAAATTATATTTCATAACTAGTACCCTTTTAGGGGACATTTAGGTTGTTCCTAAGCTTTTCCAACTACGAATAATTATCCAATCAATAGCCTTGTTGAAGAATCACATTTGGATGTGCAAATATATCAGAGCAACAAATTCCCAGAAGTCAATGAGTTAGTCAAATTCTATTTGTCTTTGTAATTTTGACAAGTATTAGCAAATTGGCATCCACAGAGATTGAACCAAGATACACCCTCACCAGAAATGGATCAGAGAACCCATATTCCCAGAGCCCAGCTCAAAATATCTCAGGTTTTTCCATTTTTTACTCACGTGATAGATTAAAAATAGGCATTCAGCAAACTTTTTGTATGAATGAGGTTGAGAATTTTCCCATATGTTAAATATCCACTTTGCATTATTTTCTGTGAACTATCTGTTCATATTACTTGTCCTTTTCTCTGCTGAGTTATCAGAAAGTTTGATATTCAAAAATTTTAACAATCAATTTGGCACGATTCCCAGCCAGTGGCAAAATATGCCAGCCTAATTAAAAGGGGTGCCAGATGTAAACACCTGGCATGTCCAGAGCAACACATTCCAGTGGAAAATTAGGCCTGATGGTTGGTCTTTCTCTAGGTGTTTTCAGCATAGAAGAGCTGAAAATACTTTTTCCAAATTAACCATTTATATTTTGACTTTGCTTATGCTATTTTTTGAAAGGCAATTCATGTGTTTTTAATTTTAGATAATTAAATTTTCAAACCTCTTTTATGCCATCTTCATTTTCAATTAAATTAAAAATTTTCCACTCCCAAATGTTTTTAACAAATTCTTTTTATTTTGAGTACATATGATTTCAAATTTTTACATATAGTCTCTTAAGACATTTGGATGTCATCCTAGTAGACGTTGTGAGATATAAATCCATCATTATTTTTACCAGATAGTTATTAGTGGTCCAGCTATATCTATTGATTAATACTTCTTCTTCCCTAATGAAAACAATCTTACCCATTGCTAAATCTCCTTAAGTATTATAACTTATTTCTACACTTTCTATTCTATCTCATGGATCTCCATCACATTAATTTAATTAGTAAGTCTTTCTTGTTTATCTTCTTACATTAGATTTAGAGTCAGTTGGTATAGACTCCTTCTTCAAAAAAGATGTAGGTGTCGTTTTCATATACTTCTCATGGAAACAAAAAATTTAGAGGGGAACTTAGTAATATCTAGCAAAATTGCATGTGCATTTTATCCTTTGAACATGTCATTCTAATTCTAAAGACCTAGCCCAGATATTTATTAGCAAAAAAAACCATAAAAAGACATATGCACAAAACAATTCATTGTAGCACGATTTATAATAGCAAAAACTGGAAAGCCTACACTATTATTGACAGGAGGCTGGTTGAATAAAATATGTCTACCTACACAATGGAGTAAAGAGTAGCTGTTTGTATTGAGGATTATCTCTCTATGCTATTATGGAGTGACCTGAATTAAGTGGTATCTAATGAGTTTTTAAATTTTTCTCTATTTCTCTGAGGTTTTACCTATTGTCACTTGTTTTTAGTGCATTTTTTTAATTAGTGGATTAAATAGTGATTTATCCCATTTTTTTCTCAAAACAAACAGCTTTCATATTTATTCTACATTTTTTCTGTATTTGAATGTATTTTGAGGTTATTTTATAATCCCTAGATTCAGATGCTTCATAACTTTGTTTAAATGTTCTTTATTGTTATGTAACTATTTAAGCCTGTATGTTTCTTTTTAGCACTCCTTCAGTGAATTCCATAGTTATTCAATGTAATGTTTTTATTGTTTTCTAGAAATTCTACAGTTCCAGGTTGCATTGTATATTAATTCTGAAGAAGTTTAAAAATTATTGCTTTGTTCGTTTGTTTATTTTAATTTCCAGACAGAAGTACCTTTTTGTTTTCTGGTTTTGTTATATTTTCTATTTTTACCACATTTCAATCAGACACATTTTCTATACTATTTACATTTTCTGGAATTTCTTGAGGTTGCTTCATGAGCTTTTACATGATTAATTTTCATAAATGCAACAAGGAGACTTAAAAAATTCCATTATCCTTATTTTTCAGGGATCAAAGTTTGATACATACCAATCAAAGGAGCTTTTAAAATTATGTTATTTATTTCATCATAGCCTTAAATTTTGTCCAGTTTGGTCTGTCATAGATGAAGAAAGGTAAATTCATTCGCTTGCAGTAAGTGGATATATTCTCCTTTCATCTCCTATATTTTCTCAGCTACTTCTGTGTATCTCCATTTTAAACTCCTCATATTAGCATTACAAAGGGGCCTTCTCTTCTTCTTTGAATAATTGATGGACTAAGCTGCATTTTGTTTAATATCTTAAAGTCAAGATCTCCACATTATTTTTATTTGCAATGGCCTGGAAATACATTTGCCCATTTCTCCCCCAAATTTTCTACATTGTCTTGCTCGCTGATCTGATTTTCAACCTAGAGTTAGATTAGTTTATGGTCTAATATGAAAATCTATTTCCTTTAATGGATTAATAAGTTCATTAATATTTGCTGTTTGTAAGAATAAAATACCTAGGAATACAGGTAACCAGGGAGGCAAAAGACCTCTACAATGAGAACTACAAAACACTGCTCAAAGAAATCAGAGATGACGCAAACAAATAGAAAAACATTCCATGCTCATGGAGAGAAAGAATCAATATTGTTAGTAACCATACTGTTCAAAGCAAATGTGGTACATATACACAATGGAATACTATGCAGTCATAAAAATGAATGAGATCATGTGCCTTGCAGGGACATGAATGGAGCTGGAAACCAATATCCTTAGCAAACTAATGCATGAATAGAAAGCCAACTACTTTATGTTCTCACTTATAAGTGGGCGCTAAAGGATGAGAACACATGGACACATAGAGGGAAACAACAGACATTGAGGCCTGAGGGTAAAGGGTGGGAGGAGGAAGAGGATCAGGAAAAATATCTAATAGGTACTAGGCTTAACACCTGAGTGACAGAATAATCTGTACAACAACCCCATGACATGAGTTTACCTAAATAAGAAACCTGTACATGTACCTCTGAACTTAAATAAATATATGTGTGTGTGTGTACGTGTGTGTGCATGTGTGTATGTAATCGTTGAAATAAGTTATTTGGGCCTTTTAAAAAATTTCAACTATTATTTTAAATTTGAGGGGTGCATATGCAGGTTTGTTACACGGGTGTATTCCATGATGCTGAGTTTTAGGGTACAAATAATCCCATCACCCAAGTAGTGAGCATAGTACTTTGATAGGTCATTTTTCAGCCCTTGCCACCCTCCCTCTCTCCCCCTGCTAGTTATCCCCAGTGCCTATTGTTTCCATGTTTATCTCCATGTTTGCCCAATGCTTAGCTCCCACTTGTAAGTAAGAACACGTGGCATTTGGTTTTCTGTTTCTGCCATTACTTTGCATAGAATAATGGACTCCAGCTGCACTCATGTTGCAACAAAGGACATGGCTTTATTCTTTTTTATGGCTGTGTAGTATTCCATGGTGTATATATATATTTTCTTTATCCAATCATCATTGATGGGCACCTAGGCTGATTCCATGTCTTTATTATTGTCAACAGTGTCGTCATGAACATGGAAGTGCAGGGGGTTTTTGGTAGAATGATTAATTTTCCTTTGGATATATATCCAGTAATGGAATTCCTAGTTCAAACGCTAGTTCTATTTTAAGTTCTTTGAGAACCCTCCAAACTGCTTTTCCTAGTGGCTGAACAAATTTACACTCCCTTCAACAGTGTATACGCGTTCCCTTTCTCCACAGCCTCACCACCATGTTAGCTTTTGACATTTTAACAATGTCGATTCTGACTGATGTGACATTAATATTTGTTGACATGCAGATGTCAATAAACATTGCGCTGCCAGAAATATCTATCTGTTGCACCACATGGATGTGTGCTTTTAGGGGGATTTCCTCTCAGGTTTGAGATATTAGTTCTTCACCATGTCTTTATCTTTTCTGAGTATCTCTACCCTACTCTGTACATATTTCTCCCTGTGAGATCACATACATTGTCAGTAACACGTTCCATAAAAATGCTTTTTAAATCTATGTAAGTTGAACATCAATCAGGTAATAAAACACATTCTTGTTTGATTTCTGAAATTACACTCAATGCTACATGGGACATTTACCCCTCTAATACTGGCCTCAAGGATACAGTCTTAGATTTCCACTTTCCTTGGAGATATAATGAATATTCTGCCTTCTAATATAGCCAGAATAGAATTCAAAAATGTCTGCCAAGTCACTGTTCTCCAATATGAACTCCGTATTATCCTCAAAAAAATATATAGTAAATTGACAGATCACCGTCCTTTTTCTCATTTCATTCCCCTTGCCTAGAAAGCTATATTCATGTATGGAGAGCTAACTCACCGTTTAAGATCCACCTTCAATTTGAAACTTTAGTTGTCCTCCCAGTGTAGCATATTCTCACCTTCTTTAGAACAAAATCCGTTTGAGATATACCACTGAGTTTTGCATTTATTAAAATTCATCATCGTCTTGTGAATTTCCTACAAGAACATTATTTTTGCAAATGAATTGAAATTATCTCAGAAAAATGGAATTTCCTTATAATTCTATAGACATATACTTGTCAGTAATATTCAACTGCAGAGATTAGACCTCACTAGGAGTTTGTTTATAATTATTAGCACCTTAGTCTAATTCACCTATTTAGTTTACTGGTTTTAGAGTAATTCTGAAAGAAATCTTAATAGAGATATTTAGTGATGAGCAAAAAGTTCATGCATACCTAGAAGCAAAGAAGAGGCAGAAAGAAAAGTGTTTTAGTCAGGGTTCTCTAGAGGGCAGAACTAATAGGATAGATGTATATATGAAAGGGAGTTTATTAAGGAGAATTGATTCACACGCTCACAAGGTGAAGTCCCTCGATAGGCCGCGTGCAAGTTGAGGAGCAAGGAAGCCAGTAGTGGCTCAGTCCGAGTCCCAAAACCTCAAAAGTAGGGAAGCTAACAGTACAGCCTTCAGTCTGTGGCTGAAGACCTGAGAGCCCCGGCAAACCACTGGTTTGAGTCCAATAGTCCAGAAGCGGAAGAACTTGGAATCTGATGTTCAAAGGCAGGAAACATCCAGCACAGGAGAAAGATAAAAGCCTGAAAACTCAGCAAGTCAGTTTCTTCCACCTTCTTCTGTCTTAAATCCAAGCTGACAGCCGATTGGATGGTGCCCACCCACATTCCTCTCCCAGTCCACTGACTCAAATGTTAATCTCCTCTGGCAACACCCAGCAACACCCAGATACACCCAGAAACAATACTTTGCATCCTTCAATCCAAAGGATTAACCGTCACAAAGAGCGAGAAACAAAAAATGGTAGAAAAAAGAAGACAACATACTTTGTTACACTCACATTTTTATTGGGGCAATCCCTTTTCCTAGGTCAAAATTGTTAGTTATAGAACATTTAATAAATCTTTCCACTTACAGATTTTTCCAAAATCTTATAAAAATCTTCAAATATGCAGCAAAGTTGAAAGAATTTAAAATAAACACCAGTACATTCACTTCCTAGATTTACCACTAGTATTTTATTTATTTTAACCCTGTATTTACTCAACTCCCCATCACCAAGCTCTATTCATTTTAAAGTAAATTGCAGAATCTATATTATTCTGCTTAAGTACTTCAGAATGAATATTATAAACAAAAGTGTGATTTTTTTTTACAGTTTCTTTGCTTTTGATCTAAAATTTACTGCATACCATTATCTGACCATACCATTATGTGACAGCTACACTGGGATAGCTCTGTGTTTAACAACTGGAGATGCCTAGAAAAGTCTGGTAGCAAGATAAAACAAGTGGCTTAATTAAAGATTAATAATGTGCTGTTTAATTTTCCCCTTTTATACTTTACACCCAGGACCAACTTGTTTATTGATCACTTACATCTGGTGTAACTGGTTAAATGTTTACTAGCTTGGCAATGTGACTAGTCGGCATAAAAGATCCTGCTGGAAAGATTTTCCTGGTCTCATGAAACTCATATTCCTCATTCCGTATTGGTGGCTTACAATCCACCGACTAAGAGTGTTCTATGAGATAAATCTCTGCGGAGCTGTGCCCAGGAGTCTCTCTGGCCCCCAGACTTGCTTGTACTTTCTTTCTCTGGTTGTGCCATTCTTTTCACCTTGATTCAAGCTTTACATGAGTATTCTCTATGAGGGCTTTTTTAAAAAATCTAATCTTGTAACGGTTTTGCATTTTTATACTATGAAATAAATAAAGTGTAGGAGAGATTTGAGTTTCAATAAATGGATATAACTGGATAACCCAAACTCCTTTTGAGACATAAAATATTATTTTTACCCCAGAATGTTCCCTTATGCCCCATTCCAATCAATCCCTTGAATATTCCCAGAGACAACTCCTGTTCTGTTGGTTTGATTTTTCTCACTATACCTTAGGTTTGCCTATTGCCGGACGCCATATACATGGCACCATACAGCATGTGCTTTTATGGTTAGCTTTTTATGCTAAGCATACTGTTTTTGAGATTAATGCGTGTTGTTGTATCACTACATTGCTGCTTTTTATTGTTGAAAAATATTTTCATGTATTAATATACCACAGATTTATTCTCCTATTCATGTACACCAAGGGTTTTTTTTTTTTTTACAGTTTAAAGCAATTCAGCAAAGAGCAAAATGATTGTAATTATAAAAGCCTTTTGGTTTTCATTTCTTTGGGGTAAATACCAAAGATTAAAAAAAAATGCTAAGTCTCGTGGTAGGTAGATGTTGAATTTTATAAGAAACTGTCAGTACTTTCTCGAAGTGGCTGCTGCATTTTACATTCCCATCAGTAATATATGGAATTTTAGTTACTCAATATCCTTATCCATGTTTAATGTTATCAGTCTATTTACTTTAGCCACTCACATGGATGTATGATGGTATCCTAGCATAGTTTTAATTTATATTTTCTGATGACTAATGATACTGAGAAGTGTAACATATGCTAAAAGGACATTTGTACATGTTCTTTTGTCAAATATCTTTTAAAACATTTTGCCAATTTTTAATTGAATTGTTCGCCTTTTCATTACTGAGTTGTAGCATTTTATTATGTATTCTAGGTCCTTTTGCAGTTATATGTTTTACAAACCTTGTCACCCATGCTGTGGCTTGCCTATACATATATTTAACTACAATGCCTTTTGATAAACATAAGTATTTAACAATTTTTTAAAGCCTAGTTTATCAATTTAACCTGCAGAAGCATAAAAAGTAATAAATCATTGTTGTTTTCAACTGTAATTTTGGGGGTGGTTTGATAAACAATAATAACACACTTGTCTATATACATAGGTTAAAGGTAAATTTTAAGAAAAGAAGTTTAAAAAATGAGAGATTTGATACAGTCTCACCCATCTAAAGGGTAGTGAACTGATAAAAGCTGAACATTTTTATTACAATAAATATAAATCATGACTTTCTTATACATTCCCCCATTCGGGCATGAATACTAAGGAATTCAAATTATTCATGCATTATGCAAAAACTGACACAGAAATTCTTAAAATTTCACAAGAATGGAGCTCCACTTTAAAATTTTGATTGGTACTTTTTTTTAAGTGCTAGCTCTTGATAATTTGTTTGATGTAGCCAATAACACTTTTTCTTTTTATTTATTTATTTATTTATTTATTTATTTATTTATTATTATTATTATACTTTAAGTTGTAGGGTACATGTGCATAACGTGCAGGTTTGTTACATATGTATACTTGTGCCATGTTGGTCTGCTGCACCCATCAACTCGTCATTTGCATCAGGTATAAATCCCAGTGCAATCCCTCCCCCCTCCCCCCTCCCCATGATAGGCCCCGGTGTGTGATGTTAAAGGATGAGTTTGTGTCCTTTGTAGGGACATGGATGCAGCTGGAAACCATCATTCTTAGCAAACTATCACAAGAACAGAAAACCAAACACCGCATGTTCTCACTCATAGGTGGGAACTGAACACTTTTTCAATGTGAAAAATCAGTCGACTAAAATTATTTGAGCCACAAAAAAATTGGAGATGAGATTTATATAGTTATGGTTGTCCTGGTTATAATGTAAAACAATCAATTTAAAAGATTGTAAGAGCGCCTTTCCTCATTTATACAGGGGATAATAATAATATGATATGCTCTTATTGAGGGTATTAACTAATTAATGTCAACGAGGATTGTGGGTGTTTTTTTTCCTTGAGAAGACAATTACAAACTTTAAAGCTGTGTTTGACTCACATATATTTTAATACAAAGAGATTAACAAAATCAAAAATATTTTGTAAATAAATTATATTATTTTGTGTTTTAAAATTTCATGTGTCGCTGGAAAAGAGTAATTTTAAAACCTTAAGAACAGTATAGCCGTCTAAACTTGGGGGAGATACAGAAAAAGTACATTATCTAAAATAATTTTCTTTAATTTGAAATCACAAAAATATACAGCCTAATAATTAAATGATTATATTATGATTAGGATAACTTATTAAAGAGTATTCCTTTACTCAGGTTATTTTGCCTTAAGACTTGGTTTTTATCCTGAAAGTGTATACTAGGATCCATGTCCATTCATTCACTCCACAAATATTTATTAAATACCCAACTTTATGCCAAGTATTGTTAAGAGCTCTGCAAATATACAAAAAAAAAAAAAAAAAAAAAAAAACCTAAAAAGTTTTTACCCTCATGGAGCTCACTTTATAATGGGAAGAAGGAATTCTTAACTAAATTCTATATCTGGTGGTAATAAGTACTCTAGAGACAAATGGAACAGGTTAAAGTGTTAGTGAGTAGTGAAAGAAGAGGGAACACTATGTGCTAGGGAAAGACCTATCTGATAGATGATGCTCGAGGAGATAATTGAAGGGCATGAGAGAGCCAGCCATTTAGCTTGCTGGAGGAAAAGTGGTCCAAGAAAAGGAAGAGAAAGGGCAAAAACCTTGCGCCTATCTTCCAGAAATCCAGTGAGGCTGGCACAGAGTGACATCAGGGATATGTAGCTGGGGTCAAACTGTATGGTGTCTCTTAGGCTACTGTAGACTTCTTTTTTTTTTTTTTTCCCTGACTGAGAAGGTAAACTACTGGATGACTTTGAGTAGAGAAGTGACATAATTTAACTCTTTCATAATTCACCCTTTCTGCTCCATAGAGCAAACATAAAGTTTAAGAATAGAAAGCGTCACAGCAATTAGGAGACTAGACAGTTACACACTTAAGAGATATTTGTGCCTTGGACCAGCAGGGCTAGCACTGGACATGACAGTAATGCGACTGGATAAACAAGTCTGGAATTCAAGACAGAAGACTGGGTTGGAGTTCTAAATTTGAGGGACCATATCATGTAAGTGGTTTTAAAGCTTCAAAATTGGATGATACCTCTTTCTAAGTGGATATGGATAGAAAATAAAGTGTTGAGGGAGACAGAGGAAGAACAAGCTAAGAAAGTGTGAAATAAAACCAGAGAGGTTGGAGGTAAAACAGGCAAATGTTATGTATCAGAAACTAAGTAAAGAAAGTGTACTAAGAAGGAAGGAGAGTCATCTACTCTGTCAACTGGTGCTAGTAGATTTAGCAAGGTGAGGTCTGAGAAATGACTGTTGGATTTGTCAATATGAGTGAAAGGCACTGGTGAAAGGAACAATTTTTTTTCTTTTTTTTCGTTTCGTTTCTTTTCTTTTTTTTTTTTTTTTTTTGAGATGGAGTCTCCCTCTGTTGTCCAGGCTGGAGTGCAGTGGTGCGATCTCTGCTCACTGCAAGCTCCGCCCCCTGGGTTCACGCCATTCTGCCTCAGCCTCTCGAGTAGCTGAGACTACAGGTGCCCGCCACACGCCCGGCTAATTTTTGTTGTATTTTTAGTAGAGGCAGGGTTTCACCGTGTTGGCCAGGATGGTCTCGATCCACCCGCCTCGGCCTCCCAAAGTGCTGGGATTACAGGTGTAAACCATTGCTCCCGGCTGAAAGGAACAATTTTGATGGTGTGGTGGGATAAACACTTAGGAGATAGACCATTCTTCCTTAGACTTTCGGGTAAGAGAGGACTGAGAAATGGAGATGACAATTATAGCAGAAAAGTTGGCCAGACGAAGGAATTTTTAAATGTAAGAAATCACAACACTTTCATAAGCAGCTAGAAATGATGCAGAGGAGAAAAAGAAAAACCGATGACCTATGTAAGAAGAACCTGATAGTAAGACACCATGGAACATTCCTCTAGATTCACCCAATCCCCGTGTTCTGTCTTCACAGCTAACTCTTGCTCTTCCTTCTGCTGCCATCTTTGTGGAATGACTTCTTTTTATTTTATTTTATTTCATTTCATTTTGTTTTATTTATTTTTTGAGATGGAGTCTCGCTCTGTCACCCAGGCTGAAGTGCAGTGGCAGAATCTCAGCAGAGTCACAACCTCTGCCTCCCGGGTTCATGCCATTCTTCTGCCTCAGCCTCCCCAAGTAGCTGAGACTACAGGTGTGCACCACCACACTCAGCTAATTTTTGTATTTTTAGTATAGACGGGGTTTCACCATGTTGGCCAGGCTGGTCAGGAATTCCTGACCTCAGGTAATCCACCCACCTTGGCCTCCCAAAGTGCTGGGATTACAGGGGTGAGCTACTGCTCCGGGCCTTGTGGAACGACTTCCAAAGCCTCATTAGTTGCTTCTAGCTCTTAATCTCTGGCTCCCTTCTCCAGAAATCTATTCCTCAGGCCTCTTCTCTTGTCTCAGTAAAGCATGCCCTCATCCTTCGTTAGACAATTTTAAAATGTTTTCACTTTACTTTCCAAATGTATCCTACCCCTATTTTGAATCTAATAGTCTTAAATAGTTTAGCAGGAGGCATTTGTTACGTGGGTGCATACTTTTGCAATATTTATAAGAAAATGTTCGGTTTTATTCGCACTAACTTTAGAGTCAAGTAAAGAACATTTATTTCTTTATTGGAAAATTCTGAAACGTGTGGATATAATTTGGATATTTATCCCTGCCTAAATCTCATGTTGAAATGTAGTACCCAGTGTTGGAGGTAGGGCCTGGTGGAAGGTGTTTGGATCTAGGAGTAGATCCTTCATGAATGGCTTGGGCTATCCCCTTGTTGATGAGTAAGCTCTCACTGTGAGTTCACTAGGGAGATCTAGTCATTTAAAAGTCTCCGTCACCTCCCCCGCTTCTGCTCAGTCTCCCTCATTTGCTCCTGCTTTCCTCATGTGAGATGCCTGCTCCTCCTTCATTTTCCGCCATGATTGGAAGCTTCCTGAGACTTCCTTAAAAGCCTAGCAGATGCCAGCACCATGCTTCCTGTAAAACTTGCAGAACCAAGGCTAATTAAACCTCTTTTCTTTATAAATTATTCAGTTTTGGGTACTTAGCTATACCAATGCAAGAACAGACTAACGCACCTAGTAAATCATCTTTGGGAATACTCACTAGATTTCCCAAGTTCCTTTGATACAATTTCTCCCACAGGAGGTAATCATTCCCATGAGGAGGCAGTACTCACTTCTCTCCATATTGTCACCCACTCCATCCCTTGTTTTCTAACCTACTTCTCCTCCTCTCCTCTCACTTCTTTTTTTGAAACAGCAATATTTTCTGAGTGGAAAAGGAATAGTCCTTTGTTGCAAAAAAGATATACTGGAAAATATAAGGAAAAAATTTAAAAAGAAGAAAATTACTGAAATTTTAACCACTCACCATAATATTTCTGATTCATTTCTGTTACTTTGCAACTTGTTTTACGAATAGGAAATCACCCATAAAATTTGCACTTAAAATGATTAGAAAATGACCACCATTTTCTAAATATAATAAAAATACTGTTTTATATAACTGTTTTATAGATTTTGTAATATTTCATTGTGTAGACACACCGTAGTTAAGTTTGAAACAGTTAAGTAGTTGCTGGTATTTTGTCATTATAAAACATGTGTTGTAAATTGTTATTCTGTAAATGTTTATCTGTTCTTTGGAGTGTTCCTTAGGGCATATATCCAGAAACACAAATTCTGACTCAAAGCGTGTGAACCTAGGCTCTGGGTCATATGTTCTATGTTCACACATTACAGTTTCCAAAAATTCATGTTTTACATCTCTAGTAATTTGCTAAAAACTGGTGTTGTGATTTACATATTTATTATTAATAAGCATAATCTCGTTCAAATTTGATTAAACCTTTGCCTTTCTGGTTTTGTGAATAGTTCGAGTGCCTTGTCCAGTTATCTATGACTTACTTTAAAGTATTTCCCCCTCTATAAAGTGGTTTAATGTCCTTTTAATTAAGAAAACAAACTATCTTTCACATTTTATTTTAAATACATTCCTGTGTTTTTTAATTCCATTTTGGGTTTTTTAAATTTGTTTGTTTCTGGGGTTTTGGGGGGTTTGTTTGTTTGTTTCTGAGTTTTTTGTTTGTTTTTGTTTTGTTTTGTTTTTACTTTACTCTCTTGAAGATGTTTATAAACAGTAAGATAGAGTGGTTGTTTTTAGCTGTTTGGCTTTATTCCAATTCATAAAGCTTGTCTCCACTCACAAGTCAGATAAATACCTATCTATATTTTCTGCTGTTTTAAAGTTTCATTTTCTATGTTTGGCTTTTTCATCCTTTTATAATCTATTTTGATAAAATGGAGTGAAGTGAAATCAAAATGGATTTTCAAAACTATCTCACCAACACTCTCAGCAATACATTTTGAAAGATCTATCTCTTTCACCTGATTCATGAGGATCCATTTATCATGCATTTTGTTATAGGGTCTGGTTCCATGATAGCTATTCTACCTCATTGATCTGCCAGTCTGTTTTTCACCACTAAGTACAACAGTTTAATCATTTAAATTACACAATTAATTATTCTAGTTGTATATAACATTATCTTCTAGGACTGGTCCCTATATGTTCTTTCCTTCAAAATTTTCAAAATGTTTTACACTTACTTGTTTGTTCAGATAATAATGAAGTCTATTTTTGTTGCAGTTTTGTATAGTGATTGAGAAAATCAACTCTAAATCCAGTTTGCATAGGTTCAAATATCCCAGCTTCATTAAATATTAGCTTTATCACCTTGGGCAAGTTATGTGAATGCTCTTTGCCTCAGTTTTGCTTCTGTAACATGAGTATAATAATATACATACCACATATAGCTGCTGTGATGATAGAGAGAATTATTAAATATATGTAAGGCACTTAGAAGAGTACCTGGCAACATAATACAGAATATTATGTAGAGATATTTTCAACTATTATTTAGTGACAACCACTTTACTGAGTTTTACATGCATCCTATCACTGAATCTATGTTTGATCCCAGTTCTCAGGACTCTCCCCATATGACTTAATGATCTTGTGAAAACTAATGAAGCTAAAATAATTTCATATTTTTTCATGAGCAAAGAGTTCCACAGGGGAAAAACCCTGAGATTCATTTTTCCATTTGTTTCAATTATTTTTATAGGCTACTGATTCTCTTAACTTTCCAACCAACAGAATGGGAAGAAGAAAAAAACAAATGCTAGTGTAAATGTGCTTGTTAACACCATTCCTAGCTTATTTTTATTGAACCATTTCATTATTATGTGTCTTTTGTTGTGGTTTTATTCAATCTTTAAAATAGAATTGTAGAAATGACTTTGCACTTTCTAGTTTGTCTCAAATAAACACCCAGATATAAATGATATTCTCTCAGTTGGTCCTTTGTGATATAGTGTGGGCTCTCACTTGTTAAGATATGTAAGATTTGCTAATAGGGCAGGTTAAAATTCTAACTCAGTAGGTCTGCACATTTAATAAGCCTTCATCCCCAGGTGAGAGAAAGCAAGTGATCCCGAAGGAGGGACACAAAGGGAAGCATCTGGCACTGCCTATAACCATGGCTGCTTCCTTGTTAAAAAACAAAGAGGACAGACTTCTCAGATTAAGAGAGATGTTATCAGATTACAGTGTGAAGCAGAATGGGTCAGGGATGGAAAGAAAATACAGACACAGCTACATATGCTACTGGTGCTCCAGTAACAGCTGCTTAAAATCAATAGCTGCATTGTCAAGCAGGGTCTGAAGATACTTCTCCATGATGCAGAATCCCTACTGCAGAGACACAGTCTACTTCCTTAATGCCACCTCTTCTCTGGTGTCCACTTACACACACACACACGCGTGCGCGCGCGTGTGCAGGCTCAAGACATAGTGACCTGTTAAAAGGTAATATAGAAACCTCAGTCTCCACTTTATGGTAGGCTCTCAACAGATTCCCTATTTGAGTTGAGCCCTTCCCTAATCACCCCAGAACTCTGGGTTGTAGCTTCCATGCTTTTCCTTCGCATGACTGACTCTTCATTCAACTACAGTCATTTCAAGAGGAAGAGAGGAAAATCATTAGATCTTTCTACATTTCAATGTAAGTATGAGAACAATCTCTTTCAAAAACATATCCAGGATTATATAGTCAATGATTCCACACTAATTGAGATTTTACCTCTGGAAATGTCATCACCAATATGTTATTAAATACAAATTAAAGTGTGCAGTTTTCCAGTGGGTCAGCATAAATGTCTTGTCTTGCATACACAGTATTTCCTTTCTCTCGCCAGTCTCTTCTCCTACCAGCAGCACTATGTTGTAATGAATTCCACATATCAGTGAGAGCCACGGTATTTTGAGAACCAGTCTAGAGCTTAATGTTTCAGAAAGTTCGTAAATAGTACAACATTTGAGTAAGAATTATGAGTGAAATGGGTTCTCAGAGAAGTATCAATCATGTGTAACTTGCAAGTTAATATTTCCATAGTCTGACATGTTTCAAGTGTATGATAAGCTTGTACAGGGAGAAAATAAGGGTGGGGATTTTCCCAAAAATTGGTTATCACTCACTGAATTTTTTCAATGGTTTAATATTTGCTTAGAGTTTTACAGACCATTCATTGTGTTCTGTTAAAAATATTCATTAATAAATGATGCTTAAGGATAGTAGGTTTTAACACAGTCAGTTTTCTGAGCAGTGATAAAATTGTCTTAAGTAATAGCATTCATCATTTTCAACTCACTGAAAGCTAATGGTTTTAGTGAATGAATTATAAGTTTCACTGACCAATTTGCTTCATTTAAGGAAGAATCTAAGTACTAGCACAAAGCCCTGTGGAGCAAAACTTCAAAGAAATACAGAATGGGCAAAAAAGGATTACACAAACAGACAATGAACTAATACTCAGGCACACAAAGTGGAATTCAACGAATACTAAAACTCTTAGGTGTGGAAACAATTGGCTCCAAGTAGAATGAAGCAGAAATGGACTCTTTTTCTTAGGCCATTTTAAAAACACTTCTATGGTATTAATTACCCTTGCAAATTCCACCAAGTCAAATAAACAGTTAGGAACCAGAAACTGACAACATTTATACATTTCTGGAGTACCATTTAGGGAACATAAATGGAGCCTAATACGACATTTTAATATGCTGTAAACTATTATTATATGCAGGAATCTCCCCTTTGATGCTTGCCATAGTCTAGTCATTTATGTACACAATAATAATTTACTTTTAGTGACTATGGCTTTTTCTCATCCCCATCTTCATTCCGTAGAATGAAGTGATGTCCGTAGAATGAAGTAATGTCAGTGAATACCATGAGGCTGTAAGGTCACTATCCTAGAGTTCCAGGAGAACTTCAGAGCTGAAACAGAAAGTTGCTAGCATTTTGTGACAAGGTCAACTTCCAGCTGATTGTGGTGGGAGGAATCCTGGACTTTGGAGTCAGAAATTTTGAGTTCAAATCCAGGTTCTTCTGATTTCTACGTGTGCAATCTTGAGCAAATCACACCACCCTCCTACCCCGTTTCCTCACTGTGAAGTAATGATGGTAACTCCTAGCCTGTAGAATTAAATATGACATTATATGCAAAATATTTGTGCTTGTCTAGCACTTGACATAAAGCAAGTACTCATAATTGTGGCCTAAATCTAAATGTTGCAGAGATTCCAGAACCTTTCACTTAATTTCTACTCTCAATCGAATGGAAGAATTCATGTAGACACAACCATAGAGAGCACCACTCCTCCACTGCATACACAGCTTTAGTAAATGTTCTATTTGTTACACATTGGGGGTCTGCAAAGACGTGGCATGTATTTGATGTGCAGGACACTTATTGCTAGGAGAAGTAATTTCATAAATGTTACTGATTTGAATAACAATAATAACAAACACAATGTGCAAGGCACTGTTCTAAATGTATTACCTGCATTAATTTATTTAACCCACACAGTAAGTTCACAAAAGTAAAGAATTAATTTATTTTCTGTGTCGAAAGGTGCAACCAATAAAAATAATAGAATCCCTTATGTCATAAAAATGCTTCTACAATAATCAGAAACCTGATTTTGTGCAGCTGTTCTTTTTGCATCCTCTTCAGCTGCAGTTTGTTTTAAGAATACGGGAATCATGCCAAATCCAGGATGCAGAGTTCCACAGAAATGGTCCAGGTGGCCAACTGTTTAAAGTAGGTGCATACAGTTAGAACTATAAGCTTCTCAGCTAAGGAAGAGGAAAGATCAACCTAATTTAATCACAATATATTAATCAAAACAACTTTTCAATAAATAATTGGAAATTAAAAAGGAAAAAAGAAAATTTCCTTCCTTTCAGTTTTTACTCTTTCTTGATTTTATGTATACTGCTAATACAGGACTTTTTTTTACATTGATGACTGAAATAGTAATTTCTTGAATTCTGTCAGATAGCTGAAAATATTAAGAAGATTTCAGTCTAAGATATCAGAGAAAGAGACAGAACAAAGACAGGCTCATGTTGACAGCATTTAGTGGCATTCAGCGATATTTTCACCCTCTAAGTAACTGTGATTCTTATCATTCTTTCTTCCCCACTAAACTTGCAGCTCTTATATAAATGTTTCCTGATATTCAAAATTTTTTGTTTTAACTATAAAGTTTTTAAAAATATTATTAAATAATATTCCAGCAAACAGCAGCATTTCCTGTATTTGTACATTTTGAAACATAATGAAACAAGAACTTCATAACAGAAATAAGACATTAACCAAACATACAATGATTTTATAGATCAACAAATTTTGAAAGGCTTATATATTAAATTTTCCAATATGATAACAAGACAATGCTTCTTTCTCTCATAATACTCCTTGTTTCTTCATATCAAAATTTTCAGTGCATGATTATTCTACTTTCAAAAGTGTGAGGTTCATTTTTGTTTTCTTTTTAATTGTAATAACTTAATACAAATTCAATAACTCTGTAAGTATGTTGCCACTGCCTACATTTCCACATAAATTGGATTCTCTTTCATTACATAGTTAATTTTTAGAAGGGAACATCTTGAAGTTTATCCATTATTGCTAAGAATATTTTGCATCCCTGGAGTTTTAAATCATTTTAGTTAAATATTGTTTTAATTTAGAATGAAGCAATTTTTAGTTGTTTAAGTTATTCTACATTTATATAATATATAAATTTACAGTTACAATTTATTTGAAATATATAATCAAGAGTTTAAAGTTTAAGCTAAATAAGATAAAACTGAGTCATATTCTACCTTGCTACATTTGGACATGCAATTGTCTTTAAAGCCCTGAATTATAAAAAATGATTAAGATTACCCTGATTTAAAAATGGATAATACTGAAGCATGAAGGAAAAATGTTTAGGCAGAGGAAAATGGGGTGGGGTAGTGGCACTAACTACTGGCTCTGCAAAGGTCCAATGACAAGAGAGCTTGGGGAAAGAAAACATGACCCCAAACAGAGTGACTGAAAGTATTTCTGGATTATCAAAGAAAAGAGTTCAAGTTTCAGAGAAACAAATGAAAGATTAGGGAAGAGGTAAACAAAAGCAGACTTTGAGACACTCTGTAACCATTCAAGGACATTGAACTTCATCCCAAATCAGTGATTCTCAAGCTTGAGTGTGCATCAAAATCAACTGAAAAGGTCTGTTAAGGCAGTGCGGGTACCCACCTCCAGAGCTCCTGATACAGTAGGTTTTGGGTGGGGGCAGAGTATCTGCAGGTTTAATTGATTCCCAGGAAATGTTAATGCTGTTGATTCAAAGACTGCACTTTGAGAAACTGTTCTAAGAGAAACCTCTGAAGAACTTTCAAGAGGGGAGAGATTTACTCTTTGGAAAACTCTCTTTTGCTGTTGAGTAGAAAATAGATTCAAGAGGAGAAAATGTGGAGGATGCCAAGAAGCAGTTTCTATAGTAAAGACAAGACAGCAGAGAAGGAAAAAAGCAGAGCCTAGAACTCTGGACAGGTGGATGTCACAGATTGTTCTCAAGGTTCTGGCTTGAACACCTGGGTGAATGGTTGACATTATCTGCAATAGCACTGGAAAAGGGACCACTTCCAGGGAGAGGACAGTGTGGGACATGTAAAGGTTGAGTGCTAGGGGTATTCTGGTAAGGGTTTCACACCTGTTCTCTGTGGGGAGAGGAAAGCCCTGGTTTGTAGACCTTGCTAATTTACATGGGGTAAACCCTCCCTCTGTGGCCACTGTGATGTGGCAGAAGAGGGAAGAGATGTGTAGTAACATACCATTATGTAGCGTTCCCACCACAAAAATACAAAGCCAAATTCTGGATAGGTGTGCTGCATAGGAGTTGTGGGTAGACTTAAGAGCATAGTAAGTCACAGATACAATGGTAATTTTCAGTAAATAAGCAAACCACAAGCAAGGGTCTGTTTGTGACACAAGATCACAGTCTAGGTGAGCCTATGAGTAACCAAGGTGGTAGGAGCATCAGTCTCAAAAGATGTGCAAGGAGAGGTGTGGACAGGGGCAGTCCTCAAAGAAAAGGAAGTCACAATGGATATAGAGGAGATCAGTTATCAGATAGCAGGCTCTTGGCAACCCATTATGGTTCAAGGCCAGTATTCTTCTCTTCCTAGAAAAGCAGTAGCTAGAATTATGCAGTGACTTAGTATCAAGGAATAGAGATATTAGCTCATCTAAACAAGAGCTATGGTATGAGGCAGAAGCTGAAGTAATATAAGGAGGTCATTCAATGAATATGGTTTTAAGAAAAGTTGAAAACCTAGTTTCCCAGATTGTTGTTCAAGGGATATCACCAGCAAGGACAAAAATGCCCGGCTGGATAACACTGGTATGAACCCAGGCATTGGATCAGGATGGACCCTAGGGTCTAAGATATTTAGGAGAGGATATGCTTTCCAGGAAAGGCTAAAAGAGGTTTTTAGAGGCTGAGAATCAAGCAGAATGTAATAATTTTACAGCTCATTTAGACTAGTCCGTCTTGATTATCCTGCAGAACATCTCGTCCTCATGTATTATCACTGTTCATGAGCAAACAGTTCTTACTCCTAGGACAGAGAAGAAATGTGCTGTATTTAAATGCAGTTTTTTTGTGTGTTGCTTATGCTCACTGGTTAGTAGATTTCATGTATAACGAAAATATTATAAATCATAGGCACCCTCAAGTCCTAAATACAAAGAGAGAGAGTTTGAGTGTCCTAATGTTTTTGAAACTATTTATTTGAGTAGTCAAAAACCATCAGTCTACCTTGTAGATGCCATAGTAAATAAATTCAATGAATCAACTGCAAATTTATCTGAATTGATAGGAAGGGGGAAGCAAGACAATGTTGTTTTCCATATATTGCACTCTTTTAGACTATTTTGCATGAAAATCCTGTACACTCAATTAAAAAGAATAAAAAATATCTTGGTCTAGTTCTTGTTCTGAAACAAATCATTTTCGTTTCCTATTATTTGGATATTTATTGCACTTACATCAGTCCAAATTAATTTGTTTTAAAGCAATAGGAAATTTCAAAAAACAACTTTATATATTTCCATTAAGAAAAAACTAATAGAAGGAGATGTCTATCTAAAATAACATAAAAGACTCAAGGATTTCAGAATGCTGCCGTAAGCAGAGAAAAAAATGTTTTGTTTTCCCTAGCACCTATTTTCTTTTTTTCTTTCTCTTTCTTTCTTTCTTTCTTTCTTTCTTTCTTTCTTTCTTTCTTTCTTTCTTTCTTTCTTTCTTTCTTTCTTTCTTTCTCTTTCTTTCTTTCTCTCTCTTTCTTCCTTCCTTCCTTCCTTCCTTCCTTCCTTCCTTCCTTCCTTCCTTCCTTCCTTTTCTAATTTTTAATTTCTGGAGTACATGTGCAGGATGTGCACATTTGTTACATAGGTAAACATGTGCCATGGTGGTTTGCTGCACCTATCAACCCATCACTTAAATATTAAGCCCAACATGCATTAGCTATTTTTCCTGATGCTCTACCTCCCTCTGCCGCCCCCTTCTGCGGAGAGGCCCCAGTATGTGTTGTTCCCCTCACTGTGTCCGCATGTTCTCATTGTTCAGCTCCCACTTTTGAGTGAGAACATGTGGTGTTTCATCTTCTGTTCCTGCATTACTAGCACTTATTTTCTAGCACCCTTTGTTGTTTTTACCTAATTTTGGAGACCGGTTCTTTAAAAAGAAAAAAAAATCAGTTATTCCATTTGGTTTCTATAGTAACAAAAACTAATTTCTGGGTTTCTTCATGAGCCACGATCATGTTGAAACCAAAGAGCACTCATGGGTCTTGCAAAATTCATAAATTCCTGAACAAATAGGACTGCCATCTTCTGGCATTTGTCTGAAATGACTGATAATTATACTAATTCTGCACTGTAATCATAAGATTTTTATCCTCACTTTTCACCTGCTATTTTTTAACAAAGCATGACATAGTACATGCTCAGACAGTTCTTGGGTGATTTCATCAACTTGCAAATAAGCCATTCGTCCCAAAGGGAACATGCAGAAGTGAGGATATCTTAATATAAATGTTTATTCCAGAAAGTTGGAAGTAAATGCATGGGGTACTGAAAGGATCAAAATCTTTCTGCTTCTTTCAAGGGGTTATTTAATCCTTTTAGAATCAAAACAATTCAAAGCATGCGTTGTGCAGTTCAAGGGAGATTTCACTAGTGATTACTATTACAGTGTTTTTCTCTTATAGGAAAGAACAGAAATAGGACTAATGGAAGAGGGCATATAGGATCTGGAGACTTCCTCCCACCCTTTACAGCTGACAGCAGTGAGTTATGAGGTGTTACAGAGTAAAACAGAGTTACCGTAAGAGCTGTCCAAATAACTTATGGCCTTGAATCACAACACCATCTTCAGAAGATAATTCATGTCACAAGTGAATGTTCAGTAATATGGATTTTCTCCAAAACACCATATTTAACAGGCAACATCATTGAGAGGTGAATTTAATGGCAGAGTGAATTATTTAATAGAATTGAACTATACTCTAACATTGAACAAGAGCTGATTAAAATGTATGCATAGTTGATAAAGAAACTTAAATACTGGATGTGAATAGCAAATAGTAATCAGAATAAAATTTTAAAATCCTAGCCAAATCAAAGATTCAAAAGAGTTAACATTAATACAATTAGAGTTTGGACATATTTCAACACTATCTCGTTATTACAGACATAATATTACATTAAATTTTAAATGTATAATGCAATGTTTATTCTACCAGAATAGTTTATTGTAGCAATATCTATTCATTACAAAATTAGGCACATAAATAATTACTTGAATAAATGAAAGGTTTTGTGAAAACGATAATTTATAAATTAAAGGCTATGTGTAGCCTGTCTCCAAAAGTGAGCTAGAATCTGCTCAATAATTGATTAACTGAAATAACTATGTAACATTATAATATGCAAGGATAGTAGTAATATATGATTATTGATTCTATTTCAACACTATTACTACTATTTGTCTCAAATCTGAAAAAGACCAGAATGGATCTTTAAAGCATTCTTCACAGATTATTGCCTCCACAAGAGGAGAGTTGGAATATTATAGAGTTGGAATACTATAATCAACCATTGATCTTGGCTGTATGATCAGTGTGGCATTCTGTCCTAGTATAAGTCCCCAACTCTGATCCATTGTTAAGTGTATCTGGTTTGTTTGCCCTCCATGTCTAAAGATATTTCTCTGCAATTGATGATGTTACTATATTTCTCTGCACTCTGTTGATTTCAGGTTTCTCTTTCTCTGAAATTTGAGAATTGGTCAGTGTCCTTGCTCTCTTTCCAGCTGAAGTAATTTTCCACCTCACAGACTTTCTCAATAAAAGAGTTAATTGTACCAGTCATAAATTTTATAGACAAGCAATGATTAAAGTAAAAAATAAGCACCTAGTAAAATTCTATGTATCATATTGAATATTCTCTGTGTTCAATTTTTTGCTAAATTATCCTTTGCATTCACCATCTTCTTTCAATTCTAACTCCAATACCCTAGTTCAGGTTCTCCCAGCTTTCATCTGTATTGTTCCAGGCAGTAATCTCTAACTCATTTACCTCACAACTTCTTCCCTCTACAAACCTTTGTACATACTACTTTCATAGTAGTCACCTAAAGAAACAACTCTGATTAAGTCAACAATTGTACTTAGCTTGCAGCACAGAACCTTGTCTTAGTGTCCCTTTCAAAGCACTCAGTCTGACATCAACTTACCTTCTAAGTCCTATTTCCTCAATTCCACTTGGGAAGTCTATGCTCTCACCAAAATGGACTCATCACCATTCCCAAGACTTGAAAATTATATAATATTCCTTCCTTCATCCCCTATCTCCACTTATTAAATTCTAACTATCCTTCAAGGCCCTACTTAAATGCAACCAGCTCTTTATGCCTCTTCTAGTCACTCAGCATGAGGGAACATGATCCCTGCCTCTCTCATTTTTTGTACATTTGTTGAGATTTCTTTTCTTTTTTTTAAATTATACTTTAAGTTCTAGGGTACATGTGCACAACGTGCAGGTTTGTTACATATGTATACACGTGCCATGTTGGTGTGCTGCACCCATTAACTTGTCATTTACATTAGGTATACCTCCTAATGCTATGCCTCCCCCCTCCCCCCACCCAGTGTGTGATGTTCCCCTTCCTCTGTCCAAGTGCACATTGATTTTCTATCCTTAGACTTTACTGAAGTTGCTTATCAGCTTAAGGAGATTTTGGGCTAAGATGATAGGGCTTTCTAAACATACAATCACGTCATCTGCAGAGACAATTTGACTTCCTCTTTTCCTAATTGAATACCCTTCATTTCTTTCTCTTGCCTGATTGCCCTGGCCAGAACTTCCAACACTATGTTGAATAGGAGTGCTGAGAGAGGACATCCCTGTCTTGTGCTAGTTTTCAATGGGAATGCTTCCAGTTTTTGCCCATTCAGTATAATATTGACTATGGGTTTGTCATAAATAACTCTTATTCTTTTTAGATATGTTCCATCAATATCAAATTTATTGAGAGTTTTTAGTATGAAGGGCTGTTGAATTTTGTCAAAGGACTTTTCTGCATCTATTAAGATAGTCATGTGGTTTTGGTCTTTGGTTCTGTTTATATGCTGGATTATGTTTATTGATTCATGTATGTTGAACCAGCCTTGCATCCCAGGGATGAAGCCCACTTGATTATGGTGGGTAAGCTTTTTGATGTGCTGCTAGGTTCGGTTTGCCAGTATTTTACTGAGGATTTTTGCACTGATGTTCATCAGGGGTATTGAACTAAAATTCTCTTTTTGTGTGTGTCTCTGCCAAGCTATAGTATCAGGATGATGTTGGCCTTGTAAAATGAGTTAGGGAGGATTCCCTCTTTTTCTATTGATTGGAATAGTTTCAGAAGGAATGGTACCAGCTCCTCCTTGTACCTCTGGTAGAATTTGGCTGTGAATCCATCTGGTCCTGGACTTTTCTTGGTTGGTAGGCTATTAACTATTGCCTCAATGTCAGAACGTGTTATTGGTCTATTCAGGGATGCAACTTCTTCCTGGTTTAGTCTTGGGAGGGTGTATGTGTCCAGGAATTTATCCATTTATTCTGGGACTTCTAGTTTATTTGCATAGAGGTGTTTATTGTATTCTCTGAAGGTAGTTTTTATTTCTGTGGGATCGGTGGTGATATGCCCTTTATCATTTTTTATTGCATCTATTTGATTCTTCTGTTTTTTCTTCTTTATTAGTCTTGCTAGTGGTCTATCAATTTTGTTGATCTTTTCAAAAAACCACCTCCTGGATTCATTGATTTTTTGAAGGGTTTTTTGTGTCTCTATCTCCTTCAGTTCTGCTCTGATCTTAGTTATTTCTTGCCTTCTGCTAGCTTTTGAATGTGTTTGCTCTTGCTTCTCTAGTTGTTTTAATTGTGGTGTTAGGGTGTCAATTTAAGATCTTTCCTGCTTTCTCTTGTGGGCGTTTAGTGCTATAAATTTCCCTCTACACAATGCTTTAAATGTGTCCCAGAGATTCTGGTATGTTGTGTCTTTGTTCTCATTGGTTTCAAGGAATATCTTTATTTCTGTCTTCATTTCGTTATGTACCCAGTAGTCATTCAGGAGCAGGTTGTTCAGTTTCCATGTAGTTGAGTGGTTTTGAGTGAATTTCTTAATCTTGAGTTCCAGTTTGATTGCACTGTGGTCTGAGATACAGTTTGTTATAATTTATGTTCTTTTGCATTTGCTGAGGAGTGCTTTACTTCCAACTATATGGTCAATTTTGGAATAAGTGTAATATGGTGCTGAGAAGAATGTATATTCTGTTGATTTGGGGTGGAGAGTTCTGTAGATGTCTATTAGGTCCTCTTGGTGCAGAGTTGACTTCGATTCCTGGATAGCCTTGTTAATCTTCTGTCTCATTGATCTGTCTAATATTGATAGTGGGGTGTTAAAATCTCCCATTATTATTGTATGGAAGTCTAAGTCTCTTTGTAGGTCTCTAACGACTTGCTTTATGAATCTGGGTGCTCCTGTATTGGGTGCATATATATTTAGGATAGTTAACTCTTCTTGTTGAATTGATCCCTTTACCATTATGTAATGGCCTTCTTTGTCTCTTTTGATCTTTGTTGGTTTAAAGTCTGTTTTATCAGAGACTAGGATTGCAACACCTGCCTTTTTTTTGTTTTCCATTTGCTTAGTAGATCTTCCTCCATCCCTTTATTTTGAGCCTATATGTGTCTCTGCACATGAGATGGGTCTCCTGAATACAGCACACTGATGGGTCTTGATTCTTTATCCAATTTGCCAGTCTGTGACTTTTAATTGGAGCAGTTAGCTCATTTACATTTAAGGTTAATATTATTATGTGTGAATTTGATCCTGTCATTATGATGTTAGCTAGTTATTTTGCTCATTAGTTGATGCAGTTTCTTCCTAGCATTGATGGTCTTTACATTTGGGCATGTTTTTGCAGTGGCTGGTACCAGTTGTTCCTTTCCATGTTTAGTGCTTCCATCCAGAGCTCTTGTAAGGCAGGCCCGGTGGTGACAAAATCTCTCACCATTTGCTTGTCTGTAAAGGATTTTATTTCTCCTTCACTTATGCAGCTTAGTTCGGCTGGATATGAAATTCTGGTTAAAAACTATTTTCTTTAAGAATGTTGAATATTGGCCGCTACTCTGTTCTGGCTTGTAGGGTTTCTGCTGAGAGATCCACTGTTAGTCTGATGGGCTTCCCTTTGTGAGTAACTCGACCTTTCTCTCTGGCTGCCCTTAACATTTTTTCCTGCATTTCAACTTTGGTGAATCTGACACTTATGTGTCTTGGAGTTGCTCTTCTCAAGGAGTATCTTTGTGGCACTCTCTGTATTTCCTGAATTTGAATGCTAGGTTGGGGAAGTTTTCCTGGATAATATCCTGAAGAGTGTTTTCCAACTTGGTTCCATTCTCTCCGTCACTTTCAGGTACACCAATCAGATGTAGATTTGGTCTTTTCACATAGTCCCATATTTCTTCGAGGCTTTGTTCACTTCTTTTTACTCTTTTTTTCTAAACTTCTCTTCTCACTTCATTTCATTCATTTGATCTTCAATCACTAAATACCCTTTCTTCTAGTTGATCGAGTCGATTACTGAAACTTGTGCATTTGTCACGTAGTTCTCGTGCCATGGTTTTCAGCTCTGTCAGGTCATTTAAGGACTTCTCTACATTGGTTATTCCTTTCAGCCATTCATCAAATGCTTTTTCAAGGTTTTTAGCTTATTTGCGATGGGTTCGAACTTTCTTCTTTAGCTCAGAGAAGTTTGATTGTTGGAGCCTTCTTCTCTCAACTCATCAAAGTAATTATCCATCCAGCTTTCTTCTGTTGCTGGTGAGCAGCTGTGTTCCTTTGGAGAGGGAGAGGTGCTCTGATTTTTAGAATTTTCAGCTTTTCTGCTCTGTTTTTTCCCCATCTTTGTGGTTTTATCTACCTTTGGTCTTTGATGATGGTGATGTACAGATGGGGTTTTGGTGTTGATGTCCTTTCTGTTTGTTAGTTTTCCTTCTAACAGTCAGGACCCTGAGCTGCAGGTCTGTTGGAGTTTGCTGGAGGTCCACTCCAGACCCTGTTTGTCTGGGTATCAGCAGTGGAGGCTGCAGAAGAGTGAATATTGCTGAACAGCAAATGTTGCTGCCTGATTGTTCCTCTGGAAGTTTCATCTCAAAGGGGTACCCAGCAGTTTGAGGTGTCAGTCTGACCCTACGGGAGGGTGCCTCCCAGTTAGACTGCTTGGGGGTCAGGGACCCACTTGGGGAGGCTGTCCATTCTCAGGTCTCAAACTCTGTGCTGAGAGAACCACTTCTCTCTGCAAAGTCGTCAGACAGGGACATTTAAATCTGCAGAGGTTTCTGCTATCTTTTGTTTGACTCTGCCCTGTCCCTAGAGGTGGAGTCTACAGAGCCAGGCAGGCCTCCTTGAGCTGTGGTGGGCTCCACACAGTTCAAGCTTCCTGGCTGCTTTGTTTACCTACTCAAGCCTCAGCAATGGCGGATGCCCCTCCCCCAGTCTCGCTGCCGCCTTGCAATTTGATCTCAGACTGCTGTGCTAGCAATGAGGGAGGCTCCGTGGGTGTGGGACCCTCCGAGCCAGGCACAGAATATAATCTCCTGGTGTGCCATTTGCTAAGACCCTTGGAAAAGCACAGTATTAGGGTGGGAGTGACCTGATTTTCCAGGTGCCGTGTGTCACAGTTTCACTTGGCTAGGAAAGGGAATTCCCTTACCCCTTGCGCTTTCTGGGAGAGGCAATGCCTCGCCCTGCTTTGGTTCTCACTCAGTGGGCTGCACCAACTGTCTGACACACTCCAATGAGATGAATCCCGTACCTCAGTTGGAAATGCAGAAATCACCCATCTTCCGTGTCACTCACGCTGGGAGCTGTACCCTGGATATGTTCCTATTCACTCATCTTGGAACCGCACCGATCTTTCTTGAGATTTCTAACACATTTCTCAAAATACTACAATTCTGTGTTTAATTCAAGTCAGCTACCAAATTTATTTTAGTTACCCTTTCATTCACAAATTCTATAAACACTTGAGCAGCTACTAAATCTCAGTCCCCATATCAGGCACTGGTGATAGAGATATGCACATGCTAGAACAGATTTGTTCTCACATGGAACTCACATTGTAGAGGAAAACAGACCATAAACAAGGTAATAAATAAACAAAAAGCCTAGATACTGAGACAAGTTTTTAAAGGAAATAAACTTGCTTATATAAATGTGAAAGATTCTTTTACCTTGGGCAGAAGAGATGATACATCTGAGACTTGAAAAGTGAGGATTTAAAGTGGAGGATGGCTCTGGATTAGATGCTGTCAGAAAGTAAAAGTAATTGTATGATTGAGTATGTTAATAAACTGGACCCAGAAGGGGATGTGGAGCAAGATGGTGGAATAAAAAGCCCCACTCCTCATTTATAAGAACCAAAATCAGGTGAACACTCATAGTACCTGGTTTAAATTTCAGATTGCTGAAAAAATGCACTGAAGAGATAGAAAAAAAACAGTACTGAATCACCAACACCACTTCTCCCCGTGGTGGCATGGTGCAGAGAGCCTCTCTGGGTGCTGTGGAATGGAGAGTACAAGAATTACAAATCACTGAAGGAAGATCAGACCAAACTCAACTGATGCAAGCCCATGGAGGGAGCATTTAAATCAGTCCTAGCCAGGGTGAATTGCCAGTCTCAGTGGTCCGAACTTGAGTGCTCACGAATGTCACTACTCAGGGCCAAAAGGCTTTAGGTCTCTAAGTAAACTTGAAAAGTAGTCTAGACTATATGGACCAGAACTCTTCAGCAAGTCCTACTGCTGAACTAAACCCAGAGACAGTGAACTGAGAAGGCAAGAAAAGTACACCCGCTGGGGAGGCTAAAGGAGAGCTGGCATCAACCCTCCCTAGCCCCAGGCTGCACAGTTCATGACTCCAAAAGAGACCTCTTCCCTCCACTTGAGGAGAGGAGAGGGAAGAGTGAGAAGAACTTTGCTTTGGATACCAGCTCAGCCACAACAGGATAGGGCAAAAGTTAGAGTCATAAGGCCCCTTTGTAGGCCCCAGATGACACTTTAGGCATGCCCTGGGCCAGAAAGGAACCCATTGCTTTAAAGCAAAGGACTCAGTGCTTCCATAATTCATCACCTGCTAACTGAAGAGCCCTTGGTCCCTGAATACCAGCAATGATAACCAGGTACTGTATCATGGGCATTGGTGAACCTCTGAGACTTGCTGGCTTCAGGTGACACTCAGCACATTGCCAGCTTTGGTGGCTACAGGGCAAAACTCCTTCTGCTTAAGAAAAGCAGAAGGAAAGTAAAGGAGATTAGTTTTGTACCTTAGGTATCAACAATGCCACTGGAGTATAGAGCACCAAGTGGGCTCTTGGGGTCCCTGATTCCAGAACTTGACATTGGGTGGTATTTCTGTACCTACCCTGGGCCAGAGAGAGAAGCTGCCCTGAAAGATGAGTCCCAGGCCAGGCAGTACTCACAACAAGCTGACTTGAAAGACCTTGGGCCTTAAGAGAACATTTGTGATAGTCTGGCAGTACTCTCGAGGCAAGGTAGCAGCTTTGGGGTAAGTCTCCTCTGCATTTGAAAGGGGTGGGAAGAGTGGGAAGGACTGCATCTTCTGGCTTCAGTGCCAGCTCAGCCACAGCATAATAGAATACCAGGCACACTTCTAAGGTTTTAAACGGTAGTACCAGACTCCCAAGTGGCACTTCTGAGCCCACTCAGGGCCTGGGGAATCATGCCACTGAGAAGGGAAGGACACGCAACTGGTTGGCTTTGCTACCTGCTGATTGTAGAGCCCAGGGCTTTGAGTAAACATAGGCATTAACCAGGGAGTGATTACAGCAGGCCTTGGGTGAGATTCAGCAGTGTCCTGGCTTCAGTCTATCCCAGTGCAGTTGTAGTGGTGGTGGTCAAGGGGTATATGTGTCACTCATCCTCCACCTTTAGAGGCTCAGAACAGAGACAGAGATTTTGTATGTTTGGGAGAAAATAAGAAATGAGAACAAAAGTCTCTGCCTGGTAATTCAGAGAATTCTCCTGGATCTTGCCCAAGACCATCAAGGTGGTACCTCTAGGAGTCTGCAAGAACCAAAGTGTTATTTTGTTTGCAGTATCACCTAAAACAGAAAAAAGTTAGATCATAATACCCGAGTGCTTTCAAATATCTGGAAGACCTTCCCAAAAAGGACAGCAATAAATAAGCCCAGAGAGTGAATACTACAGTAAATACCTAACTCTTCAATGCCCAGATACTAAAGAATATCTACTAGCATCAACACCATCAAGGAAAACATGGCCTCACCAAATGAACTAAACAAGGCACCAGGGATCAATCTTGGAGAAACAGAGTTATGTGCCCTTTCAGACAGAGAATTCAAAATAGCTGTGTTGAGAAAATGCAAAGAAATTCAAGAAAACACAGAGAAGGAATTTGAATGCTATTGAATAATACATTTAAGGAAAAGAGATTGAAATAATTAAAAAGAATCAAGTAGAAATTCTGGAGCTGAAAAATGGAATAGGCACACTGAAGAATGCATCAGAGTCCTTGAATAGAATGGATTAAGAAGAAGAGAGAATTTATGAGCTTGAAGACAAGCTATTTCAAAATACACAGTCAGAAAAGAAAAAATATATATATATGACGCACACCCACAAGATCTACAAAATAGCATCCACAGGGCGAATCTAGGAGTTATTGGCCTTAAAGAGGAGGTAGAGAAAAAGATAGGAGTAGAGTGTTTATTCAAAGGGATAATAACTGACAACTTCCAAAACCTAGAGAAAGATATTAATCTGCAAATGCTAGAAGGTTATAGAACACCAAGCCAGTTTAACTCAAAGTGATTACCTCAGAGCATTTAATAATCAAATTCCCAAAGGTCAAGGATAAAGAATGAATTCTAAAAACAGCAAGAGAAAAGAAATAAATAACATAAAATGTAGCTCTAATACATCTGACAGTAGACTTTTTAGTGGAAACTTTACAGGCCAGGAGAGTGGTATGACATATTTAAAGATCGAAGGAAAATAACTTTTGCCCTAAAATAGTATATCTGGCAAAAAATCCTTCAAACATGAAGGAGAAATAAAGACTTTCCCAGACAAGAAAAACTGAGGGATTTCATCAATATCAGACCTGTGCTACAAGAAACACTAAAGGAAATGCTTCAATCACAAAGAAAATGACATTAATGAGTAATAAATAATCACCTAAAAGTACAAAACTTACTGGTAATAGTAAGTACACACACAAAAAAAACAGAATATTATAACACCGCAACTGTGATATGTAAACTACCCTTTTCCTAAGTAGAAAGACTAAATAATGAACCAATCAAAAATGAAAACTACAACTTTTCAAGATACAGTCAGTGCAAGAATATTTCAGCAAAAACAACAAAACGTTAAAAAAAAAAAAAAACAGGAGGAGCGGAGCAAGATGGCCAAATAGGAACAGCTCCAGTCTCCAACTCCCAGCGTGAACGACACCAGTGATTTCTGCATTTTCAACTGAGGTACTGGGTTCATCTCACTAGGGAGTGCCGGACAATTGGTGCTGGTCAGCTGCTGCAGCCCGACCAGAGAGAGCTGAAGCAGGGCGAGGCATCCCTCACCTGGGAAGCTCAAGGGGGAAGGTAATCCCTTTTCCTAGCCAGGGGAACTGAGACACACAACACCTGGAAAATCGGGTAACTCCCACCCCAATACTGCACGTTAAGCAAACGGGCACACCAGGAGATTATATCCCAAACCTGGCCAGGAGGGTCCCATGCCCACGGAGCCTCCCTCACTGCTAGACAGCAGTCTGCGATCTAACCACAAGACAGCAGCAAGGCTGGGGAAGGGTCGCCTGCCATTGCTGAGGCTTAAGTAGGTAAACAAAGCTGCTGGGAAGCTCGAACTGGGTGGAGCTCACAGCAGCTCAAGGAGACTCCACCTCTGGGGACAAGGCACAGCTAAACAACAACAACAACAAAAAAAAAAAAGCAGCAGAAACCTCTGCAGACGCAAACAACTCTGTCTGACAGCTTTGAAGAGAGCAGTGGATCTCCCAACACGGAGGTTGAGATCTGAGAAGGGACAGACTGCCTGCTCAAGTGGGTCCCTGACCCCTGAGTAGCCTAACTGGGAGACATCCCCCACTAGGGGCAGTCTGACACCCCACACCTCACAGGGTGGAGTACACCCCTGAGAGGAAGCTTCCAAAGTAAGAATCAGACAGATACACTTCCTGTTCAGCAATATTCTATCTTTTGCAACTGCTGCTGATGATACCCAGGCAAACAGGGTCTGGAGTGGACCTCAAGCAATCTCCAACAGACCTACAGCTGAGGGTCCTGACTGTTAGAAGGAAAACTATCAAACAGGAAGGACACCTACACCAAAACCCCATCAGTACATCACCATCATCAAAGACCAGAGGCAGATAAAACCACAAAGATGGGGAAAAAGCAGGGCAGAAAAGCTGGAAATTCAAAAAATAAGAGCACATCTCCCCCGGCAAAGGAGCGCAGCTCATCACCAGCAATGGATCAAAGCTGGACGGAGAATGACTGTGACGAGATGAGAGAAGAAGGCTTCAGTCCATCAAACTTCTCAGAGCTAAAGGAGGAATTACGTACCCAGCACAAAGAAACTAAAAATCTTGAAAAAAGAGTGGAAGAATTGATAGCTAGAGTAATTAATGCAGAGAAGGTCATAAACGAAATGACAGAGATGAAAACCATGACACGAGAAATATGTGACAAATGCACAAGTTTCAGTAACCGACTCGATCAACTGGAAGAAACAGTATCAGCGATTGAGGATCAAATGAATGAAATGAAGTGAGAAGAGAAACCAAAAGAAAAAAGAAGAAAAAGAAATGAACAAAGCCTGCAAGAAGTATGGGATTATGTAAAAAGACCAAATCTACGTCTGATTGGGGTGCCTGAAAGTGAGGGGGAAAATGGAACCACGTTGGAAAACACTCTTCAGGATATTATCCAGGAGAACTTCCCCAACCTACTAGGGCAGGCCAACATTCAAATCCAGGAAATACAGAGAACGCCACAAAGATACTCCTCGAGAAGAGCAACTCCAAGACACATAATTGCCAGATTCACCAAAGTTGAAATGAAGGAAAAAATCTTAAGGGCAGCCAGAGAGAAAGGTCGGGTTACCAACAAAGGGAAGCCCATCAGACTAACAGCAGATCTCTCGGCAGAAACTCTACAAGCCAGAAGAGAGTGGGGGACAATATTCAACACTCTTAAAGAAAAGAATTTTCAACCCAGAATTTCATATCCAGCCAAACTAAGTTTCATAAGTGAAGGAGAAATAAAATCCTTCACAGATAAGCAAATGCTTAGAGATTTTGTCACCACCAGGCCTGCGTTACAAGAGACCCTGAAGGAAGCACTAAACATGGAAAGGAACAACCGGTACCAGCCATTGCAAAAACATGCCACAATGTAAAGACCATTGAGGCTAGGAAGAAACTGCATCAACTAACGGGCAAAATAACCAGTTAATATCATAATGGCAGGATCAAGTTCACACATAACAATATTACCCTTAAATGTAAATGCACTAAATGCTCCAATGAAAAGACACAGACTGGCAAACTGGATAAAGAGTCAAGACCCATCAGTCTGCTGTATTCAGGAGACCCATCTCACACGCAGAGACATACGTAGGCTCAAAATAAAGGGATGGAGGAAGATCTACCAAGCAAATGGAGAACAAAAAAAAAAGCAGGGGTTGCAATACTAGTCTCTGACAAAACAGACTTTAAACCAACAAAGATCAAAAGAGACAAAGAAGGCCATTACATAATGGTAAAGGGATCAATTCCACAGGAAGAGCTAACTATCCTAAATATATATGCACCCAATACAGGAGCACCCAGATTCATAAAGCAAGTCCTTCGAGACTTACAAAGAGACTTAGACTCCCATACAATAATAATGGGAGACATCAACACTCCACTGTCAACATTAGACAGATCAACGAGACAGAAAGTTAACAAGGATATCCAGGAATTGAACTCATCTCTGCAGCAAGCAGACCTAATAGACATCTACAGAACTCTCCACCCCAAATCAACAGAATATACATACTTCTCAGCACTACATCGCACTTATTCCAAAATTGACCACATAATTGGAAATAAAGCAGTCCTCAGCAAATGTGCAAGAACAGAAATTATAACAAACTGTCTCTCAGACCACAGGGCAATCAAACTAGAACTCAGGACTAAGAAACTCAATCAAAACTGCTCAACTACATGGAAACTGAACAACCTGCTCCTGAATGACTACTGGGTACATAACGAAATGAAGGCAGAAATAAAGATGTTCTTTGAAACCAATGAGAACAAAGATACAATATACCAGAATCTCTGGGACACATTTAAAGCAGTGTGTAGAGGGAAATTTATAGCACTAAATGCCCTCAAGAGAAAGCAGGAAAGATCTAAAATTGACACTCTAACATCACAATTAAAAGAACTAGAGAAGCAAGAGCAAACACATTTGAAAACTAGCAGAAGGCAAGAAATAACTAAGATCAGAGCAGAACTGAAGGAGATAGAGACACAAAAAACCCTCCAAAAAATCAATGAATCCAGGAGTTGGTTTTTTGAAAAGATCAACAAAATTGACAGACCGCTAGCAAGACTAATAAAGAAGAAAAGAGAGAAGAATCAAATAGACGCAATAAAAAATGATAAAGGGGATATCACCACCAACCCCACAGAAATACAAACTACCATCATAGAATACTATAAACACCTCTACGCAAATAAACTAGAAAATCTAGAAGAAATGGATCATTTCCTGGACACTTACACTCTTCCAAGACTAAACCAGGAAGAAGTTGATTCCCTGAATAGACCAATAGCAGGCTCTGAAATTGAGGCAATAATTAATAGCCTACCAACCAAAAAAAGTCCAGGACCAGATGGATTCACAGCTGAATTCTACCAGAGGTACATGGAGGAGCTGGTACCATTCCTTCTGAAACTATTCCAATAATAGAAAAAGAGGGAATCCTCCCTAACTCATTTTATGAGGCCAACATCATCCTGATACCAAAGCCTGGCAGAGACACAACAATAAAAGAGAATTTTAGACCAATATCCCTGACGAACATCGATGCAAAAATACTCAATAAAGTACTGGCAAACCGGATTCAGCAGCACATCAAAAAGCTTATCCACCATGATCAAGTGGGCTTCATCCCTGGGATGCAAGGCTGGTTCAACATTCGCAAATCAATAAGTGTAATCAAGTATATAAACAGAACCAAAGACAAAAACCACATGATTATCTCAATAGATGCAGAAAAGGCTTTTGACAAAATTCAACAGCCCTTCATGCTAAAAACGCTCAATAAATTCTGTATTGATGGACGTAACTCAAAATAATAAGAGCTATTTATGACAAACCCACAGCCAATATCATACTGAATGGGCAAAAACTGGAAAAATTCCCTTTGAAAACTGGCACAAGACAGGGATGCCCTCTCTCACCACTCCTATTCAACATAGTGTTGGAAGTTCTGGCTAGGCCAATCAGGCAAGAGAAAGAAATCAAGGGTATTCAGTTAGGAAAAGAAGAAGTAAAATTGTCCCTCTTTGCAGATGACATGATTGTATATTTAGAAAACCCCATTGTCTCAGCCCAAAATCTCCTTAAGTTGATAAGCAACTTCAGCAAAGTCTCAGGATACAAAATTAATGTGCAAAAATCACAAGCATTCTTATATACCAGTAACAGACAAACAGAGAGCCAAATCATGAATGAACTTCCATTCACAATTGCTTCAAAGAGAATAAAATACCTAGGAATCCAACTTACAAGGGATGTAAAGGACCTCTTCAAGGAGAACTACAAACCACTGCTCAGTGAAATAGAAGAGGACACAAACAAATGGAAGAACATACCATGCTCATGGAAAGGAAGAATCAATATCGTGAAAATGGCCATACTGCCCAAGGTTATTCATAGATTCAATGCCATCCCCATCAAGCTACCAATGAGTTTCTTCACAGAATTGGAAAAAACTGCTTTAAAGTTCATATGGAACCAAAATAGAGCCCGCATTACCAAGACAATCCTAAGTCAAAAGAACAAAGCTGGAGGCATCACGCTACCTGACTTCAAACTATACTACAAGGCTACAGTAACCAAAACAGCATGGTACTGGTACCAAAACAGAGATGTAGACCTATGGAACAGAACAGAGTCCTCAGAAATAATACCACACATCTATAGCCATCTGATCTTTGACAAACCTGAGAGAAACAAGAAATTGGGAAAGGATTCCCTATTTAATAAATGGTGCTGAGAAAATTGGCTAGCCATAAGTAGAAAGCTGAAAATGGATCCTTTCCTTACTCCTTATACCAAAATTAATTCAAGATGGATTAGAGACTTAAATGTTAGACCTAATACCATAAAAACCCTAGAAGAAAACCTAGGTAGTACCATTCAGGACATAGGCATGGGCAAAGACTTCATGTCTGAAACACCAAAAGCAATGGCAGCAAAAGCCAAAATTGACAAATGGGATCTCATTAAACTAAAGAGCTTCTGCACAGCAGAAGAAACTACCATCAGAGTGAACAGGCAACCTACAGAATGGGAGAAAATTTTTGCAATCTACTCATCTGACAAAGGGCTAATATCCAGAACCTACAAAGAACTAAAACAAATTTACAAGAAAAAAACAAACAACCCCATCAAAAAGTGGGCAAAGGATATGAACAGACATTTCTCAAAAGAAGACATTCATACAGCCAACAGGCACATGAAAAAATGCTCATCATTGCTGGCCATCAGAGAAATGCAAATCAAACCACAATGAGATACCATCTCACACCAGTTAGAATGGCAATCATTAAAAAGTCAGGAAACAACAGGTGCTGGAGAGGATGTGGAGAAATAGGAACACTTTTACACTGTTGGTGGGATTGTAAACTAGTTCAACCATTATGGAAAACAGTATGGCGATTCCTCAAGGATCTAGAACTAGATGTACCATATGACCCAGCCATCCCATTACTGGGTGTATACCCAAAGGATTATAAATCATACTGCTATAAAGACACATGCACACGTATGTTTATTGCGGCACTATTCACAATAGCAAAGACTTGGAATCAACCCAAATGTCCATCAGTGACAGACTGGATTAAGAAAATGTGGCACAAATACACCATGGAATACTATGCAGCCATAAAAAAGGATGAGTTTGTGTCCTTTGTAGGGACATGGATGCAGCTGGAAACCATCATTCTTAGCAAACTATCACAAGAACAGAAAACCAAACACTGCATGTTCTCACTCATAGGTGGGAACTGAACAATGAGATCACTTGGACTTGGGAAGGGGAACATCACACACCGGGGCCTATCATGGGGAGGGGGCTGGGGGGAGGGATTGCACTGGGAGTTATACCTGATGTAAATGACGAGTTGATGGGTGCTGACGAGTTGATGGGTGCAGCACAGCAACATGGCACAAGTATACATATGTAACAAACCTGCACGTTATGCACATGTACCCTAGAACTTAAAGTATAATAATAAAAAAATAAATAAATAAAAAATAATAAAAAAAAACAGAGAGATGAAGTTGCGGTAAGTTTTTATTAGTTTGCATTTGATTTGTTTATTTATGCAAATAGTGTTATTATCAAGTTAAAATAATGGATCACAAGATAGTGTTTGCAAGCCGCATGGTAACCTCTAACCAGTAAACATACAATGGATACACAAAAAGTAAAAAGCAAGAAACTAAATTATATCATCAGAGAACATCATCTTTACTAGAGGCAGAGAGAAATAAAAGAAAGAACAGAAGGCCACAAAACAACCAGAAAACAAATAATAAAATGGCAGGAGTAAGTCCTTATCAATAATAACATTAAATGTAAATGGAATAAACTCTACAATCATAAACATAGAGTGGCTGAATGTATGGAAAAAACAATACCTACTGATCTGTTGCCTACAAGAAACACACTTCACATATAAAGACACAGATAGACTGAAAATAAAAGGATAGAAAAAGATATTTCATGCCAATGGAAACCATAAAAGAGCAGGAGTCACTATATCAGACAAAATAGATCTCAATACAAAACCTATAAAAAGAGGCAATGATGGTCACTATATAATGACAAAGAGCTCAATTCAGCAAGAGGATATAGCAATCATCAATATGTATGCACCCAACACTGGAGCATCAGTAAAGGAAATATTATTAGAGCTAAAGAGAGCAATAGGCCCTGATATAATAATAGCTGGAGACTTCAACACCTGACTTTAAGCATTGGACAGATCATCCAGAAAGAATATAAAAAATAAAAAAGATCAGGTTTATTCTGCATTATAGACCAAATAAATCTAATGGATATTTACAGAATATTTCATTCAAGAGCTGCAGAATACAGTCTTTTCCTCAGCACATGGATCATTCTCAAGGATACACCATATATTATGTCACAAAACAAGTCTGAAAACATTCAACAAATTGAAATAATATCAGGCCTCTACTCTGACCACAATGGAATAAAACCAGAAATTAATAACAAGAGGAATTTTGGAAACTATATAAATACAAGAAAATTAAACAATACACTTTTGATGACTAGTCAGTCAATGAAGAAATTAAAAAGGAAATTAAAAATTTTCTTGAAACAAATGATAATGGAAACACAATATATCAAAATCTATGGGATACAGCAAAAACAGTACTAAGAGGCAGTACTAGGCTGTAAGTGCCTACAACAAAAAAGACAGAAAACTTCAAATAAACAACTTAACAATGCATATTAAATAACTAGAAAGCTAGAGCAAACCAAGCCCAAAATTAGTAGAAAAATGAAATAATAAAGATTAGAGCAGAAATAAATAAAATTAATCTTAAAAATACAAAAGATCAATGAAACAAAAGGATGATTTGTTTGAAAAGTTAAACAAAATTGGCACACCTTTAGTCAACCAGCTAAGAAAAAAGAGAGAATATCCAAATAAGTAAAATCAGAAATGAAAAAAGAGACATTACAACAGGTACTGTAGAAATCAAAAGGATCATCAGTGGCTATTGTGAGCAACTATATACCAATAAATTGGAAAATCTAGAAGAAATTGAAAAATGTCTAGATACATACAACCTACCAAGATTGAACCAGGAAGAAATCCAAAACCTGAACACACCAGTAACAAGTAACAAGATCAAAGCCTCCCAGTAAAGAAAAGCCATCATGATGGCTTTACTACTGAATTTTACCAAATATGTAAAGAAAAATTAATAACAGTACTACTCAACCAATTCTGGAGGGAATACTTCCAAACTCGTTCTATGAGGCCAGTATTACTCTGATACCAAAGCCAGACAAAGACACATCAAATAAGAAAACTACAAGCCAATATCTCTGATGAATATTGATGCAGAAATCCTCAAAAATACCAACAAATCAAATTCAATAATATAATGGAAAGATCATTCATCATGACCAAGTGGGATTTATTCCTGGGATGCAAGGATGGTTTAATATAGGCAAATCAATCAATGTAATACATCATATCAACCAAACGAAGGGTAAAAACCATATGACCATTCAACTGCTGTTGAAAAAGCAGTTAATGAAATTCAACATCCCTTCATGATAAAAATTCTCAAAAAATTGGGAATAGAAGGAACATAATAAAAACCATGTATGACAGACCCAGAGCTAGTGTCATACTGAATGGGGAAAAACTGAAAGCCTTTCCTCTAAAATCTGGAACATGACAAGGATGCCCACTTTCACTGCTGTTATTCAACATAGTACTGAAAGTCTCAGCTAGAGCAGCCAGACAAGAGAAATAAATAAAGGGACTTCAAAGGGAAGAAAGAAGTCAAATTATCTTTGTTTACTTATAAGATCTTATATTTGGAAAAACCTAAAGACTATCTAAAAACTATTAGAACTGATAAACAAATTTAGAAAATTTGCAGGATACAAAATCAACATACAGAAATCAGTACCATTTCTATATGCCAACAGTAAGAAATCTGAAGAAGAAATCAAGAAAGCAATCTCATTTACTGTAGTCACACATAAAACTTAACACCTAGGAATTAACTTAACCAAAAAAGAGAAAAACCTCTATAATGGAAATTTGAAAACATTGATGAAAGAAATTGAAATGGACAACAAAAAATGGAAAAGTATTCCATGTTTATGGATTGCAAAAATCAATATTGTTAAAATGTCCACACTCCCCAATGCAATCTACAGATTCAAAGCAATTCCTATCAAAATACCAATGACATTATTCACAGAAATAGAAAACAATACTAAAATTTACATGTACCGACAAAAGACCCAGAATAGCCAAAGCTATCTTGAGCAAAAAGCACAAAGCTGGAGGAATCTCATTACCTGACTTCAAATTATACTGCAGAGCTATAGTAACCAAAACAGGATGATATTGGCATAAAAACAGACACATAGACCAAGAGGACAAAATAGAGTATTCACAAACAAATCTGCACACCTATAGTGAACTCATTTTCAACAAAAGTGCCAAGAGCATACATTGGGATAAAGATCATCTCTTCAACAAATGGTGCTGGGAAAACTGGATATTCAAATGCAGACGAATGAAACTAGACCCCTGTCTGTCACTACATACAAAAGTCAAATAAAAGTGGATTATTAAGACTTAAATCTAAGTCCTCAGAATATAAAACTACAATCCAAAAACATTTGGGAAAATCTCTAGGACATTGGTCTGGGCAAAACATTTTTGAGTAATATCTCAAAAGCATAGGCAACCAAAGCAAAAATGGACAAATGGGATCACATCAGGTTAAAAAAACTTCAACACAGCAAAGGAAACAATCAACAAAGTGAAGAGACAACCCACAGAATGGGAGGAAATATTTGCTTATTCCAAACTACCCGTCTGGCAAGAGACTAATGACCAAAATATATAAGGAACTCAAACAACTCCAAAAGAAAAAAATCAAATCATCTGATCAAAAAATGCACAAATGATTTGGATAGACATTTCTCAAAAGAAGACATACAGATGGCAAATAGGTATATGAAAAGGTACTCAACATCATTGATTATCAGATAAATGTAAATCAAAACTACAGTGAGATATCATTTCATGCCAGTTAAAATGGCTTATATCCAAAAGACAGGCAATACCAAATGAACAAATACTAGCAAGGATGTGAAGAGAAGGGAACCTTCACACACTGTTGGCAGAGATGTAAATTAGTATAACCACTACGGAGAACAATTTGCAGGTTCCTCAAAAAAACTAAAAATAGAGCTACCATATGATCCAGCAAACCCACTGCTGGGTGTATACCCAAAAATAAACACATCAGTATTTTGAAGAGATATCTGCACTCCTGTGTTTGTTGCAGCACTCTTTACAATCACTAAGATTTGGAAGCAACCTAAGTGTCCATCAACAGATGAATGGATAGAGAAAATATAGTACATATACACAATGGAGTACTATTCAGCCATAAAGAAAGAATGAGATCCTGTCATCTTCAACAACTTGTATGGAACTAGACGTCATTATGTTACATGAAATAAGCCAGGGACAGAAAGACAAATATTGCATGTTCTCACTTATTTCTGCGATCTAAAAATCAGAACAATTGAACTCATGGACATAGAGTAGAATGATGGTTACCAGAGGCGGGGAAGGGTAGCAGGGTGTGGTGGGGAAGGGGAAGGGATGGTTAATGCAAACAAAAAAGAGTTAGAATGAATAAGACCTACTATTTGATAGTGCAACATGGTAACTGTAGTCAATAATAACTTAATTGTACTTTTTTAAAAGAGTGTATTTAGGTTTTTTGTAACTCAAAGGATAAATGCTTGAGGAGATGGATATACCCCATTCTCCATGATGTGCTCATTTCACATTGCATGCCTGTGTCAAAACACTTCATGTATCCCATAAATATATGTACCTACTATGTACCCACGAAAATTAAAAATCAAAAAATAAATAAATAGATAAAAATAAACTAGAACCAGACAAACACTGTAATTGAAAAAGAAGAAGCAGCTACTCATTTTAGCCTGGATAGACGGCTTTGGAGTAATTTCTGTGGCTTCGACAATGCGCATGCTTTGTGTTCAGATATTACTACACCATGGTATTGCTTTTTCTCTGTTCATCCCAGTCACAGCACTGCCTTGTCTGATGTTAATACTTTGCCAAATTGTTTATGTTCAACAGAAGAACACTGAGGTCTAGCTAAGGGCACCTCCTGCATATCAGACAATATTTTTGTCTTTCTCACAAGTTATTCTATATAGTTGCAGTGGATTTCCATAGCTTAGTTAGTTTGTTTGAATATACACAATAAGTTTTCCCCAAACCCCTGCTAGGACAACAGTGGCTGCCCCTCTTAGAGGTAGGCATATGCACCAAGCCTTAGACATAATGTTTAATCACTATTGCACAATTGACACCCAAGAAGAACTTATCAGAGTTCTTCTCAGAGACTATGTCTGGGTGAGGAAATATCTCTCATTCCTCCGATGTTTTTAACCTAGGGCTGCCTGAGATCTTGTGGACTGACACTTGAAAAAAGGATAGCAGTACATTTTTCTTAAAAGAAACAGAGATAAGAAATTAATACTAAGTTTGGAAGTAATCTATAGGCTTGGATACAGCTTTTCCTAAGTCCTAACCCACCCTTAGATTTCCCAATCATATGAGGCAATATGATTTATCAGTAAATTATTTTTAAAATTGCATTTTAATTAAATTTCTGCCATTTGTAGTCAAACACATCTAGAATAAAGTATAAATACCACATACATAAGTAAAAGTTCTCCATTCAAGAACTGAAGGTTAACTATTAACACTGGTACATAGTCTATCAACCAGTCCTGGCATATATACTTTCATTTATATCTTATATTTGACCACTTCTCCCTGCATTGCCCCCACGCAGATAAAACACATTAATGATACATCATTTTCATGTGCAGTAGCAGTGGCCTCCTTACTTCACTATTTCTTTCTACTCTATTCTCCACACAGCAGTCAAAATAATCTTTAATAAATATAAATAATAAAAATCCATTGGCTTGGTTAAAATTCTTCAAAACTTCCAATTTCACCTCAAATAGATTCCAAAGTCTGTCATGACCAGATCACTCTTCACCTCCAAAACCTCATTTCTTTTTAACCTTCACCTCATCCACTCTGCCTCAGCCACCCTGGGTTCCTTTTGACCCATCAAATATATACTAGTGTTTTTTGCCGTCAAGACTTTATATGAATGAATTCTTCTGCCTGGAACATTTTCCTAGCTACTACAGTTCCCTCATCCCCATCTCTATCTCCCTAGGAATCAGTCAGATCTCCTAAAGGTGCAAGTGATGTATAAAGCAATATCGATAATAAAAGGGTTTTCAAAACAGCTATACTGTAAGACTTCTTCTCATGCTTCCTCTCAATTTAAACATCAGCATTTTTCCCATCCCCACTCCCACATTGTCACTCTCTTTCACAGCAACAGCACTCTATTTTTTTTTTAAAAAAGCACCAGTCTCACCTTATAATTATAAATGATATTTTGGGAATTTTTTGGTAATAGTATCTCTCCCACACTTATTTATAAGGTCTGTGAAGACTGGACACTTTAGCTATTTGACATTTGTTTCTGTCTATATTTCTTGCCTAGCGCTCCAGTTTCCATTTAGTATAGAAATTCTTAATATGTTTGCCAGGGTGTGTTGCTGACAGCTAAAGATTCTCTTACCAAGTCTATTTTCTTCACACCATATACCCAAACTTAATAGAGCACCTATTGTAGACTTTTTGTTCCATAATATTTTGCTGTTTCTTATAGAAAGTGTAAATCTAAGAGTTGTTGCTATAATACTTCACCAAAAAAACCTAGAAAAGTAATCAAATCAACATAGTTGAAGACAGACTCTATGAACAAGTCCAGGCAAAGAAACTCATTATAATACTTTTTTATCTGAGGCAGAGAGAGATTTTGAAATCCAGGAAACTAGTGATTTTGCATCTGGTCAGGACTTTTATCATCTGGAGATTTTGAGATTAAAATCAACATGATCAAATATAAGGTCTATAAAGTAGACCACTGTGCAGAGTAACAGCTGGTTTTCAAGAATTTCACAGGCTTAAATTGTATGGTTTGTACATGTTTTCCTTACTACTTGAGTCTCCTGAGTAGTTTAATGTAAAAAATATTGTCTTGAGAAATTTAACCTTGGAGTTCCAAAATACAGTGTTTTTTATCTCTAACATGGATCATAACAAAAGAAAAGGAAAGATGACCTATCAAGAAAAAATGTTTCAGACACTGAAGCTGTACACTATAACATGTTACTAAGAAAGCTGTACAGTGGTTTCTTATGGAGACTTTAAGGGTGAGATACCACAGTTCTCCTACTAGTGGTTTAGGTGTCATCTAACACTCAGATAAAGCTTCACACAGATTATGGTTCTAGCAAACTACAGTTGTTGAAAACCTAATGCAATGAACCTGTAAGTAACCACCGTGCTCAAAATTGGTTATCAAAGCCACAATTTAAATGCCATTTTACCTTGGAAGATTTAAGGATCTGAAGAGGAGACCCTAAGTTAAACTTGCAAAGGACAGTCCCTAGTTATCCTGATGTGTTCTATTTCACATTTATCCCAAGGTTGATTATTTCCCCTCTTACTAGAATTTTGCCAATGTTTACATCTGGGAAACTTTATTTTTGTGTTTTTTATTACTTAAAACAAGAAAGTATAAAAGAATAACAGACCAGTCATGTTTATCTTCACCTTCATTTTCTGTGAGTTAATGAAACAGTCTCTCTAGATCAAGAACGCATCTGGTATCCATATGTTAAAAAGCAAGAATTATAATTTTAGCTGTTCTCACTGCTGTCGCTTTATTATCCCTCAGCATTTTTAGGTAATATGCATCCTAGTGACTAAGAAAACCACATTTCAGTAACGAACAGTGGTAAATAATGCAAAGTATGAAACTTACAGCATTCAGAATTTCCTAATTTTGGATACAAGAACTAGATCAGATAGCTAAGTAATCACAACAGCAAATGCCACAGCTGATCTAAGTCTCTGGCCTATGAATTCTAATCAGTCAACAATATTCAACCATAAAACAGTTGAACTGGAAAATATATGATAGGTTTTTTATACATTTTATATATTACTTAGAAAGCAGATTGATCAATTTTATGAGTAACTTAACACTATCCTAGATTATATTGCATACTAACTCTTTTTTCCTTTTTCTCACTTTGTAGAACTATCAGAAGAGAATACAGTCGTTTTTTAGTTATAAATCCACAGAAAGGGAAGGGAACCTTCATGCAGGTATAATGGGAATCTGGATTGCCTTCCAGCTTCAGGGGAAGCATGATTCCCACATCATAAAGTGACTGCTTTAACCTACACAAAGGATTTTCAGGGGCATAAAAAGTTGCTTCCTGATGAGCAACTGTGAGCTTTCTTCTCACTATAAACCACAAAGTATTTAAGAATAAGGCAAATCTAAAGGCACAAGCTTCTCATGTGGCTTTCAGGACAAAGGTTCCAGTTGCACTTTATGCCCTTATTGTTTCTCCTAAAAGATATCATCCAAATGATATATTCTAAGAAACTTTAAGCTTTGAGAGGCCAATAAAACAAATCTGTCAAATTCTATGGATTCCTGACCTGGAGGAATCCATGTTTATATCTGCATAGTACTGAAGAGGATATAGGCAGGGTATAAAACAATGATAAACTCAATACTTCATAGAATTGGATCAATTAAATCTAATTTCTATTCAAAAGAAGTGCTTCTGTTTTACATCAGGTAAGAAAGAAGGTTGTAGAATAATCCCTTGAGACATTCCACAAAACGTTTCCATCTTTTATTTTCAGGTTCTCTCTTTATCTCCCAACCCAGTACCACTCAACACTTTTTTTTTAAATTATACTTTAAGTTCTAGGGTACATGTGCACAACGTGCAGGTTTGTTATATAGGTATACATGTGACATGTAGGTGTGCTGCACCCATTAACTCGTCATTTACATTAGGTTTATCTCCTAATGCTATCCCTCCCCCCCCTCCCCCCACCCCATGACAGTCCCTGGTATGTGATGTTCCCCTTCCTCTGTCCAAGTGTTCTCATTATTCAGTTCCCACCTATGAGTGAGAACATGCGGAGTTTGGTTTTCTGTTCTTGCGATAGTTTGCTGAGAACGATGGTTTCCAGCTGCATCCATGTCCCTACAAAGGACACGAACTCATCCTTTTTTATGGCTGCACAGTATCCCATGGTGTATATGTGTCACATTTTCTTAACCCAGTCTATCATTGATGGACATTTGGGTTGGTTCCAAGTATTTGCTACCATGAATAATGCCACAATAAGCATACGTGTGCATGTGTCTTTATAGCAGCATGATTTATGATCCTTTGGGTATATCCCCAGTAATAGGATGGCTGGGTCAAATGGTATTTCTAATTCTAGATCTTTGAGGAATTGCCACACTGTTTTCCACAATGGTTGAACTAGTTTACAGTCCCACCAACAGTGTAAAAGTCAACACTTTATAACACTTACAATTACTTGGTGAGCACCAACTACTTTAAACTACATTCCAGGAACTACTTAAGCCTTGGGGATATAGTATACACAGACAAGTCCCTGCTCTTAAGGATTTATATTTAAGATGAAGGAGAAAGACCATACAAGTAAGTGAAGAGACAAGATAAGTGCTATAAGTACATAAATCAGGGCAAAATAATATGATGAAATAATCTGGTTGGGCGCAGTGGCCCACACCTGTAATCCTAGCATTTTGGGAAGCCAAAGTGGGTAGATAACTTGAGCCCAGGAGTTTGAGTCCAGACTGTGCAATATGGTGAAACCCTGTCTCTACAAAAATTACAAAAATTAGCCAAGAGGGATGGCATGCACCTGTAGTCCCAGGTACGCAGGAAGCTGAGGTCTGACGATCACCTGAGCCTGGGGAGGTCAAGGCTGGACTGAGTCAAGATCACACCACTGCACTCTAGCCTGGGTAACAGAATTAGACCTTGTCTTAATAAAATACACATATATGTTTTACAACTGATGTGAGAGTGCTACTATAGATTGATCATGGATAGCCTTTTTCGCAAGAGTTAGTCATGTGAATATCTGAGCAAAGAGAGCTATAGACACAAGACACAAGTGCAAAGGCATGGAACTGGGAACTTTTTATGTGCTTAAGGAATACAAAAGAGTGCTGGTGAGACTGCAGTCCAGTAAGCTAAGTGGGAAATGAATTTGAAAAGAGAGTCAGGAATCAAAATATGTAGACTAAACAAACAGCTTTCACTTTATTCTAAGTGTATTGAGAAGCAAAAATGTGACGTGCTCTAATTTAGGCTTATCATGATTTTTGTTTGCAGGGTGGAATGTGGATTTAGTTTGGGACTGGGTGAAAGCAGGGAGATTAGTTAAAAAGTTGTTGCATTAATCTAGGCAAAAAAATAGGTCACTTGTGTGTGACAACCATGGCAATGAAGAGATAGTGAAAATCTCAGGATACACATACTTTGGAAGTAGAGTCAATCAATAGGACTTGCTGATAAATTAGATGTGGAGGGGCAGAAAATGAGGAACTAAAAATGACACTCCTGAACTGAGCTTATGTTCCTTCAGTAAAGGGTAGAAGTTATGACATTTACTAAAATACAGAAGAAAGGATCAAGTTTGAGAACAATGAGTTAGCTGTAGACACATTAGCTTTGAGATGACTGAAATATTCAGAGCAGATGTCCCAGTAGACAGAGGAATTTGCAGGTCTGAAGCATAGTTGTGCCCTCTTCAAGGCTCCACCCAACATCCTTGCCCCTTGCCTCTTGGGCAAATTGGCCTCTGAGCTATAATTTGAAAATGAGTGTTACAATAACTCAACAACCGCAACCCATTTTTTCTCTTCTATTTTCTTACCCTTTAGTGGAAATCTTCCTTTCCTTACTCCCAAAGACTTGAACTGTTCAGCTCAGGACACTGGAACATATTTCAGCATAGCTTTGAGACTTCAAATGATTAATTAGTTGATGCTAAACATACCAACACCATGAAAAAGAGTTCAATCCTATCACCGTTGTCTTAGTAATGACTGATGGTGAGTGCACTTCCGTTGGACTCCCTTAGTTTATACACTGACTTTGAAAGACCCAAACACAACTCATCTCTAGTTGGTTAATTCTACTTAAGTCTTATGTTCCTCTTCAAAGTCTTCACTACAAATAAAAACAGAAAACAGTGTCTCCTTTATTTGTTTCATAAGTTGTGAGTCATTTTATGAAACAACCTAGTGACTGCAATGATAAACAGCAGTTTCTAAAGTTCTCTAGAACCTTCATAAAAGAATGCATCAAAGACAGCTAACAGTCTATACTAAAGCAAGAGAATGCTCTTTGAAATATATAAAAGCTATCATATATAACATTTTGCATATACTTCCCTGATAAAGAAAAACACCCAATAAAATAAGCTCTTATTAGTTACATTTCTGATTTTTTTACTCTATGACTTTTTTTTTTTTTTTGCTTAAAAAAGCCAATTTCTGCCTTTTCACAAGGAATTATATATAGAGAGGCAATTTCTTTGATATACCTGTTCTCGTTTTTGTCTCTTACCTTCTATATCTAATTAGCAGGTTTACAAAAGCATCACTGATTATTTGTAGTGGTTATTCTTATTCCTAAGAGATCTTACATACAGAATCTTAATTATTTAGATTTTTTAAAATGTATTCTTTATTTTTCTTTAAGGATGATTAGCAAGTGACAGAGACATTAAGAAAAAAATTGATTTCGTATACTTTGAGGTAACTGACTCAATTAAGAAAAGAATATAAAACTTATACTAATAAAATAATTTATTTGTATTTAACCTAGCCACTAGGATCTAATAGGAGATTTTAACCTGCATCAACAAGAAAATATTCAGATAAGATGAAAGTTTCAAATAATCATATAGTGGTTTCATATAAACACCAAATATTAAGAAACAGATGATATGTGAATATTTTGTTTTCTATGCAAGTGTTTTGACACTCCATCAAAATACTATTGTTTTTAAGTCTCTAGAGAACAAGTATGCTATCCTACCATAAAGTATGTGTGCAAAAAGGAATGAAATATTGTCTTTAAAGATCAATCAAGTGCAGCAATTTTTGCTTCAAGATTCCAGACCCATCTTTCACTTTGCGAAGCAATAATTACATTATGAAACTTGAGTTAAGACACTTAAACATTTGTCACCACTTTTGCAGCCTTTCTATTAGAATAGCTTGAGAGTGAGTATACTAATATTTATTAAATCCTATAATAATTTTTAAAAATATGCTCCAAGAAATATCTTTTTTAATCATTTCAGAAGACAGTTACATCAACATAAAATCATGCAAGTAATCCCTATACTCGACAAAACATGATACATCAATTAAACTATTGAAGCTGAGTACATGTCACACATTGAATTAAAAACTCTCTCAAAAAAGTATGCTGAAAGGGCAAGATTTTCTGTTTTCATAAAATATGCAGTTGAAATCAAACCCAAGATTTTTTCATTCAAAACATTTGTGTCTGAAAAGAGCAACTTCAACTTTATTTCATTTCTCTCTAATCTTTGCAGATTTCGAGTTTCCTAAATGTGACTTTTCTCCTGTTTGTAAACAAATAAAAATTTACATTCAAATACAATTTTTTGTAGGTACTTCTCAGATTATATGCCCGTAATGAAGTTTTATAAACTAATGTTTATAAACTAATGTTTATTACAAGAAAAAATTATTCATGCTACACTAAGATTTTTTATTTATTAAATTAAGAAATACAAAATTAATTACATGTGATTTAAATAAATAGAATAAGTGCAATCAATAACTTCTGTTTTATCAGTGAGGATTAACTCATTAAAAGGCACAATGTCAAAATAAATTCAAGCATATTCATTTCATAAATTTTAGGATGAAAAGGAAAACATGATTCTGAGATAGACAGGGGGAAAAAATCCTGTTGGAATTGCTTCCAATTTTATTTGAATTAAACTTATTATTTCTTTAAAATAAGAGGAGACAGCAATGCCAATATATCAAATACAATTATTAATTCCACAATTTCACACAATTCTACAATCCATATGTTGCCAAATATTAAGTCAAAGATTTAAAGACATTTATCATCAAGTCCCATACTTATAAAATCTAATTATTTAAGATTTAAAATAATGGAATGAGTATTAATTAAAAACAGAAAAAAAACTAAAATCATGTTAGTTTTAAAAATTGTAACAATCACAACATGGGTTTGTTTATTATTTATGGTATTGTTTTCCCTCATACGTACTTCAAGCTGCCATTCCTCTACCACCATCACCTTGAAAAACATACTATAAAAGAAGAGCTGCCATCTTAGAACCAAAGGCTCAATTCTTTGGCAAACTGTTCTCATGCATACTTTAGAAATCTAATTGGCATTAATATGGTTGAGACAATAACATTAATGCTCTAAATAATTCTAGGATAGGATGGTATGTCACTGAATCGAAATACACCTGAATTTTTAAATTTCAAAAACTTGTGTTCAAATAAAAGAAAATTATTCTATTTTTATTTTTAATTTTTGTGGGTATATATTAGGAGTATATATTTATGGGATACATGAGATAGTATGATATAATCATACCATGCTTAATAATCACATCAGGGTATATGTGGTGTCTATCACCTCAAGCATTTATCCTTTCTTTGTTTTACGAACAATCTGATTATACTCTTTTAGTCATTTTTAAATGTACAATAAGTTATCATTGGCTGTAGTCACCCTGTAATGCTCTCAAATAACAGATCTCTTTCATTCTAATTTTATTTTGTACCTATTAACCATCCTCACTTCCCCTTCCCCTTCCACTACCCTTCCCAGTCTCTGGTAACCAACTATTCTACTCTCTAACTCCATGAGTTCAAATATTTTAACTTTTAACTCCCACAGAAAAGTGAGAACATGTGAAGTTTGTCTTTCTGTGCGCGACTTATTTCATGTAACATAATGACCTCCAGTTCCACCCATGTTGTTAGAAATGACAGAATTTCATTCTTTTGTAAGTCTGAATAGTACTCCATTGTGTACCTGTACCACATTTTGTTTATCCGTTTCATCTGTTGATGGACACTTAGGTTGCTTCCAAATCTTAGTTGTTGTGAACAGTGCTGCAATAAACATGACAGAGTAGAGATCTCTTCAACATACTGATTGTCTTTCTTTAGGGTATCTACCAAGAAGTGGGATTGCTGAATCATATAGTAGGTCTAGTTTTAGTTTTTTGAGGACCCTCCAAACTATTTTCCATACTAGTTGTGCTAATTTACATTCCCACCAACAGTGTACCAGGGTTCCCTTTTCTCCACATTCTTGCCAGCATTTGCCTGTCTTTTGTATATAAGCCATTTTAGCTGGGGTGAGATGATACCTCATTGCAGTTTTGATTTACATTTCTCTGATGATCATTGACGTTGAGCACCTTTTCATATGCCTGTTTGCCATTTGTATGTCTTCCTTTGAGAAATGTCTATTCATATCTTTTGCTCATTTTTAATCAGATTTCTATTTTTTTTTCCTCTGGAGTTGTTTGAGCTCCTTATATATTCTGGTTATTAATATCTTGTCAGATGAGTAGTTTGCAAATATTTTCTCCTATTCTGTGGGCTGCCTCTTCATTTTGTGGATTGTATCCTTTGCTGTGCAGAAACTTTTTAACTTGATGTGATACCATTTGTCCACTTTTGCTTTGGTTGCTTGTGCTTATGGGGTATTACTCAAGAAATCTTTGCCCACTCCAATGTCCTAGAGTTTCCCCAATGTTTTCTTGTAGTAGTTACATAGTTTGAGGTCTTACATTTAAGTCTGTAACCCATTTTTATTTGATTTTTTTATATGGTGAGAGATATTTGATTTTTATATGCAGTGAGAATCTAGTTTCATTCTTCTGCATATGGATATTCAGCTTTCCCATCACCATTTAATGAAGATTATATTGCTGAGAGCTTTCTTACACTTTTTTGCTTGAAGAATCTAACAGAACACCACACATGAGAAGCAAATAGATAGATTTCTAACACCCAGCAGAAAACTAGAAGTTTTAAGATGCCCATGTTTCTCATTAAATTTTATCAGCATATGAAAAAAACAATTTGAAGATTCTTATGCTTGTTTTTTTCATATTTGATTATCTACAATACCCAAATACCTCAAATGTTTACAAATTTCCCCTTTAAATAGTTCTGTTAAGTATCATTAAATATTTTGTAACATACGTTTTAGGTTCCTAAGTGGGTTAAATTTACATTTTTCATCCACCATGAAGAATAATGAGTAATTATTATCTCATTCTTGCCCAAAAGGAGAGTTAGTTCCCAGAAATGAAATCTTGGTTAAGTTTTGCTGTATACCATTTCCAACACAAATTGCCCACCACAGATTAAAACTTGGCTCTGTATGTAAGAACGTGTCCTGTTTGAAATTGCAGTAAGATACAACATATGGGGGAAAAAAATGGAGCACTTAGAATAACTTGGCAAAATAATTTAGAAAATGAAATGTTATAAAATGCAATGTATATGTAATGTTTTCTCTAATGATCACTTAAAGATGCACTTACAACAAGACATTCTTTTGCACTCTTCTTTTTACTCTCTTATGGCTTTACAAAAATGACTTTCTACACGAAAGCTGACTTATTTGCTCACACCTTTTCCATTTGTTTTGAAAAAGTCTAAGAAAAACATACATACATACATATATATATATAAAAATTTACTCAAAGTTGAAATACACATGCTTACTCTTTCTTAAGAGAAGCCTAATGGTTGGAACATTTCATTTCTCAGAAACTTTGTGTAAATATTTTCTGAGTGAGCAATGAAGCCAGTAATAAAATATTAATACATGGAAATACATACTTACTCAAAATGTAAATTTAACCCACTTAAAGCTGTATAGGATCGTATAAACATTTAAAACTTGTTCTAACAAGCAAATAGTCAAATGAAATACGTTTCAATATCCAAAATGTTCCATTAATTTTTATTCTCTTCCTCCTTTTTTAATATAGCATGTGCAAAAGGAGGAAAGAAATTTAGGAGCAAAAACTACGCTCCCACCTTTTTACATATGAAATTTATTTCTATAACGATATTCACATGACCCAGAATTTAAGCTGCTATGTTTCCCTAGGAAAGACAAAGGCAAACTGAGAGAACCATTCTTTTTTGTCCTCCATTGTCAGGTAACCTCTGTATTTCAGTGAGGAAAATGTTGACATGCATACTCCTGTGTTTCAATGAATTACCTGAATTCCAGACTCCTGAAAGTATTGACTATAGATAAAATATATGAATTTAAAATCAAACAGATAAGAGTTCAACAGCAAGTTCTTCCTTCCTTATCTGCCTCAAACACAGGATGGAAACCAGAATAGCTTCTGCCTTATAAGCTATTACGATGCATCACTATAAAATAATATAGCACAGGGTCTGCTACACAGGATACGTTTAATCAATGTTTATTATTACTTTGTTACACGAGGGACAATAACTTTAAAATATAATGATAAATGCTATATTCACTGAATACTTACTTCAGACATTGAGTAAGTACCTTACAAGTGTTACGTAATTTAATTCTACAATGTTATTAATCCATTTTACAAATGCCATGATTCACAGTTAGCAGTCTCTGATTCAAAGTATTCCAACATTTTAATTTGGAAATTAAAACCACAATGAGATACCATCTCACACCAGTTAGAATGGCAATCATTAAAAAATCAGGAAACAACAGGTGCTGGAAAGGTTGTGGAGAAATAGGAGCACTTCTACACTGTTGATGGGACTGTAAACTAGCTCAACCATTGTGGAAAACAGTGTGGCGATTCCTCAAGGATCTAGAACTAGAAATACCATTTGACCCAGCCATCCCATTACTGGGTATATACCCAAAGGATTATAAATTATGCTGCTATAAAGACACATGCACATGTATGTTTATTGTGGCACTGTTCACAATAGCAAAGACTTAGAATCAACCCAAATGTCCATCAGTAATAGACTGGATTAAGAAAATGTGGCACATATACACCATGGAATACTATGCAGCCATAAAAAAAGATGAGTTCGTGTCCTTTGTAGGGACATGGATGCAGCTGGAAACCATCATTCTCAGCAAACTATTGCAAGAACAGAAAACCAGATGCTGCATGTTCTCACTCATAGGTGTGAATTGAACAATGAGATCACTTGGACAGAGGAAGGGGAACATCACATACCAGGGCCTATTGTGGGGAGCGGGGAGGGGGGAGGGATAGCATTGGGAGATATACCTAATGTAAATGATGAGTTAATGGGTGCAGCACACCAACATGGCACATGTATACATATGTAAAAAATCTGCACGTTGTGCACATGTACCCTAGAACTTAAAGTATAATAATAATTTTTTAAAAAGTATTCCAAGGATCCCTTTTTTTTTTGTATTTTTTAACAACTCCTGGTTTAAAGAGGAGATTCACATGAAAGGGCATATATATCTTGTATCTACATTACAAATAATATTTTATGGATATTTATCTTTGTTATGGCAGATATTACCACATTACACGTTTTCTGAAATATTTTCTTGAATTAAGATATTACTAGATTGAGTTACAAAAATCAATAAATTAATTACATTTTTCAAAAGGCTATTTCAATGTATATATGCTTATTTTAACAGATGTTTAGCATTTTTGTTCTACTTCTGACTTATAGGCATCATCAGTTTGATTTACTTCTGTAGTGTGATTTCATAAATAAATGTGAGATTTATTTCTTTTAATATTATTATTATTGTTAGTTTTGAGACAGAGTCTCACTCTGTTGCCAGGCTGGAGTGCAGTGGTGCAATCTCAGCTCACTGCGACCTCCAACTCTGGGATTAAGCGATTCCCCTGCCTCAGCCTCCCAAGTAGCTGGGACTATATTTGTGCGCCACCACGTTGGGCTAATTTTTTTTTTTTTTTTTTTTTTTTTTTTGCATTTTTGTAGAGACAGGCTTTCACTGTGTTGGCCAGGATGGTCTCGATCTTCTGACCTCGTTATCTGCCCATCTCAGCCTCCCAAAGTGCTGGGACTACAGGCATGAGCCACCACATCCAAATATTATGATTTGATAATAAGAACAATGAAATCTTCAAATACCCAGAAACAAATATAAATATTTATAAAAATAAAAGTGTAAAACAAGTGTATACGAATATATGTAAAATTCAACAAATGCAGAAGTTTAAAATCTAATTTTAATATGAACTCAACATCATACTGTGTGTGTGTGGGTATGTGATAGTTTGCAAAGCAAAGGAATAATATGGTTTGACTGTGTCCCACCCAAATCTCATCTAGAATTCCCATGTGTTGTGGGAGGTACACGGTGAGAGGAAATTGAATCATGGGGGCAGGTCTTTTCCATGCTGTTCACATGATAGTGAATAAGTCTCATGACATCCGATGGTTTCATAAGGGGTAATTTCCCTGCACAAGCTCTCTTCTTTTGTCTGCCACCATTTGAGACATGCCTTTTACCTTCCACATGATTGTGAGGACTCATCGGCCAATGGAATTATAAGTCCATTAAACCTCTTTCTTTTGCAGATTGCCCAGTCTTGAGTATTTCTTTATCAGCCATGTGAAAATGGATTAATACAGTAAATTGGTACCAGTTGAGTGGGGTAGTGCTGAAAAGACACCTGAAAATGTGGAAGCATCTTTGGAACTGGGTAACAGGCAGAGGTTGGAATAGTTTGGAGGGCTCAGAAGAAAACAGGGAAATGTGGGAAAGTTTGAAACTCCCTAGAGACTTGCTGAATGGCTTTGACAAAAATGCTGATCATGATATATAGGAACAATGAAATCCAGGCTGAGGTGGTCTCAGATGGAGATAAGAAACTAGTTGGGAACTGGAGCAAAGGTGACTCTTGTTATATTTTAGCAAAGAGACTGCTGGCATTTTGCCCCTGCCCTAGAGATTTGTGGAACTTTGAATTTGAGAGAGATGATTTAGGGTATCTGGTGGAAGAAATTTCTAAACAGCAAAGCATTCAAGAGGTGACTTGGGTGCTGTTAAAGGCATTCAGTTTTAAAAGGGAAACAGAGCATAAACATTTGGAAAATATGCAGCCTGACAATGTGATAGAATAGATAATCCCATTTTCTGAGGAGAAATTCAAGCTGGCAGCAGAAATTTGCATAGGTAACAAGGAGCCAAATGTGTCACCAAGACAATGGGCAAAATGTTCCCAGGGCATATTAGAGAACTTTGCAGCAGCCCTTACCATCACATGCCAGAGGCTTAGGAGGAAAAAATGGTTTTGTGGGCCAGGCCGAGGGTCCCTCTGCTGTGCACAGTCTAGGGACTTGGTGCCCTGCATCCTAGATGCTCCAGCCATGATTAAAAGGGGCCAAAGTACAGTTCAGACTATTGCTTCAGAGAGTGGGAGCCTAAAGCCTTGGCAGCTTCCACGTCGTGTTGAGCCTGCAGATGCACAGAAGTCAAGAACTGAGGTTTGGGAACCTCCACCTAGACTTCAGAGGATGTATGGATATGCCTGGATGCCCAGGCAAAAATTTGCTGCAGGGGTGAGACCCTCATGGAGAACTTCTGCTAGGGCAGTGCAGAAGGGAAAAGTGGGGTCAGAGCCCCACACAGAGTCCCTACTTGAGCACCACCTAGTGGAGCTGTGAGAAGAGGGACACCATCCTCCAGACTCCAGAATGGTAGATCTACCAATAGCTTGCAACATGCTCCTGGAAAAGCCACAGATAGTCAACACCAGCCCATGAAAGCAGCCAGTAGAGGGCTATACTCTGCAAAGCCACAGAGGCAGAGCTGCCCAAGGCTGTGGGAGCACACCTCTGACATCAGCATGACCTGGATGGGAGACATGGAGTCAAAAGGGATCATCTTGGAGCTTTAAGTTTTGACTGCTCTAAGTTTTGACTGCTCTGCTGGATTTTGGACTTGCATGGGGTCTGTAGCCCACCACTTTGTTTTGGTCAATTTCTCCCATCTGGAATAGCTGTATTTACCCAATTCCTGTCTCCCCACTGTATCCAGGAAGTAACTAACTTACGTTTAATTTTACAGGCTCATAGGCAGAAGGCACTCGCCTTGTCTCTGATGAGACTTTGGACTGTGGACTTTTGAATTAATGCTGAAATGAGTTAAGATTCTGGGGGACTGTTGGGAAGACATGATTGGTTTTGAAATGTGAGGACATGAGATTTGGGAGGGCCTGGGGCAGAATGATATGGTTTGGCTGTGTCCCCACCAAAATCTTATCTTGAATTCCCACATGCCACGGGAGGGACCTGGTGGGAAGTAATTGAATCTTGAGGGCAGATCTTTCCCATGCTGTTCTCGTGGTAGTGAGTAAGTGTCATGAGACCTGTTGGTTTTATAAGGGGGAGTTTCCCCGCATGAGTTCTCTTCTCATCTGCCACTATGTGAGATGTGTCTTTCACTTTACACGTGATTGTGAGGCATCCCCAGCTACGTGGAATTCTCAGTCCATTAAACCTCTTTCTTTTGTAAATTGTCCAGTCTCAGATATATCTTTATCAGCAGTGTGAAAACAGACTAATAAAACTAATATGCAGAATCTGTAAGGAACTTAAAACAAATCAATAAGAAAAAAACAAATAACCCCATTAAAAAAGTGGGCAAAGACATGAACAGACATTTATCAAAAGAAGACATACAGGTAACCAACAAACATGAGAAAATGTTCAACATCACTAATCATCAGAGAGAGGCAAATCAAAACCATAATGAGATACCATCTCACACCAGTCATAATGGCTGGTATTTAAAAAGTCAGAACATAATATGTCAGAGACGTTGCAGAGAAAGGAAACACTTATAGACTATTGTTGGGAATGCAAATTAGTTCAGCCACTATGGAAAGAAGTTTACAGATTTCCCAAAGAACTGAAAATAAAATTGCTACTTGACACTGTAATCGTATTACTAGGAATATAGCTAATGGAAAATAAATTGTTCTAACAAAAAGATACCTGCAATCATACGTTTATCACAACAATGTTCACAATAACAAAGACATAGAATCAACCCAGGTACCCATCAATGGTGGACTAATGACAATGTGGTGCATATACACCATAGAATACTACATAGCCATGAAAAAAAAATGAAATAATATCCTTTTGTAGCAACATGGATGCAGCTGGGGCCATTATCTTAAGCAAATTAATGCAGAAACAGAAAACCAAATAATTCATGTTCTCACTTACAAGTGGGAACTCAACACTGGGTACACACGAACACAACCATGGGAAAAACAGACACTGGGGACTCCAACAGTGGGGAGGGAGGTGGACAAGGGTTGAAATCTACCTAATGGGTACTATGTTCACTACTCGGGTGATGACATCATTATGAGCCCAAAGCCAGAATTATGCAATATACTGATGTAACAAGCCTACACATGTACCCTCTGAATCTAAAATTTTTAAAAAGTAATAATTTGCACAGATAATCCTCTACCTGCTTACTTTGTTAACAGAGCTACTAAGTGTTGACTGGATCTCCAAAAACAAAAGCTCCATATTTTTAAGTTATTTAATATCTCTGAACCTCAATTTCCTCATCTATAGAGATAATAACAAGACCTTCTTCAGAGGTAAATTTACAATGAAATTAACAAAGCCTAAGTTCAGGGGTCTCACATGATCTGTTGTTTCTGCAAAATTTTCAAAATCATGTACTCTTTCAAATAAAAATACCTTACCCAAAATTGCATAACTTCATACCTTGCCAAAATTAGATCCTTCTCTTGTTCACCTCAGTGATTACATTGATGACTAAATTAGATAGTACATGTAAAGCTTTAGGACTATGCCTATAACATAGAAAACACTTGATTAGTGTTCACTATCATTATTATTATCAAATATTTTAATTTGTATTTATTCTAATTGTTATATACAATTGAATATGTTATATCTTAAATATCATGAGTTGTGGGTGTTTAAGGAAAAGCTTAGTATACTAATAGAGTCTTCTCAATTCTGGAAAAAGAAATAGTATGAAATATATTTATTTAAATATTAGATTTATTGATACATGCTTTTAAAATGGTAGTTTTTAAAATGCAAGCAATACATTTGCATTTTCCTAAAAAAAAAAACACATTCATTCAGAGAAAACTGTGGTATCATGCAGGAAAAGCAGAAAAAAACTGCCTAAGTGTGATCCCACATACTTGTCAGTTGGATATTGCAAGAGAGGATGAGTAAATGGTTGAACTCACCGGAATTATACAAATCTTATCACATCTATACAAAATCGTCCAAATATTCAAGGATTTAGCAATATACTAAGATGGCCATGCAAACTTGTGAGTTGTAGTTTTGCAATTTGAGACATATGATACCTATTTTACATTCATAATATAAATCATATTCATATCATACCTATTTTACATTCATAATGTAAATCATATTGATATCATACCTATTTTATAATTCATAATATTAATTTCATTATATCTGTTAATCACATACAAGTTACAGACATGAATTATTTCTATAAATTATGATTAATCACAGAATCACAATAAATACTGATGTGATTAAGCTCCACCTTTGAATTTTTTATTTTCTTCAAATGAAGGATGTGTGTGGGTGTGTGTGTACATATATGCATATATATATATATATATACATACACACATACATGCAATAGTTGTGAATTGAATGAAATTCACCAGGACAATCTGACTTGTATTTCAAATAATAGGAGTTTGAATATTACCTTCACTGAATCATTGAGTCAATATAGAAATTTATTTCATGTTTCGAGATAAAATGAACCCTAAGAGAAATATGCTAGAATTGGCTTTAGCAACAGCCTAAATACTAAAGCAATGTTAAATTATACATATTGCATTGGTTTGGGGATCATTTTTAACGTGAAATACATATAATGTACATGTGTGTATGTGTGTGCAAATACATATATATACACACATATATGTATTATATGTAGTAATTTAAAGTCTTTTCTCCTATTCTAATGATTAGGAAATGAAAAGAGAAAAAAATAAAGTCTAGTGTAGAGAAAAAATGTCTTGCATTTTCTGAGTCAATCATGCAATTGCCTAATAAATTAGCTAAGCAACAGCAAGAATAGGATAATTATTTAGTTCTGATCTGCTGAATAGGAATTTTAACAGTTACTAAGTTCTCTCCAGGTAGTGAGTTGAATGGCCAAAATCACAGTGCCATTTCCTGCTTCATGCTGTGCCCATTTAGTAAAACAGAATTGGTCACCATGTTCTTAGCATTGCTTTTCAGAGATGTCATAGGCACTGCTGAAGAGCTGAGTAGGTAGCTGATTCCACTCTCCTGATAGGACTTCCTCCCACAGCAGAGTTGGCTGTTGAAATGCCTCCTGAAGCTTTCACTGAGTAGGTAAAGAGCAAATGGGTTGACACAAGAATTGCAAAAACTGAGAACCCGGGCAACTAAGGTGACAATCATGTGGCCTAGAGATGGATCAATCTCATTATAGTTGAAAGACCGATACATGTAAAGGATGTGGTTTGGGAACCAACAGAAGATGAAGCAGCCCACAAAGACAAGCACAATTTTAGCCAGGCGTTTCCGTGTTTCCATCTGCAAATGTAAGAAATTAATCCCATTGGTTAAAGTGAAAATGGAATCAGCCACATCCCAACTTTATCAAGTCGGGAAAGAGCAAAATTTACAGCATGATAATACATCCAAAATACATAAATTATTTATTTTCCTCACCAAAATGGTAATGGATTTTAACAGTTTGAGAAAGTTTATTTTGGTCTCTACATTATTTGCATTAAAAAATATTTGACAGCTTATACAAAACTAGGTGGTAAATTAATAAATGCTATGTCTTCATATTATTTATTTATTTTCTTTTTGCTTAATGCCTCATTGTGTGTAACATAAATATAAATCATTTCTGTTTGTATTAAATCCACTAAATGAATAAATCACAGAATATATTCTAATGAGGCAGGCCTTGACCCTTTTTTTTTTTTCTTTTTTTTTTTTTTTTGAGACAGAGTCTCGCCCTGTCGCCCAGGCTAGAGTGCCGTGGAGGGATCTCCTCCGCTCACTGCAAGCTCCGCCTCCCGGGTTCAAGCCATTCTGCTGCCTCAGCCTCCCGAGTAGCTGGGACTACAGGCGCCGGCCACCACGCCCAGCTAATTTTTTGTATTTTTAGTAGAGATGGGGTTTCACCTTGTTAGCCAGGATGGTCTCGATTTCCTGACGTTGTGATCTGCCCGCCTCAGCCGCCCAAAGTGCTGGGATTACAGGTGTGAGCCACCGCGCCCTGCCAGCTTGACTTTTTAAAACTACCACTCCATAGGAAAACAAAGCAACTTGAGATTTAAACTCCTGACTTACACAAATCAAAAGCATCTGATATAACTGTGAGTCCTGTAAACATTACTGTATTGTCACATTTACAAATAAAAATAAATTTTCCTTCTCCATAAAATTTACATATTATGTTTACTGTTTCTAAGAGGGTACTCAGAAATGTAATAAATAAACAAAATTCAAAGATTGGGCATCAATATTTTTTAATCTAAAAGCGATTTCCTAACTTCAGTAGTTCAAGGGGTAGCTTATATCTGTCTAATTTGTTTAAATATTTAATTAAGGCAATATGAAAGTGGAATACTAATTTATTGAAAGACATTCGTTGTAGGTATCATAATATCTTCTGAGTGAATACTATTGGTCGTCAACTAGAATATTCCAAAGAAGACTGGAAAGGTTTGGGATTGGAACACATCTAATGGTAGGTAGCAGTACAGGGGTGATGGAGGAAGCAGAGAAAGGTGGAACTGAAGAGGAACCCAGGCCAGGAAGCAGAATGTGATATTCCACATGGATCCCAGTGGCATAAGTTACGCGACCCAACAATCAATCCTAAGAAAATCAAATGTGAAATTTATCTTTCTAAGCAGTGTCATCCCTTGCAGGTGGAAGATGAGTGCAAGAATGTCACAGTGGTCTATACTTGGAGATTCAAGTGCACAGGCAGGCTGTTGGCATTGAGATTATTTCTTAGCAGATGTCAAGACCCAGTTGCCCTGCCAGAGTTTATGGGTCCCAATAGGGAAATTCACGAAAACAAGGCAGACAGGCCAAGGCCATTAAAAAATTCAAAAGTGAAGCAAGGGCTGTGTATATGAGAAAAACTCAACTTTAGAAACCAAAAGCAAATACTCAAATACCTAACTGAGATACAGATTGGATCACAGGGCTCAGATAAAATAACTGATTATATAAAATAGAAAGCACAGTGAGACAATGATCTGAATACATTGCCTGACTGACGCCAAATATTTAGGTAAAATCTGTGAATTTATCAATGCCTTCATAATTGGGTGATTTTTTAAGTCTTTAAAGCTGATGTTGATCTTTGATGCTGATGGCCACCAATTCATAAAGGTTACCTTCCATGCAAGAAATCTTTACTAGTTTCTGCTGCTGCTAACATACCCAAAGCCCCAGCCTAATGCTCCATCTATGTTCCAGTAAATTTTAAATGATCTGTGATTCAATTTCTTTGCTTTTAATTTGGAAACAAGCATCAGTAACTACTCTGTACCTGCAAAACCCATTAGAAGTTCTTTTCTAGCTGTACACAAATGTGTAACCAGACACTCTTTCTCACAAGAACACTATTTCTGTCTCTTTGTGTATTAACACAGTTGATTTTTACCTTAAATTAGTAGTGCATATTCTTGAAGAAAGAAAAAGTACATAAGGTTCATGATGTAATTTTTAAATGAGCATATTATCTTTGTAGGGAAAGTTACAACTTTGAGTTGGGTCACATATTGCTTCAACACCAGCCCACCTTTGGATTGCACCTTTGGGTTCCTTTTCTGCTACTGCTGCTATTCTCCTCATCTCTCATTCTGACTTCCACCCAAATCCCATCCCCAGATTCCAGGCAGTGTCCTATAGTCCTTTCCTGGTGCATCCTTCTTCTATACTCCCTGCCATCCTTAGTGGGTTAATGGGAGAAGAAACAAGAATTAAATTAATGTGTGCTCATATGTGAAATTTTTCTGGTTTATTATGTTGTTTGTTACATAAAATTCTGCATGTAAAACAGGTCTTTCAATACATTAATTTCTAATGGTGGAATGTCAGGTCTTATCACAGATCCAGATAAATGATAAACTGAACCTAAGTGGGCCTTTGCGGGGCTCTGATATGACCATATATTAGAGTTCCCCACATATCCCTTCTACTTAAGGCCTGTGAAGGCCCAACTCTGTAATCATCAGTCATAGGATTAAAAACCCACAAAATAAAACAATAATAGCAGTTACTTGTTCTGACCAGCACACCACCAACCCACACCTACCAAGCTTACCTGTTTTTTGGTATGTTCATTGTATTCTCCAGGAAGATTGTGTGCACTCTTAATTAAGGTCTTTGCAATATGATAATAATAAATGCTAATAATAGCAAGTGGTGTGAGGAAATAGACCAAGAAAATGAGTACTGAATGAATCTTTGGATGTAATTCATCTGTTTGAGGGTAGGGGATACATGCTGTGAAGCTGCTATTATCCAAGCTACTGATGCGTGCCACTTCTGAAAACACTGCTTCGGGAACTGCCAACAACACGGAGACCACCCAGATACCCATGGCCTTCACACAGGTCCACAGCACTGCCCCTGACGTCTGCATGTCCATGGGGTTAACGATGGCTCTGTACCTGGGAAAATGATACATCTCAAGTTATTCCAGAAAGAAAGAAAGGAAAGAGAAAAGAGAAAGAAAGAAAAGAAAGAAAGAAAAAGAAAGGAAGAAAGGAAAAGAAGCAAAGAAGGAAAGAAAGAAAGAGAGAAAGAGAAAAGGAAAGGAAAGGAAAGGAAAGGAAAGGAAAGGAAAGGAAAGGAAAAAGGGAAGGAAGGAAGGAAGGAAGGAAAGGAAGGAAGGAAGGAAGGAAGGAAGGAAGGAAGGAAGGAAGGAAGGAAGGAAGGAAGGAAGGAAGGAAGGAAAATGAAGAGAAAGACATCCTGCTTAGTAAGAGAGATGCCAACAATATTCTGTCTTTGTAGCTCAAATTTATTTATTCCCTGGCTGCTTAAAAGTGTATGTAAGACCTAAGATTCCTGGTGCCTCTCAGTCTACAAGTCATTCCACTACTTATTAGCACAGAAAACAGGAAGGGAGAGAAAAATATTTTAAATTGGCATTTCCTAAATCCTAGTTATTTCATTTCCAAAATCCTGGACATTTGTTTACCTCTTAAATTCTTCTAAATCTATATATGTTACATCTATCATAATATATTGAATACCAAAATATAAGATGTTCACAAAATAATGTTATTCAATCCTTCCTTGATACTTTCCCATAACTTCTGAGTGTGAACCCTTTCACTCTTTTTCTAAAGACATTAATGAATTTTAGAAACTAATCTAGATTGGTCATACTGTATTTTGACAAAATAAAATAAATAAAAGACTAATCTAGATTGGGATTTTCTCCATAATCCAATAATAAGGACTGAAAAACTTGAAAGCAGAACAATATTTTGTCTTTATAGCTCAAATTTATTTCATGTCAAGATCCCATAAAGTTATTTTCTCCTCTAACCTAAAATATTAATGACAATATACCAGCAATGTACTAGTGATAAAGGAATCACACTCCAGGACACAGTAAACAATCCAAAACTTTCTGCAGCTAACTCAAACACACACATTGAGTAAGGCAATGATGATGCAAATAATTCAAAATGGTATGTAAAACTCGAATTTTTTATATTTCTCTTTAAAGTATTTCAAATGATAATATACCTAGCAAATAAGATGCAGTACCACATGATTTTAGTTAGACAAATCTGAATTATTACCCAATCTCTGACATTTTTTGGAAAATCACATTTATCAAGCAGAACTTCACCTTCTTCTTGATTTTAATTTCTAAGATATTCTGTAAGCTTTACTTTCCATCATTTTTTCTGAATTTTAAAATTTCTATCATCTTTTGTTGATATAAGTTCCTATAAGTTTTTTTATGTTTTCAAATTTTTTTATAGTGTCCTATTCCTATGTTATATGTGCACATTCTTGCCATATATCTTTTTTTTTTTTTATGACAGAGTCTCACTCTGTCACCCAGGCTGGAGTGCAGTTGCCTGATCTCAGCTCACTGCACCCTCCACCTCCCAGGTTCAAGCAATCCTCCCACCTTAGCCTCCCAAGTAGCTAGGACTACAGGCATGTGCCACCAAGCCTTGCTAATTGTTGTATTTTTGTAGAGACAAGGTTTTGCTATGCTGCTCAGGCTGGTCTCAAACTCCTCCTGGGCTCAAGTGATCTGCCCACTTAAGCCTCCCAAAGTGCTGGGGTTATAGGTATGAGCTACTGCAACCAGCTCTTGCTATGTATCTATAAAACTAATATAGAAATAAACATTTAATCTCTTTCCAGCCTAGTTCCAGATTTGTTTGTTTGTTTGATCTCTTTGTACTGTAATCTCTCCCAATAAATTTGCATTATTATTGACTGACAATTCATATTTAAGAGGAAAGTACCAAAAAACTGATTGCAATTTCTTTTTTCTGTGGAAGAAGACAAGGAAAGGGCAGAGAGGTTATCACTACAAAAAGATCAAGCCTTCTTTCTAGATTATCAAAAACTGTGAAGGGTATTCTGAACTTTCCTCCACATATTTAAAAAGGAGAAGAAAATGTCACTTCTCTACCTCATATCTAAGCACATGTACTATTGTAGAGGTACTGTCGTAGTTTACTTGGGCTGCTCTAATAAAGTACCATACACTGGGCAGCTTATAAACAACAGAAATTTGTCACAATTCTCAAGACTAGGAAATCTAACATAAAGGCATTGAGAGATTCAGTGTCTGGTGAGGGTCCCCCTTTTTTTTACATAGATGGATCTTCTTGCTGCTTATTCAAATGGTGGAAAGGTCAAGGGTCTCTTTGGAGTCTTTTATAAGGGTGTGAAACCCATTCACGCGGGCCCCACTCTCATTACCTAATCATCTCCCAAAGGCCCACCTCTTAATGCCATCATCTTGAGGAGCAGGATTTCAACATATGAATTTTGGCCAACATAAACATTCATACCAAACAGGCATTATAACCATAAAAGATATAGAGAAATTTTAAATAGAAATTAAAACAATAAATCTCTCATTTTGACAAGATTGCTAGAAACGGATGCAAAAATCTTGGTTTAAGGAAAGCAAGAAACCTAGCAGAAATGTTGGCCTTTCCAACAAGGAGGATTATGAGCCACCTCCTGCAAGAAAAGGATAGACCCCAGTGATAGTCTCTAAATGATACACATTTGAATAAAAGGGCAGAATTGAAAATCCTACAAAAACAGAATTATAGTTGAAAATACTATAAACACTTACCAAAATGTTATTAGTACTGAGACATAGCTTACGATTGTTGAAGAAAATGTTGTATACCAATTGTGTGTATCTTAGAATTAAAAAGCAAAAATTAAAATGAGATAGTGCAAATTAATGTGGGCATGTTTTATCATGCTTCCTTCAAATATTTATAGAAATGTGAGGAAAAGAATTTCTTAGCATAAAAAGTGTTTCACTGTGTATATTAGCATAGGAGGTATGTGTAAAAAGGTATATTTTCCCTTACAGATGGTCTCAGGAGGATATCCCTAACTGAAAACTAAATACTAGAGAATTTTGATCAAAAGGCATATAAAGAGAAAAATAATCACTATTCATGTATTAAATCTCAATAAACAAATAGATTTCTTCATCAATTCTTATTTTTGATCTCGTTTGTAACATCTGCATAGTTTAAATTTTAATGTAAAGAGATAATTACATTTAATCATGAAACAAAATACCTAATAAAAATGGGATCTTTTTTAGCTCTTATAGAGTCATCATAGCATCTCAAAAATCTCCATCTACACTAATCTTTCTAATGACGCTACCCAAAATTTCTTTCTTTCTTTCTTTTTTTATTAAACTTTCATCTATCAGGCAAGGAATAGGTCCACAAAAAGTCTGAGTGTAAACTGTATAATAAGAGAAAGGTCTTGCTCACTGTTATATCTCTAATACATAACACAATGCCTGGCCTGGCCAATAGAGTCCATAGGGTCTCAATAAATGGTTGAAACTATAGGCTGGGCAACAAGGAGATCCTTGTTAGGAGCAATTGTGGTAGGAGTTGTTGGGTATTATGTTGAAGTGGGAATGGCGATGACAAATGGAGACTGAGTCTAATCCAGTGATGCCTAAAATGCATCAATATTCAGAAAAATCTAGAGAAGTAAAAAAAAAGAGAGAGAGAGAGAGAGAGAGAGAGAATATGATTAGGCTTCTCTGTAGACTTACTAATGCAGAGTCCCTAGAATGTGAAGTGTGGGATTCTGCATACTAAGATTTCCAGGTGATTCTGATGATAAGCTGGGTTTAGAAACCATGTTTTAAGAGAGTTGTGTGCAACAGTGAGCATCTTTGCCACAGGCTTCCAGCAAGGCTGTCCAGTGCAATGGGTGCACATTCAGCAAAAGAATGGATAGTATCCAGAATCCAGCAGAAATTAAGTATTTGAAGAATCAGATGCCTGCTCTTTAATTATGATATGTCACATCATGAGGAAGACATGAATCTTATTTTGCAAATAAGGAAAACACCACCTTATGGCCATGAGTTTTGTGCTGTTTTATCATTTTTCTCCAACTAAAACATTTGGATGTAACGGATACATGGTTAGCACCCAGGAACCATAAACCCAAGTCTGATGCAATCCCTCCTTATTTGTAGTGTGCCCCAAAAGTTTCAGATCAAGATAGATGGATAATCTTCAAAAGCTATAAGCAACATATAAATTATGGCAATATTATGAATCTTGTGAGAATTATACAGTGCCTTTCTAATTCAGTGTGTGAAATTACTTCTAAGTATAAAAGAAAGAGATAAACTAGAAGTGTTCAAGATCAATGAGTAAAAGATATCTAATTTATTCGAGTCAAATATAATAACCTTTATTCAACAATAAGCCCTGTAAATTCAAATTAAAAACTAATAAATTATGTGCAGAAACTACAATGGATTCTGTTTCTATGGTTATATAAAAATAACAACAGAGCATTTGTTATGGAAAGCAATTTTTTCTTTTTGAAAAGGCAACTAGAAAGCTCTCAGAAAAACCTATGACTCGCATTTTGTGAAAGTATGGATCATTTTATATTTTCCAACTTTTCTTTTCCCCACCCTTGATTTCCTCCCTTTTTAGTCCTGCGGTGTGTTGTTTGTATCTTTATTTTTAAGCTGCCTTAAATTCTCCTGTCACAAGTTTGATATGGTTTGGCTCTGTATCCCCACCCAAATCTCATGTAGAATTGTAATCCCCAGTGTTGACAGAGGGACCTGATGGGAGGTGACTGGATCATGGGGGCAAATTTCCCTTTTCTGTTCTCGTGGTAGTAAATGAGTTCTCGTGAGATCTGGTTGTTTGAAAGTTTGTAGCACTTCCCCCTTAGCTCTTTCTCTCCTGCTACCATGTGGAGACATGTTTGCTACCCCTTCACCCTTCTGTCATGATTCTAAGTCTCCTGAGGCCTCCCCAGGCATGCCTCCTGTACAGCCTGTGGAACTGTGAGTCAATTAAACCTCTTTTCTTTATAAGTTACCCAATTTCAGGTAGTTCTTTATAGCAATGTGAGTAATACAAAGTTGAACAAAACTAAGTTTAACATAAACAAGTCATCACTCTAGTATTATAGGGTGAATGTGAACTATTCTTCTAAAGAGTTAGAAGCACACTCTTGGTGCCAATCTCACTACCAATTAAGAGACTGAGAGGCAAGGGCTATGGAGCAAAGGAGAAAACATCATCTCCAGTCAGGGGCAGCTGGTTAACCTGAACCTGAGCTTCAGTTAGGAGTTTTGATGAGAAAGCAGCAAACAGTTAACAGCATGCCCTCCCACCACTGGATGAAGACTGATGGAAAAGTCCTATGAATCCTAGGGAGTGTTAGACCCAGGGCCTGTATCCAATCTATTTCAGTATCTTAACAAATAATTACACTCAATAGAATGTCTGTTTGCATTGAAATAATATAAAAATAATATTAATGATTCAAGAATTTGTCTACTGACCTAGTTATGGAATAAAATCTGATTATCCTAACCAGCGCATAAAAACTTTGATTTTTTATTAATAATTATTAATACAATAGAAATTTAATCAGATTTGGTAAAATATTATTTTTACATTTAATCCAACATTGGCTATTTGATATCAGAAAAAAATGTCACCCAATACATTAAACTAATATTAGTTTATTTTTTATAGTTTTTATAATTTGTATTTTAAAATTTAATTTATAAGTGCATTTTGGTTAGCATATAAGAAGCCAGAATAAAGAATTGATATCTAATTTTATATTCGTTAATACATGAAATTATAAAGTTTACAGTTTAGCACTAGGAATCTGTGAGAATTTTTCCTATGAAGGAAAAAGGAAAACTCCATTCCTAAGAGTTATTAGCATTTTAATAATGTGCCATCAGAGGCCAAAAGGTCTTCAAGAATCAAATAAATAACATTCCAAATTTGGAAATATAGCTACTCATAGATAGAGGAGATCACTATAACACCAACCATAAGTAAATATGGCTTATGGGGCGCCACCAACCTGATGTCACAGCACACACGTCCCAATACTCCACGGTGGAAGGTGGGAATGTGTGTGTGTTTGTGTGTATGTGTGTATGTATAAAACTGTTAGAAACATCATACAACATAAAATATAGAAATACTTTTAATCAACTACTTTATGTAAACAAGCAAACAATGTACATTTTCAAAATTGTAAGAAAAATGTCTATCAAGATAACAGTAAAAAATGATAATAAATTAAGATCACCACTATCACCACTTCATACCATGCACTGTCTCTCCTCCAGCCATACTGGTTATGATGATGTGCCTGTGAGGCACGACTGCAGTGGGCACAAATGCTGTTGCCTAGGGATGTGTCTGCTGAAACTCCTTGGAGGAGTATGGAAAGTCAAGGATTAATAATCACAGACACCAGTCAGGCGCGGTGGCTCACACCTGTAATCCCAACACTTTGAGAGGCCGAGGGAGGCAGATCACTTGAGGTCAGCAGTTCGAGACCAGCCTGGCCAACATGGTGAAACCCTATCTCTACTAAAAATACAAAAATTAGCCAGGTGTAATGGTGTGCACCTGTAGTATCAGCTACTCGGGAGGCTGAGGCAGGAGATTTGCTTGAACCCAGGAGGCAGAGGTTGCAGTGAGCCAAGATCATGCCCCTACACTCCAGCCTGAGCGACAGAGCAAGATTCTGTCTCAAAAAAGTAAAATATAATAATAAACACAGATACCAGTGTCATCTGACCACCCTTTGGCCTTATCAAACAAAGTGATTTAGGCCTCGAGGTGGATTCAAAATATTTGTGTTTTTCATTTTAGTCTCTGCAATCTAATGATACTGACATCTGACATCACTGAAGTATAGAATAAGAGTATCCGCTTCACGTTAGAATATGCTTTCTGAAATCTAATTATCTTCCTGATTTTTACTATGTACTGTGATCTCTATTTTTTAACTCTCTACTGTTACTTTATTAGGCAAAGACACTTAGGCCATGTATGAAGACAGGATACATATACAAATAATTGAATTTATTGTTTAAAGACTCTAATAACAGAGTTTTGTTTATTTGTTTATTATAGTTTTATTTTTGGAACTACTACTTAATTTTGAATTCAGGGCACTTTTTTATTTTGCAGTTACATTTTATGATGCTTTTTCACTGTAATAAATCTCATGAATCAGCTCCTGTACTCTTTTTTTTTTTTTTTTTTATGTTTGGGTGCTTTGTTTTAAACTGAACTTTTAAGTCCGCAGGTAAATAAAAAATACTATTAGTAATTTCTTACACCCAGAATTGTAATAATGTGGATTAATGGTGAAGTGTTCAGACTTTAAATGGCGTTCAAACATGTTGGCACCATGATGGCTAGCTGTGTGATCATAAAAATGGTACTGAATTTTTAATCTCAGTTTTCTTAGCTTTAAAGTTTTTAATTTAAAAATAATAGTGCCTATCTCACAGCGTTGTGAGGATTGAAAAATCACACACACACAAAAATAGCACTGTGCTAAGTGCAATTAATCCTACAATTGATTCCACATCCACAAGAAATGTAAGAGGTTATCAAGTACTAATCAACTACTGATTGCTATGCTCTAGAAGAAAAACAGAAGTGTAGACAATATATAACAAACCATTTCCAACCCATGTTAAGTGAATCATGGAAAATATTGCATAACTTCATCAACAGTTACTCAGGTTTCCTAGTTTATATTTCCTGAACACACTCGTAGACAAGTGTAGCCTACAGACCAAGTAGAAGAGGCATCTCACTTTTCCTTATCATTATTACTAAATTATTCATTCTGTATTCATGGAGTATACGACACACAAATGAAACAGAAAAAGTCAGTAAATATATGAGGATTATTATTTTTCTCTGATCTTGGCCAGGGCAAATTTACCTGTGTAAATCGTCATGTGTCGCCATGACAATAGATTGTAAAACCTAGTGTGAAATAAACTCCAACCCTGGGTCTTATTACCAATGCCATGTCTTTAAAATGAAAGCATAATGATAGTAATTTAAACTATTGTGGTTGCTAATCATTAAGATTTATTCTAATCATTAAGTAGGTTTTTTAAACTTTCTAGGTAAAATAAGATTGCATAAAGAGGGGCAGCTAAACTAGTCATGTTTTTGCTTTGGAATTCAGAGAAAACATTTTAAAAGATAATAGAAATGCTGCCACATAAACAAAATTAGGTACATAATTTATACAAAAAGCACCTAAATTTCCAGGAGTGTGGTTTTCAAGAAAGTGAATCACTTTCAGTTTCTCAAGTCTCTGTTGAATGTCGTGTTTCCCTCAATGAAGATTAACTCTTCAATGCCAAAGTAATATTCCAGTATTGTTGCAAATACCAGGAAATTCAGATACAGATTCATTTTTCATTAGCAATTGAATATGTAAATTAAAGAGGAGAGTGAATACCAACTTAATTATCCAAGTTAATTGTTTATCTAAATAGTTTAAGTCAGTCCTCCACTCCCACTGAGGCAATTAAAGCACAGCTCCATGTAAAGATAGCTAACTTTGCATTTTCCCTCACCCCTATCCAAACATTCCCTTCTGCTTAAATGGACCTGGAGTCAGGAGACTTGGATTTTCCTCCCTTGTCTTCCATTAGAAATTACATTCCCTGGGCCTCAATATGCACATCTGAAAAATGACAAAGTTGAACTAGTTGATCTGCAAAAAGACACTTCACACCCTTAACATATGTGAAAAGCAGATTTAATATCAAAGATGTATTTTGGGTACCTATCTGTGGGGGAAAAAAAAAAGTCTCTTAGCTTCAGGTATTAAGAAGAAAGTGAGAAGTCATCTGCTTAAAGAATATTTATTAATGTAATTGGTTTTACTTCTACAAAATAGTAAAATTCAGTTAATAAATGTAAGTAAGTTCTCCTCCTACTTGAAAAAAAATCAAAATTAAATATTTCCCTAATATTAAGCAGACATTCTTACCTATTAGATTCTTATTCTACTGCATAAAGGAAAGTACACTTACAAGATTTTAAGCACACACAACAAGCTTCAACAAGATACTCTTTTGCACATTTTTTCTATAGCTTTTCTATGAAATAATATTCCCTAAGTGTCAGGAGTCAGACTAGAATATGCAATTTTAAATGCAATTTTGTTTTTTAAAACATAGTAATTTTCATATATTTTTCCAAGCCTCACATCTCAGTCCATTTTAACTCTGTTTACTCTGCTTCCCAGGTACACACTCTCTCCCTCTCTTCCTCTCAACACCCAACCTTTCCTTGCGTCCTTCTGCCAGTAGGTGCATTCGGGTGAGTCTTCTCTCCCCGCCCCTCTCCACGACTTTTCCAAGCCACCCACAGCTACCTGTGCTCTTACCTGTCGGCGCTGAGGGCAGTGAGAGTGAACACGGAAACCCCCACGGAAGTGAGCTGGATGAGCGGGATCAGTTTGCAGCCCACCTTGCCAAACATCCACTCGTCGAAGAAGTAGCGCGAAGCGTCCACCGGGACGCAGGTGAGCAGCAGTAGCAAGTCCCCGGCCGCCAGGTTAGAGATTAAGATGTTGGGGACGTTCCTCATGGCGCTGTTGGTGACGAAGATCTTCACCAGCATGATGTTGCCCAGCAAGCCCACGGTGATGATGAGCAGGTAGAGGGACGGGATCACACAGCGGATCACCAGCTCCGCGGTAGTCCCGTCCGAGGCCGGCAGGAAATCCCTTTCCCACCTCTCTGGAACTGAACCGCTCTTGTTCGCGCCGGCGGTCACTGAGAGGTTGGAAAGAGACTTAGAGTGCATGATCTCCTTTCCAGCAGAGTCCGCTGGAGTTTTCACGCACTCCGGTGCCCTGAGGACTGCACGCCCACGATTTGGGTTTAATCGATGTTCCTCCCTTTCCCCCCTGCAATTTTACTGCCCGCGGGGCGCGCGTCACTGCGCCCCGTCCGTAAGCGTTCAGGACCTGGGGAGGGTTCTGTCCACACACTCGGGAGCTCCGCTTCTAGAGGGGGTAAATGGCTCCGGCTAACTCTGAATTTAAATTAAAAAAAAAAAAAAAAAAAAAAAAGCAAAGCGGTTGCGTCTTTGTTCCGTATTCAGTGGTTTGTTCTCACGGTTAGCTAGGGGAAAACAGCCTTTCAGGAACAAGGAGCTGTCCCTCGGGGATCAGTAGAAGCACCTGCCCGACTGTTAGCCCAGAGAAGCGGAAGTCATCCTGGAGTTGTCCAGCGGGCCGCGGCTGAAATCCTGAGAACTAGCGCGGGGCCACCCGCAACCTGCTTTTCCCACAGCTTTGCTCTTGTTTGTGAAGTTCCTGTTGTATTGTGTGGAACCGGACGGGAGCTCAGTTCTCCGTGTATGTGTGCGTGCCCCTGTATACATCCATCCTCACCCGCCTCCAAGCGGGAGGAGCCCCAGGCAAGAACTTTGGAATCTCTGAGGATTTAAGTGCTGAGTTGGCAAGTCCCTAATTCTGAAACACAGAATTTAGGGGGAAATAAATGAGTGCCAAAGAATAAAGTTCATAAATAAAATCCTCTCGCTACTCTTTTTCTGATCATCTACTTTTCTTACCTAAATGTGAAAATTATTTCCTATAGTTGGTGTAGTATTTTTAAATTTACATTTTATCGAATTATAACATGTATAACGTACACATTTCTTAATCGTTCTGCTTAATCTAACCATCATTCAGAGCCCACAATCTAACCACCTTCTCCCAAAATAACCACCATTTGGCTTGTTATTAGATATGTGTGCCTCCTATTGAGCATCGTATAAATTGAATCATTCAGCATACCCTCTTGTGTCTAGGTTCTTTCACGCGACACCATATCTATGAGATCCACTCATGTTTTCTCAGGTGACATTTTTCATTACCGTATGCTATGTCATTTTATAAATATACCACTGTTTGTTTACCCATTCTATATTGATTAACATTTGGGTTCCTTACAATTTTAGCCAATCTGAGTAATGTTTCTATGAACATTCTTTTACGTGTGTTCCGGTGCACATTTGAATAAATCCCAGATGTGGATTAGTCAGGTCATAGAACTTGAGTACGTTCGGCTTTACTGGAAACTGACAATTTTTCAAAATAAATTACTATATTATTTTTTCTTTGGGAACCTTTCTTGACAATTTTAATTGTCAATTCTATCTATTAAGACAGAATATATGTATGCTTATGATTGAGTAATGCCATTCGTAGATATATATTCAATAAACATCTGATATGCTGTTTTAAATAGGCTGTCCCTAAAACAAAACAGCTTCCTAAATCACCACCATCTGAGTCTAATGTAAACTGATCAGAAACGGTGGCTCAGTTCTGGAGCTGGCTAAATATCACTCTTCATTAGGGAAAACATTTGGCTAGTTCTTTATTATTAAAGGATAAAATTGAATAATAGCATTGTAACTAGCCAGGGACTACCTATGATGATCTAGCCACAAACTGATAAAATGTGTATATATGCAACATTATTTATATATTAAGGAACTTTTCCAGATATTGCCCACTAAGAGCACTGTCACCTCATAATTGAATTAGACAAGGTAAACATTTGCATTGTAATCAATTTTAAGTTTTGTGTTTTCTATCTCAAATGAAAGTCATTTTTGTACTTTTCTGGAATTTCACTACATAAAATAATTCATTATAAAATTAAGATTAGTTAAATAGAATATTAATATACAAATATCTTCAAATATATAAATATTCTATAGTTATAAAAATTATGCACATATGTAGAGGGAGAGGGAGCCAGAGAAAGAGGGAGAGCAAGGAAATTAATATTACATATAGGTTGAGAAATGTGTCTAGGAATTTTATCTCCAAAGTTATTTGTTTTCTTTTTAACATCCAATCTTCCTATACAAAGTAAATTACTAGAGCAATCTTCTAATTATGAAATGTCTAAAATTCAAACTGCAACTATGCGATTTTAATATATTTTATATAAAATGTATTGAAATCGAAATCACTGCATGAATTTTTATATTCTTCTCTGATTGTGCCTGTGTGTTCTTAATCACTTAGATGAGAAAAAAATGTCTAGTCTAAAAGCTGGATTAATAAATATCCAATTGACAGGCATTGTAGAAACAAGACATCTGGATTGAATTTTCTTCATTTTAACTAAATTTATATGTATTTACTTAAAGATTTGTGTTCATTGTAGTGAAGAATATAATGAATATTTTAATAATATTTATTTTATTGATATTTTATTGAAATGTTATAAAGTTATTATAATAATGTATTATTTAAATTCATCACAAAATTACATATAAGAACACAGTATTGTCTCATATTTATAGAATGCATACACATCAAAGGTAAACATCTACTGGAATGAAATACTGTTTGTTTCTTTATGTTTTGAGACAGGGTCTTGCTCTGTCACTCAGGCATATGCAGTGGCATGAAGATGGCTCACTATAGCCTCAACCTCCTGCATTCAAACAATTCTCCTGCCTCACCTTCCCCATGTAGCTGGGACTGCAGGTGTGCCAAACCATGCCTGGCTAAGTTTTCTAATTTTTTGTAGAAATGGGGTCTCACTTTGCTGCCCAGGTCTCAAATTCTTGGGATCAAGCAATCTTCTTGCCTCAGCCTCCCAAATTTCTATAATTATAGGCATGAGCCATAGCTCCCAGCCATACAAACCTTTTTGTTGTATTCAATGTGTCATATACCATATTAGGTTCCTTAAACTCATATACTTAATGTTTATCAATATTCTTGGATAAAAATACTTGAGTCTTAATTTAACATGATCCACAGAGACAAGATAAATTGTCTAATTTCAAAGAGACCTCATAAAATTGCATTTTGAAATTTATTGTACTTGAAATCAGTGTGTGTTATGTCTCTTTGTTTCTAGAGAAAACAATTGTGTGAAAAAAACGTGATTTTTGTATAAACGAAGTATACACTTTTAATCCTGAGTATTCTAAGTTTATAAATACACACTTTATATTTTATTGCCTAATATAGGAACTGTTCAGAACCATATTGATGCCGTTTCAAATCCATTGACATGAGTATTATTGTTGTAAGTGAATATGAAGAATTTGAAATGTAAACCAATTGCATAATCCTCATCTGCTTCAATGTATCTATCCTTCAATGTATTATGAAAAAATATAAAATATTATACTTATGGAGACATTTTATAGATTTTTCTTAAGATCATGACCAAGGCAAGAATACCCACTATTATCACTGTTATTTAACACAATAGAGGAGATTCCAATCAATGCTATTACAACAGAAATGGAAATGAAAAGCATAAAATTTGAGAGACAGGAGATACTAACACAAGGATATAATATTAAAATCAAAATGGAATTGGCAAAAGAACAGAAAACACATCAACAGAAGAGAATAGAAAGTTCAAAGACAGTTGCATGTAGATAAGGAAACAGCACTAAAATGTGTGTTGCAAGAAATAAACACTTAGTAGATAATACTGGGAAAACTGGTTCACAGGCAAGGAGAATAAAATGGAGTCTGTATGTATTACTATATGTAGTATTACAATTCTAGTGCATTAAAGGTCACAGTATGAAAAAGTAATTTGGGGAACATAATAGAAGAAAATCTTAAAGAATACATATGAGACCATGTGGGTGGGAAGTGATTCCTACTTCAAGTCAAGGTGGAGTAACAGAGAATACACTGAAAAAATAAACACCAGACAAAACATATTAAAGAGTAGTTTTTATACACTGGCAGCACAAAAGAGGCAGCACAAAACAGTGATCCCTAAGACAGGGTTAACAGATGAGATGAGCTCTGCCATTGCTCTATCTTACTGCCTAGAGAAAGAGTTTTCAGCCCATGCACAAGGATAAGGAATCCACACTGAGCCTGGAATTTTCTCTTACTTGAGATGGAATTAGAATCAGCAGAACAGAGAAAAGTGAGTCATATAAAGAAAGAACTCTGGAGATTCACAGAATTTCCCCTTGGGTTTTCAGCTAAATACATGTTTCTATTTGCATGTGGGAAAATTAACCAATTCTCAGGAAAACACTTAACCAAAAGGGGTCAATTAGTGATTTAAAGAAGCTATGTTCCTACCAGCCAGAGTATAACAACCTTGTAAAGGACATAGTTTCAGGTACATTACTTAGAAGTGTATTGTATCTGTAGTTAGGAAAAATTAGCCATAGACCAAAGGCTTCTCTGGTCTTTCCCTCAAAGCTTAAAAGCAAGGATTAAAATGGGAAAACTAGTTCTAAGAAACCTGATGGTATCTTAGAGCAAACCTTAGGAATATTTAAAGTACTGATGCTCCTCGATTTATATTTGGGCTACATCTCAATAGATGCATCATAAGTTGAAAATATCCTAAATGGAAAATGCATCTAATACCCTAACAAACCCACCATAAATAAAGTTTAAAAATCATAAGTCACATCATTGTAAGTGCAGATGCTCCTCAACTTAGGATGGAGCTACATCCTGGGAAACCCATGATTAAAGTCAAAATATTGTAAGTTGCACTCTAGTAAACTGGGGCTCTCTATAATGTTTAAACTATGTAGAATTCAACAAGGTAAAATTAAAATGTCTGGCTGACATGCTCTTGGAAATTACCAACCATGAAAATCAGCAGGTAATTACATCTAAAAGTAAGGACAAAAGTCAGTTAATTGAAACTAAACCAATAATGGCACAGATGATATATATGTATTTAAGAACATTAAAAATGTTAACAAGACTCTGTTCCACGTGTTGAAGAAGGAATTTGCATATTAAGGAGAGACATGAAAAATATAAAAATACATACATTAAATTTTAACAGAAGAAAAAAGTCATAAAAGTAAACTTCATAAAATTAATAGCAGAAAAAGAAAAAACACTGCAGGAGAAAAGGTAAGTGAATTTCTCAATGTAGTAGTAGAAAGTACGCAAAACAGAATATAGAGAGAAAAAGACTGAGGTAAAAATTGAACAAAGCGTTCACTCTGGGAAACTTTAAGTAACTATAGTTGGATCTTCAAAGGACAGAAGAAAAAAGAATGGAAGAAAAAATATTTGAAGAAAAAGCAGCTCCAAATTTTTCATAGTTAATGAAAGCTAAACCCTTCACATCCAAGAGGCTCAACAAACCCCAGGCAGAAGAAACACAAAGAAAAATGTGCCAACATGAGAAACTAGAAACTATTTTGTTAACATCAGGAACAAAGAAAGGATGTGTACTCTCACCATTCCTTTTCAATTTTGTACCGGAAGTTCTCATCAAAGCAATAAGACAAGAAAAAGACATAGGGTGATAATGATTGTAAAGGAAGAAATAAAATGTCTTTGTTAACAAATGACATGATTATCTATTAGAAAATCTGAAAGAATCAACAAAAGACTTTTGCAACTAATAAGTAACCATGGAGAGGTTGCCAAATAAAAATTAATATACAAAAGTAAATCACTTTCTTACATACCATCAATTACTAAGTGGAATTTGACACTGATAACACTAAAAAATTTTTAGTCACCCCCAAATATGAAGTACTTGACTAACTCTAACAAAATGTGCATGATACATAAAAGGAAAATTACAAAACTGAAGAAAATTGGAGAACTAAATAAAAAGATATTCCACATTCATGGATCTGAAAACTCAAGTTTTCCTTGTCAAGTTGTAAGTTATTTTCACCTTCATCTATAAATTCAATGCTATCTTAATCATAATCCCAGAAAGGTAATTTGTGGATATCAGCAAAGGGAAAACAGGCACAAGACTCAGAATAGCCAAAGAGAAAACAAAGTTGGAAGATTGACACTACCTTATTTCAAGATTTATTATAAAGCTGTAGTAATCAAAACAGTATGGATATTAATGAAAGAATAGACAAATAGATCAATGGAAGAGACAAGAGAGCCCACAACTGGACCCACATAAATATAGCCAATTGCTCTTTGACAAGGAACCAAAGGCCAAACAATGGAACCAAGAAGTCCTTTCAACAAATGGTGCTGGAAAAAAAGGATGTTCTCATGCAAAGGGAATGAATCTAGACATAGAGTTTACACCCTCCACAAAAATTCACAAAAAGTAGATCATAGACCTATAGGTAAACTACAAAAATTATAAAATTCCTAGAAGAACACATAGAAGAAAATCCAGATGAACTTGTGTATTTGTCCGTTTTCACAATGCTATAAAGAACTAACTGAAACTGGGTAATTTATAAAGAAAAGAAGTTTAATTGACTCATAGTTTCACAAGCTTAACAGGAAGCATGACTAGGAGGCCTCAGGAAACTTACAATCATGTCATAAGGAGAAAGGGAAGCAAGGACCTTCTTCACATGGTAGCCGAAAAGAGAGAGACTGTGAAGGGGAAGTGTCACACACTTGCAAACAAGCAGATCTTGTGAGAGTTCACTCACTGTCATAAAAACAGCAAGGGGGAAGTCTCCCCCATGATTCAATCATCTCCCACCAGGCCTCTCCCCCAACATGTGCAGATTACAATTTGAGATGGGATTTTGCTGAGGACACAGAGACAAACCATATCAACTTGAGTATATCAATGACTCTTCTTTTTTTTTTTTTTTTTTATTTTAGAACAAGCTTCTCCAACTGACGTCTCAAAGGTTGCATGAGGCCCAGGATTTGAATGCAGCCCAACATAAATTTGTAAACTTTTTCTTTTTTTTTTTTTTCTGAGACAGAGTCTCTCTCTGTCACCCAGACTGGAGTGCAGTGGCGCAATCTCAGCTCACTGCAAGCTCTGCCTCCTGGGTTTATGCCATTCTCCTGTCTCAGTCTCCCTAGTAGCTGGGACTACAGGCGCGTGCCACCACGCCCAGAGAATTTTTTTGTATTTTTAGTAGAGATGGGGTTTCACTGTGTTACTCTGGATGGTCTCGATCTCCTGACCTCAGGATCTGCCCGCCTCGGCCTCCCAAAGTGCTGGAATTACAGGCATGAGCCACTGCACCCAGCCACAATGACTCTTAAGATACAAAACCGAAGAGATAATCCATGAAAAAAATAATTGATCATCTATACTTAATAACTTATTCAAAACTAAAAATTCTGCTTTGCAAATGACACTGTTAAGACAATAAGCAGGCTAAAGACTAGGATTTATGATCCAACACATACAAGTATCACAAAGAATTCTTACAACTCAAGATATTCAAAATACACAAAGAATTTTTTAAATTCATCAATAAAAAAACAAAAAATCCAATAAAAAATGGACAAAACACCTTAATAGACATCTCACCAAAGAAGATACACAAGTGTAAATAAGCATATTAAAAGTTGTTTACATCATTTCATTAAGCAATTGCAAATTAAGACAACAAGATACCCCTATACATTTATTAAAATGGCACAACATTGCAACTTTATTCAAAACACTGCCAACCTTAAATGCTGAGCAGGATGTGGAACAATAGGAATTCTCATTCACTGATGGTGAAAATGCAAAATTTGGAAGACAGTTTGTCAGTTTCTTACAAAATTAAACATGTTCTTACTATGCTATTCATCCATCACTTCTTTCTGTTTACCCAAAAGATTTGAAAGCATACGTCCACACAAAAACCGACACATGGATGTTTATAACAGCTTTATTTGTAATTGCCAAATGTTGGAAGAAAATATGTCTTTTAGTAGGTGAATGAACAAACTGTGGTACAACCAGATGATTGGATATTATTCAGCCCTAAGAAAAATGAGATATCCAGTCATGAAAAGACATGGAAGAAACTTAAATGTATGTTGCTAATTGAAATAAGTCAATCTGAAAAGGCTGCATACTGTATGATTTCAACTATATGACATTCTGGGAAAGATCAAACTACAGAGACAGTAAAAAGTGCTTCCCAGGGGAAGGGAGGAGGAAAGGACAAATGTATTTATTGCAGAGGATTTTGCAGTAGTAAAATTACTCTGTATTATACTATAATTCTAGAAATGTGTAATTACACATTGGTTCAAACCCAGAGATTGTACAACAGGAAGATTGAACTCTAATGTAATCTATGACTGAGTAATAATGATGTCTCAATATAGGTTCATCTAATTGTAACAAATGTGCCACTTTCATGAGGAAAGTTGATAATGGGAGACTATGTATGTGTAAGGGTAAAGGGTACATAGATGAGACATAACTATACTTTCTTCTTAATTTTGCCATGTCAAAGCAGATTTTACTGTCTTAGTCTGCTCAGACTGCTATAACAAAATACTATAAATTGGGTAGCTTATAGAAAAGAGAATTTTATTTCTACATTTCTGTTAAAAGAGAATTCTTAGTCAAATTAAATTTTACAGTTTAAATGAGCAGAGAACAATTCACAAATCGGGCAACCTCCTGAGCCAGAGTAGGCTCAAAGAGACTCCAGCTCAGCCATGTGGTGGAAGGAGATTTATGGACAAAAAAAGAAAAGTAATATACAGAAAACAGAAGTGAAGGAAGATATAACCAGATTGGTTCTAGTTCAGCATCTGCCTTATTTGAACATGGGCCCCTTTGATTGGACCAGTCTCAATGATTAGCACAAGAGCAGGTTCCAGTCTTCTATTCAGGTGATAGTTCACTAGGTACAGAGAAACCTTTATGTCAAACTTAAAATATGTAAGGAAGCAGCTTTCGGCTACACTTGAATTAACAATTCCCTGTTTTGGGTCATCCTCTCAAAATTGATCATTGATCAAAACTTTATCATTGATGTCACTAGCACCATGATAAATGTACTTATTTGGTCTCAAACCCCATTGGGAAATGCAGAACAGTGGGTTTTTTAAGGTTAGAACAAGGACTTCAGATTAATTTCTTTGTAGGGGTTAGGTTAGGGGGTAGCTCTTTATGGTGGAATCTCCTGTTTACAGGAGAAAAACAAAACTTGGTTTGTTCTAGGATCTATCTTTTTCTTTAAGGTCTTAGTTTGATAATGTCAGATTTAGCATAAGTGACTCTAATTTGGTTTAAAATGGTCTATTGGGGCCTAGGGCATGAGCTCAATCCAAAACAATGGCATCTTATAATTTTGCTTAAAAATAACCCTCTTTGGTCAAGTTCTCACTTAGGTGAGAGAACGACCAAAACTTCAGGCCTTAGCACCACTCTCAGTTACCATCACTTTGGGTTTCTGGTCTCAGCACATCATTTAGAGGCTGCAGTGCCCTCATGGTCACAGATTTTTTTTCAGCTCTTGTCATTCCAGTTGAAGAGAGACCATTTAACACTCTAAAGATGGCTGTATGCAAACATTTAAAACTTTTAAGAGAACAGAGTGCACCACGGAAACTACTATTATGACTATCGGGGGATAATACCGAGAACTTGGAGTATGCTCCTTAGCCAGGATTGCCGTGAACCAAACCAACTACAATCAAACAGATCAAGGAATGAGCTAAAGAGTCTGCTTGCTTTACTAAAGCAGCCTGTTTATTGATCCACTACAACTGAATCTCTATAATACCAGATTTTTTTTATCCATGGGAAACAAGAAGTACAAGCAACTGCACAGATACTTCTGCTTAGCCAGTAAGTAATTTAAAGCAATTCTATTATGTAGTATAACTTTCACAAGAGAATTTAAAGTCTATTCTGCAACCATTAAAGCCTCCTAACAATGTTCTCTTTAACCTGTGATGTTGGTTAAGAGGAGTGGAACCTATAATGTAGGTTAAGAGGAGTGAATCAGTGTTTGCTTCTGACTAACTATGAGGCAACAAATGTACCATTAAAATTTCTCACCTATGTTGTCCCTTCATCTTCCATTTATCAAGGCATAAGGTTGTCCATGTATAAAGCTGACTGCAAAATTCTTCACAAATAAAAATAGACGCCATGAGTGTACACAACAGACCCCCTTTTCAGTTCTATTGTTCAAAGAGACATAAGCAAGGGAAAAATGGAAAGACAAAAGTCTCATGATAACAGAGAAATCTTGATCCATGATTATGGGGAAGAGCTGTCCATATCAAAGATGCCATCTGCTTCTGGGGAGAAACTTCCCTGGTTAGCTTTACCTTAAGGTTGTAAATGAGTGTACAGTTGCAAAAGCGCAAGACACCTATGTGAATTGTGAGATTATGAACCCAAGGTTCAAGGTGCCAAAGTTTTGCTGCAATGTGCATGGCTCAATGGCAGCCTTTCTCTGATACTCTGAGAAGACCATGGAGTCTAATCCTTGGGTTCTAGATTATGAAGGGATTGATTGTCCCCAGTCAGTAGACCATGAAATGCATTCATTATCTGGTGAAAATACACTTTGGCAAAATGACCTTCTGTTATAAAAACAGCCCTCTTGAATGGGAAAGCTCTTATACAACCAGAAAACATGCATTAAAAATTGCAATTGAATGAAATCCTTTTATAAATGTTTAAATGGTCCATCAGGTAACAGAAACGTACATAAAGTTTTAAAACCCAGAAATGGGTTTGATAACAAAACATTGGCCAAAAACTATTTGAGCAATTTAGAACAGTCATCAAAATAATACATTTTTTAATTTGGATAATTTTATTTATTCCATGATGGGTCATGGAATGCAGAGCTTCTAATAACAAACACTTTAAGGACTCAGGGTGAGGTGGCTGTCCAGAATCTCCATGAATCCATTCTTAACACTTGATTTACATTTTTTAAAATACCAGTTGTTTCTCCTATTTATATGCGTAGCACTGATAACTGATGGGCTATCACAAGCAATTTGACTTGCACTATGGAGTTTATTCAAATTGTATATCTAAGTATTTCAGTACTGCCTGGTTTACCATGAAAATCTCACAAAGTATTTTCTTGGTATCAGTTAATTTTTGCCCTGCCTGTGTTAGCAGTTTTATAAACCGATCAATCTGTTCATCAAAGTGTTGAAAATTCTTACCCAGTCCAAATCATGTATTCCTAAAGTTATCAGAAACTTGTATTCAAGAGTGCTTGTCAGGGTTCTTTCTATACTTTCATGAACCTCCTTAAATATAACATACTCTGGGATTTTTGTGAGCAAAATCAGAAACTGCATTAGAAACTGCATTAGAATTAGACAATCAACTGTGAAAATAACTGACATGGAGTCTCACTATGTTGGCCAGGTTGGTTTGAGCTGCTGGCCTTAAGGTATTCTACCACCTCTGCCTCCCAAAGTGTTGGGTTTACAGGCATGAGCCACCACACCTAGCATAAAAGGTCATAGTTAAAGACACAACTGACTAGGAAATGTGGTCGTTTCTGTGGCCTGCAATAACTAAACCATAATTACGGTTGATAGCATATAGCTAAACATATTAGAATTTTAGAAATTTTATACAATTTTGGAACATCTATTAATAATTTCATTAAAATATAAAACTTGAAGAAGGTTGAAATCATTTTTTATTTGGCAGTGGTTTCCATGTAATTTAACATGTCAAAAAATCGGCCTGTCGCTCCTTTGGATGTTTTAGGGGCCTTCTGCAGCATCCCAAAGTTAGAGATCAAAAAAGACTTAACTTTGAAGCTGAAATTTGATTTTGGAAAGCTCATCAAATATTTCAAAGTATTAAAACACTTGACCAAAATAGAATCACAGGTCACCATAAAAATAAGTCATTCATTTAGCCAAAGTGATAATTAAAAGATTTTTAAAAATCAAAAACCTGTACTCTTTAATAGAGAAGGCTGCTTTCCAAATAAGGAAAAGACTTAAGACAGTGTAAGATAGAATCTCTCTCTTCTTCTCTCCTCTCTCTCTTTTTTTCTTTTTACAGTTTACTCAAAAAGTGAGGAAAAATGTTTGAATATGTCTGATTAATGTCATGCACATCCATTCAAAGAGACCACCAAACAGGCTTTGCGTGAGTGATAAAGCTTTTTAATCCCCTGGTTGTAGGCGGCCTGAGTCCAAAAGGAGAGTCAGCATAGGGTGGTGGGATTTTCATTAGTTCTTATAGGTTTGGGATAGGCGGTGGAGTTAGGAGCAATTTTTTGTGGGCAGGGGGTGGATCTCACAAAGTACATTCTCAAGGGTGGGGAGAATATTACAAAGTACCTTCTCAAGGGTGAGGAGGGTGTATTGTACAAAGTACATTCACAAGCGCAGGGGAATATCACAAAGCACATTATTGAAAGGGCGGAGAGGGTGTATTGTCACAAAGTCAATTGATCAGTTAGGGTGTGGCAGGAACAAATCAAAATGGTGGAATGTCATCAGTGAAGGCAGGAACTGGCTACTTTCACTTCCTTTGTGGATCTTTAGTTGCTTCAGGCCATCTGGATGTTTAGGTGCAGGTCACAGGGGATATGATGGCTTAGCTTGGGCTCAGAAGCCTGATAATTAATACTGTGTAAAATTTTCATTCAAAAGAGAAAACCAAACTTTAGTTTTGCGTTGTGTATTATCAATGCTAAAGCTTATTTTAATAAAACTCGATAAATAAATTTATAAAATCTGTCATCTTTTAACCACACAAGATTTCCATAAAACTTCTGTTTTACATTTTCTCCAACTTTATATATTCATCTAGATTTATCTATTTTTTTACTCCTTCAATTTGAAATCTGTAACTTCAAACTAGACAAAATTTTTAAACAAGCACACATTTTTATGCCTTTATATATTTTCTCATTAAAAACATATTTTTGTTTATACTTTTGTTTATATATTCTGTATACAGAATTGTTTCTCTAATATTTAGTAGTTTTAGTTACATATATTAACTGCAGTTTTAACTCTCAGCAATCCCAATTTGTAGTGAAAACTCTAGAAAGTAATTTTGAACTGTTTGTTTTATATCACCATTTGTAGATAAAAAACATTTTATAATTTTTTTAGAAGGATAGTTTTTCAAATTATTGTTTATTGACAGTTTTTTATAGCATTTAAAAATAGCATGTGAAGGTATATAGACTTAAACTCAAGTTTAATAATTAATATTTCAGCATTTTATCTTACAAATGATTCAGACATTTTATGATTATCTATTACTTAATCTAACATAATATGACTTTAAGATTTTAAATTACTGAAAATGATTTGGAACTAAACACAAGAACCCTCCCTAGTGTCTTCCGCAGTCATCCAGGGTCCCAAGTAACCATGCGGCATCCAGGAAGGTCAGGATTATGAAGGTCATGACCTGTCTGAGTCCTGAATTCACATGCTAGGTCTAAAAGGATCAAAACAGAAGACAAAGCTGTGAAGACTACAACTGGACAATCTAACTCTTCCTAAAATAGCCAGGAGGCAAAACAGGGAGAGCAGGGAAGAGTGGCCCTATTGGGCTTGATTCTGGCTTGCAGTTGCTAGTCTGGGTACTGAGAACTTGTCTTGTCTCTAGACCTCATCATGTCCACCTATCCCGAGGCTCTAATCTGAAAACATAAACTCTAAATCAAATCAAGCAAGTTTCTAATTATCTTTAACTGGTAATTTTGAAACCATTCCTGTTTACCAAAAAATTTTAAGCAGCTTTATTTACTAAATAATATCACATACACATAACACATACAGACATACAAACACAGAGAAGCAATTCTTATAGCTTTTATAAAGGATTGCAATTTGCTGGCTTTTAAATAGCTTTTCTTTTCCCCATTCAGACTATCAATCTCCCAATTACTTGTTTCATTGCCCTAAGCAATTGTTAACTAGACAACAAATTTGCATTTCTAAAAGACAACTCTTAAGTGAAACTAAAAGAATTATATTTTGTAAGCACAGAGCTAAGATTTTAGGCTTAAATATTGTACCATCATTTGCTCAAACTAAGGGAAAAATACAGTGCCCAACTAAAAGTTAAGTCAAGAAAAGATGGTCAGAAAAGCACCTTAAACAAAGGTATGACTTGTGAAGTAAATTTAAAACAATGGTAAGAGTTGCTAAGGTATACCAACACACATCCTTAAAAATGGAGACTTCCTTTATAGAAGCAAATTTCTTGTACCAAAGTGTTTCAAGATTGCCAGTTAAATTCCAGAAAGGTGTATTTTAGGTTCATAAGTGTTCTTGTTAACTTAGCTACTGTTTGTTAGCTAGAATTACGAGTTCAGGAAAGAGCTCATCAGGAATAGGGCAAGGTATTCTCTGCCTGAACTCAGCGTGGATAGATCTGAAAAAGAAGCAAGCCTAGTTTACCTGAGGGCCTATATTTTATAAACACTGTCTAGGAGACCTTTTTTTCCTCTTGGGGCAGAATAATAACTAAGCCAAAATGTTAGCAGATGTAACTTTCTTTATCAACGAGTCGTTTAAGCTTTTTATTTACCTTTTATAAGGAGTCTTTAAATAAAAATGTTGAAATCTTTTTAGAAGATTCTGCATATCAATAGGCATTCCTATATGAGACTAATTTGGGAGCCCTCATTTTCAAATGCACTTCTTTAAGTGCAGTGTTGTTCATTTGGAACATTCCCTTGTAACTTTATTTTTTTTAATTATTTTCTAACGGTTTTTTTGTTTTTGTTTTGTTTTGTTTTGAGACAAGGTCTCACTCTGTCACCCAGGCTAAAGCGCAGTGGCATAATCTCAGCTCACTACAACTTCTGCCTCCTGAGCTCAAGTGATCCTCCTTGCCTCAGCCTCCTGAGTAGCTGGGACTACAGGCATGTACCACCATGCCTACCTAATTTTCGTATTTTTTGTAGAGACGGGGTTTTGCCATGCTGCCCAGGCTTGTCTTGATCTCCTGGACAAAAGCAATCCACCCACCTCAGCCTCCCATAGTGCTGGGATTACAGATATGAGCCACCATGCCTTGCCTCCATGGTAACATTAAATTATCTTTAGTAAGAGTTTGCCATTTCTATAAGTCTTTGCTGCTTCTGGAATTTAATACTTATGCATGTGTAAGCCAGGACGTAGTCAATTGAGAAATTCAGGATCCTATTTGTACCTCAGATATTGGCTTTGGCTCTCAGATCTCCTTAACCAACTTAACCAATTATTTATTTCCCTACCTAAGTGTTCAAGAACAAAGAAAGGCGATAGGGAGCACAAAAATCCCTTCAAATTTCCAAAAGCCAAAGTTCACAGCCCCTGCAATATTGCCACTTAACTACCAGTTTCTTTGTGACCTAGTTAAACATAAGAGGACTCTAACTGGATCCAAGCCAGTTAATTATCAGAACCAATCTGATCTTAGACCCAGTCTAATTTCCACTGGAACTTCCAAATTCAATTAGTATCAAAAATTTGCTCAAACAAACTTGGAGAGTTCAAAACAAATCCATGGAGCTTGGGAACCCAAAAGAGAATTTACCATGATTCCCAGCTGCTGCAAGAGAATAATGAACACAATGGGCCCGACAGGTACCTCACTCGGTTACTTGATGTTCCTGGGGGTCATTAGAAGCTCTAATTTGGATCTCACTTCTGATGCCATCTGTTAAAAGAAAATCCTTAGCCAAATTAAATTTAACAGAGTTTAATAGAGCAAAGAAAAATTCACAAATCAGGTAGTTTCTTGAGCCAGAGAAGGTTCAGAGAGACTCCAGCGCAGTCACATGTTGGAAGAAGATTTACATACAGAAAAAGGAAAGTGATGCTCAGAAAATGAAAGTAAGGTACAGAAACAGCAATTGGGCTGGGCGAGGTGGCTCACGCCTGTAATCCCTGAAATTTGGGAGGCCGAGGCGGGCAGATCACCTGTGGTCAGGAGTTCGAGACTAGCCTGGCCAACAAGATGAAACCCAATCTCTACTAAAAATACAAAAATTTGCTGGGCGTGGTGGTGCATACCTGTAATCCCATCTACTCAGGAGGCTGAGGCAGGACAATCACTTGAACCCAGGAACTGGAGGTTGCGGTGAGCTGAGACTGTGCCATTGCCTTCCAGCTTGGGCAATGAACAAAATTCCATCTCAAAAAATAAAAGCATAAAAAGAAACAGCAGATTGGATACAGCTCAGTGTTTGCCTCTTTTGAACATGATTTGAATAACTGTTCCCCTTTGATTGTCCAAAACTTGGTGATTGGCATAAGAGTAGATTATTGTCTGTTTACACTTTCATTTAGGTTGTAATTCACTGTGTACCGAGAAATCTTTAGACTAAACTTGAAATATGTAAGGAGGCAGCTTTAGGCTAAACTTGATTTAACACTTCTGAAGGTTGAGAAGTCCCAGGTTAAGTCACCAGCAGATTTGCCATCTAGTGAAAGGTCATTCTTCACAGATGCTGCCTTCTTCCAACATCTTTACATGGTGGAAGGAACCAACAAGCTTCCTCAGGCCTCTTTTTTAAGGGCACTAATTCTACCCATGAGGTTTCTGCTCTTATGGCCTAATCACCTCCCAGAGCCCCCCCAACCGTCACACTAGGAATTAGGTTTCAACATATAAATTTGAAGGAAACAAAAACATTCACATCATGGCAGTTACCTTGTTTTTGTTTTTTAAGAACAAAATGTAGAGATATTGAAGCATGAAATTCCCCATGACAATGTGGAAATCACGAATGGAGTCACGTACTGGGTACTACAGCACCTATAACCCAGTTGACCTATGAAAGGCCCTCAGGCAAAAACAGTTAAAGGTATATTGGGGTAGTCTTTACCACTTAAATATGTCTTGAGAAACACAACATTTATGTGTGTAAATAATGTTTCCTAATTGCCCCAGGCAGTTAGCAAACAATGGATAAAGCATATATATGGTAGATAAAACAAAGCCATACTACCAGATTAAAGAGATATTTTAGAGAAATAGAACATGACATAGGAAAATTAAGGCAAATAGAATTTACCTTTAAGGTAAAGAGACATTCAGGGGATAGAAGATTCTTGCAAGAATGAGATGGCTATCCTATTGCAGAAGGAAGGCAAATAATGGCAAGATTCTTAGTCTGATAAAAAAGTTTAACTACATGTTTTTTCCAAAATGAAAATAAAATGTGAAAACAACATAGCCAAATGATAGAAAGGAGATTGTACTCTAAATTAAGCAGGAATTTTATATATAATATTACAAGAAAAGAAGCAGAAGTAGCCCAGGGTGAAATAACTAATTCTGAAATGGCAGCATAAAGAACTCCACAAACACCATCCCCAGTGAAAGAATTGTAACCAGTGAAAATTATAAACATGCTTAACCATTTAAAAGCTTTAGAAATCGTCCAAAGTGCATACAGCAAATGAAGAAATGTTTTCCAATAATATCTATTAAAACCAGCCAAAGTCTACGGCATTTGAGACTTGACCCACTCTCTTTATTCCACACAACCACAGCTCAGCATGACAGAAGCTTCTATTCATGTGTGTTCAGCCAAGAACACAGGACTCTCTCTCCCCTCAACCCTCAGATATATACTGTAGTATCCCCCGGGGAGGGGAGGGGCAGCCACCACCAATTCTCATTCTCCCTCCATCTATGCTCTATTCCAGGCAAAATCAGTTGAGTGGTTTGGGCTTTCTTACTGTATACAAACAACATTAATAGGCCAAAAGTTCTACTGCAGGTACAGTAGCCCATTAATCAGCCTCACCCCAACTCACTTGTAGCGGGTAGATTCCATGCTGGGAGAGACAAGCTGAGGAGACGGGAGGCTACCACCCTAGCCTGTGACTCTATTTGTAAAGCAGTGGTGTCACTCAGAGAAAACAAGTCACTACCCCTACCCCCAGGGCTGTAGCAGAAATTTTGTGGGAGGGTGGGCAGGAGCAAGTTCTAAAAGCAGAGAGTTCCAAAGCTCTCTCCAAGAGAACTGACTTTATTTGAAACAGCGTGGGGAAGTTCAAACTGAACGCCACTCTTAAAAACAATGAAGATTATGGTGGCAAGAAATTTTGAAGAAACTGGTAGTTCCATGAGAAGAACTATCTAAATTATAAACCAACTATATGTTTGTCAGAGATAATTAAAGAAAAAGATAGCTAAGAAGAGCCCTCCTATGGTTGGAACAAATGTCAAAGAAAGGCCTCACAAACCAGTCTTTCAAAGGGAGCTGAATTTAATTGGATTACACTGTGGAACAATTAATGCCCCCAAGGCACTATTGAAAACTATGAAGCAATCAGTCAGCAATTCAAGGAGGCTAATAACTGGATGTAATACAATGGCAGACAAATTAACAATGAAATTAGAGAAAGAAAGAATCAAAGAGAATATTGCTAAAACCACTTCATCCCAGGGTAACTATGCACACACCCAAGGCTTCACCCTCTGAGTAGTGACATCAGAGGTTGAACATTGTGGAAAAAAATAGATATCACTGAAGTGGTACACCATGTTACTAAAAAAATCCAACAAGTTTTAAGGGATCCACATACAGATTTACTACAGTATGTTTTCTAAAAATCTAGGTTTCAACCCAAAATTATGAAACATACAATGAAACTGAGTGTGACCCTTATACTGAAACAAAGTAGACAACAAAAACTGCCTTTGAGAGAATCCAAATGTCAAACTTAACAGAAAAAAAGACTTCAAAGCATCTAATATAAATATATTTTAAAAAACTAAAGAATACCATAAAGAAGTGAAGAAACGTATGAGGACAATGTCTCAAAAACTAGAGACTATCAATAAAAAAGTAAAAGTTATTTTAAAAAACAAATGGAAATCCTGCAGTTTAAAACTACAATACTTGGCATGAAACATTTACTAGAGTGCTCAGCAGTAGATTTGAACTGGCAGAAGAATCAGTGAAATTAAAGATGGATTGACAGAGATTATATAATCTGAAAAACAGAGAAGGACAAAGAAAAGAAAAAATAAACAGACCCTCATAGAAATGTAGAACATAATTAAGCAAACCAAAATATGCATAATGAAAGTAACAGAAGTAGAGGACGAAGAGGAATGAGCACAAACGTTATTCAAAAAAGTAATGACTGAAAACCTTCCAAATTTGACTTAAAACAATCTATGCATCAGAGAAACTCAATAAATTCCAAATAGGACAAAGAAACCTACACTTAGACATATCGAAGTAAAAATATTCACGGACAATGATAATAAAAGCAGCATGATAAAAATGACTTCTTACATAAAAGGGAACACCAGTAAGGTTATGTACTAGTCTGTTCTCACACTGCTATAAAGAAATACCTGAGATTAGGTAATTTATAAAGGAAAGAGGTTTAATTGACTCACAGTTGTGCATGGCTAGGGAGGTCTCAGGAAACTTACAATAATGGCAGAAAAGGAAGCAAACACATCCTTCTTCACAGAACAGCAGGAGAGAGAAGTGTCAAGCAAAGGAGGAAAAGCCCCTTATAAAACCATCAGACCTCATGAGAACAATTACAGGAACAGTATGGGTGCAACCGCTCCATGATTCAATTACCTCCCCCCAGGTCCCTCCCACAACATGTGGAGATTATGGGAAGTACAATTCAAGATGAGATTTGAGTGGGGACACAGCCATACCATATCATTCTGCTCCTGGCCCCTCCCAATATTATGTCCTCACATTTCAAAACCAATCATGCCTTTCCAACAGTCCCCCAAATTCTTAGCTCATTCAGCATTAATCAAAAAGTCTACATCCAAAGTCGCATCTGAGACAAGGCAAGTTCCTTCCTCCTGTGAACCTGTAAAATCAAAAGCAAGTTAATTACTTCATAGATACAATTAGAGTACAGGCATTGGATAAACACACTCATTCCAAATGGGAGAAATTGACCAAAACAAAGGGGCTACAGGTCCCATGCAAGTCTGAAATCTAATAGGGCAGTCATTAAACCTTAAAGTTCTGAAATGATCTCCTTTGACTCCAGGTCTCACATCCAGGTCACGCTGATGCATGAGGTGGGCTTCCACAGCGTTGGGCAGTTCCAACCCTGTGGCTTTGCAGGGTACAGCTCCCTGCTTCAGCTGTTTCCATGGCTTGCATTGAGGGTCTGAGGCTTTTTCAGGCACATGGTGCAAGCCATTGGTGGATCTACCATTCCGGGCTCTGGAGGACAGTGGCTGCCTTCTCATAGTTCCATTAAGCAGTGCCCCACCGGGGACTTTGTGTTGGGGCTCTGATCCCACATTTCCCTTCCACACTTGCACCCATGGTCAGCAACTGCAAAAGTCACTGGGATTCAAGGATATAAGGTCAGAAGTAAGAAAAATATGCCTTTTTTTTTTTATCTCCTTCACGTACCCCAGGTATTCCTTGGAAAGAGAAAGAAATACGTTTCTCCAACTCTTTGCTATTGTGAATAGTTGCGGCACTATTCACAATAGCAAAGACTTGGAATCAACCCAAATGTCCATCAGTGACAGACTGGATTAAGAAAATGTGGCACATATACACCATGCAGTACTATGCAGCCATAAAAAAGGATGAGTTTGTGTCCTTTGTAGGGACATGGATGCAGCTGGAAACCATCATTCTTAGCAAACTATCACAAGAACAGAAAACCAAACACCGCATGTTCTCACTCATGGGTGGGAACTGAACAACGAGATTACTTGGACTCGGGAAGGGGAATATCACACACTGGGGCCTATCATGGGGAGGGGGTAGGGGGGAGGGATTGCATTGGGAGTTATACCTGATGTAAATGACGAGTTGATGGGTGCTGATGAGTTGATGGGTGCAGCACAGCAACATGGCACAAGTATACATATGTAACAAACCTGCATGTTATGCACATGTACCCTAGAACTTAAAGTATAATAATAAAAAAAAGAAAAAATAATAAAATAAAATAAAATAAAAATAAAAAAATTAAAAAAAAAAGAAATACATTTCTCCAAAGAATATACATAAATGGCCAATCAGCACATGAAAAGATGCTACCTTATTACCCATCATGAAAATGCAAATCAAACTCACAGTGAATTACTATGTCACGCTCGTTAGTATGACTACAGGGATGAAATGCTATGGTCTGAATGTTTGTTACTCTCTTAAAATTCATACATTGAAACCTAATGCATAGGGGTATTGTATTAAGAGGTGGGGCCTTTGAGAAGTGATTCAGTCATAAAGGTAGAAACCTTATGAATGGGATTGATGCCCTTATAAAAGAGGTCCAAGGGAGTTTATTTGCCCTTTCCCACATGTCAGAACGCAGCAAAATGGCACCATATATAGATATGAGCCTTCACCAGACACCAGAAGTCGCCTTGATGTTGGACTTCCCAGACTTCAGAACTGTGAAAAATAAATTACTCTTGTTTATAAATTACTCAGTCTAAGATATTTAATTATAGCAGTTTGAATGAACTAAGACAGATGGCTACAACCAAATACGTGGACACACACAAAAAAAGCGTTGGCAAGCATATAAAGAAATTCAATCCCTTACACATTGCTAGTTGAAATTTAAAGTGGTGCAGCCACTTCGAAAAACAGTCTGGCCATTCCTCATAAGGCTAAACATAAAATTACTATATTATCCAACAATTTCACTCCTAGGTATATACCCAATACAATTAAAACTATATGTCTACACTAAACTATATACAAATCATCACAGAATTGTTCCTAATAGCCAAAAAGTAAAAACAACCCAAAAATCCAATCAACTAATGAATGGATTAAATAAAACATGTTAAATTCATACAATGGAATATTGGCTGTCATTAAAAAGGAATCAATAAGCAATAATATGGGTGTATCTTGAGAGTATTATGCTAAGTAAAAGAAGCTAATTTTGAAAGGTCACTACTGTATGATTACATTTATATGAAATGGAGTGCATGAAATTTATATGAAATGTTACAAGAGGCAAATCTAGAGAGACAGAAAGATTAGTGGTTGCCTACGACTAGGTGAGTTGGGGGGAAATGCTTACAGATGTGGATTTTCTTTTGAGACTGATAATACATTTAAACTTACTATGGTGACAGTTGCACACTCTGAACATAACAAAAACTATTTAATTGTACACTTTAAATGGGTAAATGGCATTTGATATGAATTTAAATGGGTAAATGGCATTTATATGAATTATATATCCACAAAGGTGTTAACTAAAGGAAGAAAGAGAAGGACGTGGAGGAGGACCTGCCCAGATCATTAGCTTTTCGTCTTAACTGCCAAATTCATTTATAGAAAATCTATCAGAAACCCCTAATAATGGAGGTTTCCAAATGAGTAATATAGCTTACATCAGTCTCTTTAACAGCTTTGATAAAAATAAAGTGTAATTAGACATAGATCAAATAAGACATACTGGCTGGGCACGGTGGCTCACACCCATAATGCCAGCACTTTAGGAGGCCAAGGTGCATGGATCACTTGAGGTCAGGAGCTTGAGACCAGCCTGGCCAACATGGTGAAATCCCGTCTCTATTAAAAAACAAAAATTAGCAAGGAGTGGTGGCATACGCGTGTATTCCCAACTACTCAGGAGTCTGAGGCAGGAGAATTGCTTGAACCTGGGAGGCAGAGTTTGCAGTGAGCAGAGATCACGTCACTGCACTCCTGCCTGGCCAACAGAGTGAGACTCCATCTCAAAAACAAACAAACAAACAAACAAACAAACAAATGTCTTACACATTGAAATCACTAAATCACTGAGACACAGGCTTAGCCTTTATACCACCCTACACAACAAAACCTGGTACCTAAGAAGAGGTCATTTCTATTAGCAAGGGGCAATGAATACAACAATCATAATTTCTGATTTATTGATAAAACACAAAGAAAATTAAATGATTTTCTTAGTGAGAAAAGTTGTTTTGGTTATATAATAATATGATTTCTATGAATTTTCCAGTTATTAATATTACTTGTTAAAAAAACCACTAGCTTGTCACTTATGTATTCGTCTCTTAACCATAGTCATATTTGAGGGAACTTCTTTAAAGTAGTTTTATCCATCCACCAGTTTCAAATAGGATTATAAAAAAGTGAATAAATCATTTTATGCAAATTGAAACATAGAACTGAGATGAGATTGGTTTTTACTGGATGAAAATTGAATAGTGAAAAACTTAGGGTACCAGAAATGTCAATGCTGATTTAATCTGTGTAGAAAGGTGACCAGAGAACATGTATTAGTATGCTCTAAGTAAATGCCTCTGAATTCCCATTTAAAACATAGCCCTTTCTTTCTTGGTGAGATGGCACCCAAATAGCTTGTTCAGGAACCATCAGGGCACTCCCCAACACAAAAGCCAATGTCATATTTGCAGCTTAATTCTTAAATTGACAAGGTAAGCAAATACTTCAACCCTGTCTAATTAGGTAGCATTTGTTTATTCAAAATATGTATTTAATAGCCATAGTACATCTGATTTTCATTCCAAATGTTTAACAGAGTCAAAAAACAGTAATTTTCTGGCTAGGTGCAGTGGGTCACACCTGTAATCCCAACATTTTGAGAGGCTGTCAGGAGAATCACTTGAGGCTGGGAGTTCGAGACCAGCATGGGCAAAATGAAAAAGAAAATAGTAATTTTTAAACTTGGAACACTTGGCCTGAATGGGAAACTGGTAAATAACCTGCTAGGTATTTTTCAAAGATAAGCAGGAGTCTAATATCTAAGCAATTAGTAGCTCCCAATAATCTCATTTGAATTCGGTATTTCATGTTTAACAGAATCACCACAATATAATCTAGTTTTTCTCCTCTTGCAGCATATGTCAGGGAAGCACTTCATTTAGGTGAAAAACTAGGCTTAGTTTTCAGTGGAAAAAGATGCTTTTTTTTTTTTTTCCCAAACATTATGAAGTAGACAAGAAACAATAAACATTATGCTGAAATTAATATAAAGCATGGATTGAATAAATCTCTCAAATAATTTGATGTGGCATCTGCACTCCTCAAATGAGAGACAGTACAATCAGCCTGCCTTTACTCCCAACATCCTTATTACTCAACTCAGTGATAAATCCTCTGTGGCAATAGAATTTGACAATTCGATATTGTACGTCTCGTGAGCGCCACCTACTGAGTGCTGGTCACATTTTGTAAATCTCAGTTACAAATCACTGGCTGAAAATGCAAAAGGAAACAAATCAAAGTAACAAAAGGATGACGATAGAATGATGACATTTCCAGCTTTTTATTTTCATCAGTGTTATTTAAGTATAGGTACAGTTACCAGAGCAGTGAACGTCATATCAGAAAAAGAATTCGTTATAAATTACAGTTATATAAATATGACAGTTACTTTGATTAAAAGAGGATTTACATTGACAAAAGCAAATATTATTAAGCCGTACCTGCCTTACCCATCTCACAACGTATAACAAAAATTATACAAAATAATTTATGTGAAAAATCCTTGGGAACCACAAAACATTAAAAATGTAAAAGCATTATTCCATAATGCAATAGCATTTTCATTTTATACATTTTTTTCAAAAATTTTTTAAAAGCCACAGCTGAATTTGTGATACATGCTAGATGCTACTTTTAGGTGCAATTAAGCTTAGCATTCAGAAAAGCTGAAATACATACTTTCAAAGGCTGAAGATGTTCTACATTAAATGATTTAGAATCCCTTTTATATTGTTTTCTCATTTCTATAAAAATAGACAAGCTATTTTATAGTCTAAAGTCATATTTATTTTTCAGTTCTGAAAATAGATTGAATCATACACACTGAGAGTGGCATATGAAGACTTCATTAATAAAAATAAAGTTGGTGATTCAAACTTCTGGTTTTGCTGAAACTGCTAAAGTATTCATGAAGCGCATGAGGAACTTAATGTGATTAAGTATCAAGTTTATTGACATTCAACTGTTGGTAAGGTCTATAAAATAGATTTATTCTGTATAAGAAATGTTCCTCTCACAAGCTTTGACTCTTTCATCACCTTTCTGTAGGTCTTATCTGAAATAATAAAACAATATAAAATAATTAAAAATAAAATAGACATTAGGTGATTCCATATATCTGATTAAATACATTCACTACATTTATTCTTTCTATCATATACATAGTGCAGGTAGAACACAAGTTTTCAAGTATCAAATGATGCTCACTTTGCATGTTTTCTTATCCACAATATACAAGAATATCAAGCAGCCTTACCAAATTTGGAAGCATCTAAATATCTGCAAACCTCTAAATGATTGTCATAAACATAAAAGATAACTGCCTGAAATGTTACCTTTATGTGGAGGCTTTGACATTTTGTAAATATAAATGTAGCCAAAATATTGAAGTCAATCCCACTTCCCACATGCAAATATATTAATGTGTAACAGAAATCATCCTTTTGCCCAATTCCCCGTACATGGCATCTTCGTGGCCATCCCTCCTGATCCCCCAAGGGTTTCTCAGCATGAAGAGCCCAATTACAAAGTAGAAAAAGCGCCACTCAAAGCCTATATATACATGCAGTTGCAAAGTGTTCTGGAGAGGTTAAAAGACTGGTATAAATTTGGTCCACTGCATATAACCGGCAGCAATATTGCCAGAAAAGAGAATTTGAATGAGCCCAGGTTGGAAAAATAAATTACCTTTATGCCTTGAAGGCAATCTCCATGGGTCAAGGCTAATGCCTTTTTCTTTGCTATTGTGTGAGATAATCATCTCTATCACCTTTTTTTCTTTTCATTTTTTAAGATAACTAGGTGGTTTTGACATTTTTGTGGTTGGTAATCTAATACTTTTTCACAAATTTTCTTTCAGGAAATGGAAAATTTTTTCAGTAATTGAATGAGAATGATGGATCATGCTAATAAATGTCTTTCTCAAAACCTGTCATAACTTTAAATCAAAGTCAGGGTATTAATATGAGACTCCTATATTCCTCATATTTATTTCATGTCAGCATGTGTCTAGCTGATGTCAACAGCAGAGGAAAATAACATCAGGGTTCAAGAAATGTGGTACTGTTAATATTTACATGAGGTATTGACTTGATAATGAACATCAGTAAACATTTCAGTCAAATATAAATAAAAATGTATTTGTGTCTCTAACTATATTTAATAAACAGAAACTTTAAGGAGAAAAACAAGTAAGCCTTGAGAGTAAAGGTGGTAACATAACACATAATTGTTGTAATAGTCAGTGTAATTTAATGATTAGAGTTTATGAGCCAGATATCACGCTGCTAATTTACCTTCATTATCTCTTATCATATTCATGGCAACACTGTGAACTCCATATTATTATTCCCATTTTACAGATGACAAAAGTAAATCTAGAGCAGTAAAATAATATATTCAAGTCCACTCAGCTAGTGACAGTAAAGAGAGCTGAACCTTAGCAGATCTCTAATCAATAAGTCATACATACTAGCAAGGAGCTAAATCTGCAAAGATTGAGAGAGACTCCTTTCTAATTCACTCAGAGTGATTATTTGCTCACCAAGCTGTGTGCCTTCAGGACTTTCTGCTCAAATCGAGTGGTTTTTCTAATTTATACAAATATATCAAGTGACCTCATATTAGCCTGTGTGTTGCCAAATGTTCTAAAATTTCAAAAAATTTGCTTTTACTCAGTTACCAGGAATGAGATCATAGAGAAAAGAAATTTAAATTTAACCTAAAAAATAAATAGGATTTTAATGGGGAAGATGGAGAGTACATTGGGAAGGTAAAATAGGATCTTTTAGAACATGCAAAGGATCCACATGCAGAAAAAAAATAAGGCATATTTGAGGTATAGGAGTTAGGATTGGCTGAAGCATAGATTTTCTAGAAAGATGGGAGATCAGACTAGAAAGGCCAACTTGTGGAACACTCAGAATGCTAAGTTAAGGTGTGTAGTCTATGGTCATGAAGCTCTGGAGAATTAGGAAGGAAACGACAAAGTCAAAAATAGGATTATTACTCTGGTAGTGGGTGTAGATATTTTTGAGCAGGTAATATGACAATAAGAAGACAATGGAGAAACTTTTAAGGCTAGACCTGAACTACACTAGTGTAGAAGTAGTAGAAATGGAGAAGAGAGGTAATCTATCACTAAACATAGAAGTATTTCTTCCTGTGAACAATAGCTGTTTTTCAGTTCTTAGATTTAATGTTTGCTTCTGTGGTTATCAAATTTAAACACTAAAATGTTTTGGAATTTGATAATAGTTGTGAAAATTATCTAACGACTTTGCTTTTATTTTATTTTTATTTTTATTTATTTATTTTTTTGAGATGGAGTCTCACTCTGTCACCCAGGCTGGAGTGCAGTGGCCAGATCTCAGCTCACTGCAAGCTCCACCTCCCGGGTTCACGCCATTCTCCTGCCTCAGCCTCCCGAGTAGCTGGGACTACAGGCGCCCGCCACTTCGCCCTGCTAGCTTTTTGTATTTTTAGTAGAGACGGGGTTTCACCGTGTTAGCCATGATGGTCTCTATCTCCTGACCTCGTGATCTGCCCGTCTCGGCCTCCCAAAGTGCTGGGATTACAGGCGTGAGCCACCGCGCCTGGCCAACTTTGAATTATGATTTTAAGAGTTCAGTCAAAGAATGAACTTTAATAACTGATATGTTTTGGCTGTGTCCCCACCCAAATCTCATCTTGAATTGGAATTCTCACAATTCTCACGTGGTATGGGAGGAACCCGGTGGGAGGTGATTGAATTATGGGGGTGGGTCTTTCCTGCGTCGTTCTCTGATAGTGAAGTAGTCTCATGAGAACTGATGGTTTTAAAAATGGGAGTTTCCCTACACAAGCTCTCCTTTTTTACCTGTCGCCATCCAAGTAAGATGTGATTTGCTCCTAATTGTCTTCCACCATGATTATGAGGCCTCCCCAGCCTTGTAGAACTGCAAGTCCAATTAAATCTCTTTCTTTTGTAAATTACCCACCCTTGGGTATGTCTTTGTCAGCAGTGTGACAATGGACTAATACAATACCCATTTCTCTCTTCACCCTCTTAGTCTCCCAAAAAGATACCCAAACACATATGCCCACATTGACACAAAAATACCTCTTCAGCCTGCAGTTACTGTAGGATGCAGTATATAGAATGGCTCTAAGAGGGTATGTAAGTTATTAACATCTTGTTTGGACACAAATAGAGGCCCTCAAGGAGCTCTATTTTCAGAGCCTTTTAGGAGGAACTCAAGGATAAATTAATAGGACGATACATCCACTAAATAGCAGTATTGAAACCCTACACAGGTATTGATGCTTTTGAGTACTGACATCTTGATATCAAGAGAAGTCCCTTATATCATATCTGTGATATCATTTGATTCCAAATTGTTCTGTCTACCACTTCAGGGAATTCATTCCAGCAGAGTCTTCCTTTTTGTAAAGATCTTTTTGTATCATTTGACAACTGATAAGCAATTTTTAGCCAGGTATTATTTAGGCACATTCTTTTTATTTCTTACCTATTCATGTTTCGTTAAAATTTGTTATAGATTTTTGCCAACTGATTTATTGGTATAAATCATCTTTCAGCTTATTATTATTGTAAATGTTATTCACTGTTAGACAAATAAGTCATAATTATTATTATTGCCATTAGCATAATTGCTTTTTACCAATTATTAACTTCTGCTAGTATGATCATGATTAATATTATTAGAAACCTGCCACCTCACTGAAAATGTTAAGAAATCCTATGTTTATTTTATAGATAAAAACTGTTATTAAAAACTTGCAGCACCTTAAACTCATATCTTAAATTGTTTCCATTCCCATCCCAATAACATAAATAGTAGGACCGGCTTCCATTTATTTGTGTGTACAATAATGCTTGAGATGAGAAGGTCACTAAACGTCACCAAGACATTTACAGAAACTTTCACTACTCCTTGAAAAGTATATAGCCCTAACATACAGAGCTAGAGAAATCACTTCTTTTGGAACTATCAGAAAATATGTGATGGTTTTAATAGTTTTAGTTCATATGACTCCAAAAAGTCAAATAATTGTAGTTAGCAGCATATTAATATAATCACCTCGCATATGGTTTTATATTTTGCCAGCTCCAATAAATCTACACTCTTATATCTATACTTATATTTTAAATATAAATTAGCACATCTCAATATTTAATAAGTAGAAATTCAAGGAATAATGGACATTAACTTTTCCTTATAAAAGGAAGCAAAGGTGTCTTATAAATTAGGTGTTCACAACAGGAAAAGGCATTAATCAGCTTTCAAAAGCTAAATTTGTCTCAAGCTCATTATTATTCAAAGCAGTGAATTTTCCCTGGTAACATGTCACAAAGGGAATAAGTAACGGAAATTCTAATGATAGCCCAGCAATTTAGCATGAGGTTTTAATTAATTAATCTGGAGTTTATGCACATAAGACTGATTATATGAACCAAAGTTCAATTCTACAAGTATTTCACAAATTAAAGGAATGCTATGTATTTCAGTGATGTCAAATATGAAAAAATAGTAAAAAATATGATTCAGTATATACCAAAATTAAGAAGTATAGTACACTGCTTTGCCAAACAAGGCAATCATTAATTTTTCTCACACTAAAGTATGCAATAAAAGCATTTATAATTTCTCATTATATCCAACATTGAAAAATGATAGCAAATTGATGATCTATGGGATTTATATTGATGAAAATTGGGATGACATGAGGAATAAGCACTGATATAGGAGTAGTATTAAACCTGGGCTTTCTGAGTTTGACTCTTGTTACAAATAACTTCGCAAAAACCATTGACTATTAGATGTATCTGTCCCTACACAGAAAAAAAAAAAAAAGAAAACTGGGCATGCACAAATTTTAAAATCAGTATTTTCCAGAAAGATGAGTATAATCTTCCTACTAATAAATCTAATTGATCCAGTTCTGGTGCCATAATGTTCATTAACTCCTTTTGTATTAAAATGATTTGAAATAACATAAAAACCTGAGCATGTTGAATGTTATATGCTAACAGTCGAGTTCTAATACACTTATATTTGTGGTCATTACTAATAACATTCGTCACATACACACAGCCAACCTTAATGCAAATGTTTCTCATTTGCTAATGACAGTTTTTGATTACTTCAGATGAGAGCTCCCAAAGTTAGGTTTATATGATGCAGATTGTCTCATAATGGAAGAACCTGTTAATTGAAGAATCACACTTATATCCCTTCAGTTTTAGGTAGGAATATCTGAAGGACTGACCTCTAAGTTGCTTAGAGCTATCATTTTTTGAATTTCAGAAGGCACTGTGCTAGTTGCCTCTGCTTCTACACTTTTTCTATAACCTTTCTTTCTCTTTAAGCTCTTACTCAGCAGGCATGAAATGTATTTAGGAACACATGTTTTATAAAAGTCTTTCAGTTTAAAATTAGAAAACATTTACAGACTTGTTAAGGCAATAGAAGGTTTTGGTTAAGAAACCCATGGAAGGAAGGACATAGAAACCATCTTAGCAGTTGTACAACTTTTTATCTCAGTACTTCTAATTGGCCTATGTCAAGTCTCACGAAGGGTGAGAGTAGCGGATTGTCAGCACCCAGAATACAGCGTTCTCTTATTTGTGTGTGTCTTACATTCATACTCCCCAAGGGCATTAGATTGGGTTCTGTAGGAAAAGATTCTGAGATAATAAGCTCTCTGCAGAAACTTTATTGAAAAGTATTCTCAGGAATTGCTTGCATAAAGAAATGAGGAAGGCAGGACTGAACAGAGAAAGAAACACCTGCAATGTCATTGCAACGGAAGTGTTAGGCAATGCCAAGGGCAAATGGAATGAACCCTGACTATTGTTCTGAATTGAGATGGAAGTAGGCCATTTAGCACCACATCAGCCAGTTACTGGTTATGTGTCAGCCTCTAGGAAGTGACATAAACTGGCTGAAATATTGCCCTGCAATGGAGGGTTATGCTCAGTGAGTGAAATAGTTGTACACTGTCAGCAGCCAATATTCCCAGCAGTAGAGAAATGGCGCTTAGGTGAAGGATCAGAGTATTCATCACACCAGGAAGGGACATATGACTGGGTCAGGATACCCTCATCTAAATAGGATCATCTCATTAGGCTTGGCTTATTATACCAAGTCTATTCATGGTTGCCATTGGCTGGTGCCCTAAGAGCTGGTCTAACCAGTTATGCCAAGTAAATTGGTCTGTTCTCACCCAAAACATAAAGTGTGAAGGATTGCCAAAGAGTCTACATGTGGCAGGGATGTAAAGGTTTACAAACTCATCTTCAATATAACAAATTACCAACTTCTCAATAACAACACAGAAATAGCAACAATATAATAATATTGTATGTTAATTTGGCATCTACTGTCTAAATACTATGCTAAATACTTTACACAATTTATCTAATTTAATTGTAACAGGAACCCTATGAGGTAAGTGTTATTTTACTGTTACAGAAAGAAAATTGAAACCCAGAAAAAAAATGGAAAATGTATCCAGTAACATACAAACAGTAAATCACCAGCCTTGAAACAAAGAGTTTCAGAGTCTTTCATTTTAAGAATTTTACTAAACAACCCACAAAGTCTGGCTTATTAATGACTTTATACTACTTGCCACTTGCATGGAAATCTGTTGGCTTCATTTTACATATAAATCATTTTAAGTATAAAGCCATGTGTACTATATTACAAATATTGTAAAATTGACATTGTATTTATTCAGAGGTCCTATATCCAATGATCTTAACTCTTCAGAACATTATTGAGAACCACAAGACCAGTTTAGGAGACTTTTGCGTTCTGGAAGAAATGGAATAATAGGGATTGAATAATCTCTTCTGTCCTAAACAACCAGATGATTGGACAAAACCTGTAACAGTCATTATAAAAGATGAGACTGCTATTGGAAAACAAGTAGCACAGGACTGTAATCTCTGAGAAAAGGGAAACAAGTTGAGTGATCCCTGAATGTATCAGCTTACTCCAGAGGCAGTTTTCACACCACCTTTTAGGAAGATGGAACTCTAACAGAGCCCAGTGGTCTCACTGAATTGAGGAACCAGAGATCAACATTGGAGGAATAAAGATGGGTAGAATTTGCTAAGAATGTGGTATTGTAGAGGTAGAAGCTAAACAGGGAGAACTTCAGAGATCTGCAGAGAGGTCTACTTGAGGCTCTGAGTATTGACCTGTTCATGTGTGACAAGTAAATACCCAAGGCCAGAGAGACACTTGAAAACATTTGAAATACAAACAGGGCTGAAAGTAATTTGTCTCCAGAGCAGAGTGGAAAGACCTTGCAATGTAAGGTCTATCCTGTAGAATGCTCACAAATATGTTACTTTGGTTGTGAGCCTAAATTTGCCCTATATAACAAGCTAATCTAGACCTACCTTGCCAATGTTTAAATAAAGCTTCAAAGATATCTACCTGATTCCTGTAAACTAACTGCATGCCAGAACAAATTCTAACATTATTTAAAATTCAGCAAACAACAAAATAAAATTTACAACATTGGATATCCAGTCAAAAATTACCTATTACAGAATTACCTCATTTTATTGTGTTTCATTTTATTGTCCTTTGCAGATAGCGCATTTTTTACAAATTAAAGGTCGGTATCAACCCTGCATCCAGCAAGTCCAACAGCACCATTTTCCCAATGACATGTGCTCATTTTGTGTCTCTGTGTCACATTTGGGGAATTCTCACAAAATTTCAAAAGTTTTCATGATTATTACATCTTTTATGATGATCTGTGATCAGTGACCTTTGATGATACTATTGTAATTTTTTCGGGACACCTCAAAAACTACCTATACAAAATGGTGAATTTCATTGACAAGTGTTGTGTGTGTACTGCTCTACCAATTGGCTATTTCCCCACGTCTCTACATCTCCTAGGGCTCCCTATTCCCAAAGACTCAACAATGTTCAAATTAGGCCAAATAATAACCCAACAAAGGCCTCTAAGTGTTCAAGCAAAAGAAAGAGTCACGGGTCTCTCATTTGAAATCAATAACTAGAAATGATTAAGCCAAGTGAAGAAGGCATGACCAAAGCCAAGCCAAGATAGACTGAAAGCTCCATCTCTTGCTCTAGTTAGCCAACTTGTGAATGCAAAGGATAAGTTCCTGAAGGAAATTAAAAGTGCTACTACGATTAATACAAGAATGATAAGAAAGCAACAAAACCTTATTGTTGACATGGGGAAAATAATACAGGTCTGGATAGAAAATCAAACTGTAACTCAGTAGCTTAGTTTCAAAACACATTTTAAAACCTTTTTTTCTTTTTCTATTTTCTCCCACGTCTCAAGATGTAACCTTGAAGCAAATGACAGAAATCTTTTATTCCCTCCTTAGTCTTAAAAAAAAAATGATTAAAACATGCTTTAAAACTCTTTGTTTCCCTCCCTTTCCCACTCTACACTCTGTTACACCATGCACATTTACCTAACTATATACTTGTATTTAATTTTGTGCTTACTTAGAAGTTCCAGGGGCTAATTTTGAGACAGACCAGGAATGGAGATCTAAGCTGCAAAATTCTAGAGATTACCTCAAGGTGGTAGTCAATACCCAGCCATTGTTGGTATGACCCCAGACCACACTCCAGGTGGACCATGACTCAAGATAGCTGCCAGAACAAGACACACAGACCCTGTACCCAGCACTACTCCCCTCATGCCTCTCATTCCCAGTTCCCTTTTTAAGTCCCTCTCCTTAGCATAAAGTTGGAAATGGTTCCATTAAGGCATGAACCTTGGCCATTTCTCCCACTGTTAGCTCTGGAATAAAGTCACTTTCCTTTCACTGAATTTTGTCCATGTTATTGGCTTTGCAAGAAGTCAGCAGCTGAGTTTGTATTGGGTTACAAAACCAGCCGCAACATTCCCTTAAGCCAAAACCTAATCCAGAAAATACCCTCTCTTCAGTCCTATGAAGGCTAAGAGAGGTAAAGAAGCTGCAAAAGAAAAGTTTGAGTCTAGCAGAGATTGGTTTATGAGGATTGAAGAAAGCAGCCATAAAAATAACCATGCAATGCAAGATGGTATATCGCCATACCATATTGTCATACCATAAAAATGCAAAATGAAGTGGCAAGTGCTAGTGTAGAAGCTATAGCAAGTTATGCAGAAGATCCAAAATAATTGATGAAGGTGGCAACACAAAACAACAGATTTTCCATGTATATCAAATAGCCTTACACTGGGAGAAGATGCCATTTAAAACTTTCATAGCTAGAAAGAAGTCAATGCCTGGGCTCAATGCTTCAGCAGACAGGCCTGACTCTTGTTAGGAGCTAATACAGTTGGTAACTTAAAGTTGAAGCTAATATTCATTTGGAATTCAAAAAAATCTTTTAACCCTTAAGAATTATGCTAAATCTACTCTGCCTGCATTCTATAAATAGAATCATAAAACCTAGATGAGACAACATCTGTTTATGGCATAGTTTACTGAATATTTTAAATGCACTATTGAGACTTACTGCTCAAAAAAAGGGATTCCTTTCAAAATATTATTGCTCATTGACAATGCACCTAGTCACCCAATAGCTCTGGTGTAGAGGTACAAAGAGATTCATGTTGTCTTTATGCCTGCTAACACAATATCCGTTCTGCAGCCAATGGAACAATGAGTAATTTCAACTTTTAAGTCTTATTACTTAAGAAATACATTTAATAAAGCTATAGATAGTGATTCTTCTGACAGATCTGGTCAACGTAAATTGAAAATATTCTGGAAAGAATTCATCATTCTAGATGCCATTAAGAATATTTGTGATTCATAGAAGGAGGTCAAAATATCAACAGGAATTTGAAAGAGTTGATTCCAAACCTTGTGGAAAACTTGGAAAGTTTCAAGACTTCAGGAGATGAAGTAACTGCAGATGGGATGGAAAGAGCAAGAGAATTAGAATTAGAAGTGGGGTCTGAAGATGTGACTGAATTGCTGTGATCTCATGATAAAACCAGGAGTTGCTGCTTATGGATGAGGAAAGAAAGTATTTCTTGAGTTGGAATCTACTTCTGGTGAAAATGCTGTGAATATTGTTGAAATAACAACAAAGGATGTAGAATATCCCATAAACTTAGTGGATAAAGCAGCAGCAGGGTTTCAGAAGATTGGCTCCAATTTTGAAAAAAGTTCTACTGTGGGTAAAATACTGTCAAAAAGCATTGCATGCTACAGAGAGATATTTTATGAAAGGAAGAGTCAGTTGATGTGGCAGACTTCATTGTCTTACACTAAGAAATTGCCACAGTTACCCCAACCTTTGGCAGCCAACATCCTGATCTGTCAGCAGCCATCTACATCAAGGTAAGATCCTCCACAGTGAAAATGTTACAACTCCCTGAAGCCTGGGGTGATCATTAGCATTTTTAAACAATAAACTATTCAACTCTGACCTTGTGACAAAAAGCAATCATAGACAATATGTAAATGAAAGGATATGGCTAGGCTACAGTGAAACCTTATTTCACAGAAGAGGTGGCACACCCATGAGCTATAGTTTGTGGAACCCCTTCCTAGAGCTAAAAATACCACATTGGATATTTTTTTAAAAGCCATGAATAGTATTAACTTCAGATGAGATTCTATAGCGAAGAGATTAGTGAAATTAACACAGTAACTCTTCATAATGAAATATAATGAGAATGAAGATGGAAAAGGAGGAATACAGAGAGGATCAGTTACCTTTGAAACCATATGAAGCAGTCTAGCCGAAAAATTGGAGTCCCTGAAGACAGAAAGGGGACAGAAAAAATATTTGAAAAAATAATGGCTGATTATTTTTCCCAAAATTTATTGAAAACAAACCCACAGATCAAGACAGCTCCAGAAACCCCAAGAAGATGAGGAAAGTAGGCTTAGACGTGTTAGGTAATTTTTCCAAGGTTTTTTTATTACAAGGTATGTACCTATTCATGTTTGTTTATTCAAGAACCCAAGTTTATACCTCTTTGGTACACTTTCTCCCAAACTTGCCAGAATGAGTCTAGTCTCCGTAATAAGAGTGAAAATACTGCTTTTGGAGAAACATATATGTATCGGTCACTGTACAAGATATTATCTCATGTACTATCTCATTTGGTCACAACATGTCTAGTAGGTAAGAATCATTTTCTCCATTTTACAGATGGAAGAACTGAAACTAGCAAAATTAATATTGTGTGTTTAAATAATTGCCAGTAAAGTAGCGAAAAAAATGCACTCTCAAGTCTTCTGGATTTCTAGGCAGGGCTTTCCTATGGAGATATGTGGATGGCATATCGCTCAGCAAAAATAATAGCTGTAGATATGTGGGTGACCTATCCAAAAAAGAAATTGTTGTATGTGTTATACAACTAGAAATCATGCAGTTTAGGAATATTTTAAATATGAACTCATTGAAAAAGGAGGAAAATAAGACCTTCAATTTAACCATTAGGTCAAGCAATTGCTGGCATCGTCTAAATTACTGACAATAAATCTCAGAGCAAGTACAATACTTCTAAGTATGGTTATAAGAATTAGAATCATAAAAGCATAGAATTGTGAAATTATTTACACATCATAGAATCCAATCCCTTCTTTTTGGAGAAATGGAAACATACCCCAGAAGGTTAAATCATTTGTCCGAAATAACATGATTGGTTATTGACCCTTTCTACTAAGCCATCCCCAGTTTCATTCCAGAAAATATAAATTATTCATGCAGAAAGACAAACCTAATTTTGGCAGGTCAGAGATTTCAGTGAGATGTGAATTGGCTAAGGGTTGTGATTTATGAATCTAGGCAGCTATTCAGATTGCCTTATCTCAGCTGTCCCTCTGTGAAACATACTATTCTGAGTACCTAAATTGACCTCTATTCAACCCCACTTTACCATCATTGGGTATGTCATGAGAAGAAGGGTAAATTACTCTGACACAATGCAAAATACTGAGAATCAAAAAACGGTAGAGAGGAAACATATATAGAGATTACTTTCCCTTGTTTTCCAGATGTAAAATAAGCCAAGACAGCTTGTGACCATACTCTGAAGGATTAAATATAAATCATGCTTTATTTTAAGCAAATTATCAGCAGCATACATTTCAACCATATACACATATACATGTATATGCACATACACATACACATACATACACAAGTACTCATGCTATTATGTAAGCCCCATGGAGGCAAGGGCTACACTGTACTCACAAATTTCTAACACCTCGCACAGCAGCTGGTATTATAGATATTCAAAATTTATTTAAATGAAAAAAATGGGTGAATAAGGACAAAGACATAGAAAAGCACAGCTCTAAAGCAATGAATGTAACTTGCTTTTTTATTTTCAGATTTATTGTGGTATAGCTAACAAACAATTGTATGTATTTAAGGTGTACAACTTCATGTTTTGATATTCATATACATTGTGAAATAATCACCACAGTAAAGCTAATTGGCATATCCATCACCTCCCATAATTATCTTCGTGTGTGTGCGCACATATTCACAGTAAGAATATGTAATATGTAAGAGTTACCTCTTACCAAATTTCAAGTATACAATACAGTATAGTTAACTATAGTCACATTGCTGTACATTTGATTTCCAGAAGTTATTCATCTTGCATAACTGAAACTTTCTAGTTTTTGACCATCTCCCCATTTCCCACTCCCCACTAGCTTCTGGCAATCACCATTCTACTCTCTGCTTCTATAAGTTTGACTATTTTACAGATTCCATATATAGTGAAATCATATAGTATCGGTCTTTCTGTTTCTGGCTTATTTCCCTTAAACCTAATGTCTTTCATTTTTATTTATGCTGCAAACGGCAGGATTTTCCTCATTTTAAAGGCTTAATAATATTCCTCTCTCTCTCTCTCTCTCTCTCTCTCTCTCTCTCTCTCTCTCTCTGTCTCTCTCTCTCTCTGTGTGTGTGTGTGTGTGTGTGTGTGTGTGATTTCTTTATACATTAATCTGTGGATGGACATTTAGGTTGTTTCCATACCTTGGCTATTGTTGAATCAGGCTGTAGCGAACACTGCAGTGCAGATAGCTCTATGAGATAATAATTTCATTCCCTTCAGGTATATACCTAGAAGTAAGATTGCTGAATTATTAAGGTAGCTCTATTTTTAATTTTTTGAGGAATCTCCCTACTGTTTTCCTTAATTACTATATCAATTTACACTCCCACCAACAGTATGTACAAGTGCTCCCTTTTCTCCACATTCGACCAACACATCTTTTTTTTATAATAGCTATTCTAACAGGTGTGAAGTGATATCTTATTGTGATTTTGATTTGTGTTTCCCTGATAATAAGAGATGTTGAGCACTTTTTAATATACTTATTGACCATCTATGGTTCTTCTTTTGAGAAATGTCTATTTATTCTTCTGCCCATTTTTGAGTCAGGTTATTTGGGGGAATTTTTTTTTTTTCTGTTGAGTTGTATGAGTTCTTTCTATATTTTGGATATTAACCTTTATCAGATACACAGTTTGCAGATAATGTTCTCCCAATCTGTAGGTTGCTATTCAACATTGGGTTTTGGGTGGGGGGGTGGTTATTTGGTTTTGGTTTTGAAGGTTTTTTACTTTTGTGTGTGTGTGGTTTTTGTTTTGTCTTGTTTTGTTTTTGCTGTGCAGGAGCTTTTTAATTCAAATAACTTATCTTTTTTTTTGTTTCTGTTGTCTGGTTTTTAGTGTCCTATCCAAAAATCCATGCTCAGACCAATGTAAAGAAGCTTTTGCTTTATGTTTTCTTCCAGTAGTTTTATGTTCTCAAGTCTTACACTTAAAACTTTAATTTATTTGGAGTTGATTTTTGTACAGGGGGTGAAATAAAGGTCCAGTTTCATTTTTCTGCATGTGGATATCCAGTTTTCCCAGCATGATTTGTTGAAGAAACTATCACTTCCCCAATGGACTTTCTTTACATTCTTGTTGAAGATAAGTTGACCTTCTGGTGGACTTATTTTGGGGCTCCCTTAAGTTCCATTTGTCTATGTGTCTGTTTTTATGTCAATACTATACTATTTTGATTATTGTAGTCCTTATAGTATATTTTGAAATCAGGAAGTATGATGCCTCCAGCTTTGTTTTTCTTGATCAATATCGCTTCGATTATTTGGGGTCTTTTGTAGTTTCATATAAATTTTAGGATTATGTTTTCTATTTCTGTATAGAATGCCATTGAGATTTTAATAGAGATTGCATTGACTCTGTAGATCACTTTGGATAGTGTGGACACTTTAATAATATTAATTTTTCCAATACATGCGTATGAATGTCTTTCCATTTATCTTTTTTCTTCATCAGTGTTTTATAATTTTCATTGTACAAGTCTTTCACCTCTTTGGATAAGTTAATTCGTAAGTATTTTTTTTCTTTTTACAGCTACTGTAAATAAGATTGTTTTATTAATTGCTTTTTCAGATAGCTCATTTTTTGTTTGTGTGCAGATATGTCACCGATTTTTGTGTGTTGATTTTGTGTCCTGCAACTTTACTGAACTCATTTGTTAGTTCTAACAGAATTTTTTTGGTTAAGTCTTTAGTGTTTCCTGCTTGTATAATTATGTTATCTGCAAACAGAGATAATTTTACTTCTTTTTTGTGATTTAAATGTTGATACGGTTTGTATTTGTGTTCGTGTCCAAATCTCGTTGAATTGTAATCCTCAGTGTTGGAAGTGGGGCCTGTGGGAGATGTTTGGCTCATGGGGGCAGATTTCCTCCTCAGTGCTACTCTTGTGATAGTGAGTGCTCGTGAGATCTGGTTGTTTAAGTGTGTAGCAGCTCCCCACTCTTTCTCTCTCTCTTCCTCCTACTCTGGCTATGCAAAGATGTGCCTGCTTCCCCTTCGCCTTCTGCCGTGATTTTAAGTTTTCCCCAGCCATGCTTCCTAAAAAATCTTTAGGGCTGAAAGAGCAGAGGTATATTTTGATGATTAAATTAACTAACAGCCATAAGCCTTTCTGGGGTTCAATCCCACTAGTCCTTGCTGACAAGTAGATGTCTTGGTATCCTGATAGACTCAGAAGGAAAATGCACTCAGTTTCCAAGTACAGAGACAGAGAGAGAGAGAGAAAAGACATTGAAAACAGACATGGAATTTGTATGTATTATTTATTCTTCCAAAAAACACTCTTACTCTGGCTAACACAAAGGTTCTTTACCCTCAAGGAAGTAGTGACTTTTCTTTGCTTAAGGAGTATTAATTTGTTAATATATTGTAGTCTGTATAACAAGGAGACCATAGTTGGTCCAGGCTCTCATTAACAACAGGATAAATGTTTTCCAAATCCTTTAATAATCCACATACAACAATCATTTGAGGTAAGTACAATTTTCATTGCCAGTTTGAGAAACTGAGATTCAAAGGTGTGAAATAATCTGCTTGAGACCTCAAATCTCTGGTTCCAGAGCCCGTGATCTTAGGTACTGTGGGCTCCCTCCCACTCACATTGATGCCATTCATTTATATGGGGTCCTTTGTATTTCTCAACTACACCCCTGGTATATGTTGTACTTGGTTACTTCTCTGCTTGGCCTTTGTTCTTCATATTGAGATCTGATGAGGAGTGTAGATAAGGGTCAAGCTCTGCAGCACCATCCAGGTGCTATGTACCCCAATAATTTTCTGAGCTCTTCAGAGGAGAAAATAAGGTCAAAGTTTATTTCCCCCTCACTTACCCATGTTTCAGCAATCAATCAACATTACCTTGTAAAGAGACCTGGAAATGAGTTTGCAGGAAAAACTTGGAGAAAATATAGAGAGGTCGGGACTGGCTACATGTGAATGTTTTTTCTCATTTCTAGTCTCCCTAGCCAATAAAACTTTCTAATGTAAGAAACGGTCTTAGGGTAAAAGTCAAATCAATGGTGTGGCTACAATGTCCTTTGATTAGACTTTTTAAATATTTAAGGCATGACTAATGACTATCTCAATTAGACAAAAGATTTCTAACTATCTTAAGAGCACTTCAGAAAAGTCTAATCCAAAAACAGCCATAAATATATTTGTAGAGAGAGATATTTATTTAATTATATGACTCTTACTAAAACTAAGTATATGAAATCTATTACACAGAAAGCCAAAGAGTTATTAAGAGGTTTGTATCAGCAAAACAGCTATTACTTTGGCTTAAAAGACCAGATATTGGTCAAATTATAAAAAAGACTTCTGGCCCCCCAGCTTTTATCTAGCAAGAAGCAGTCTGAGCAAGTTATTTATTCAAGCATAATCATTTCTTTTTTTAAAGAAAAAGGGAAGATGCTTTCAGCCAAGAACACAGAGAATGGAACTACAGGCCACTGACAACAATGGACCAGGGAACCACTTCCATTAAGGAGAGTATAATATACTGCGGAACAGCTTTCAGGGTAATACAACCATGCCTCAATCATGGAATGTTCCCTGCCTCCAGAATAGGGACAACAGGCAATATTTTCCCTTGCACAATTTCAGAATTGTTACGGACCAGTGACAGTTACATATCTCCTGTTCTTCTACTTTTGGAGTGGAAGTGTCTATTGTAGTCATCCTATTCCTGTATCACCATTGTATATTGATGTCATGTAGAATGTAACTTTTCCCTTTGTTTCTCCAGATTCTAGATCAAGAGTAGCCACATCCAGATACAATGCAAATCACAAAATCCTGGACTTCAATTTTAATTCTACAATTAGATGATAGTTTTGGCATCCTATAATGAAAGTGAAGACATGCAGGAGGGATGTTAATATTTGTAATCAGTGGGCACATTGTGATAGAATATAAAGTTGGCCACAAATACTTTCTTTTCATACATTCACAACTCTGCAACATGACTTCACAGATCCATCAAGAGGTAGATGATGTTTCTCAAACCTGGGTTCATTTTGAAACTTTCTTTGCCTAATGTAACATTAGCAAACATGAAGCAAGCTGAGTGCTAAACAATGCTTGTGCATTGAGAATATTGAGAATCACCCTTTTTCTGCTTTTGGAACATGCGGCTATGGAACCTGCAGCCATTAGTATGCAAGAAACCCAGGTTGTCACTTGAATAAACACCCTTACCAATTGCCATACATTTGAGGCCAGTCTCACTAAGGATCACACTTTCCTAAAAAGATAAGCAACATCCCTCCTCAGCCTAATCTTTATGTGTGATATTTTGGCCCACATATGGTTTATTCCTTTGTCTTATTACCCAATTGGATCAGAACATGTAAGAGAAAGATTGGTATTAATTATTTGGCCCCTTATAGATCTCAGCAATGACAATGATGCTACACTCCCTTCTTCTACACATGCAATTAAGGTTCAAGACAATTTTATATACCCCTGAAAGGAGACACTGATGATTTCTATATGTCTGACAATTGTATACAGTTGACTAAACAATAGCATTCACTACTGTACAATGGTAAAAGCCAAAGCACTATTCCTTCTTATGCAAATAGTTGTTAGGGCTTTTAGATGTCCCTTCTTGGGAATCAACACAAAGTAAACCTGAAATTCTGATTCTGAGAAGATGGGAATATACACAAATATCTTTTATCTAACCATTCTGAGGGATCATTAAGCTGTCCATTTTTATTTCTTCCTATCCAGCACAGCACTCCTATTCAACAAGAACACTGTCCCTTGTTTATTGGTTACAAATACATGTATCATGCAGTCACTTCTCCACTTGCTAGAAGAAAGCAATGACATTGTCTGAAGTTACAACCTCTGGCAGATCACAAGAAAATGAGAAAGGCAAGTAAAGAAAGCAAATATAATCAACAATTAGCTGTATGACATTATAGGTGGATGGAAGATAGTAAGCAGATATGTAAGTCAGAAGGTAATTACTGGTCTTGGTGCCTGCTGGTCCTCAACACCCACAACAATGTCTAATAGATGATGTATCTACTGAAGGACAAAAGAAAGGATGGGAAGGATTGTTCTCATGATATGTGCTAGCTCCTGGTCTTGCCTTAATTAGCAGTTCGCTATCTTTTTCCTTAGCCCAGAGATCTAATTACAGATTTTTCCAGGTCTGTGGCAAGCATTCAACAACTAGACAAATATAGCAATACATCAATAATATTCAATAATGCAATAGTTATTATATCCTGTGTTACAATTTCTTAAGACTTCCCAGAAATTAGTTATACTCTATGGAAGTAAACAATAAAGAATCAGGAATATTTCCCATGTACTATCCCTTAGGACACACCTAAATAAAATAAAAAGGAAAATAAAAAGATTACTTCAACATTATCAGAGAAAACTCCAAGCTAAAGAGCCCACTAATTTAGATACAGTCCATTTTTAGGTAATTGTAGAAGCGTTGAGTGCTCAGAACCTTTGTGGGGCTGGTCTCTTGCTTTGCTGGCATTCCTGGCTGGCTATGCTGACAGTGTAAGTCAAGGGATTATTAGATTGGCCACATGCTCTCCGCTTTTGTTTCTTTGTTTTTGTTTTGTTTTTGGGACAGAGATAGGAAAGTTGAATGGGGCCCCAGAGATCTAAGAGAAAAGGAAGAGGGGAGAGAAATTTGTAGTGATGAGTGTTTTCTGCTGTAAGAGTCCTGAGAGAATAAAAGAGCTTGATTCTGGCAGAAGCAAACTGGCAATGTGGGTCAAGAATTAACCCACAGGAATGCCAGGATAACATCTCCTGAGACATGTCTCTAAATTACATCAAAAACTTCTATGAAGGATGTGTAAGTATTATCCAAACAAAAAAGCAATTGTATGAGTATTTTCTGAGTATTTTAACCTGAATTGCATAAGTCTTGGTGAATAAATTCTCTACATCTATGGAGAATACTGTAAGTATCAACCATATACTTCAAAATATTCTGAATTTAAAACTCTAAAGAGAAAAATTCAGGAAGTATCTTTAGATGTTGCTGTTTTAGTGTGGCTCACTCTCTCAATTTCATAATTAAGAAGTAGGGGAAAAAAGCTTTAATTACAATTAATAAACATTATTTAGTTTTTAAGGTAGTGTATGGACTGAGCTTACTACTGGATTTGTTATCTAATTTTCAAAAAGAAGTATTAGATATTCTGATTTTACTGCAAATGGATTACGGTGGTGGGGATATTAATTGAGTTCAAAGCTGTTTAAATATTTCCAAAATTACACATGTCCCTATCAAATGTTGCTTTTCATATTTTAAGAGTGAGAAATCTCATAATGCAGGAATTATATTTGATTTGATGATCTCTAAGGGTCAATTTGGCTTCAAAACTTCTTGAATCTTACATTTTTTAAATGCGATATAAGGATGTTTTTTAAATATCCTCCTTTAATGTTTGTGTTTAAAAGATTTTTTTTTTCTCCTAAAACCATAACAGGTTAAACCTCCAACTGTGATTGGTCAATTCCACACCCTTTTCTTTTGATCAATCCGAATGTTCTTCCTCGGGGTGCTAGGCTTTGCAGTTTATGGGAATGAGGCCTTGCACTTCAGTTGCGATACAGACAAAAGAGAAATAAATCTCTTCTGTTATAATCAGTTCAGGCCAATCACTCCACAGGTAAGTTTTTCTGTGTGCACATAAACATTAACTCTACAACAAACTCATTTTCTCTTTAAATGTAAAATAATGTCATAATGTGAGAAATACCCTAACAGGTTTTTTTTTTTTTTTTTAAGGATTATGTTACTTTTTCTTTAATTAGCTGTATATTTCAGATAAATTGAGTTTTGGGGAGTTTCTTCCAATTCTGGCATTTTGTTATCTACTAATGTTATCATTATTCTCCAGACCTATATTTGGAATATAGAAATTAACTGGCTAATAAAATAAACTACTTCATCATTATCAGTCATTAAGAGGCAGCTATAGTAATATATGACTATGTTTTCACAATAAATATGTTTGACATTACTACCTTCATTATATTAAGACATATATATGATATTTATGAAACTTGGAATTTTTAAGTTAGTCTCTGTTGAGAGTTAGTGGCGTTTTTAGTGTATTTTTAGTTACACATATTGATTAATTGATTTACTAAGATATTTCTGACATACTTTAGGTGTTCTGGGCATTACAACTAGTGATTGTCCTGGTTCCTGGAGCTATTTTTCATCTTTATGCTGCATGTAAAAGCATCAATCAAGAATGCATTCTTCAAAAGCCTATTTGCACTGTAATTTATATACTCTCTGTTTTATTAAGAATTAGTCTAGAGGCAGTAGCATTTTGGCTTCAGATTTACCTCTTTGGTTTCCAAGTAAAATCTCTTTACCTGTGTGATGCTAGATTTCTTGGGGAAAACATGATTGTAAGATGCATGGTTCCAGAACACTTTGAAAAAACCATTTTTCTCATTGCATTGTATACATTTACAGCAATTACAATGGTATTATGTGTTGCTGACATTTTTGAGATCATATTTAGAAGACTATACGTTCCATTCGGACAATGACAAAAGAATGGATTACCTATTGTCATGTTACAGTTCTTTATCATTTTTATTTAGTTTTATCATACTTAGTGAGTACCACAATTTCAAAACAAACTTACTTCAATGTGTCTGAAATTCATGTCTACTATAAAATATAATGCCTGTTTGTAAGATAAGGATTCTTGAAGAACTATTTCATTTTATTTTAATTTTGATCACTTTTATTAGAAAATATAAACAGAACTACTGTTAATTTATTTTTAAATGGTGCTTTTACAGAGTTCTCTCACATACATCTTAATTGATCAGTTTTTTGTGGCCAGAGAAACTTTTATTGTCTTTTTTTACGAAGTGGAAAATTGATGGACAGGTAGGTTAATTTGGGTGGCCAAAGTCATAATCCAGATCTTCATATTTTCCTTTCTGTGGAACTATACAGTTTTAAATTTGAGGGTGTAATTATTTTGCATTCATGTAAAATATAACTTATTTAAGCACAAAAGTTATAAATTAATTATTAAGGAGTAATTCTATAGTTTGACCATTACTTTGAAGAAATTGAACAATTACATTTTTAAAATTTTATTCAATCGTTTTCTTGAAAGTTTCAATATTAAAATGATATAGAAATATAGTTACCAAATAAATAAAAAATGCTATGGATAATACTGCACATGGGATCCTTGTTTCTTCTCAGGAAAAAAAAAAACCTTTCTGTGCCCACAGATGTTCTGTAACTGTAACTTCTATATTTATCAAAAGGGAACACTGTGTTTATATTAAGTTAGACTTCCTCAATAGCTATGAAATTATTTCAGAGACAATTGTATATTGATTTAGTGCATTTCTTTTTATCTGCCTGCCTTACCAACAATCATTTGATTCATTCGATATTATTTAAAATCCTTATGTATTACTGCTTTATACTGGTAACTTAGTAGGGAAATGAGTATACTCAGATAGTAAGGTTTTCCATTTTTCCTTAAGCTTTATGCAGCCTATGTTTGACATCATGAATTTCTGTATCTAAGGTTTTCATCACTGAGGTTTTCTCTACATGAGAGCACAGGAGAAAATCCAACTTATCTTCATTCCACAAATAGCTACTGATATCTATTTGTTAACAAGTACTGCATTAAAAAATTCGTATAAAAAAGATCATCAAGATTTAATACCTTTATAAAATCATAATCTAGCACGTGAGCTATAAAATCATACTATAGCAGTGGCATGCCAACAGGGTGGGGACTGGTAAAAATTGTCCACTCTACAAACAAAGGATATGTATTGACTTTCTTTGTTTAGAATAACTAACCGTTGGTGTTAACAAACAGCAACCATGTTTAGTATTTTATCCTTATTTTTAAATTCTCTATAGATAACATACCCCTTGATTGCCTGCATTCAAGGTGGAATGCTCCTGCCAATCTGCTGGCAAACATACACATTTTCATTATGGGTCCTATTTTTGCTGCATCTTTCCAAGGTGGATAATTTTCTATTGAATGTCAGGCATTGTGTGTTTTATCCTGTTGGATGACGGTTATTTTTCTTCTCATAAATATTCTTCAACTTAGTTCTGGAGCACAGTTAAGTTACTTGGAAACAGATGATCCTTTCTGCTTCTTTTCAAGCTTTGTTATATATGACCAGCGTAGTACTTACGGAAAGGCCAGTTTTGCCCCAATACTAAGGGAGAACCTTTCTGAGTGCCTCTTTTGTGGTTTGGAAATACTATCCTTTCACTAGTCTCAAAAATCTTGAATTCTTCCCTCCTGCTGGTTGACTTGTGGTGGTGACACTAATTACCATTGCTACAGGAAACAGGTTCTCTCTGTCCAAGGCAAGAAGGGAGATAGGGCAAAAGGACCTTATTCTGGTTTGCCTCTCAGGATTCTTTCCCAGGGAAGATCATTTTTCCAAAAAATCCCACAGAAGACTTCCCCTTAATATTATTGCCCAATCATAGATAAACACTTGGATTTATTCTCACTCTGATTCATCTTTTAGGGTAGGGCATGGTCAACATATATCTCTTTATTAAGAGATTTTTCCACTCTGACTTTGGGAACAGCAAATATTCTCAGTCTTGTATGAATCTTGAGTATTGTTCCTTTTGATCCTTTCAATTAGTTCTTTTCCTAGAAAGATATTTAAAGATGTTGCACTGATCAGGACTCACTGAAAAGCCCTTTGCAGATCTCTGAAGCTCTCTCATTTTCCAGCTCTCACCTTACTGTAGCATCCATTAAAATCTAGCTTCCTCAGCCTTCCTGAGCTCTTGATCTCTTCAACTGACAAGGTGGAAGGATGGCATCTCCAAGCCACCAAAGAAACCTTGCTTGCCTCTACTTCTTTGAACTAAACACTACATATTGTTATGTTTAAAGACAGAGATAAGATGAGAGAGGTGGTTTAGACAGTCTTGGAAATTCACTACCGACCTACTATGATTTCATTTTATTAGTAATTATATCAGAATTGTTAACACACAGCTATATAGTCCTGAATATATAAAAATTCATATTCCAATATGAAAACTAATTTTTCTGACTAAAATGCAAATATAGTAAAAATTAATAAGAACATCAAAACTAAACAATATCTAACCATTTGAAATGCTATTTAAAACCATTTCATAAAAAGCTCTTGGGTCAAATAAGATAACTTAAACTGAAGCTTTTCTGACTATTTATATGAACAAGAAGTGAGATGCTACATATTAAAACCTATGAGATATGAGCAAATTTGTATTGTACTGAAAATTGACAGCTGAAAATAAATCTATTATAAAAAAGGAAACAATAAATGTAATTCAAAAAGCAAACATAAGAACTTATTAAACAAAGATAAACAAAAATAATTTAATAAGGATATACGTAAAAAGTAACATTTTAGAAAACAAAGTAAAATAAATCCCAGATCACTCTTGAAAATAACAATAAAATTGATAAAACTTGGCAAATCAAATCAAGTGTAGAAGTATACTATTATAAGATTCTTGTAATATAGGTAAAGTATGTTATCATTTGAAGTTTGCTGTGATAACTTAAAGTTGTATATTATAAAATATAAAACAACCAGTTTAAAAAAGCAACACAATTTTGGTTTAACAAGCAAACGAACAAAATTAACTAGAATCATAAGACATTCAATTAATACGAAAGGTAGCAGGAAAGGAAAAAAGAGAACAAAAACAGATGAAACAAATAGAAACAATAACAAGGTAGTGGAACCAAACCCAAACATATCAATAGTTAACAATAAATACAAGAGATCTTGCCACTCCAAAAACATAAGAGATTGTCTAAATGTGTTTTTTAAAAGCCAGACCAAATTATTAACAAGAACCCCACTTTAAACATTTTTAAATATTTAAAGGTTTAATATTTTAAAATCTTAAATATTTTATAGAAAATAAATGGGAAAAGATGTATCATGCAAACCCTAAGCATCAGAGAGCTCAATTGACTATATTAATATGAGAAAACTCATGTCAATTTTACAGCAAGGAATGATGACAGAGATTAAAGAGACATTTCATAATGTTTAAAGTATAATTTCATCATGAAGCATAATAGTTATAATATGTATGCCACCAGTTAATAGAGATTCAGAATGCATGAAGCAAAACCTGGTAGATTCAAAAAAGAAATACATCCTATTATAGCTAAAGATTTCAACACTTCTCTCTCAGTAATAGCATCTAAACTGACAAAGTAAATAGAAAATCAGAAAGGATACAGAAGATTATAAATTATTAATACATAACTTGAACTAATTGATATTTATAGAATACTCTACCCAGCAACAACGGAACAGACATTCTTTTCAAGTGGGTGTGTAACATTCACCAAAAGAGATCGTTGTAACATTCACCAAAAGAGGTCCATAAGAAAGCCTCAAGGATTGAAATCATACAGACTATAGTCTCTGGTCACAATGGAATTAAACTAGAAATTAATAAAATTAAGATATCAGGGATACATCCAAATGTTTGAAAAATTAACAACATACTTTTATTAACCCATGGATCAAAGAAAAAAAATACCTGGGAAATTAAAAACTGCTTTAAACAAAATTGCGATTACAACTTATCAAAATAAGTGGAAAGCAGTTAAAACAGTGTTTGGCGGAATATTGGAAGTTCTAAATATTATGTTAGAAAAGACATTATATAGTAATTTTAACTGTTCATTTTCTGAAGTTGTTGGGGTTTTTTGTTTGTTTGTTTGTTTGTTTGTTTGTTTGTTTTTGAGAAGGAGTCTCACTCTATCATCAGGGCTGGAGTGCAGTGGCGCGATCACGACTCACTGCAACTTCTGCCTCCTGGGTTCAAGCGATTCTCCTGCCTCAGCCTCCTGAATAGCTGGGATTACAGGCATCCGCCACACATCCAGCTAATTTTTTATATTTTTAATAGAGATGGGTTTTCACCATGTTGGCCAGGCTGCTCTCGAACTCCTGATCATGCAATTCACCCGCCTCGGCCTTCCAAAGTGCTGAGATTACAGGCATGAGCCACCATGCCCAGCCTGAAGTTTTTAAAAGATATGTTAAATACAAATTAAATAGAAGGATGCAAATAAAAATACGAATATAAAACACAGTGATATAAAACCCAAAGACAATAGAGAAAATCAATTAAACCAAAATCTCGTTCTTTGAAAAGATTAATAAAACTTATAAATTTCTGGTTTGATAATATGAGATAATAAGGGAGAAAATGAAAATCATAAGATAAATCAGAAAAGGGAAATTATAGTAAAACCTTGAAACAATTATAAGGAAACATCCAGAACAATGTTAGGTCAGTAAGTTTTTGATACTTAGATGAAAAAATTTCTAAATTCCAAACTACTAAAAATTGACAGACACAAACAAAAAATATAACTATCCATATATGGATTTTTAAAATTTTAAATCCAAAACCTTCCCATAAAGAAATGTCAGGCCCTGATGAATTCAGCGGTCAATTCCATTAAATCTTTAAGGAAGAAATAATACTCCAAAATCTTTTTTAAGAATTAGAAGAGAATATTTGCCATTTCATGTAAGGAGGCCAGCATAATGTTGATATTAAAAATTCTTAGCAAAAATATATTTACAAATAGAATTCAGCAATATATATAAAAATAATACATCATGTTAGGTGGGATTTATCCCTGAAATGAAAAGTTATATTATAAACACCCATTTATAATGAAACAAACCAAAAACCCTAAACCTCTCACTTTAAACGAGATCTACCTAAGCTTGATAAATAGCATCTAAAGAAACTTACAGGAATTAACAATTTCCCCTGTAGTCTCAAAACAGGCAAGGCTCTGTACTTTTCCCACTTGTGTTTAACGTTGAACTAAAATTCAATAAGACAAAAACAAAATAAACATATACATACTAAATATATATTTATTCAATAAGTACAATAACACAAACAATATATAAATTGCAAAATAATAAATATCTTTATTCACAGACGTGATCACGTACATAGAAAATTCTAAAGAATGTTCCAGAAAATTAAATTTATAAGCCAAGCACTGTGGTTCATGCCTGTAATCCCAGAACTTTTGGAGGTGGAGCCAGGAGGATCGCTTGAGTCTAGGAGTTTGAGATTAGCCTGGACAATACAGCAAGACCCCCCCCTGCAAAAAATAAGGAAATTAGCTAGGCATGGTGGTGCCTGCCTGTAGTACCAGCTACTCCAGAGGCTGAGGTGAGAGGATGATTTGAGCCCAAGAGATTGGGGCGGCAGTGAGCTATGATTGTGCCACTGCCCACTAGCCTGGCTGGCGGAGCAAGACTCTGTCTCTTAAATAAATAAATAAATAAACTTATGAAGAATAATTTTTCTGTAGAGTAATAAAAAATAAAATTTAAATGTAAAAAAAATCATTTAAAATAGAATCAAAAATATGAAGTGCATAGCGATAAATTTTTCAAAATATGTGCTAGACCTGCACAATGAAAACTACAAAACAGTGGTGAAAATAATTAAAGATTTTTTATTTTAATTTTTATTTAATTTTTATTTTTTATTTTTTGAGATGGAGTCTCGTTCTGTCGCCCAGGCTGGAGTGCAGTGGCACAATCTTGGCTCACTGCCACCTCCACCTCCCAGGTTCAAACGATTCTCCTGCCGCAGCCTCCCAAGTAGCTGGGATTACAGGCATGTGCCACCACACCCTGCTAATTTTATGTTTTTAGTAGAGACGGAGTTTCACCATGTTGGCCAGGCTGATCACAAACTCCTGACCTCAGGTGATTCGCCCACCTCGGCTTCCCAAAGTGCTGAAATTACAGGCGTGAGCCACTGTACCATTTTAAGTGGAAAAATTAACCATGTCACATCCATGGCTTGGAAGTCTTACTTATTTGTAACTTTGGTCATTATAAACCGATCTGTAAATTCAATATAATTCCAGTCAAAATCCTAGGAAACTTATATAAAAATTGACGTGATGTTTCTAAAATTTATATGTAAATACAGGAGATCTAGAATAGCCAACACAATTTTGAAAAATGAAAGGAAAACAAAAATAAAAACAAAAACAGACAGAGGACTTACATTACATACTCTGAAGACTTCTTTAAAGGTACAATAGATCGCACCACTGCAGTCCAGTCTGGGTGACACAGCAAGACTCCTTCTCAAAAAAAAAAGACAGGGGTGGAGTAAGATGGCCGAATAGGAACAGCTCCAGTCTCCAACTCCCAGCGCCAGCGACACAGAAGACCGGTGATTTCTGCATTTTCAACTGAGGTACTGGGTTCATCTCACTGGGGAGTGCCGGACGATAGGCACTGGTCAGCTGCTGCAGCCCGACCAGCTAGAGCTGAAGCAGGGCGAGGCATCGCCTCACCTGGGAAGCGCAAAGGGGAAGGGAATCCTTTTCCTAGCCAGGGGAACTGAGACACACAACACCTGGAAAATCGGGTAACTCCCACCCCAATATTGCGCTTTAAGCAAACAGGCACACCAGGAGATCATATCCCACACCTGGCTGGGAGGGTCACACGCCCACGGAGCCTCCCTCATTGCTAGCACAGCAGTCTGTGATCTACCGGCAAGGCAGCAGCGAGGCTGGGGGAGGGGCGCCCGCCATTGCTGAGGCTTAAGTAGGTAAACAAAGCTGCTGGGAAGCTCCAACTGGGTGGAGCTCACAGCAGCTCAAGGAAACCTGCCTGTCTCTGTAGACTCCACCTCTGGGGACAGGGCACAGCTACACAACAACAACAACAACAACAAAAAAGCAGCAGAAACCTCTGCAGACGCAAACGACTCTGTCTGACAGCTTTGAAGAGAGCAGTGGATCTCCCAACACGGAGGTTGAGATCTGAGAAGGGACAGACTGCCTGCTCAAGTGGGTCCCTGACCCCTGAGCAGCCTAACTGGGAGACATCCCCCACTAGGGGCAGTCTGACACCTCACACCTCACAGGGTGGAGTACACCCCTGAGAGGAAGCTTCCAAAGCAAGAATCAGACAGGTACACTCGCTGTTCAGCAATATTCTATCTTCTGCAGCCTCTGCTGCTGATACCCAGGCAAACAGGGTCTGGAGTGGACCTCAAGCAATCTCCAACAGACCTACAGCTGAGGCCCCTGACTGTTAGAAGGAAAACTATCAAATAGGAAGGACACCTACACCAAAATCCCATCAGTACGTCACCATCATCAAAGACCAGAGGCAGATAAAACCACAAAGATGGGGATAAAGCAGGGCAGAAAAGCTGGAAATTCAAAAAATAAGAGCGCATCTCCCCCGGCAAAGGAGCGCAGCTCATCACCAGCAACAGATCAAAGCTGGACGGAGAATGACTTTGACGAGATGAGAGAAGAAGGCTTCAGTCCATCAAACCTCTCAGAGCTAAAGGAGGAATTACGTACCCAGTGCAAAGAAACTAAAAATCTTGAAAAAAAAGTGGAAGAATTGATAGCTAGAGTAATTAATGCAGAGAAGGTCATAAACGAAATGAAAGAGATAAAAACCATGACACGAGAAATACGTGACAAATGCACAAGCTTCAGTAACTGACTCGATCAACTGGAAGAAACAGTATCAGCGATTGAGGATCAAATGAATGAAATAAAGCGAGAAGAGAAACCAAAAGAAAAAAGAAGAAAAAGAAATGAACAAAGCCTGCAAGAAGTATGGGATTATGTAAAAAGACCAAATCTACGTCTGATTGGGGTGCCTGAAAGTGAGGGGAAAAATGGAACCAAGTTGGAAAACACTCTTCAGGATATCATCCAGGAGAACTTCCCCAACCTAGTAGGGCAGGTCAACATTCAAATTCAGGAAATACAGAGAAAGCCACAAAGATACTCCTCGAGAAGAGTAACTCCAAGACACATAATTGCCAGATTCACCAAAGTTGAAATGAAGGAAAAAATCTTAAGGGCATCCAGAGAGAAAGGTCGGGTTACCCACAAAGGGAAGCCCATCAGACTAACAGCAGATCTCTCGGCAGAAACTCTATAAGCCAGAAGAGAGTGGGGGCCAATATTCAACATTCTTAAAGAAAAGAATTTTCAACCCAGAATTTCATATCCAGCCAAACTAAGTTTCATAAGTGAAGGAGAAATAAAATCCTTTACAGATAAGCAAATGCTTAGAGATTTTGTCACCACCAGGCCTGCATTACAAGAGACCCTGAAGGAAGCACTAAATATGGAAAGGAACAACCGGTACCAGCCATTGCAAAAACATGCCACAATGTAAAGACCATTGAGACTAGGAAGAAACTGCATCAACTAACGAGCAAAATAACCAGTTAATATCTTAATGGCAGGATCAAGTTCACACATAACAATATTAACCTTAAATGTAAATGGACTAAATGCTCCAATTAAAAGACACAGACTGGCAAACTGGATAAAGAGTCAAGACCCATCAGTCTGCTGTATTCAGGAGACCCATCTCACATGCAGAGACATACATAGGCTCAAAATAAAGGGATGGAGGAAGATTTACCAAGCAAATGGAGAAAAAAAAAAAAGCAGGGGTTGCAATACTAGTCTCTGATAAAACAGACTTTAAACCATCAAAGATCAAAAGAGACAAAGGCGGCCATTGCATAATGGTAAAGGGATCAATTCAACAGGAAGAGCTAACTATCCTATATATATATGCACCCAATACAGGAGCACCCAGATTCATAAAGCAAGTCCTTCGAGACTTACAAAGAGACTTAGACTCCCATACAATAATAATGGGAGACTTCAACACCCAACTGTCAACATTAGACAGATCAACGAGACAGAAAGTTAACAAGGATATCCAGGAATTGAACTCATCTCTGCAGCAAGCAGACCTAATAGACATCTACAGAACTCTCCACCCCAAATCAACAGAATATACATTCTTCTCAGCACCACATCGCACTTATTCCAAAATTGACCACATAATTGGAAGTAAAGCAGTCCTCAGCAAATGTACAAGAACAGAAATTATAACAAACTGTCTCTCAGGCCACAGGGCAATCAAACTAGAACTCAGGACTAAGAAACTCAATCAAAACCGCTCAACTACATGGAAACTGAACAACCTGCTCCTGAATGACTACTGGGTACATAACGAAATGAAGGCAGAAATAAAGATGTTCTTTGAAACCAATGAGAACAAAGATACAACATACCAGAATCTCTGGGACACATTTAAAGCAGTGTGTAGAGGGAAATTTATAGCACTAAATGCCCTCAAGAGAAAGCAGGAAAGATCTAAAATTGACACTCTAACATCACAATTAAAAGAACTAGAGAAGCAAGAGCAAACACATTCCAAAGCTAGCAGAAGGCAAGAAATAACTAAGATCAGAGCAGAACTGAAGGAGATAGAGACACAAAAAAACCCTCCAAAAAATCAATGAATCCAGGAGTTGGTTTTTTGAAAAGATAACAAAATTGACAGACCGCTAGCAAGACTAATAAAGAAGAAAAGAGAGAAGAATCAAATAGACGCAATAAAAAATGATAAAGGGGATATCACCACCGACCCCACAGAAATACAAACTACCATCAGAGAATACTATAAACACCTCTACGCAAATAAACTGGAAAATCTAGAAGAAATGGATAATTTCCTGGACACTTACACTCTTCCAAGACTAAACCAGGAAGAAGTTGAATCCCTGAATAGACCAATAGCAGGCTCTGAAATTGAGGCAATAATTAATAGCCTACCAACGAAAAAAAGTCCAGGACCAGATGGATTCACAGCTGAATTCTACCAGAGGTACAAGGAGGAGCTGGTACCATTCCTTCTGAAACTATTCCAATCAATAGAAAAAGAGGGAATCCTCCCTAACTCATGTTATGAGGCCAACATCATCCTGATACCAAAGCCTGGCAGAGACACAACAAAAAAAGAGAATTTTAGACCAATATCCCTGATGAACATCGATGTAAAAATCCTCAATAAAATACTGGCAAACCGGATTCAGCAGCACATCAAAAAGCTTATCCACCATGATCAAGTGGGCTTCATCCCCGGGATGCAAGGCTGGTTCAACATTCGCAAATCAATAAATATAATCCAGCATATAAACAGAACCAAAGACAAGAACCACATGATTATCTCAATAGATGCAGAAAAGGCCTTTGACAAAATTCAACAGCGCTTCATGCTAAAAACACTCAATAAATTCGGTATTGATGGAACGTACCTCAAAATAATAAGAGCTATTTATGACAAACCCACAGCCAATATCATACTGAATGGGCAAAATCTGGAAAAATTCCCTTTGAAAACTGGCACAAGACAGGGATGCCCTCTCTCACCACTCCTATTCAACATAGTGTTGGAAGTTCTGGCTAGGCCAATCAGGCAAGAGAAAGAAATCAAGGGTATTCAGTTAGGAAAAGAAGAAGTAAAATTGTCCCTCTTTGCAGATGACATGATTGTATATTTAGAAAACCCCATTGTCTCAGCCCAAAATCTCCTTAAGCTGATAAGCAACTTCAGCAAAGTCTCAGGATACAAAATTAATGTGCAAAAATCACAAGCATTCTTATACACCAGTAACAGACAAACAGAGAGCCAAATCGTGAATGAACTTCCATTCACAATTGCTTCAAAGAGAATAAAATACCTAGGAATCCAACTTACAAGGGATGTGAAGGACTTCTTCAAGGAGAACTACAAACCACTGCTCAGTGAAATCAAAGAGGACACAAACAAATGGAAGAACATACCATGCTCATGGATAGGAAGAATCAATATCATGGAAATGGCCATACTGCCCAAGGTTATTTATAGATTCAATGCCATCCCCATCAAGCTACCAACGAGTTTCTTCACAGAATTGGAAAAAACTGCTTTAAAGTTCATATGGAACCAAAAAAGAGCCCGCATCTCCAAGACAATCCTAAGTCAAAAGAACAAAGCTGGAGGCATCACGCTACCTGACTTCAAACTATACTACAAGGCTACAGTAACCAAAACAGCATGGTACTCGTACCAAAACAGAGATATAGACCAATGGAACAGAACCGAGTCCTCAGAAATAATACCACACATCTACAGCCATCTGATCTTTGACAAACCTGAGAGAAACAAGAAATGGGGAAAGGATTCCCTATTTAATAAATGTTGCTGGGAAAATTGGCTAGCCATAAGTAGAAAGCTGAAACTGGATCCTTTCCTTACTCCTTATATGAAAATTAATTCAAGATGGATTAGAGACTTAAATGTTAGACCTAATACCATAAAAACCCTAGAGGAAAACCTAGGTAGTACCATTCAGGACATAGGCATGGGCAAAGACTTCATGTCTAAAACACCAAAAGCAACGGCAGCAAAAGCCAAAATTGACAAATGGGATCTCATTAAACTAAAGAGCTTCTGCACAGCAAAAGAAACTACCATCAGAGTGAACAGGCAACCTACAGAATGGGAGAAAATTGTTGCAATCTACTCATCAGACAAAGGGCTAATATCCAGAACCTACAAAGAACTCAAACAAATTTACTAGAACAAAACAAACCACCCCATCAAAAAGTGGGCAAAGGATATGAACAGACATTTCTCAAAAGAAGACATTCATACAGCCAACAGACACATGAAAAAATGCTCATCATCACTGGCCATCAGAGAAATGCAAATCAAAACCACAATGAGATACCATCTCACACCAGTTAGAATGGCGATCATTCAAAAGTCAGGAAACAACAGTTGCTGGAGAGGATGTGGAGAAATAGGAACACTTTTACACTGTTGGTGGGATTGTAAACTAGTTCAGCTATTATGGAAAACAGTATGGCGATTCCTCAAGGATCTAGAACTAGATGTACCATATGACCCAGCCATCCCATTACTGGGTATATACTCAAAGGATTATAAATCATGCTGCTATAAAGACACATGCACACGTATGTTTATTGCGGCACTATTCACAATAGCAAAGACTTGGAATCAACCCAAATGTCCATCAGTGACAGACTGGATTAAGAAAATGTGGCACATATACACCATGGAATACTATGCAGCCATAAAAAAGGATGAGTTTGTGTCCTTTGTAGGGACATGGATGCAGCTGGAAACCATCATTCTTAGCAAACTATCACAAGAACAGAAAACCAAACACCGCATGTTCTCACTCATAGGTGGGAACTGAACAATGAGATCACTTGGACTCGGGAAGGGGGACATCACACACTGGGGCCTATCATGGGGATTGCATTGGGAGTTATACCTGATGTAAATGATGAGTTGATGGGTGCTGACGAGTTGATGGGTGCAGCACACCAACATGGCACAAGTATACATATGTAACAAACCTGCACGTTATGCACATGTACCCTAGAACTTAAAGTATAATAATAATAAATAAATTAATTAATTAATTAATAAAATAAAGGTACAATAATCAAAATCATGTAGACCAGGCATGAAGATAGGCATATGGAATGGGAACAATCAAGAGACTGGAAATATGTTTGCTCGCATATAGTTAGCTTATTTTTTTAAATGTGTTAATGTAATTCAATGATGCCGAACAACTAAATATCCATGTTTAAAACATAAAATGTAATGTTTATAATGTCTGCATGTCCCAGCCATGGTCGGATGGGGTGGCAAATGGTCCTGACCAAGTTTTCAGGGTCTTCCCTATCATTCTTCTGCTGGAACTTTTAAGGAAAAATTATTTCTACTTGTGGGGATGCGAAAATAATAGTATGTAAGTCTCATGATACTGGAAGCCAAATTTCTACCACATACAGTACATTAAAAAGATACAGCTATAGATATATTATCCTGATTACATTGACTGATGCCCTGTCATTTGCCACCAAGATGGTTCTGACCAAACTGACACAGAATATTTTTATTGCCAGATGATCACAACATGGAGTCTAGGGAATGTTACAAAAAGTTTTTTCCCATCAAAACACCTGTCAGCTCTAGTTCCTCTCCCTTTTCTTCTTCCTATGGTTGCCCTCACCCCCTATTTTGTCCTACAGCTCTGCCCTCCCCTTACTTGCCAAGGTTCTAGCCCAGTCCTGGAGGGTGATGTCAGATCCTTCAGAAACTGGTCTGAGATGAATGGAGAAGAAGAATTTAGGTCTTTCTAGTAAAATATCATAGTAAAACAAGAAAAAGCAACCTCATAGTCATTAATATTTACTTTGTTTCATAGCCTAATTTCAATGTGTGTTACACTAACACTGTCTCTGTACTGTTCTCCATCAAATCAATTATCATCTCATGAAAGGGGTAGCATATTTAGAAAGAAGAGAGTATGAGGCTCTTGTCTGTAATCTCAGCACTTTGGGAGGCCAAGGCAGGAGTATCACTTGAGACTAGGAGTTCAAGACCTGCCTAGGCAACAAAAGAATAATTATTAGCCATGGTGGTATGTGCCTGTGGTGCCAGCTACTCAGGAGGCTGAGGCAAGAGGATCCTTGAGCCCAGGAGTTCAAGGCTGCAGTGAGCTCTGATAGTGTGCTGCACTCCAGCTTAGGTGACAGAATGAGAACCTGTCTAAAAAAAAAAGAAAGAAAGAAAAAAGAGAGGAAGGAAGGAGAAAAGAAAGGAAAGGAAAAGAAAAGAAAAGAAAAGAAAAGAAAAGAGCATATATTGGCAGATCAGAGAGTAAAATCCAATTCCAACCACTTCACTTTCTCATTTTTCCCTCGGCCCTGCTCATGAGGGTATACAAATAAGAGTACACATGAATGTATGCAAATGAGAGACTGGCAAACTCTAGTCCTGAAGACAGAACTGAGTAAAAAAGCCCGACCCAGAATAAGATGATGGACTTTGCAAATAGGTCTAGACAACGTATGTGGAGTGGGATAGTATAAGGACATGGAGCGGTTTCTTCTGGGCATGAGAGAGTGATCAGAAAATAGTAGGCAGAGGGGAATTTCCGAGCTGCAGATTGTGGCTCTTGGGGATAGTGTGATTTCAGTGCAAACTAGTTTTAAGATGAATCCTCAAAACTGAAGACTGAGATAAAATAAAGAAGAAGGTTATTTGAGGAAGTAAATGAAGTGTACAGTCCTGAAGGATATAAGTATGGGATGGAGAGGAGTGGAAGAGAATTGAAGTCATTGAGGGTAGAAGGAAAAATTGATGCCTACTGTACAATGGTTAAGAGTTACCAGCGTTGAAAAAGTCCCAAACACCCTATCTTACATTAAGAAAAGATAATAAATATGAAAATATTTTGCAAATTGTTAATCACTTTCCAGGAAAAAAAAAAAAAAGGTGATCTACAGGTTATTCATTCACTAAAATACATACCAGATAGCTGAGAACAAAAGTTCAATCTTCTTTACGCTTCATGTGTTTAGTGTTTTAAGTTGGGGCGAAATCTGATTATTTTATCCAGTATGTCAACACAGAAAAATTTAATTTACAATTTAAACACATTATTTCTCTCTCATGCAATTACTGAAATTAAAGCTTCTAAAATCAAAAAGGCTGCTAATGGACACTATTATATGGAATATTAACATGGAATATTAATTGGAAGTGGTAATTCCTGAATGACACCAAAGGCGATTCTTGCCTTTACACTTTCTCCCAGTCAACATACATTATTTTCTTGTTTTTCCTTTTCTATCCTTCCTTTTGCCACAAACGAAAAACCAAACAAAAAAGCGAAACAAAACAAAAACCCTTCCTCCTACCAGCAGAGAGCGCTACCGCCATGCGCGGCATAGGCGCCAAAACGCTCAGTGTTTTGTGGGCTCTAACCGTCGAGAGCCGAGCACACTGAGGTTGTCCCAGCTGGGGATCCGTAGTTGTCTTGACGGCGCTGAGCAACGGAAGAGTGGGCAGGATTTGCTCTGAACGCTCGTGCGCGCTACCGCCCAGGCGGAAGCGGAAGTGTCGGTGGCGCGCGAGTAGGAAGTGGTGAGTTCTGAGTAGAGATGGCCGCGCTTGCATCGCTGCCCCCGCTGCCCGCACAGTTTAAGAGCATACAGCATCATCTGAGGACGGCTCAGGAGCATGACAAGCGGGACCCTGTGGTGGCTTATTACTGTGAGTCTTTTCGAGTGACCGCGCCCCTCTTTTCCCAGTTGCATTTTAGGGCCCACACACCTCTCCGAGGTTCTTGGGGCATGCCCCGCCCCCCTGGCTTTAAACCTGAGCTTTGACCTCGAACCTACCCAGGGAACTCCCTGGGTCCCCACCCACTGGCAGTAGGAATCCCAAAGCATCAGGGCGTCCACTGCTTCACCTATCTTGTGCTTAAATACTCCAGTACTGACTACACGGGCTCTTGAACTGTGGAATACGATCTTCCAAGGTTTTATCTCTGTGTGTAACACACAAGAGCCTCCTGTCTCAAATAGGAATCCTGAAAATAAATCGAGTTAGGTTTAAAACGAAGGTGAGTGTCCGAAAGAAGTAGTGATGTGGATAAAAGGACAATAGACTAGTTGAAAACATAGTAATAAGTGAAAGTTACTTATGACAGCATGCAAGCCCATTCAAAAACTCAGATGGTTAAATGGGGAGTATCTGCTACTAAATAAGCAGTTGAATTTGACCATTCCCCTTTCCCCACCCAACTGCTCTCTCCTACCGTACAGAATTTTTAGTTTTGACTTCTTTGAATAATACTTGCTATTGAGACCTTTGAAAGCAGTATTTTCACTTTGAGTGTTATACATTTAATTTACAGTTTGGTTAAAAAAATACATAGGTTAACTCTGCTCAGACTTGCAGTGAGTAAAAGGAATAGTTCCAGTAATTCTGTGTTAACTTTATTTTGTATTCTGTACTCTTTACTGCAAAATAAAACAAGTAACTGAACAACTATAATTCAGAAAATGATTTTTAGAGTTGAGAAGTTGGATATAATGCGTCCTTTGTTGTGTATATTGTAAGTTAGCTAAAATCTGGTCACTGTTATCTGTGCCATACTCCAAATGTACCCTCTTTCTCAAATGTGCAAGGCCCTTTCAGACCTCCCATGTTCCACTCTTGGAATGTGCACCTTTTTCTTGCACTTCGCAAACTCATGATTCAAGATTTAACCCAAATGTCATCTCTTCTGTGGGCAACAAATTGATTATTCTCTGTGCGTTACTTCATTTTGTTCAAATCTTACAGCGTCATTTCCTTTATACTTGTTCTTCAGTTTCCTCAAGCAGGGTCCATATTCATTCAGTATGTGTTAATTGAGCTACCTTTGTGTCAAGCATTAGTAGGCGCTGTGACTGCAGTTGCTGCATTTTTGGAGCTTACATACAATGGGGGTAGAGAGTTTCAACAATATAAAGTCTATCATACGTAGAGTATTAAGAGCTTATGAAGACAAATAGAGCAAGGAAAAGGAATAAGAGTATCAGGAGTAGTGGTGGCAGGGAGTGCAGATGGGATTTCAGTTTCATAGTGGTCAGGGAACACTTCACTGAGTTGACATTTGGGGAAAGAAAAGAGTGAAAGGCATGCCTTGCACCATCTGGGGAAGAGTATTCTCCGTAGAGGATATAGAAGTCCCGAGGTAGAGGCTTGCTGGAAGGAGGAGCAAGTAGACCATTGTGACTGGAGTGGATGGGGCTTAGGAATGATGGGATAAGGACAAAGTATCTCTCATCCCTAAAGGAAATTCCTGTTCCTGATCCCTGTATTATGTATCTTTGTGACAAACCAGGGACACTTTATTCATTGTCGTCCTTTCCCTCTAGATGTTTCTAAACCTAATCCAGTTTCCTTTATTTAAAAATAAAACAGAAACTCTCACCATGACATTCCCTAAAGTTGCAGCTCTGCCTTTCCAGCCTCATAGGTAAGCTTGAAATAGTTGTCTGTAAGTTAGCTTTACGCCTTTATCTTGTAGAGCCTTTCAGCCTGTGCAGTCTGGTGTTCATGCCCAGTATTTCACTGAAACTGCTCTCATCAGGCTTACGAAGAAATATTTTTATTGCTCAGGTGACACTTAACAATTTTAGTTATGAAGCATGTGCATATGAAAGCGTATATAATGTGCAGTTTAAGGAATAATAAAATGAACACTAATATGCCCACCACATTTGATTTATTGAACTTTTTAATTTTTGACAATCTGGTGAGTGTGAAATGGTAGTGTCTCATTGGAGCGAAATTTGCAATTCTCTGAGTCTTAATGAGGTTTAGCATCTTTTCATATGTTAATTAACCATTTGTGATTCGCTTTTGAAATGCTTGTTTATTGCTTTTGCCCATTTATCTGTCACAGTCTTGTCTTAATAATGTTAGATGTTAATCCTTTGTTATATGTGTTGTAAATATCTTCTCCCATTTCAGTTTCATTTTTCACTCTATGAAGACCTTTGATGTTCCAAAGTTCTTAATTTAAATATGTTATCAATGTATGAATTTCTTAGGACTTAACCTTCTGATTTTATAAGCTTTCATTTATTTTTGTGTATTTGTTTGGGACTTTGGCATTCTAAATCTGTAGATGGGTGTTTGTAATCAATTTTGGAAAATTTTCTCTACTATTATTTGTTCAAATGTTGCTTCTATTTCTATTCTTGTGAAAGTTTGATTAGACATGTTTTGTACTTCTCCCATTTAACTTCCTTGTCTTTTGAGTCTGTCATTTTTTTTTTATCTCTGTTTTTCTGTGCTGCATTCTGTGTAATTTCTTGAGGTCTATCTTCACCTCTCTGTATATTATTGTTTAACCTTTTTAATTTTTTGAGTGCTCTCTTTTTGTTTTCATATTGACCTGGCCATTTCTGATAGTTTCTTGTTACTGATGTTTTAAACACTCTATTTCTTTGAACACTTTAAATATATCGATTTATATTTGCTGTTTGATAACATCTGTAGCTGCTGTATTTGTGGGTCTGATTCTGCTTTTCAACAGAACACTGCTCATGGTGACTTCTTTCCTTACAATTGTGGGCTATTCGGGCTAGACCAGCACTCTTCAAACTGGAGTAGGCAAATAATTCCAAAGGAATCAATTTTCCAATTCTTGACTTCCGTGTTTTCCTTCCAAAAACTGATCTTGACAAAGCTCCTGTGATCAGAGTAGCAAAGTAGTATATAATATGCTGCTTATCTTTTCCTACATCCTGTTCACAATTGTGTTTCTCCCACTTTAATGGAGAACGGCATACTCTCAGGCATCCTGAGTGTTTTTTATGTTGTATTGCCTTGAAAGAGAAGGTGGAAAATCCTCCAAGGTGTCCAGACAAAAGAGACAATTCAAATTACCAATGTCAGTGAAGCCTCAATTAAGGCATTGGATAGACCTTCCTATCTTTCCTGGTCTTACATTGAAGAAAACCAGCCAGAGCAAAGAATAAATGCTTCATTCGAGAGTTCAACACCAGCCTGACCAACATGGAGAAACCCCGCCTCTACTAAAAATACAAAATTAGCCGGGTGTGGTGGCGCGTGCCTGTAATCCTACCTACTTGGGAGGCTGAGGCAGGAGAATCACTTGAACCCAGGAGGCAGAGGTCGCAGTGAGCCGAAATCATGCCATTGCACTCCAGCCTGGGCAACAAGAGCGAAACTCTATCTCAAAAAAAAAAAAAAAAAAAAAAAAAACCAATGCTAAGCATGAAAGGTTCCAAAAGACCATTCTAATTTGGGGGAAAGGGGGTGGAACTTTGTATAAGGGGGATGCTGGGAGTCACCTGGAGTTGTATATGGGGGATACAGGGAGTCACCTGGAGTTGTATATGGGAGATGCAGGGAGTCACCTGGAGTTTGTCTCTTTTCAGGAGCAGTTGGTCAGTGGCTCTCAGAAGAGGGAGGAGTTATTCTGGGATATTAGCAGCCATTGTTAGGTCATTTTGGATTTTATCAGGAGGGTGAGGAGGAACAGTTTGGGGCCAAGGTCATGTGCAAGAAGATGTAAGGAAGATTAGCTGTAGGGACAGGGACATGGAGGGACCACAGTGGGAAATCTCAGACTTTCAGAGTCTCTTACATTTATACATATATCTGTTAAGGGTAATGCCTCATTTTAAAAACTGTCCTGTGTTGCAGTATTCTGAATTCTCAAAATGATAAAAATTTTCATGAGTTGACCTTACCGCCTCATTCTGCATGCCTTTTAAAGAATACCATTCTTGAGTTGAGAGCAAAACCAAGAACAAAGAAGAAATACTGAAGGTGAGAGTACCTTTTTTCATCCAAGCAAGCTCCTGCAAGGCTCTGCAGCTTATTGCTGTTTTAGAATTAGAATTCAGAAATAAAATGGGGACATGAATTGACATTCCAACTGGAATATTAAGTTGTATTTCTCTGAAAAAGTAACTCTTAGTTGGCTGATTGGTTTGGCGTTAGCAACTGACAGTGCCTTTTAAACAGTATGGTAGACATTCTCTTTAAATTAAATGAGCTAAAATCTTCAGCTCTGAGTTTTTTTGTTTTGTTTTATTCTTCTGGAAATACATTTAAAACAGCTTGGCCGGGCGCGGTGGCTCACGCCTGTAATCCCAGCACTTTGGGAGACTGAGGTAGGTGGTTCACCCAAGGTCAGGAGTTCAAGACCAGCCTGGCCAACATGGTAAAACCCCGTTTCTACTAAAAATACAAAAATTAGCTGGGCGTGGTGCAGGTGCCTGTAATCCCAGCTACTACGGAGGCTGAGGTGAGAGAATCGCTTGAACCCGGAGGTGGAGGTTGCAGTGAGCTGAGATTGTGCCATTGCACTCCAGCCTGGGGAACAAGAGCAAGGTTTCGTCTCAAAATAAATAAATAAATAAATAAAATAAAAAGAAGTAGGAGAAGGAGAAAGAAGAAGAAAGAAGAAGAAAATAAAGTCGCTGATAAGATTAAACCTTATTTGTTACAATTTTTTTTTTTTTTTTTTTTTTTTTTTTTTTTTGCTGAGGGACGTTGGAACAAGTATTTCAAGTTTTCCCAATCTTTTCTGCATCCTACAATAAATAAGAAGGCTCTGATTGAAAGAAGATGATGAAACTTTGTAATATATTTTTGCATACATCACAGGAATTGAGAAAATGAGTAATGGTGGGGTAAAAAATCCTTTTTAATTTTTAAACAAATTTTAAAGTGGGCCTAATTTGTCAGCTTATAAATTATTTAAAATATTCGATGATAGATGATTATATGGTTTTTAGCCTATAACCCAGAAATAATTTAAAGAATTTGGTGATTTTGCTTTGTAACGTCAGAAAAACTGGGATTTTGGGGGGATTATTTTTTGTGAATTTAATTTATAAAAATAAAAATAACAGTAGAACCCCAATAGTCTCTTCTTCATTATGGGAGTAAATAATATTAATACATAAATATTTGATTTAATTCATTGTAAGCTGTATTGCCAATACAATTTTATTTTTTATATTTAATGATTATTGAAATGTGTGTTATTTTTGTTGTTTTGATCAATTATGTATTATAACAATTGCAGACTCAATTTTGGAAGAAGATTTTAACACTTAGCACCTTATTTCACAGGAAATTTTGTAAAAATTTAAATTTCAATTTTCAATCTTTTGTTGCAGAGAAATGTTATGTTAAGTAAAAATTTGAGCATACAAATCTATTCCTTTAAAGTGAAATTCTGTAGGCTAAGTAAATGGAAATATGGGTTAAAAGAAGAAAATAGTGTAAAATTTCTAACTCTTAAAAAAGAACTTTTTTGTATTTTTAAACATGATAAATATCAAGTTGCTATGATATTTTAGTTTGAAAGATATAACTATTGTCAATATTGGATGAAGTATAGAAATCACATTTTTTGTACCTGTGAAACCTTCTTGTGAAAAGATGTAGACATCAACATAAAAACGTGTTAAGGGATACATTTCTATACTCTTAGAGCATATAATCATTTTATAAATCCTAGAGCAAGGGAACTTTTTTTTTTTTTTGGTGAGAAAAAAATTCAAGATTATTTTGCTGAACTACTTGCTGATTCATAAAAGCTCCATGGGCTATGTGCTACCCTCTGCCAGGAATCCTTCTGCATTCCTATTAATTTGGCTAACTTTCTGACTCAGTACAAATTTTACCTCCTACAGATTATTTTTCATGACCTCTTAAAGATGATCTAGGAATTGTTCCTGTGTGCCCCTCATCACATGTGTTATAATATAAACATCTGTTTATCTTTCAATCTTGATTCTCCTGGAGGACAGGGATTATCTTTTTCTTTTCTTACCACCTGACACATAAATGGAATTTATAAATTCTTAATGAATGCCTCCTCTCTAAATATTACTAATAGTCCACTAAAATGTAAACTCTATGAGAACAAGAGTATGTCTTACGATGATCATTGAATTTCCAACTCCTAATATAGCATCTAAGACATGATAGAGAACCTGTAAAACATACCTATTGATTGAGTAAATGAACTATACAGTAATTCACAGCTTTTTTTTGTTGTTGTTAATGTTCTACTACAGATCAATGACAAAACATAATGGAAACAATCCCAGTACTCTGTCTTAACTCATTACCTTACTATGTTTATAATAAATTTTTGATTGAGTCATAGGTCATTATCATATGATTTACACCTTGTGCCCTCTCCTAGTATTTATATCATTTCCAAAAATGATTCACTTCTGGCCTTAATGGGAATTTTCTAGTGTTTTATCACTTTTTAAAATTACCTTAATATTCCTACATTTCGAAGTTGTTTGGTCTTGTTTTCTTTTTAAATCAGGAATGAATGTTGAAATAATGTATATCAAATTACTTTTGGCCATTTTTTTTTACTGTAGTTTTTGCTTTTTAATGTAGTTAATGTTTTTAACTTTTTAATGTAGTAAGTAGCAAAATAGTAAATTTTCTCATATTTGAAACATCCCTCCATTTCTGGAAAGAATCCCATTAGTTTTTGCATTTTTTTTTTAATTAAAGTTTTACCCTTGAAATAGTTTTAGGTCCACATGCAGCACATGTAGTTGTAAGAAATATTGCGGCGAGATTCTGTGTACCCTTTACCCAATGCCCCCCAATGATAATATCTTAAAAAACTAATAATATACCATAAGCAGAATATTGACTGGTACAATTCACTGGTTTATTCAGGCTTCCTCAGTTTTACATGTATTTGTGTGTGTGTATGTATTTAGTTCTAAACAGCTTTGTCAGGTGTTGATTTCTGTACCCATTACCACAGTCAAGATAGAGAATAGTTAAGAATTCCTCTTGTAGCCCTTTTATTAATACAACCTACCTTCTCCCTTTCGCTACCTCACCCCCATCCCTTGGTAGCCAGTAACTAGTTGTCCATTTCTAAAATTTTATCATTTAAAATGTGCTGTTGGCTTTTTTCATTTGGCATACACTCTGGAGATTTATCCAAGTTTATTCCTTTTTTAATGCTCAGTAGAATTTCACGGTATGTGTGTACTATAGTGTAACAGTTCAATCATTGAAGACATTTAATTTGTTTTCAATTTGTGACAATTATGAATAAAGTGAATATAATCACATATAGTTTTTGTGCGGCCCTAGTTTCCATTTCCCTGGGATAAATGCCCAAAAATGCAATTGCTAGATCATATGGTAATTGCATGTTTAGTTTCATAAGAAACCGTCAAACTGTTTTCTAGAGCAGCTGTACCATTTTACACTCTTATTGGCAACACATGCATGATAAGTGATCCAGTTTCTCTTCATTCTCACCAGCATTTTGTGTCACTATTTTTAATTTTAGTGTTAATAGGTACAGTGATACCTCATTGTGGTTTTAATTTTTCTTTCCCTGATAGCTTGATAAAGTTGAAAACTTCTTCATGTACATAATTATTTACCATATGGGTATCATCTTCAGTAAAATGTCTGCATGTCTTTGCTCATTATTGTTGAGTTTGAGAGTTCTTAATATATTGTAGTTATGTTATCATTTTGAGATTTTTGTAACAATGTTACTCTGGTTTCTTAAATATTGTTGAGAAATTATTCTTTTTCCTCAAATGTGAGTTGGGTTAAAAAGGCAGCAGATTTATCGCTTTTTTTAGATTAAAAAAAAATCATTGATTCAACACAACTTTGCACTTTTGGGGGAAGTTACATTTCTCAATTTCTTCCATTAGAAAAATATTTTCCTCTTGAGCCATTGTAGATATAGTAGAGTTTTTTAGGAAATCTTTCATTTCTACTGTATTTTGAAATTTATTAGCTGAAAGTTAAAAACTTAATCTTTCTTTTGTTCTTTCATATGTCTCATAATCAACCAATCATAAAAGTTTTAAAATTGTTTTTATTTTCTCATTTTCTCTGTTACTGTATCCATGCCTTAGACATTCTAAGCTAATGTCATAGCTTCCCAGTTTTTGCTTCAAACGTGTAATCCCTGTTGCCACTAGAATGATATGCTTCTAATGCTTAGTGAAAATAACACGGAGTAAATGATGGAGTGGACTGTGAAATTTAGAAATTGTGTGTGACACAAGCAGTACAAATTAACAAGTACTGTATCAGGAAAAAACATTTCCAGTAGATGAGTGACAAAGAGCCAATATCCCTGATATATAAAATGCTTATAAATATCCCTTAAAAATAAAAAAGATCCCCATAGATTAAAAATAGGTGCATACAACTACTGAAAGAGGGAATACTAATCATTAACATTCATCCTAGTTAGTAATAAATGTAAATTAAAATGGAATAACAATTTTTGACTGTAAAAATATGACTCAGTACAAATGAGTATGTGGTCAAATCCTTGCTGTCATGGTTGTGTGTTTGGTACAAAGTTTGGAAAGCATTTGGCAAAATGTAGAGTATCTAATTCAGTAATTCCAATTTGGGGAAACGTGTTCAGGAAATAACCATACATTTAGTAAGACCTTTATGCAGAATTTCCTGAATGATTATTTATACATTTGTGATAAGCTCAAAATAACCTAAAATATATATCATTATGTAAATGGCTAAATAAATTATGTTATATCCGCTGCATAGAAAGTAATGTAATTGTTTAAACATCACAGAGCATCTTTTATAACATGGGGGGAAGTTTACATGAAAGTGTAGGATACGGAATTATTATACATGCAGTTCCATATGTCTATCTGAAGAAATCTTTGTCTTCAGTGACCCCTCATGATTTGAGTTCTGAATCACCTTTTGTAGTTTTACAAATTAATTTCACTTTGCTACTAAAACATTAGGCACTTTGTATTGTCTCCAAGCCTTTTAACATTCTACTTTCTCTGCCTTGACACCTCTTGTCTTCCCCACTACACTCACTAGATTTTTATCCTTTGGGTACTAGCTTGAATGTCACTTTCTCTGGGAGGCCTTTTCTTAAGTCTCCTGGTTTTAAGGTGTTTCTTTTTGTTCTTTGTACTTTGGTGTAGCTTTACCATAATTGCTTTTTCATTTGCTTCTCTTTCTTCTAGACTGTAAACTGAGGAAGGCTTACATTCTGCTCCAGTCTTTATTCATTTACTCTGCCTGGTAGTGCTAGGCCACTGGAGATATTTACATATTAAAGAACGCCTGCTCAAAAAATGTTAGCCAAATTGACCTGAATTTTAAGGCAGTTGTGGTCCCTAGAGGGAAGCATGGCCATATAGTTGTCACCTAATAAGGAAGGCAAACAACTAGCATTCCTGTAGCTGATTGGCATTTTAACAGTGCTTTCTTTCAGGATGTCGGATTTGATCCTCACAATCTTTCTAGTCCTTTTGTTACTAAGTGATTGAACCAGGACCTGAATAACCGAAGTCAGATTAAAAAAAAAAAAAAAGGTTAAATGAAAAATTGTTGGTAGTAGCTAGTAATTAGAGAACCAGTTATTGAGTGAGCCACAGAGTAACTGAGGGGAAAGGGAATAGTACAATCCATGACAAAAGAAAAAGGCAAAAAAGCCAGTGAAATAATCTGGGAGATTCCCTAAGTGGAGAGTGGAAAATGAAGGAGATGCTTTCTCTTAACAGTATGTCTCTGAGCTCCATCTCTTTATTTTTCTTTAATGAAGCCAGAAAATATTTGAATCTGTACTAAAAGTGGGTACTCTTACATGAATATTTTGATTCTGCCTGGTTTAGTACTGTAGATAAAGCTAAACTTGGAAAGAACTTTCCCCTTCCTTTTTCATTTTGCAATGAGTAAATGTATAAAATTTCAAGTTTCAATTTTTAAAGCTTCCTCTAGGGGGTGACATTGTAAAGTTAATAAACGTTTAGTGAAAGTATATACACAGTCTCAAGAGTCTTCATTTGTTTATGTCATCAGAAAATTAAATATAGTACAGTTGTTCAGGAAGCTGTAAGTATAAATAAAGTTATTTCAGTTCTGAGATGTTACAGGACATTCAAGCAGAAAGTATTAGTGTAAATGCTAAATAATAATGGATTTCTTTATTGATATATGGTAAACTACATGGATATTAGCATTAATAATCACTAGCTCATGTCTGTAATCCTGGCACTGTGGGAGGCCCAGGTGGGCGGCTCACGAGGTCAGAAGTTCAAGACCAGCCTGGCCAATATGGTGAAACCCTGTCTCTACTAAAAATACAAAAATTAGCCAGGCATGGTAGCGTGTGCCTGTAGTCCCAGCTACTCGGGAGGCTGAGGCAGAAGAATCGCTTGAACCCAGGAGGCGGAGGTTGCAGCGAGCCGAGATTGTGCCACTGCACTCCAGCCTGGTGAGAGAGCGAGACTCCACCTCAAAAAAAAAAAAAAAAAAAAAAAAGAACTTGCCTTTTATTATTTTTTGTTGTGTTAATCACATAGAAATTGGATTTTAAATTCATTCAGACAAATTTAACTAAACCAATAGAGAAGCAGTTCCTTTCAGTCTTTGCTTGTTCCTGAATGATAAACTAGAGTCTATAGTCTTATTGCTTGAGTACTTACTTTTTTTTTAATTAATAAGCTTTCTCAGGGTACTTTACTGTAGCAAAGACAATAAACACACAGAATGTTGGACTACTGTTTTATCCGTTAGCCTTCCATTCCTCGTATGTTTGTTTTGTGAACATACATGCAAACATGAATTTTATTTTTTTTAAATTGTCATTTAATACTTTCCTTTTTGAGTAATGTCAACTCATTTTACATCTCTTTAGAAAAAAATGTAAAGTCAAAGGGGCTATGCAGTCAAATAACACATTCTTAACTTTCATTTCTTTTTTGGCATTCATAGAAGTTTAAGCATCTTTGATAAGGTTTGTCTTCTATGACAATTATATTTGGCTGTTCAAAGTGGAAGCTTATATACTCTTGAACAGTCAAGGAGTATATATAGTAGGTTTCAATGACCATGCTTGATATAAGTTCCAACTTTCACTGAAATCCTTCATTGGGCTGTTACATTTACATTTTTTATGTTTTTTTATGTTTATTTTTCTGTGGCTTGTCAGGTTTTTATATTTCTACTATTTGGGGTTTTGTTTTTTTTTTTAACCTCAATTTATTATTGTTTCTATTTGGTGACACTGTTAACATCTTGGAGGAACAATTCTTTGTTGTCAGGGCTGCCCAGTACATTTCAGGATATTACTGTTTTAAATGGTAGTAGTACCCCCAGACATTGCATTTTAAAATGGAAGGAAAAAAAAAAAAAGCCTCCACACTTTTTTAGCTCCCCCAAGAGCCAGTATAATTGAAAATCTAAATTCCCATCAGTATGGAAAGTTTATATTATGTAACTGTTAAAGATATGTGGAGTTACATTTATCACAAAAGATGCCATAACCCACAGCATAATGTAGAAATGAAGGGTGCAAACAAATTACGTGTTGCCATGTATGTAAAATTTGTGGTTATATATAATTTTATGTATGTGTATGAAGAGAGACATCTTGCCGGATGCAGGATACAGTGACTCTGGAGCCAGACTGCGCCTGAGTCAAATACTAACCTACCATTTATGGCCCCCCATGACCTTACGAGCTTCAGGTTTTTTATTAATATACTCAGGATAATAGTAAGATCAACTTCACAAGCATTTTTGGTAGATTAATCAATTTTTCTATTTTTATATGACTAAATGAGTACATGATCCATGGTGATTACTCATTTAATATTAGTTATTATCAAGTTATTACTCCAGTTCACTGGGATCTTGTCGATAGTATATTGCTAGGTCTTATGTTTTTATCCATTATGCAACCTCTACCTTTTAATTGCAATGTTTAAAACATTTATAATTAATGTAATAAATATGTTTGGGTTTAAGTCTTGCTATTGGTTTTCTATGTCTCATTTGTTGTTTGTTTCTTCTTTCTCCTTTTTCTGCCTTTTTGATAATTGAAGTTCTCTTAGAATTCTATCGTAGCTCCACTGTGGAGTTACTAGATATTCCTATTTTATTTTTTTAGTGGTTGCTCTAGAATGCTTACAATAGCTTGTCATAGTCTACTGTCTCATACCACTTAACATATAAGGAAAGATCTTTACTGTCTTTTCCCCCTCATGTCCTTTGCCTATAGTTGTCATACATTGTATTTATACTTATACCGTAAACCTTATGTATGTTTTTAACTATTCTCTTTTAAAGAAATTTATAAAATGTAAAAATAAAAATTTTTATATTTTGCGACATAAATATGATTTTTAGTACTCATCAAGATCCAAGTTTTAAATCTGGTATTGGTTGGGCATGGTGGCTCATGCCTGTAATCTCAAAACTTTGGTAGGCTGAGGTGGGTGGATCACATGAGCTCAGGAGTTCAAGACCAGCCTGGGCAACGTGGTGAAACCCTGTCTCTACCAAAAATACAAAAAGAAATTACCCCGATGGGTGGCCTGCGCCTGTAGTCTCAGCTACTTGGGAGGCTGAGGTGGAAGGATCATCTGCACCCAGGAGGCGGAGGTTGCAGTGAGCTGAGATTGTGCCACTGCACTCCAACCTGGGCAACAGAGCGAGACCCCATCTCAAAAATTATGTAAACTACTTTGGGTAGTTTATATTGCAGTGCTTCAGAGTTTACTACTCTTTTCTTTTTTGGTGTCTGTACTATTAGTCCTACCCACTGAATTTTTCAATTCAGGTATCATCATCATTATTATTATTATTTGAGACAAAGTCTTGCTCTGTTGCCAGGCTGTAGTGCAGTGATGTGATCTCGACTCACTGCAGCCTCCGCCTCCTGGCCTCAAGCGATTCTCCTGCTGCAGCATCCTGAGTAGCTGGGACTACAGACACGCACCACCATGCCCAGCTAATTTTTGTATTTTTAGTAGAGACGAGGTTTCACTGTGTTGGCCAGGATGGTCTCAATCTCTTGACCTCATGATCTGCCCTCCTCAGCCTCCCAAAGTATTGGGATTACAAGCATGAGCCACCACACATGGCCCAGATATTATATACATATTTTGTTTGTTTGTTTTGAGACGAGGTCTCGCTCTGTCACCCCAGGCTGGAGTGCAGTGGCACCTCTCTGCTCACTGCAAGCTCTGCCTCCCGGGTTCATGCCATTCTCCTGCCTCAGTCTCCTGAGTAGCTAGGACTACAGGCGCCTGCCTCCACGCCCGGCCCACTTTTTGTATTTGTAGTAGAGACAGGGTTTCACCATGTTAGCCAGGGTGATCTCGATCTCCTGACCTCGTGATCCACCTGCCTCGGCCTCCTAAAGTGCTGGGATTACAGGCGTGAGTCACCGCGCCCTGCTGGTATTATATTTTTTGCCTCTAGAAGTTTCATTTGGATTTCTTTGTGTATGTACCATTTCTCCTTTCTATTCATTGTTTTCTTTAAATTCTTTCTATAGTTCTCTAGTATGTTAATGTCATTATCTCCTGTTTTTATTATTTTGTCATTGTTTGATCTGCTCATACTGTTGGCTTATATTTTTTCTTCTTATGGATCACATTTTCCTATCTGTTGGCCTCTTCGGTAATTTTTTACTGGCAGTAGGACTTTGTGAATTTTACGTTCTTGAATGTCTGGAGTTTGTGGTCTTTCTTTGAAGGGATTCCATCTGGCCAACAATTAATAAATTTGGAGTTCAATTTGATTCTTTTGCGTATTGTTTTTTGTTTGTTTTTAGCTTTTTTGGGTAGGTCTAAAGTAGTCTTTGCTCTAGGGAGAGTTTTAACACCACTACCAAAGTATGCCCATCTTGAACTGTCTACTGAATACCCAGTGTAACACATAGGACTTTTCACTCTCTCTTGTTGGAACTTGAATGCGTTCTAGCCCTGTGTGTGCATTGGGAACAGTTCAGCTTATTGAACAGGTTTTGTTCATTCTTTGGCCTTGAGGAGCTTCCCCCTGCACACCACATGTTAGTATTCAGCTGTGTCTCCAGGTTACCCTTATTCAGGTTTCTGGGTTTTTTCCTGCACAGCTCCCTTCTCTTTAGAACTCTACCCCTTAATGTACAACTGCGTCAGTCTCCCTGAATTCACTCCAGTGTGTTTTTTCAGCTCAAGAGGACTGTTTTCTGCTTGGGACTCCTCTTCCTGGGCCTTAGTTTGGCATGTGCTTCCAGGCAGAATGCTGGGTTGATCATTGGTGCCACCTCATTTGTTTCCTTTCTCCAGGTATCATGGTCTTCCTCCGTCTTTGTTGTCTGAAAGCTTGTTTCATATATTTTGTCCAGATTTTTTCTGTTTACACTGGGATGATAACCATAGTTACTTCATTAAGTCCAGAAGTCGAATCCGTGTTCTCATTTTAATAATCAGATCATCACTTAGTGTTTGCTATGTGTCAGCACAGTGCCAATATCCAGAATCCCAGTGATTATCCGTTTATTCTTTGGACAATGAAAAAGCCAGATATTCTTACCCTATACTTTGATTTTCATTACATCATTTAATAGGAAGTCAGGAGTGACTTTTTCTTAAAATCACTGTTATGATAGGAGTTCCAAAAGTTATCTATTTAATGAAGGGACGAGTGAAGTAAGTATTCTTCATTAGCAGGCATTCATTCATGCTTCCTTCCTTTCTCCTTTTTTTTTCTTTTTGGTCAAATAGTGTGCCTAAATTATTTAATTTGGAAAGTAGTTGGATATATTTTGTATAAAAACTGTGTAATAATCATTGACTCAGAAAGCCCTTCACAAAGGATGATACTAACCATATAGAAGAGATCTGCAATATACTTAGGAATAGAATAAGATTCAGTTCTATTTTTTGGAATAAAGTTTGCTTTTATGTATCAATATGTATTCTGTTGAGTGCCACATTTTTTAACCTATCAAAGCCTCACTCCTCATAGTTGCTTTTATATCTTTTTGCATATGATTTTATCATGCATATTTCATAGTTTTATGTTCTTATGGATAAGCAAGGATGTGTTAGAATGTTAATGTTCAAATTCTGAGGAACTCTGGATTATACATACCTTCAGAATTAGTAAATGTTTGTTTTCTAAATGTCTCACATTAAATTAAAGTCATGTTGGAAAGTATTTAATCCTTTTGCAAATATGCTTCATTACTCATCAAATATAATATTTATTCATAAAAAGAAACACATTTCCTTGATGAAATAAATCGAATATATTTTCATATAGATGATTTTAGCTACATGTGTATTTGTTCTGTTTTTGTAGGTATTTTCCATGTTAGACATTAATTTTTCATCATATTGCTGCTGCTAGAATGAATTACTTGTCTCAGAGTTCTTTATGAAAGAGATCCTTTTTTCATCCCTGTGGCAAAAAGATGTTTTAGTGTACTTAAACTGAGTTTTCTTAAGTGAATTCAAGGAATTTTCCTTTTTATTAATAGTAGAAAATGTATCTTATGGTAAATTTTTTGTACTTAAGAATTCTTTGCAACATAAGGTATTTAGAAATATAAAAGCCAGGCCGATTTTTGTCCTAAATCTTTTAATGCTGAGAGGATCCAATTCTTCAATTAAAGGTATTACCATATAATAATGTCCTTGCAATTGCAACGACTAAATATGCACACAAACTAAGAAAGAAATGAATGTAGGCCAGGCTAATTAAACTATTATTATTACACTGTGTTTAACTATTAGTTATCTGGATTAGGTTAACTTCAAAAGGACAAGAAGTGGAAATTTTGTTTATATTTGTATGTGCTGTATTAATTATCTGCATGTTTGCTTAATGGTTACATCCTGAAATGGCTGTCACTAAAGCCAAGGACAGTCTTGGAATCAACCTTATTTCTTTACTGACTGGGTTGTTCCCTATATTTCTTCCAAAAATTGATCTATCAAGTAGCTAACTCTGCTCCATGAATGGTAGGCCTCACATAGTGTTCACTACTGTGGTTACAGAAAAAAAAAAAAGAGAAAGACCTGTGGGGAGATGACACTGTTGGTAGCATCCTTCAAATTATCATTTTTTTATATTGGTCAGTGCACATTTAGATCATGAGTAATTACCTAATGTGTATGTATGTTTGGGTAAGACAGTTGTCTTAGAGATTAAAGTGTGTTTGAAATAGTCAATTGGGATGTTGGGAAAGCAAGTATCAAGCCCATTTGAGATTGATAATTATGATATTTGTAATGAAGACAATCTGTCATCAGTCTCTGCTACTTGGATGCAGGTACAGAGAAAGAGGATAGTTGGGTTTATGTATAAGTATGCTTTTGCCAGAGGGATGTAATAAAAAAAATTTAGAGGTAGAAGGAGATAGTAAAATAAAGTTCTTAAAATGTAACATCAAAGCTAGTTGCAGAGAGAAGTTAAAAGAGAGAAGACTGATAGTAATGAAGAAGTAGTAAGAAGCCAATGAACTGGAAACCTGTAGTAATGCACATAGTTGAATGTTGGAAGAAGAGATTATGTTTAGAGAGTGGGTGCTTGATGTATTGATTTTGGCAGTAGTTTGGGATGGCAATTTAATTATAGAATGACCACTGAGTGAAAGAGAGCACATAAAATTATTGGAGGTCAAGGGTCAATAAGAATTGAGAATATGGGCTGTGTTTACATTTGAATCTGATTTACTCTCTTATTGCAGAAAATCCAAAATAACAATGGGTAAGTAAAATAAGGATTTACTCTATAATTTAAGGAAAGTCTGATGTTGGCAGTACCCTGTGCTAGTGTACCAATTCCAGTAAGTCATCAGGGACCCCAGCTGATTCCAGTTTCAAGTCTACCAGCCAGCACATGGTTACCATTTTCAAGGTTGCTTTGTAGCCTAAGATAGGTACTAGGGCTTCAGTCATCTAGTATTTATATTCTAGGTAGTAGGGAACAAAAAAGGGAGAGGGTCTGCAAGATATTTCCCTGCTGTCATTCCCCCTTTTGTGGAGACATTACAACAGTCTTTCCTAACTATTTGTGGGTACATAATATTAGTGTTGGTTACATGGCCATACTTTGCTTTGGAGAATACTGGGAAATGTACTCTTTGGGCTAGGTACATTACAACTCCTTAATAATATAGCAGCTTGCCAGTCCTAAGGAGGTATGTGATAGATTTTTTTTTTTTTTAAGTTACTAAAGAGGACTGCAAATACAGTGATTTCTTCAAGTGATACCTGCTTTTAGTTAAGAGAGAGAAGGAGAAGGAATCAGAAAATATAGAGGAGTATGCTGATGAAAAGCAGTGGTTCCATGGGATTTTGGTAGAAGGTATGGGGGTGTGGGGAAGAGGCGTGGGCTAGGTTGGGGCAAGAAAACATCGTTCATAGTTGAGACGAGTGAGGATGCCATAAAGCAGCAATTCTCGACCTTTTGAGCACCTATCCATATGAGTTAGAAAAAACATTGAACACACATCTGCAATATGTTATGTAAACTATTTATGAATTACATTTACATATTGATGTACTGAGATATGTAAAATATAAATTTTTAAGGAGTTAGATAAAATATCAATAGAAATGCTAATATTTTATTTTCCATACTCTAGCCAATTGTTTTGCTAATCCCTGGGATCATATGGGTCTCAAGGACCTAGCTAGCTTCAGTATAACTTAGGGTGGTGGCTCTCTTAGGGGAATATGAGCCACCTGGCATGGAACTGATCCCACTTTCTGCTGGAAGTATCCTCTTAAAAATAAGATAAAGGATACCTAATATTCTTTGGGAAATTTTGGCAATACAGTAAAATACAGTAAGCTTAAATTTGAGGAGGAAAGAGCAGATTAAGATTTATAGATATTATCTTGTGAGAAGATAACATTTAATCTGAGATCAAATTAGAATCCCTTTGTATGTCAAAGTGATCTCCAGTGCTAGTTAGTGTGCATTGAAAGCAACATGCACTACACTGGGTAGCAGTAAATCTCGGTGACACTTTTGGAACTCTGTTTTTTTCTCTCTCTCTCCTTAATATCTAGATGGATCGAATCCTTAAAATTGATATGTGGTTATGAATACATTATTAAATTAAACTTCAAGCTCTGTAATATGACGCCCTCAAAGCCTAAGCACTAAAAAGCAGTTCCTCCGGATAAAACCATTAAAATTAAAAACACACAGATATGATAAATAGATAACTGTTTCACACATGTATTAATTTTTAAAGAGAATTTTTGACATGTAAACATAATTGTATGGGAAATTCTGAGAGTTACAGATAATTCAGCTTTGTTATAAAGCTCTAGTAAATCAAACAACAATAGACCCGTAGAATAGCACAGCAGGCAGGGTAGGCAGTATACAGAGCTGGGCCCTGTTATACCATGGAAACTTAATATATGATAATGAATGATAAAAATGACATTTAAATCAGTAGGACAAAATGAGCTATTCTTTCATTCATGTGTTTATCTATTCAGAAAATGTTTATCAAGGGCCAACCTCTATCATAGATGCCAGGGATACATCAGCAAACCAAATAGACTAACATCCTTGTCATCATGGGGTGTAAATTCTAGTTAGGGTAGAGACAGAATAAACACGTAGAATATTTCATTTGGTGGGGGAACATTATATCTCTACTTCATACTGTGTAAGGAATTGCTACAAGTCAATTTGTTTAAAAGCAAACCAATTTGGCAGAAGATTATTTTATTTTGATAACTATCCTTAATTCATAAATGAGAATATAGGGCTATTCAGTAAATACCTAATAGTTTTTTAGTGGTTAGGAAAGAAAATATAAAAGCAAACAGAGTGCTTTCAGTCTTCAGGTTGATAGGAATGTAAGTTTAATAAGTTTTTTGTGAGTTTAGGCAAAATGAGTGCTTGTATATGTTGCAGGTACAACTGTGTATTGATACTTTTGTTTTGGGAGCGCAGCTTAACAGTAGGTCTCAAAATGAAAAAAGCACAGAGACTATGACCCAGGAATCTCACCTCTTGGTTCCCCTGGGAACTTTCTTGCATTGTGCACAAGGAGGTATTTTGCAATTCATGAGTTTTACCATCAGTCTTCATTCAAAAATTTCGTTGCATTTTGTTGTTGCATTTATGCACAACATTAGTTATAATGAAATTTTGAGAGCTGCCTGAATGTGCTCTTGTTACCTTGATGCATTCATTAGCACAGAACATTAGCACTGACACAGATCTCCAGGACATATTGTTGAATGTAAGGGGTAAATTACAGACATCGTATGTATACATCAGTGGTAACAGCAATTACCACCAGAGCTGTTCACAGTTCTTATCACTGGGAAAGCAACAGAAATTGTGGTGTCAGCTATTTAGGTTTAGCCTTATCTCAGTTGTTTTTATTAACTCTTTAAAGAGAAGGTACATTTATTCAAAGAGAGAGTATATGTAAAATTACTGTAGCAATTCTTTCTATAAACTGCAGTTCAAGTCTTATTTCCCACTATCCCAGCCCATTTTGTATATTTTGTCAGTATCACTTATTTGGCATTTGGCAGGTGCTCTTGTACATATGGTTGTTTGCTGTGTGCTTTGTCCTACCAATTAAATTATAGTTGCCTTTGACAGCTTAGGACATACCTCGTCATTTTTTTTTTAACATAATGCCAGAAGAGAAGGCCTTACTTGATTAAAAAAAAAAAAAAAAAAAAAATTATCATGGATATCTTGCATTCTTTGAATAATATTTTTGTGCTTTTTAGGTTTATAACTTCCATAGTAAATCAGTTTTATTTCTAAATGTACTTGAATTTTAAATTATTTATTAGCAATTATATTTTAAACACTCGTAAACATGGGTTTTTAAAAATGAAATTGTTCAAATTATCTTTTCCTTCTAGGTCGTTTATACGCAATGCAGACTGGAATGAAGATCGATAGTAAAACTCCTGAATGTCGCAAATTTTTATCAAAGTTAATGGATCAGTTAGAAGCTGTAAGTTGAACACTAATCATTTATTTTCTGGTTATGGTTAAAATACCATTTTATTCATTTGTGTGTCTGTGTTGTCATTTTAGTTCTTTCCCTTGGCAACAATCAACAATGCCATTATACCTGAGGAAAAACTAGACATAAGTTTTTTTCCAATTATTTGCTGTATACTTCCAGAGGAGTTATGAGTGTTAATTAAAGTATGTTCAAATATCTTTGCATATGCCATCATATCTTGTTCCACATTATTATAGATAGCCTTTGGCTCATCCTTTTATAAGTGAAAAACCTTTTCTTTTTTTTTTTTTTTAAATTGTGACAGGGTCTCACTCTGTCACCCAGGCTGGAGTGCGTTGCAGTGGCATGATCTCTCAGCTTGCTGCAACCTCCACCTTCCAGGTTCAAGCAATTCTCCTACGTCAGCCTCCCAGGTAGCTAGGACTACAGGCACACACTAAATGCACCCAGCTAGTTTTTTTGTATATTTTGGTAGAGACGGAGTTTGACCTTGTTGACCAGGCTGGTCTCCCACTCCTGACCTCAAGTTATACACTCACCTCAGCCTCCCAAAGTGCTGGGATTACAGGCATGAGCCACCATGCCCAACCGTGAAAAACCCTTTCTAACCTTCCCTTGCAGTTACATGGGTGATTAATTTGGGAATCTTAATATTTCTTGTAATAATGAAATAATAGGGTGTGTATTTAGTGAAAGGAACAATGAAGGAAATGATGCTAATTACTTATCTTTTCTTCCTCCCTCTCTGGGGTCCCAGGGCAAGATATTCTTAGGGTTTAGGCATCCCTCCTAGCAGGAAAGTGGTAGGTGACTAATTAGTCACCTTCTTGAACCTAATATAACTTCGCAGATCACTGTAGAGGTACTTACTGAGAAGTGCCTATTGGATTGGATATCAGTGCACAAAGACGGCAGTGCCAACCTTAGTAGTCTACAGTGCCTACCTGTAACTCCTGGACTCAGCCATACCTGGTTTCTCTTCTAACAAAGTCAGGGTACACTCATTAATTCATCTCCTCCAAGACTGTTACATTAATAGTCGTGATTTACTTTTTATTTGCTTATTTAGATATCCAACCTCAGGAGAATTAGAAACCTATTTATTCTATCAGTTGTATTATTTTGCTTTGAGAAAATTTAGACAAAAACCAAAATGAAAACACTTTCAGCCCAGAGCTTTTCATTGTTTTCATTATTTTTATGTATTTTTAGGAGGTTATCATTCAAACAAGACTTACGTGAAGACAGAACTTCCTACCTAGTTGTATAAAGCAGCCATGGGCAGTAGTGTTCTCTCACTTGGTGTGGCTCTCTGGCTTATTGACTCCTGTCATCTGCTACTGTTAACTACCCAAAATCAGCCTCATGGCAACACTGAGGAAATTCAGCTGTTCCTGGAGCCTATCTGGCCTTCCATTTCTACAGCTGCTTCTGTGGATACAAGATAAATTTGAGTACTCTCTTTTTAGGCAATGGGTTGGGGTAGAAGGGAGAATGTTTCTCACACATAGCAGTATATTTGTAAAATCCAACTCTAGCATTTTGTATAGTATAATGTCTCTTTATTAACTTCACTGTATAGCAGTAGTAGCTCGGATAATAGTTCTTGGATAAAACAAAATTCAAACAGATTTCTGAAGTGTAAAATCACATTTATAAAGGGACTCATCAGGAATTTATCACTACGTACATTAAATGACAGGTAGGGTAAGTTTATTCCACGGTGAGGGCACACTATAATGTTTGCATTACAGTTTTAAAACTTCAAATATATTATGTTTTTGCTGTCAGATATTTTCTGATGAAGATGAGATGAAGTGGCCTACTCTCACTAAAATTATTCTATAACGAAATCTGCCTTTACAAATGATTTTGCAGTTTAGATACATAAATTACTGTTATCTGTGGGGATTTTTTTTTCTTTTTTCTGTTTTGTTCAGGATAAACATAGATAAAATTGCCTTAAATTTCAGCGTTAAATCTCTTCTGGACCATAAGTTATTCTGTTTAATTATGAAAGTATTTACTTTGCTGATTTTATGAAAAGTCCTGGGGCTTCTTTTAATTTTAATTTTTTACTTTAAAAAAAAGCAGGTTTTTATCAACTACTATGATGCTCAGATCTGATACTCCAGGGAGTTATTTTATTCCTGTATTGTAGTCTGAGTAAAAATTAGCAACTTTTTTTAATGCTTTAAATTATTTTGTCTATAGAAAAGGGCTAAAAATTTACAGGTATAAGTTGCATTGATTGCAGGTATATATTTGTCTAAATTTTAAAAGCTTCCATAAGTTGATTCTGAGTTTGTTGTCTTATACCTTACTTAGAATTAGATCTTTTTTGTTTTTTACATGATGTGCTCTGAGAGACATTATTATATTATTATTATTTATTTATTTATTTATATATTTTTGAGACATAGTGTAGCTCATTCGCCCAGGGTAGAGTGCAGTGGCGCGATCTTGGCTCACTGCAAGCTCCTCCTCCCGGGTTCATGCCATTCTCCTGCCTCAGCCTCCCGAGTAGCTGGGACTACAGCTGCCCACCACCATGCCCAGCTAATTTCTTTTTGTATTTTTAGTAGAGATGGGGTTTCTCCGAGTTAGCCAGAATGGTGTCGATTTCCTGACCTCGTGACCCGCCCCCTTGGCCTCCCAGAGTGCTGGGATTACAGGCATGAGTCGCTGTGGCCAGCCGAGAGATACTATTTTAGGACGTGATGAACCTTCTAGTCTTTTTTTTTTTTTTTAGATTTGACAGAAGAAATGGGAATAAAATAAAATTTTAAGTTATATATGCCTAGAAATTATTTTCTAATTCTATTTTTAGGATAACTTATAGTTTGGGTAATAAAACATCATTTTGAAGTATTTGATGCTTCCTTCATATGGATAATTGGATATGTTATCGTTTTATGCTTGGTTATTTTGATTGTTAGAGCTAAATTATATTTTCAGTTTATCATAAGTGTGTTTCTTCAAAGTTGTAAGCATTGGATTTTGTTTTAAATGCATTGGGCTGAGGCATAGCAACTCTTTTTGCAAATTTCATTGATAACATCTTTTATTGAAATTAATGTAAAATAATTTACTTAAAATGATTATTAGAATTATTTGTAATTAAGCCAACACTTCTAAGAGTCCAAAATCATAAGCTATGTATCTGATTTTATTTTAGCTAAAGAAGCAGTTGGGTGATAATGAAGCTATTACTCAAGAAATAGTGGGTTGTGCCCATTTGGAGAATTATGCTTTGAAAATGTTTTTGTATGCAGACAATGAAGATCGTGCTGGGCGATTTCACAAGTAAGTAAAGAGAAAAATAAAAATTATTTTATTAATTTTGTAACTGTATAACCAAAAGTAACTAGTTTTCTCTGGAACACTTTCTAACCTGCTGATTGATTTAGGTTTTTTTAGAAAAAATTATCGAACCTCACAGTGATTTTAGGTTACAAATTCTGGCCTTTCTCATAAAAGAAAATGGCTGAAAGAAGAAATACCCAGGGCAGATTTATTTACTTAGTAAATATACTCTACTTAGCTGTTTTTTTAACATTTAGTAAAATCTGAGTTGATTTTAGGCAAAATCACAGCCTCGCCTCATGATTTTGATTTTGATTTTGATTTTGAAGGTACCCACCCCAGTCAATTCAAATGATTTTTCAGTATAATATTTGCATGTAAAGAAATACATTATGGTGTCATATGGAGTCAGATAATACTATAATTACATTTTTCTAAAATCAAAAACATACAAAAAGTTTTGCCATGGCACATTTACTTATAATATGAGCCCTGTTACTTTCTCATAGTAACAGATTATAAAATGATTTTTGTTACTTTCTTGAAATCTGATTTTATTTAAAACATTAATTTCAGAGTGCTTTTATAAAGATAGGAATTTTTTTTTCTTATAACTACATGACAAAACTACATTTTAATGTGTTTCATATTTAAACTAGACCGACTCTCTTTTCTCTTCCAGAAACATGATCAAGTCCTTCTATACTGCAAGTCTTTTGATAGATGTCATAACAGTATTTGGAGAACTCACTGATGAAGTGAGTGTACATTCTTTATTGTCTTAGCTGAAGATCAGTAACGTTTCTGTTTATCAATATTGTTATTGCATTTTTTATTTACAGCAGAATGTCTGTCAGAAATTAATGCAAGCAAAAAATGTAATTTTGCATTTTTTATTGGCCATTTTCAAAAAATAAATTATTTCTAATAATATACTTTAATTTTGTACTAAGTTCTCTATTTTTATTTTTGTGTTTGTTTTTTGAGACAGGTTATTGCTCTGTTGCCCAGGCTGGAGTACAGTGGTGTGATCTCAGCTCACTGCAGCCTCAGCCTCCCCGGGCTCAAGCAATTCTCCTGCCTCAGACTCCTGAGTATCTGGGACAACAGGCACAAGCCACTATAGCTGGCTAATTTTGTATTTTTTTGTAGAGACATGGTTTCACCAAGCTGCTCTCGAACTCTTGAGCTCAAGCAATCTTGCCTGCCTCAGCCTCCCAAAGTGCTGGAATTACAGGTGTGAACCCCACTGCACCTGGCCTGTAATAAGTTCTTTAAATCCAGCATGTATTTTACACTTCAGCATATGTGTGACTACAGTATTGGACAGCATAGGTTTAGAGTTTGATCTTATTAAGTATTAACATATTACTAATCCTGTATGTTGTTAAGTTTTTACACCGTAATTTGTTGAACATAGTGGAGGTAGAATCTTCTTTTTTTTTTTGTGATGGAGTTTTGCTCTTGTTGCCCGGGCTGAAGTGCAATGGCGCGATCTCGGCTCACTGCAATCTCTGCCTCTCGGGTTCAAGCGATTTTTCTCCCTCAGTCTCCCTAGTAGCTGGGATTACAGGCAGATGCCATGACACCCAGCTAATTTTTGTATTTTTACTAGAGACCTGGTTTCACCATGTTGGTCAGGCTGGTTTCGAACTCCTGATCTCAGGTGATGTGTCCACCTTGACCTCCCAAAGTGCTGGAATTACAGGTGTGAGCCAACACACTGGCACTGGAGGTAGAATCTTTTTATGATCTTTTTTTCTGTTTCATTTCTAGTCAGCATTATTGTTAATGGTTTGTTTCCCTTGTAAAATGCATATAGGACTTAATATTTTATAACATACTTCCTGTTCATTTTATCAATTTGATTCCCATAATGACTGTAACGTAAGCAAAGCACATAACCATTTTATACATGGGCAAATGGGGGCTAAATGACAAATTTACTGCCTTAAGTTCAGTATTATTTTCACCATAATAGGCTTTACCATTCAGGTGGAGAATTTATTTTCTGAGAGGGAATGTATTAATCTAGAAAAAGAAAGAGTTATAAATGAGATTGATACATATGTGAATATGAATGATTTGAACACTACGGGCAATGTTGTTTTCTGTGATAGAATTTTTTTTTTCAAAATGATGACTAGCTCTTAGTAAAGTCCCAAACAAAACAAAGTACAATCAGTGTATAAGGCATGTTTGTAAAAGATTGTATAGCAAAACTGCAAAAAGTTATTTTTTCTTTATATTCAAAATGAAGTTACTCTCTAAGCTTGATGAGTATAAGCAGGGGTTTTGCCAGCATGAAAGTTGTTCAGGACATTTCAAAGTTGTGACAAATGAAGGACTGTTTTGTTTTGTTTTGTTTTGTTTTGTTTTGTTTGTGAGACAGTGTCTCACTCTGTCACCAGGCTGGAGTGCAGTGGCACAATCTCGGCTCACTGCATCCTCTACCTCCTGGGTTCAAGCGATTACCCTGCCTCAGCCTCCCAAGTAGCTGGGCCTACAGGTGTGCGCCACCACACCTGGCAAATTTTTTGTATTTTAGTAGAGACAGGGTTTCACTATGTTGGTTAGGATGGTCTCAATCTCCTGATCTCGTGATCCACCTGCCTCGGCCTCCCACAGTGCTGGGATTACAGGCATGAGCCACCACTCCCAGCCAGGATATTTTTTTTTAATGTGACTGTCCCTTTTATTCCAAAACATAAAGCAGTTTTGGCCCTTGCCCACACACTGCCAGTGTCATTTCCCAGTAACTGAGCTAACCAGAAACCACCTGAGATATTTTCAGTTATGGAGCAATGCCCATTCAGAGCCACTGCTCTCAGATGTTTTAACTCTTGTACAGAGTCGTATAAAGGAGAACTGATAACCTGGAGTGTGAAAACCTGAACTGTTATTCAATGAGTATTACCTTTTTATATTCTGATGGCCTCATGGATCCACGTTTTTAACTCCCTTTCACTTCATCTCCTGTTATTAATGATCCAAATTTTCTTTTCTTCTCTGTTTTACTAGTGTGAGGAACTATGCTAAATACTTGGGGATACAGAGGTAATATAAACATGACATGATGGAAAGCTTTGAGTGGTTCAGTAGAACTTTGGAGAGTACCAGGTAGGTGAAGGAGAATGGTGAGAATTCAGAGTAGAAGAGTATGTCATAAGCCAGGTCAGACAGATGATGGAAGACCTGCAATCTTCAATTTGTATTTTTGAGTAAAGAATTATGCCTTGGCGTGCTTCGTATAATAGGAGTCTGTACAATGAACTGTAGTGAGGGAGAACTACAGAACCATTTGACAAAAAAAGAAAGAAAAAAAGGAAAAAAAACTGGTTGATGATTAACTGTGGGCCTTAGTTGAGAGGTGGAGAACCATACATGATGAGTTGTTTTTGATTTGAGAAACAATAATTTATTGAAACTTAGATTTTAAAATTAGAGTTGCAAGTTTGACAACCAAAAAGGAATCATCAGAAGCCTCTTGGAAATAAATAAGCAAAAGACAGCAAAGTAGAGAGGACAATTCAAGTTATAAGATTAGACCAACCCTTCAGGTAAGTGGATTGTTTTGAATGAGAGAGAAGATGACTAAGTAAAAACCCTTGGTAAACACCTATTTTTTCAATGTAAGAGGAAGAAGTTAGTAAAGAAACACATTTGTAGATGTAAATGGAAATTCAAGATATGAGAGGAGAGGATCGTGATAAGGCAAAGTAGCAGATCAGAATGCCACATGGTTTATTGTGCTCTCCTTGCCTTCTGCTCCTTCTTACTTAGGGAAGCTACCTTCGCCTATGTATTTTAGAAGCAAGCACATAATCCTTTAAAGTTATAACTGCTAACAATGGTGAACCCAGCTAACAGGTTAAGTAATAGTCATAGGAAAAAGAACAAAATTTCCAGAAATCTTAAGTGAGTAATAGGTTCTTTTCACTTAAAGAATATGTAACACTTCCACGTACATAAACTACATAATTTATCTGTATTTCAGGAGAAAAATCTAGGTTTACTTTTAGCTACTTTTAGCTACCATCAATGAAGAACCAGCTTCCTTAGTTTTTTGAACATAGAAACTAGGGCAAACACTGTAAATGAGGCCAATGAGAAGGCTTCAGGTGAGATTGGGGTGATGGGATGGGATTTGTGTAGATATGAGAGTTACTAAAGAGTAAGGGTACAGGGATTTTTTTTACCCCCTATCTCACTACGTAACCTGCTCCCTAAGCCCCTTTGCCTTGCACTAGTGCTAGAATAAAGTAGGAGATTGCGTCTTTGTTGGTAGATAAAGGATTCTAGATAGTTGGAGGGGTCTGGAATGGGATGGAAAGAAGAAATTAAACCTATATGACCAGAGTGGAAAGGGACGTCTCTGTGGTCATATGCTTTGGGCTGAAGTATATTCTTGGGCCTTCTGTAAATCCTGCATATCTGTGTTGAAAAATGTGTGTATACACAGTTAATATGTAATTGTGTAGGTGCTTTTTACTAACTTAAATTTGTTATATATAAAGTTTGCACTTAGTGTACAAATTGCTTGACACTCAAAATACTAACTTTTCTCATATGCAATATATTACAGTGATCTTACCCTTACATGGCTAGTAAACTGATTTTTGACTACGAACTAAGGTTGACTAACTATATAAAGTCAGCCAAAGAAAGGAAAATACTGTTAAGTCTATCCATATGCCTCAGGCCAACCAGTGTGATCAGCCTTATTCAGACTTGTTTTCTCTTATTTTCAGTATTGTATTTTGTTCCATCGTTTTCCATTTTAGAAACAGAGTCTTCATGGTGATTACTGAGTTTTTTAAAAAATGATGATTTAGGCCGGGTGCAGTGGCTCACACCTGTAATCCCAGCACTTTGGGAGGCCGAGGCAGGTGGATTGCCTGAGCTCAGGAGTTTGAGAACAGCCTGGGCAACACGGTGAAACCCCTTCTCTATTAAAATACAAAAAATTAGCCAGATGTGGCAGCCTGCACCTATAGTCCCAGCTACTTGGGAGGATGAGGCAGAGAATTGCTGAACCCAGAAGGCAGAGGTTGCAGTGAGCCGGGATTGTGCCACTGCACTCCAGCGTGGGTGACAGAGCAAGATTCTGTTTAAAATAATAATAATGATTTAAAATGCCAGGAGTTTTCAGTAATGCTTGTTTAGGTGGAAGAGGGAGAAGTACACTTCTGTGTACTTTTACTAGCCCTTAAAAATACTGTGATTTTACTAGCCCTTAAAAATACTGATAAGCAAGATAGTTAGTGGCATCAGCCCTCTCACAGGTCCTCATTGTTGTCTAAGAACATGGAAGTTTTTTTATTTACCTGTCATTTAAGCACTATATGCCTAAAACAAGACACAAACTATTATAACCTTTATTTCAAAAACTATAAAAAGATGAGTTGTTCCAAAACCACGAATATAAACTGGTCTTCAAATCATTTAGCAGTGTTAAGTCATTTCCTCCTTTACAATTCCACTTTAGTTTAATTGTGTAATTTGAAAACACTGGTAGAGACAAAGACAGGGAACAGAAAAGTGGGGAAAGAATGAGTTTGAAGATTTCAGGTAGACAAGATTTTTTTTTTTTTTGATATATACTCATTAGATACGTTTAGATATAGTTCAAGACTCACCATAACTGGTTTGTTTGTTGATAAGGAAAGGCACTGGTGTTATTTAACTGCTTGATATTCCGTAGCTTTTTAACAAAGCTGAAACTTTCTTCAAAATTGGTTGTTTTCCTTCTCATGGAATGTGTTTTGGGAAACACTGAAATCTAAAATAAAAAAAGAAAATGGGCAAGGGAATGGCATAATTTTTATTTGTATATTTGTCTTTTAATTTAAACATCTTTATAATGCAGACAATTATTTTTAATTGATTTAAAGTTTGAAAATTTTTATGGTTGTCCCAGCTGCTCCAGTTCTAGCTGTGCCTCAGAGGGCCGCAGGTATACCTTGGGCCACTGGTCCAGAGTACATAAGCTGTAAGCCTTGGCAGCTTCCACATGGTGTGTTAAGTCTGCAAGTACACAGAATGCAAGAGTGAAGGAGGCTTGGCAGTTTCCATCTAGATTTCAGAGGATGTGTGGGAAAGCCTGTATGCCCAGGCAGAAGCCTGCCTCAGGGTTAGAGTCCTCACAAAGAGATCCTAGTAGGGCAGTGCTAAGGGAAATGTGAGGTTGGAGCTCCCACACAGAGTCCTACCTGGATCACTGCTTAGTGGAGCTGTAGGAGCGGGACTGCCACCACCCAGGCCCACCTGAGTGGTATAGCCACTGACAGCTTGTACCCTGAGCCTGGAAAAGGTGCAGGCTTTCAACTCCAACCTATGAGAGCAGCCACAGGGGCTGTACCCTGCAAAGCCATAGGGGCAGAGCTGCCCAGGGCCACCACTTGTACCAGTGTTCCCTGGATGCTGGTCATGGAGTGAAGCATTATTTTGAAACTTTGAAGTTTAATGTCTAACCTGTTGGTTTTTGGACTTGTGTGGGGCGTATCGTGCCTTTTTTGGGGTAGTTTCTCCCTTTTAGACTGGGGATGCTTACCCAATGCCTGTACCACCATTCTTTCTTAGAAGTAAATAATTTGCTTTTAATCATACAGGCTCACAGGTGAAAGGAATGTGCCTTGATTGTTAGATGAGATTTCAGACTTTTGAGTTGATGCTACAATTAGTTAAAACTTTAGGGGGCTCTTGGGAAGGGATGATTATATTTTGCAGTGTGAGAAGGACGTGAGATTTGAGGGGGGCGGGAAGCAGAGGTGGAATTATATAGTTTGGATGTTTGTCCCCCTCGAATCTCATGTTAAAATGGGATCCTCAGTGTTGGAGGTGAGGCCTGGTGGGAGGAGTGGTCATGGGGGTGGATCTTTTTTGAATGGCTTGGTGCCCTCCCCATGGTAATAAGGGAGTTCTCGCCCTGTTATTTCACGTGGGAAGTGGTGGTTTAAAAGAGTCTGGCGTCTCTCTTGCTGCCTCTCCTACCTTGTGACACGCTGGCTTCCTTTTGCCTTCCATCATGAGTAAGAGCTTCCTGGGCCTCACCAGAAGCGAAGCAGATGCTCGGCCCTTGCTTGAACAGCCTGCGGAACTGTGAAGCCTCTTTTCTGTATAAATTAGCCAACATCAGGTATTCCTTTATAGCAGTGAAAATAGACGAATATAAGATGTACACAATCTGAATAACCGAAGCCTTCTGTATGATATCTGTATGTGATGATTTGGGGTATTCTAATTAAGTTCTTTTTACTTAAAATTCCATCCCTTTTTAAAAAGGCCACTGATTCACAAGATGAATTATGCAATTTGCATAACTAATGCATCCTATTTTGAGCTTTTTTTCCCCTGCAATTTATTCTTCTGTCATTGAAGAACCTACAGGAACCTCTTATTTCCTAACACTACAAGTCCATGCTCCTCTGTCAGATTTTCAGGTTTTCTGTCATGCTCCGTACTCTGCTTGCAGCACTATTTGCCAGTCCTACTTTCTTTGTAGATCAGGCTGCTCACTGTCTTCTCATTTTTCACCCTTGGAAATGTTGTGTTTCTAGCTGGCTTTGCCTAAGTTTTATCTTCTCTTCGAGTCTCACCTACATTATTCTAGTCCTTTCTTGAATTTCTCCATTCTCTCAGCTCTCCACCACCTGTATTTAGAGTTCTAACTTTATGAATATTACACTATGAATGTATTAACTACATTTTTGTGTATTATATTTTTGAATAAATTATATTGCAAGTACTTGAAGAGGGGGCTTTGTCTTCTTGATTAGTTTCTGCTTGAAAAGTTGCAGTAGTGTTTCATTTTTTAATCTGTAGATGGAAAAATGCCTTATACTTGTTTATATATAACTTATATTTCATAACTTTTCTAAAATGTAATAGATCTCATTTACTCAATGATATTTTTCTTGGTCATGTCTTGATTTTTTTTTTCCTTTTAATTTCATGTCATTACTCACTTGTATAAAACTAAAGTCTATTTTCTCTAGTCCTTCAACATTTTTGTTTTTTTATTTTTTTAATATTTTGTCTGCCACTATTCTATTTCTCAGTTATCTGTATACTGTTTATAGCAGGTGCTGTTCAAATACAAAGATAAATATTTTGAAAATGAAAATATGGAAAAAGATGCTCAATGCAGATACTAAGTAAATAGAATCCCAAGTGGCCATAGATAAAATAGACTTTGAGTATATGTGTTACTAGAAATAAAAGGGAACATTTTATAATAATAAGGGAGTCAGTTCATCAAGAAAACAATGCAGTTACAAATATCTGTGCACCTAAGAATAAGACTTTCAAACTATATGAAACAAATTGACAAGAAAAATAAGAAAAAATTCATAATCATAGTTGGAAATTTTAACACCCCCCGTTAGTCATTGATAGAATAGTTTTTAAAAATCAATAAAATAACACGAATAAAGAGTGGCCACATAAACTGTTGTCTAGAATGTGAAAAACCAAGAGCTTTCATACATTGCTTGATGGAGATGTTAGATGTTACATCCACTTTAGGAAAAGAGTTGGCCGTTTTTTTTTTTTTTTTTAATGCTAAACATACTCCCTTTTACCCAGCAATTCCTTTTCTGGTTTTTTTCCAAGAGAAATAAAAACATATGTCCAGAAAAAGACTAGTTCAGGAGCACTTATGGGAAGTTTATTCATAATAGCCCAAAGCTAGAAACAACCCTGATGTCCACCAACAGGGGCACTGGGGGCACTGGCAAACACATTGGGGTGTTAGATACAAAAAGGAACTGACTACTGATATAACCTGCAACATGGATGAATCTAGTAGACATTATGCTGAGGAAAAAAGCCGGAAGAATGCAAACTATACGACTGCCTTCATACACGTGTGTGTATGTGTGTGTACATGCATGCACACACCAAAGGAAGTTGCTCTAGGAAGGGATATAATTAGAAGTATGGTTTACCCAGGTATACTAATCTGTTTGTCAAAATATTGTGCACTGAAGATGTATACATCTCAAAGTATGTTCATTTTACTGCAGAAGTTAAATATTGAACTATTTTGTTTATAGGTTTGGTTTGTCTTAGTATGGGTTGGCAGTTCTAAACCTGCTTATTCTGTATTCTAGGAGTGACCAAATGATTAAATATATTGAGGGAGACAGTTTTCTCACTTTTGGGGAATTTAATTACGATGTGGAATGAGAGAAGACTAGATTGTGTTATGCTGTTAGGTTGGAATTGTAATCTTATTAATTCATGCTTTTAAATATATTAGATGAATAGATATATAGGTATAATATGTATAGTGTATGTGTGCTATTTGTATGTCTCTGTGCTCTCCTAGGAGCAATGATGCACCAGTAGCAGTGAGTGCACAGTGAGCATCCCTAGTACCTGATTTTCTATTCTAATTTTATTCTGCATAAGGAACCAGGACTTTCACAGAAAGTACTTAATCTAGGACTGAGTCCAGGAAAGCTATAGATAAGGCTGGACCTTCTTGTGACAGAAAATAGGAAAGTGTTATCATAATCATAGGACCCAGAAGCCGACTTGAAAGGGTTCCCATTGTCCAAGCCAGGGACAGTTTGAGCATAAAAATTAGAATGATAGTAATGAGTGATAACTCATTGAATAAAGAATCTGTATGGGTCCATACTGATACATACGAAGAAATAAATAAATGAATAAATAATAAAAGAGCAGAGAAGGCTCTTTTTCATAGGATTCTAACTATAAATGTACAAATGATGATAAAATTAGAAAATTATTAGTGAGCTTTAAAAGTAGTAGGTGGAAAGTTTGATAAGAAGTAGATTTACATGTCTATGAATATCTTACCAAATCGCTTATTTCTTTAAGAGGAAAATAGTAATTCAATAATGAGAAAACTTGTCACACACTTCTTTAGGCCAAGTCATTAAACCTAACACCACTGATGTTGGCACAACCCACATCATGTGCATCCTAATAAGATGATCTGAAAAAGACAAATATCGCTTCAGTGATAATGCTGCCAAAAATGTATAACCCAAACCTAATCATGAGGTGACATCAGACAAATCAATAGACATTTTACAGCTTGGTTGGTATTTTTTAAAAAGTCAAGGTTGAGGTGGTTCCAAGATAGCCGAATAGGAACAGCTACAGGCTACAGCTCCTGGCATGAGCAACACAGAAGACGGGTGATTTCTGCAACTGAGGTACCAGGTTCATCTCACTGGGGTGTGTCAGACAGTGGGTGCAGGATGTTAGGTGCAGCCCACCAAGTGAGAGCTGAAGCAGGGCAAGGCATCGCCTCTCCCGGGAAGCGCAAGGGGTAAGGGAATTCCCTTTCCTGGCCAAGGGAAACCGTGACACACAGCACCTGGAAAATCGGATTACTCCCACCCTAATTCTGCACTTTTCCAAGGGTCTTAGCAAACGGCACACCAGGAGATTATATTCCACGCCTGGCTTGGAGGGTCCCACACCCATGGGGCCTTCCTCATTACTAGCACAGCAGTCTGAGATCTACCTGCAAGGCAGCAGCAAGGCTGGGGGAGGGGCACCCACCATTGCTGAGGCTTGAGTAGGTAAACAAAGCAGCCAGGAAGCTCGAACTGGGTGGGGCCCACCGCAGCTCAAGGAGGCCTGCCTGCCTCTGTAGACTCCACCTCTGGGGACAGGGCATAGCCAAACAAAATGCAGCAGAAATCTCTGCAGATTTAAATGTCCCTGTCTGTTGGCTTTGAAGAGAGTAGTGGCTCTCCCAGCATGGAGTTTGAGATCTGAGAACGGACAGACTGCCTCCTCAAGTGGGTCCCTCACTCCCAAGTAGCCTAACTGGGAGGCACCCCCCAGTAGGCACAGACTGACACCTCACACGACTGGGTACCCCTCTGAGACGAAGCTTCCAGAGGAACAATCAGACAGCAACATTTGCTGTTCAGCAGTATTCAACTTCTGCAGCCTCTGCTGCTGATACCCAGGCAAACAGGGTCTGGAGTGGACCTCCAGCAAACTCCAACAGACCTGCAGCTGAGAGTCCTGACTGTTAGAAGGAAAACTAGCAAACAGAAAGGACATCCACACCAAAACCCCATCTGTATGTCACCATCATCAAAGACCAAACATAGATAAAACCACAAAGAAGGGGAAAAAGCAGAGCAGAAAACCTGAAAATTCTAAAAATCAGAGCACCTCTCCCCCCTCCAAAGGAACGTAGCTCCTCACCAGCAACGGAACAAAGCTGGACGGAGAATAAGTTTGACGATTTGAGAGAAGAAGGTTTCAGACGATCAAACTTCTCCAAGCTAAAGGAGAAGTTCGAACCCATCGCAAAGAAGCTAAAAACCTTAAAAAAAGATTAGACGAATGGCTAACTAGAATAACCAATGTAGAGAGAAGTCCTTAAATGACCTGATAGAGCTGAAAACCAAGGTACGAGAACTACGTGACAAATGCACGAGCTCCAGTAACCAATTCGATCAACTGGAAGAAAGAGTGTCAGTGATTGAAGATCAAATGAATGAAATGAAGCAAGAGAAGTTTAGAGAAAAAAGAGTAAAAATAAATGAACAAAGCCTCCAAGAAATATCGGACTGTGTGAAAAGACCGAATCTACGTCTGATTGGTGTACCTGAAAGTGATGGCGAGAGTGTAACCAAGCTGGAAAACACTCTGCAGGATATTATCCAGGAGAACTTTCCCAACCTAGCAAGGCAGGCCAACATTCAAATTCAGGAAATACAGAGAATGCCACAAAGATACTCCTTGAGAAGAGCAATTCCAAGACACATAATTGTCAGATTCACCAAAGTTGAAACGAAGGGAAAAAGGCTAAGGGCAGCCAGAGAGAAAGGTCGGGTTACCCACAAAGGGAAGCCCATCAGACTAACAGCAGATCTCTCTGCAGAAACTCTACAAGCCAGAAGAGATTCAGCACTCTTAAAGAAAAGAATTTTCAAACCAGAATTTCATATAGAGCCAAACTAAGTTTCATGAGTGAAGGAGAAATAAAATCCTTTACAGACAAGCAAATGCTGAGAGATTTTGTCACCACCAGGCCTGCCCTGCAAGATCTCCTGAAGGAAGCACTAAACATGGAAAGGAACAACTGCTATCAGCCACTGCAAAAACATGCCAAAATGTAAAGACCATTGATGCTAGGAAGAAACTGCATCAACTAACGAGCAAAGTAACCAGCTAACATCATAATGACAGGATCAGATTCGCACATAACAATGTTAACCTTATATGTAAATGGGTTAAATGCTCCAATTAGAAGACACAGACTGGCAAATTGGATAAAGAGTCAAGACCAATCAGTGTGCTTTATTCAGGAGACCCATCTCACGTGCAGAGACTCACATAGGCTCAAAATAAAGTGATGGAGGAAGATCTACCAAGCAATTGGAAAACAAAAAAAAGGCAAGAGTTGCAATCCTAGTCTCTGATAAAACAGACTTTAAACCAACAAAGATCAAAAGAGACAAAGAAGGCCATTACATAATGGTAAAAGGATCAATTCAACAAGAAGAGCTAATGATATATCCTAAATATATATGCACCCATTACAGGAGCACCCAGATTCATAAAGCAAGTCCTTAGAGACTTACAAAGAGACTTAAACTCCCACACAATACTAATGGGAGACTTTAACACCCCACTGTCACCATTAGACAGATCAACAAGACAGGAAGTTAACAAGGATACCCAGGAATTGAACTCAGCTCTGCACCAAGCGGACCTAATAGACATCTACAGAACTCTCCACCCCAAATCAACAGAATATACATTCTTCTCAGCACCACATTGCACTTATTCCAAAATTGACCACATAGTTGGAAGTAAAGCACTCCTCAGCAAATGTAAAAGAACAGAAATGATAACAAACTGTCTCTCAGACCACAGGGCAATCAAACTAGAACTCAGGACTAAGAAACTGTCACAACCGTCCAACTACATGGAAACTCAACAACCTGCTCCTGAATGACTACTGGGTATATAATGAAATGAAGGCAGAAATAAAGATGTTCTTTGAAACCAATGAGAACAAAGATACAACATACCAGAATCTCTGGGACACATTTAAAGCAGTGTGTAGAGGGAAATTTATAGCACTAAATGCCCTCAAGAGAAAGCAGGAAAGATCTAAAATTGACACCCTAACATGACAATTAAAAGAACTAGAGAGGTAAGAGCAAACACATTCAAAAACTAGCAGAAGGCAAGAAATAACTAAGATCAGAACAGAACTGAAGGAGATAGAGACACAAAAAACCCTTCAAAAAATCAATGAATCCAGGAGCCGATTTTCTGAAAAGATCAACAAAATTTGTAGACCACTAGCAAGACAAATAAAAAAGAAAAGAGAGAAGCATCAGATAGATGCAATAAAAAATGATAAAGGGGATACCACCACTGACCCCACAGAAATACAAACTACCATCAGAGAATACTATAAACAACTCTACGCAAATAAACAAGAAAACCTAGAAGAAATGGATAAATTCTTGGACACATATGCTCTGCGAAGACCAAACCAGGAAGAAGTTGAATCCCTGAATAGACCAGTAACAGGCTCTGAAATTGAGACAATAATTATTAGCCTACCAACCAAAAATAGTCCAGGACCAGACGGATTCACAGACAAATTCTACCAGAGGTACGAGGAGGAGCTGATACCATTCCTTCTGAAACTATTCCAATCAATAGAAAAAGAGGGAATCGTCCCTAACTCATTTTATGAGGCCAAAATCATCCTGATACCAAAGCCTGGCAGAGACACAACAAAAAAACAGAATTTTAGACCAATATCCCCGATGAACGTGGATGCAAAAATCCTCAATAAAGTACTGGCAAACCGAATCCAGCAGCACATCAAAAAGCTTATCCACCATGATCAAGTGGGCTTCATCCCTGGGATGCAAGACTGGTTCAACATATGCAAATCAATTAATGTAATCCAGCATATAAACAGAACAAAAGACAAAAACCACATGATTATCTCAATAGATGTAGAAAAGGCCTTTGACAAAATTCAACAGCCCTTCATGCTAAAAACTCTGAATAAATTCGGTATTGAGGGAACATATCTCAAAATCATAAGAGCTATTTATGACAAACCCACAGCCAATATCATACTGAATGGGCAAAAACTGGACGCATTCCCTTTGAAAACTGGCACAAGACAGGGATGCCCTCTCTCAGCACTCCTATTCAGCGTAGTGTTGGAAGTTCTGGCCAGGGCGATCAGACAGGAGAAAGAAATGAGGGGTATTCAGTTAGGAAAAGAGGAAGTCAAATTGTCCCCGTTTGCAGATGACATGGTTGTATATTTAGAAAACCCCATCGTCTCAGCCCAAAATCTCCCTGAGCTGATAAGCAACGTCAGTAAAGTCTCAGGATACAAAATCAATGTGGAAAAATCACAAACATTCTTACACACCAGTAACAGATAAACAGCCAAATCATGAGTGAACTCCCATTCACAATTGCTTCAAAGAGAATAAAATACCTAGGAATACAACTTACAAGGGATGTGCAGGACCTCTTCAAGGAGAACTACAAACCACTGCTCAACGAAATAAAAGAGGACACAAAGAAATGGTGGAACATACCATGCTCATGGATAGGAAGAATCAATATCGTGAAAATGGCCATACCGCCCAAGGTAATTTATAGATTCAATGCCACCCTCATTAAGCTACCAATGACTTTCTTCACAGAATTGGGGAAAAAAACTACTTTAAAGTTCATATGGAACGAAAAAAGAGCCCGCATTGCCAAGACAATCCTAAGCCAAAAGAATAAAACTGGAGGCATCACACTACCTGATTTCAAACTGTACTACAAGGCTATAGTAACCAAAACAGCGTGGTACCAAAACAGAGATGTAGACCTGTGGAACAGAACAGAGCCCTCAGAAATAATACCACACATCTACAACCATCTGATCTTTGACAAACCTGACAAAAACAAGAAATGGGGAAAGAATTCCCTATTTAGTAAATGGTGCTGGGAAAACTGGCTAGCCATATGTAGAAAGCTGAAACTGGATCCCTTTCTTACACCTTATACAAAAATTAATTCAAGATGGATTAGAGACTTAAAATGTTAGACCTAAAACCATAAAAACCCTATAAGAAAACCCAGGCAGTACCACTTAGGACATAGGCATGGGCAAGGACTTCATGTCTAAAACATCAAAAGCCATGTCAACAAAAACCAAAATTGGCAAATGGGATCTAATTAAACTACAGAGCTTCTGCACAGCAAAGGAAACTACCATCAGAGTGAACGGGCAACCTATAAAATGGGAGAAAACTTTTGCAAGCTACTTATCTGACAAAGGGCTATTATCCAGAACCTGCAAAGAACTCAAACAAATTTACAAGAAAAAACCCCATCAAAAAGTGGACAAAGGATATGAGCAGACAATTCTCAAGACATTTATGTATCCAACAGACATATGAAAAAATGCTCATCATCCGTGGCCATCAGAGAAATGCAAATCAAAACCACAATGAGATACCATCTCACACCAGTTAGAATGGTGATCATTAAAAAGTCAGGAAACAACAGGTGCTGGAGAGGATGTGGAGAAATAGGAACACTTTTACACTGTTGGTGGGACTGTAAACTAGTTTAACCATTGTGGAAGACAGTGTGGCGATTCCTCAAGGATCTAGAACTAGATGTACCATATGATTCAGCCATCCCATTACTGGGTATATACCCAAAGGGTTATAAATCATACTACTATAAAGACACATGCACACGTATGTTTATTGCGGCACTATTCACAATAGCAAAGACTTGGAACCAACCTAAATGTCCATCAATGACAGTCTGGATTAAGAAAATGTGGCACATATACACCATGGAATGCTATGCAGCCATAGAAAAGGATGAGTTCATGTCCTTTGTAGGGACATGGTTGAAACTGGAGACCATCATTCTCAGCAAACTATCGCTGGAACAGAAAACCAAACACTGCATGTTCTCAGTCATAGGTGGGAACTGAACAATGAGAACACCTGGACACAGGAAGAGGAACATCACACACCGGGGCCTGTAGGGGGGTGGGGGCAGTGGGAGGGATAGCGTTAGGAGATATACCTAATGTAAATGATGAGTTAATGGGTGCAGCACACCAACATGGCACATATATGCATATGTAACAAACCTGCACGTTGTGCACATGTACCCTAGAACTTAAAGTATAATAAAAATTAAATAAATAAATAAATGAAAGAAAACAGGCACCTTAGTCCTACAAACATATGATGACCTGAATGAGCAGGAAGTGGTTCTCCTATTGAGCCTCCAGAAGGGCTACAGACTGCTGAAAGCTTTATTTTATTCTGATGAGATGTGTAGCAGACCTACTGAACTGTAAGATAATAAATTTGTGTTGTTTAAAAAACAAACAAAAAAAAGTAAGTTCAAGGAATACTAATCATTCTCCTTAGATTAGATCTGGACCTGGGGGGAAAATAACTACGAAGGACATGATTGGGACAATTGACAAAATTTCTTGGGACTGTGGATCAGACAGTAGTGTTGTTGAAATATTAAATTTTCTGATGTTTGAGATTGTCCTAGATTTTGGAAAGTGCAATGAAAGGGAAAGGGGACACAGTGTCTTCTATTTATCCTTAAATGATACAGAAAAAAAATAGATACATACAGACACACAAGCTTTTTTTTTTTTTTTTTTTTTTTTTGAGACGGATTCTCGCTGTGTCACCCAGGCTAGAGTGCAGTGGCGTGATCTCAGCTCACTGAATGTTCTGCCTCCCGGGTTCATGCCATTCTCCTGCGTTAGCCTCCTGAGTAGCTGGGACTACAGGCGCCCCCCACCACACCCAGCTAATTTTTTGTGTTTTTAGTAGGGATGGGGTTTCACTCTGTTAGCCAGGATGGTCTCAATCTCCTGACCTCATGATCCACCCGCCTCGGCCTCCCAAAGTGCTGGGATTATAGGCATGAGCCACCGCGCCTGGCCCGACACACACACTTTTTATATTTATATATATATATTTTTTTATACATTTATATATAGAAATAAATGAATAAAACAAAAAAATAGTTGGAGAATCTGAGTAGAAGACGTGGGAGTATGTTGTCCTATTTTTAAAACTTCCTGTAAGTTTGATGAAAACTATATATAATTTTTTTTTCCAAAAAATAATTAACATTGGTTTCTTGTCTTACCCCAGTAGATTAAGTATTAAACAGTTACTGACCATACCTTGTTTGGAAATCTTTTGTTTACTTGGAACATATATTCCAATGTTATGATATTTTAAAAATAGAGGAGTTATATTTAAGTATTTGTATATTAAGTTATAGTTTTGATTTTGAGAGTATAGTTTTGCTCTCCTTTTTAAAAACTTGTTTGGTGAAATTATAGTTGCTTTGAAAAATATAAAGGGATTAAAATGTTGAATAAATATCAGGAAATACATGTAATCTGTGACTATAAATATTTCAGTATCTGAATCATTTTGATAATACATTTGTTTAATATGTGTTTTTCAAGCATTTCTCATTATACCACTTCTCAGTGTTCTCGGAGTTATGTGGAAGTCTTGTTTATATAATAACTTGGGAGGTTGAGGGACTAAGAGTATAAATGTATTTGTGATGTTGCCACAAAGTTAGAGATTATTAATCCCATTGTTATCACTGACTACTTTGAAAGTGTTATGAAAGCTGTGGATTCTCAGGCTAATGTGTATTGCATTTTTGCATGTAATTTGGGGAGTGTTCCAGGAAGAGGCAAGATAAAGTGCTACATTTTTGAGACTACGGTACAAGCTACCTATTCTTGTTCAAGAAATAACAAGGAGAACAATGTGGCAGAATCCAGAATGAAAAGGAGTGATAGGATAGGAGATGAGGATGAGGGTGTTGGGGGGGGAGGATTCAAACAGAGAATTGATGAATTTTGACTTGTATTTTTAAAGTATTTTTCCTTTCTGTAATGGACAAGATTGGAAAAGGCAAACTCATTAGTACATTATTAAATAATCAAGGTAAAAGATCTTGCTAGGATCAGAGTTTGCAGAAGAAGACATGGTGAGTAGTGGTTGGATTCTGGATGTATTTTGAATGTAGAGCTGACAAAATATAACAGATTCATTGGCAAACTGTAAAAGATACAGAGAACTCAAAAATAACTCCCAAGAGTTGGACCTGACAACTGTAAGATCATTCTTAACCACTTTAGCCATTTATAGACTTGTGGGGGAAAATCTGGAGTTGGTTTTAAACTTATCAAATACACAGGAGAAATGTGGAATTGGATATATACTTATACAAAATCCTAAGGTTTAGAGAAGTCTGAACAGAAGATATAAATTTGGAAGTTAGCAAATACACCTCATGGTATTTAAAGGTGGTATATTTATTAGACTGCATGAGATCATCAAGTGTAGAAAGAGGAGACAAGGAATCCAAGAGCTGAAGCCTGAGGTACTCCTGACACTGGGACATGAAAAAGAACAAGTATAAAGGACTGAAGGAGCACAGCAAGGGAGAAGGAAAACCAGGAGGTCTTGATAACCAGGAAAGCAAGTGTAAAGTGGGGCATCAAGGAATGGGGTGGGAAATAATCACCTGTTCATGCTGATAGGGGTCAAGGAAGATGGCATGTAAGCCTTGAATTTAGGTGGCAAAAACCACAATTACTTTCACACCAACCTAATAGGAATATAGAAGTAATCTGTAACCTTGACGAAAACTGTTGCAGTGAGTAGTGGGGATTAAAAACTTGCCTAGGATGGGTTCAATATAAAATCAAAGAGGAAGAATTAGATAGAGACAGCTAGTATAAAACTTTGTCTTTCAAGGTGACTTTTTGGTATGCTAATGGAGAATAATTTATATCAAATTTTTCATCGTTCTAGCCAGGAATTTATTATTACACTCTTGTGATTCTTAAAGGTACTAAGTTTAAAAATTCCTGCTCCAGCCTGCGGTTACTGTTCTCTAACCAGTCATGCTTCAGTGTAGCAAGTGATTTAAAAATTAAATGAAAATTCATGGTAATTCTTAAGTGGCCAAAATTTGCAGTTGTCAGTGATTCTCATCAATCCAGTAACAAAACAGGAACTTAGAGGCCAAGGACAAAAGTAAAAGTTCTTTTTGCAGTTCCTGTTTCTTAGAAAGGATGTCTAATCAGCAAAAAGGAGTTAATGAATTTCAAAAATACATCTTGAAAGTTTCCTTTAAAAATATTATTTAGTATCCAGCATCCTTTACATCCTTTATTTTAAATAAAACAACATTGAAAAGTGAATTAGTGGAGTTACAACTGCCAGAAATTTCTGCTAAATAGTGTATGCATCAGTTTCTAGGAATAGGGATGTTTTGGAAACAGTATGATAAAAAATAGTTAAGTTGCTTTACTAAAATGAACCTTTTTCAACTTAGTTTCTTAAATTTCGCTTACTAATGCAGAAACCCAAATTGTTTTAAACTTCTCTACACTGCTAATACTTAGATATTAGGACTGAAAGAACCTTCTAAAGTCATTACAACTTTTCCACTAAGTCTTTAGACAGGATTAAATTATTTCAGATAGAAAAAAATTTGGCCCAATTTTAAAGACCCTCAAAGAAGGCAGTTTAAACTTTCCTTAGCAATTTATTCATCTACTTTTAAAATAGTTTTCTTTGTAACTACCAAAAGGTACATTCTACATTGATAAACACTAAGTAGCTGACCTTTAAGGCTTATTTTCTATTATTTCATATATTTTAATCTGAATTGCAAATTGCAGTGTGGTAATTGTAGTTTACCAAGATAGACCCAAATGAGTGGCTAACTTTACTACTAAAACAGTATGACCTTCAGTAAATTACTTTATTTTTGTAATGACCTTTCTTCGTCTCTAAAATGATAGGATTATAGAATCCCAAGAAAGAAGGATGAAGAAATATGGGACTTCAGATAAGACATGTGCCAGATTTAGGAATGTCAGTTATTGCCTGGTTTCACATTAGACTGTAAAGCTCATGCTTGACTCATTCATCTCATGGATCCCCAGCACTTAGCATAGTAGCTGACGTGAGTAAGTAATAAATAACTGTTGACTTAGTGGAAATGAGGGCGCTTCATAGGGAGTAAGCATTTGCACTTAGCCTTGGAGGAAAGGAGACTGGGCAGAAAGGAAACCATGTTAGATAAGAGAGAATAACAGTAGAGAATGCAGGTAAGACAGGAATCCAATCTTGATTGAGGGAAATGGAAATAAGACTGAGTGTCCACAATGTGGAGGGCCTTGAATGCCAGATTAAACTGTATTTACATTGAGCCAGTCCTATAATGTCTCAAAGCCTTAGTGTGAGTACAATGTGACCTGCTTAAATTTCGAGGTTCTGATGAGGACCAAGTAGAGGAAAATATGTGGAAATGCTTTATAACCTGTAGGATGTTCTAAAGATGTCAGTCTAATACTTTAATCTTGTCTTGGATTTATCTTATCCAACTAGCATTTAATATGTGTCTTCTATCCATGGCATATTGATTTCTTTATCTTTATTCCCCAAATATTTCCTTATTTCTACCTTTGCTTGTACTTGTCCTTCTCTCCAGAATCTTGTTACTGCTTCAGTTTTTTCATAACTTACCCATCCTGCATGGCCAAACTAAAGCATCATTTCCTTTACCTTATTCTGTTTTTTCTTTATTCTCTGAACTGTTCCATGTACTTACTATAGGAAACAAGTTTAATACTTCCTACTAAGTGTGTTTTTATAGTAATAGTTCTTTGTATTTTAATTTCATATCCATAACCAGATGATTAGCTCCCTAAAGGCAGAAATAACGTATTGACTTACTTTATATATCCTGTATTGCTAATTAAAGGTCTTAATTAATAGCAAACTTTTCAGAGCCTAAAAGTATGTTGAGGTTAACTATACATATCTTATGTTTTCCCCCAAAGAGGGAAAGTTTAAACCACTAAAAATATAGAGTAGTTAATTACCTTCATTAGTTTTCATTGCTGGAGCATAGGTTAATAATAAACGTTTTAAAAGAATGTCATTTTGCAGATACTGAATTCAAGTGGACATGTGAACATAGAGATTCAAATCTGATAATAATCTAGCATTTGTAGCCCTTCAGTTCTAATTGCTCAAGATTTTGAAAAATTAAAAATCTGGAAAAGTCAATGCTTTAGCATATATTTTTTGCTCTGAAAGAATGAAAACGGAAGAAAAAGGTGAACCACAGGTTATTGCTGTTTCTATAGGCCTAAAACAAACACTGGAAATTTCAAGTCATTCTATCTAACTGTATCATAAATGTAACAGAACTTGCTAAATCCAATAGCCCCTTACGTACGACAGAAATAATGATCTCTTGTACTACCACAGAAACATCAGTTAGAATCAGTTAAGCTGTCATACGTTGGAGATGTGTATGCATCTTGAGCAACTACTACATACTGGTCACAAAGCCAAGTGGTTGGTATAAACAACAGATAGACTCTTCTTTTAATGAGTTTATATTTTAACGTGTGTGTGTGTGTTTTGAGGGTTGGAGAGACACTTTGTCAGCATCCTTATATAATTACAAACTGTGATAAATGTTGTTTTAAAAAAAGATGTAAGATTACTGGAGAGTCTGACCTTAGATTGGGAACATCAGGAAAACCTTTCTTAGGAAGTGGCATTTGATCTGGCATATGAGGAATGAGCTGAGTAGGAGTGAGTTAGCTGGGTGAGGAAGAAAAAAGACAACAGGCGAACAGGATGTATGGGCCGTGGCATGTGTAGTAACAGAAGAAAAATGCATAGCTGGATAGTAGTCAGTGAATGGGATAGGGACATTGAGAAGAGGTTGGACAATCAAGAATCAGGTAGAGTAGATCCTTGTATCCAAACTTAGAATTGATTTTGCATTTTACATGAAAAGATTGATATGAGTGGATTTATATTTTAGAAAGATCCCTGAACTCGGAGTATTAGATGAGGAAGATGTGGTAGGGGCTAGGGCAAGAATGGAAGTTGGGACAAATTAGGGGGCTATTGCAGCGAAAATGAGGAGATGAAGACAAATCAAGGTATGTTTCAGAAGGAAAATCAACTGGATTCTTGGTAAATTAGGTAAGGGAGTGGGGAGAGAGGCAAAGCATAGGGAGAACTGTTAAAAATGACTCCTCCCATTTACTTGAGAGTGAAGTTCCCAGAGGAAAGGAAAGGTGGTAGGGGGATCAAAAGGACAGTTTTAATTTTAATTGTATGTGAGACATCCAAGTGCTGGTGTCACATAGTGAGTTGGATATTTGTCCAAGGAGATTCTGGCTAGATTCATAAATTTAAGAATAATAAATTTATCAGTAGTGCTTAAAGCTATAGGAAGGCATATGAAGAGGTAAAAAAATAAATAAATAAGCTAGATGGCAGGATCATGATGCTTGTTTGAATCTGGTAGGTGGTATAATGACTTAAGACAGCCCACTGTAAGATAACAAATGGCAGCTGATATGTTGTACGAACTTGAGATGGGGGAGAGGGAGAATGAATGAATGTACATTATCTGAAGGGAACTGCCTGTATTCATTCAGCTCAGATGATTATTACTAAATGTGCGCCCAGATCTTTCATTTTTAAAAGAGAAGTTAGAAATTTGCTTTCTGTAACTTTTCCCATATTTGAATATAGAAAACATAATTCTTATTTAAAATTCTAAATGTGTTATTATTGATTGCGCCCACTATTTTGCACTCTCTGCTAGGACAGAGTATTTAAAATTACTTGAAGGTCAGCTAGAAGATTAGGAGCCAAAGGAGATAGGAAAGAAATCAAGAGAATTGAGTGTCACAAAAACAAGAGATAGAGAATGTTTCCCAAAGATTGGCATAGTCCAGGGCTTTTAATATATTTACAGAGTGTAGCAGTTTGGTAAGATGATACCTAAAAAGTGTGCCTTGGATTTTCTAGAGTGGACTAGGCAGTTGATATTAGCAAGATCAGTTCCTCAAATGAACTGACAACTTAAGTGAGGTACAGGCTGACACACGTGGGCTCCCTACCAGTAAAAGACACAGGCATATTCAGATTCCCTAACCTTTTGTTTTACTGGAGAATATGAAGTAAACAGAAAAGAAATACACCCTCCCCAGCCCCAGAGCGAACTGAATGGTAAAGAAGTGAAGACTTTAAATGTGGATACTTCTGTTGGAAAGCTCATTTGTGAAGTGGAGCAAAATGTCACACCTGGAAGAAAATCAGAATCCATGTATAGATTTTTTAATTGAATATGTAAGAGGAGTGTTTGATAAGAAGGAAATATGATACAAATTCAGTAATTTAGGGGTTAATTTTTTTAGTTTTCTGTACAGAAGCTACCTCTAGTAGTATCTAGAGACTCACATTATAGAATACTCAACTAAGTATCTGGACCACATGCTGCATTTGTACTCATCAATGACCTAATGGATCTTTGCAGAAGGTTACTCTATTTCTTTTTTTTTTTTTTTTTTTTTGGCCAGGGGGAGGTCCGGAGCCGGGCTGGTGCAGTGGCGCAGTCTTGGCTCACTGCAACGTCTGCCTCCTGGGTTCACATGACTCTCGTGCCTCAGCCTCTTGAGTAGCTGGGATTACAGGTGCCTGCCACCATGCCTGGCTAATTTTTTGTATTTTTTGTAGAGATGGGGTTTCACCATTTTGGCCAGGCTGATCTCCAACTCCTGAGCTCAGGCCATCCACCCTCCTTGGCCTCCCAGAGTGCTCGGATTACAGGCATGAGTCACTGCGCCTAGCTCTCTATTTCTTTTTTTTTTCTTCTTCTTCTTTTTTTTTTTTTTGGAGACAGACTCTTGCTCTGTTGCCCAGGCTGAAGTGCTGTGGCATGGTCTTGGCTCACCACAACCTCTGCCTCCCGGGTTCAAGTGATTCTCCTGCCTCAGCCTCCCGAGTAGCTGCGATTACAGGCGCTTGCCACCGCACCCAGCTAATTTTTGTATTTTCGGTAGAGACAGGGTTTCACTATGTTGGCCAGGCTGGTCTCGAACTCCTGACCTCGTGATCTGCCTGCCTCAGCTTCCCAAAGTACTGGGATTACAGATGTGAGCCACCATGCCTGTTTTCAGATAGTAAAACCACATTCGCTCTCAAACTCTAATGTGCATATTTTGCTCTCAAACTATAATGTGCACCTGGGGTTCTTGTAGTGCAGGTGCAGACTGGCACTTGTAGATCAGGTTCAGTAGATCTGGGGTGGGCTTGAAGATTCTGCATCTCTGACGAGTTCCCAAGTTATAATGATACCACTATAAAGGTCAGTTGAAAATATAAACTAAAAATCACTAGCACATCCAAAATTCTAAGAGGTTTTTATATTTTTTAAAGCAAATTTTAATCTTATATCCTGTAACATTAGCATATCATGTAAAATTAGTTTTAAGGCATAGAAGAGGCAACTAACATGTTTTTCATGATCTTTTCAGTTCTTCTTATAACCCAATCAGGTATTATTTTTCCCTTTTTAGAATCAGTGTGACTGAGGTTCAGAGCTGTTAACTAGCACGTGACTAGTTAAAAAGTCAGGTTTACCTATCAATCTAGCATTTGCTTTAACCACTACATCATCTTAATTTTTTTTTTTCTTGATTTGTACAGGTTTTTTTTTTGTCTTTAGTGAAAATAATTCAATCTATTGTTATTTTTATATTTAGTCTTAGAATTCTACTTTAGCCTGTTTCTCCCCTGTGCAGAAGAGATACAAATTTTGCTGGAAGGACACTCCTGTTTTTACCTTGCATATCCTTTCTGAAATGTTAAATGATAAAAGAGAACTGGGCATGTGTTTTGAGGACAATAGCTTTTTATGAATTCTGTCAAGCCTTAAATACTTGGTGGATTCTAGCAATAGGGTGGGAGTTGCCAGTTTCTTTCAGAGCTGTAATCTGCATAAATAGGTTTTATCTCAGAAATATGATATAGATCATCATAAATGTTTACTTTTTACTTCTTTACTGTAGTCCAATGTTGATATAAAAATGCTCTCTTTTAGAATGTGAAACACAGGAAGTATGCCAGATGGAAGGCAACATACATCCATAATTGTTTAAAGAATGGGGAGACTCCTCAAGCAGGCCCTGTTGGAATTGAAGAAGATAATGGTATGTATTTATTTATTCTGAGTAAAAGGACTTAGTAGAATCATAATTATTCAGTAGATTATTCAGAGTTTTTGGAGGGAACAATACAATTTTGTTTTCATCAGGCCCAGAATCTATAAAAGTATAAAATCATAAACTTAGGGATAGTGAGAAATAGAAATAAAGGTTAAACTTGTAATACCTGTCCATGTCAACAAAATGACTTACCTGTCTCCTACTTTTAATCAGATTTCATTCCTGTTATATAGGAAAGGCAATCCATTTATAATTTATAAAATGTTTTAAAACTGCAAAGAATACTGTATAAGTTTTTGTAAATCTCTTTGAGTTGTGTAGGTTATTTGGGGAGTTAGTAATACATTCACATGGTTCGAAAAAAATCATAGAGTATGTAAAAAATATGAAGTGCATTTCTCCTGTCTACCACATCTCCTATCTTCCCAGATCCTACCAAAACTCAAGTAAGCATTGTTTTTAGGTTTTTTGTGTATCTTTACAGAGATCATTCTTTATGAGTTTACTACCGAGTAGAAACATATATGCTCCCGTTTTTCATACAACTGGTAATATACATGCTGTTCTGCACCTGGCTGTGGTTTTTTTAAACTTAATATGTACAGGAAAATTTTACCATCACATAGTGTGTGTTACAAATTTTAATGATGAAAAAATAAAGGTCTTATTATTTTACTTGGCCTTTCAGTTAATGTATAATAGAAAAGAGAAACCTTTTTTCACTTACTTGTTTTTTATGTATTAGACGTAGTAAATAGATGGTTATAAAGAGAATGACCACTGTTCTTGGAACTGAGAAAATTCCAAACGATCCTTGCATTTTGCTACACACTTTTAGGCATATGTGAAGATAATTATCCATTGCAGGCATCAGTAAACTTTCTTAAAGGATCAGATAATAAATATTTTCAGTTTATGAATGATACTGTCTTCGTTGCAACTGTTTAGCTCTGCTGTTATAGTACAGAAGGAGCCATAGATAATATGTAAAAAAATGAGTGTAGTTGTGTTCCAGTAAAGTTTTATTTACAATAACAGGCCACCAGCCCACTGGCCATAGTTGGCTAACCCCAATCTGATTAATCTGTTTAGATCTAGTATTATAATGAATTATATTGAAATATTGCCTATTATTGAACCAACTTTACATTGTGTAATAAACCCCACTTGGTGATGATATGTATTTTTTTTTATTTATTTTTTTATTATACTGATAGGTTCATTTCACTACTATATCATTTAGGATTTTTACATTGACATTTATAACTAAAAATGGTCTACAGTTTTCCTTTTTGGTATCAATGTTATGATGTTATGCTTACTTCATAAATATAATCAGAATGTTTCTGGTCTTTTTCTGTGCTTTGGAACAGTGGAATTATCTGGTCTTTAAATTCACCCTAGACATTTTTTTGTGAAACCAACTAGCCGTTTTACTTTTCAGGACTATTTTAGATGTTTCATTTTAGGTATATTGAAATACCTAATAAATTGTCAATTTGGGGTTTTTTTGGCTTTCTTTCAATATCAGTGACTTCTTTAAAAACTCTTTAACATTTTGCCTTTGAAAGTAGGAAATGTGCATTTTGATTATCACGTTGATCTGTTTTGTTCTGAAATGGTTATTGTAGGCCCTTACTATTAATAATACCAAATAGATTATTAAATGTAGATAGTTTTTGTTTTCCAAAAGTCAGCTTAAATGGAAGTTGTCATTTCTGTTATTTTCATACAGATTTGATGGAGTTTCTGGATAGTAGAAAATTGTAAGCTATAGAATATTAATAATAAATCCTCTGCAATATAAAGAAGAATATGTTCACTGCATACTTTTTCAACTCATTAACTTAAAACATAACCTGGTGTCATAATCAGGGCTTAATGTCATAACATCTAATAATATCTTCTCAAAGATAGCCTATATATCTACAAGATATACTGTCATTAAATCTGAATTTGTGTGAGAAAACGCTTAAGACTTTGATTTGTTTTCTTTTTCTGAGTGTAGAATTATATTCTGTTGTGTTTTAGGATTAACTCTTGCATCATAGTCTTAAGTGTAAAAGGTAGTATATTTCACAAAAACCTAATTTTCTATTGTTCTGGAATTGAATTTCTAGTAAAACCAGTATAAAATAATAGATATTGTACTTTAGTTAACTTAGATAAAGAACAAGAGTATATACTTTTGAAGACAGTACTGTGTATTAAGTTCTAGCTGAATACCACATCACCATGACATTTTAATAGATATTACAAACAGGCTTCAACTTATCGTTTAACGTATACTTTTTCACCTTTAAGAAGATAGCAAAACAATATCCATTCAATAGAAACTGTACTTCGAGAACCCTTACAAAGTCATCATTTTTCACTTTCAGTACAATATTTATTAAATTACATAAAGGCTTTGTGTTAGATGATTTTGCACTAATGTAAGTGCTCTGAGCATGTTTCATGTAGGCCAGGCTAAGCTATGATCTTCAGTAGGTTAGGTATTTTAAATGCATTTTTTACTTAGATTTTTGACTTACAGTGGGTTTATTGGGATGTAACACCATCATATGTTGGTGAGCATCTGTAGAATTAATGATAAAAAAAGAACAATAGATCATTGAAACCACTCATTTTATGTGGTAAATTTGTTTTGATACAATGTCAAATTTACTGGAAAGTTGCCAGAATGATATAAAGAATTCCGATATGCCTTTGATCCCGAATTAAACATTCTCTCATTGATTCATAGTCTCTCTCTCTTTCTCACCCCTTGTCCCCTTTTGTCTCTCCCCACTCCCCCTACCACACATACGGAAGAAAGGACATGAGGTTATTTTATAGATAGATTATGTGTGTGTGTGTGTGTGTGTGTGTGTGTGTGTGTGTGTGTGTAAAATTTTAAAATACAACTTGATATCATAATCTGGTGTTAATGTCATGATTTTTAGCTGTATCTCCTTAGAAATGACTTATGGCTTCACAAGACATATATATATATATATTTCTATATCTGTATTTATTTTCTATATATATATTTATTTATTTTCCATATTATATATATAGAAGTCTTTGTTAGTAAATTAGAGATATGCTCTTTTACTCCTGAATACTTCTGTGTTTCCTAAGAATAGTGGCATTCTTTTTACTACAGTGTACTTACCAAAATTGAGAAGTATAGTATTTATTCAGTGTATCAACTGATCTCCATCTGTATTCAGATTTCAGCAGTTGACTCAGTAATACCCTTTGTAGTTTTCTTCCTCATGCAAATAGATCATACGTCGCCTCTGGGTGCCATATCTCTTTAGTGTCCTTAATCTGGAGTAGCTCCTCAGGATTTCCGGTGTTTCTTTGCCTTGATGTTTTTGAAAAGTACAATTACTTGTTAACTGTTCCTCAATTTGTTTGTCTGGTGTTGCCTCATAATTAGTTTAACCCTATGCATTTTTTGCAGAATAGCCCAAAATAAGGTTTTGTCCTCCCTGCCTTACATTAGAAGTATACGATTTTGGTGCAATATTGGTGATGTTAAGTGATCACTTGGGTAATGTGGTGTCTTCTGAGTTATTCCCCATTAAAGTTATTTTTTCCCTTTGCTATTTAATTTAAGGAAGATACTTTGATATTACGTAAATATCCTATATTTTTTATGCAACTTCACCCCGTGGGTTGATGATTTATCATTCTTTTTGTTTTAATTAGTTGGCACTCCACCATGAGGATGGACTTTCCAGTCTATACATAAATAAATGTGTGTGTTTATTCATTTAATTATTTACATCAATATGGGCTCATGAATTTATATTCAGTGATTATAATTCATTACCCATTATTCTTTATTATGTTCCTTTATGTGACTCCTGTTGCAGCTTCTACACCAGTTGTGGTTTCATTACTTGAGCAAATTAACATTCTTTGGTACCCAGTATACAGCTGTTGATCTGGCCTTTTTCTTCATAGCTGTCCATAAGGTTCACTAGAAGCAGTTTGCTTTCAGCTGGCATGGCCCCAGTACACCTTCACTGTCCTACCTCTGCGGTGTATCAACTCTCCAGCTCTGTGTCACAATTTAGTTTGCAGGGATCTTAATAGCCTTCTTACCCTTCCACAAGATATTACACTGGTCCATTATATTGATGATATTATGCTGATTGGACCTAGTGAGCAACTAATCTGGACTTAGTGGTAAGACATTTGCTTCTCAGAGAATGGAAAATCAATTTGACTAAAATTCAGGAACCTCAGTGAAATTTCTAAAGTTCTGGTAATATGGAGCATGTCAAGATATTCATACTAAGGTGATATTGTTCTATCTAGCCACTCCTACAACCAAGAATAGAGGTATGGTACCTAGTGGGCCTATTTGGATTTTGGAGTCCACACGTTCCTCATTTGGGTGTATTACTCTGACCCATCTGCTGAGTAACTCAGTCTTTTCTTTTTCCTTCATCTTAACTATTCTGTCCTTTGAGTGTCCACATAAATTTTAGAATTAGATTTTCAATTTCTCTTCTTTAGAAAAAATGCCTACTGGGATTATGATTAGTATTAAACTTAGGGAGAATTAATTATCTTTCAGTACATGAACATAATATATCTTTCCATTTATTTAAGCTTTCTGTAATTTCTTTCAGCGGTATTTTAGATTTTTTGGAGTAGAGGTTTTGTACTTCTTTCGTTAAATTCAAGTATTTTGTGTCCTTTCATTCTCTTGTAAATGAAATTAATTTTATAATTTAGTTTTCCAGTCATTTGCTTCTAATATAAATTACAATTGATTTTTGTATAATCTTTTATCTTGCAACCTTGCTAAATTTACCTGTTGATTCTGATAATTACTTTGTAAATTCATTGAGAGTTTGTATGTAGATAATTATGTCATCTGCAAGGAGAGACAGTTTTGCTTCTTCCTTTCCAATCCTCATTTCTTTTTCCTGCCTATTGTGCCAGGGGCAATAAATATGTCCATTGTTTTGTTTGGTTTTTTGCCCTATGCAATACTGAGAAATTTTCTTTATTTCTAGGGTGCTGAGAAGTTTTGTCATAAATATTGAATTTTGTCAAGTGCTTTTTATGCACTTATTGAAATTGTCATAGGACTTTTCTTCTTCTGTTAATATGAGTTACATTGATTGATTTTTCAAATGTTGAACCAACCCTGCACTCATTGGTAAGCTTAGTCATGATGAGGCCTTGTATTATATGACAGGATTTGATTCTGATATTAAGAATTTGTATGTCTACATTTCAGTGTTTGTGAGGTTTGGTATCAGGGTTACACTGGCCTCATAAAACAAGGTGAAAGTAATCCCTTCTGTTTTCTGAAAGTGTGTGCATAAGATTGGTATTTTTTCTTACTTGAATGTTTGATATAATTCACTGCTTATTCCATTTAGGCCCTGCATTTTCTTTGTAGGAGGGTTTTTAACCATGAATTCAATTTTCCCAATAGATTTAGGACTATTCAGATCATCTCTTTTTGGGTGAGTTATGGTATTTTGTATCTTCAAGTGGTTTGTTCATTTCCCTGAGGTAGCGCCGTTTATTGGCATAATATTTTCTTATTGTCTTAACTATCCTTTTAATGTCTGTAGGATGTATTTGATATCTCCTCCTTCATTTGTCATATTCATAATAGCTGTTTCCTCTTTTTCCCCCCAACCTCTTGACAGAGATGTTTTAATTTTTTTTTTATTATTTCAACAAGTACTTAGTAAATTTTTTTCTTTTTTCTTTTCTATTCCTTTTATTTTTTCCTGCACCACACTTGGAGTTTAATTTGCTTTTGTTTTATTTAGCTTCTTAGGGAGGAAATGTGGATCTTTGATCTTTAAATCTTTCTTTTCTGATAGAAGAATTTAAATCTATCAGTTTCCCTCTAAGCATTGGTTTTTAGTGACATTCTGCAAATTTTGGTATCACTCAGTTCACCATAATTACAGTTTTCTTTGTGATTTCTTCTTTGAGTAATGGATTATTTATAAATATATTAATTTCAGAATGTTGGAGGTGTTTCTAGATATCTTAACTGATTTCTAATTCAGTTCCATTTTAGTCGGAGAACATACTATAAAAGATTTCGGTATTTTGTAGTTTACCAAGATTTATTTTATGGCCCAGCATATGATCTGTCTTGGTGAATGTCCTATGTGCAGTTGAAAAGAATGTATTCTGCAGTTATTGGTTATGATGTTCTGTGTTAAGTCTCCAACTATAGTGGTTTTACTAGTTCTGTCAATTTGTTTTATTTTCAGACTCTGTTATTATATTAGGCACATGTACTTTTATAGTTATTTTTTATGAACTAACCTTTTTATTATTATGGAACATCCCACTGTATCTTGCTGATATTCGAGGTTATTAATTCTGTTTGTCCTCATTTTAAAGTTTACCACTCCAGCTTTTGTCAGCTTGATATTTATGTGACTTTTTTTATCATTATCAAATGGTCCTTTTTATCTCAGCTAATATTCCTTGTCATTGATTCTGTTTGTTTATTATTAAAATTAGTCACCAGCTTTTGTCTACTGGATATTCGCATGGTATGTCAATTTTCATCCTTTTAGTTTAAACAAATCTAGGTCTTTGTGTTTTAAAGTACTTTTCCTGCAAAAAGCATAAAGGCACTTTTTTATTCTGACTCTCAGCCCCTGTGTGAGAAATAGTGTTTAGTTCATTTACATTTGATGTAATTGCTATAGCTAGATTTTTGCCATTTCCTTTCTGTTAATCCCATCTGTTTTTTTTTCTCCTCTTACAATTTTCCCCCCCTCTGGTTAGTTTTTTCTCTTTCATTTGTTATGTCTATGTTTTTCTTTATGGCCTTGAACAAATTTATCATAGTTGCTTTAAAGTGCTTTTCTGCTGCGTTCAGTATCAGGGTCATTTTGAGGTCTTTTTTGTAGACTCCTTTTTTTACATTTTCCTTTTCTTCCCTAATTTTTAATAACTTCTATTGTTGATAACATGTTGAAGCTCCTCTGCAGCCTGTTGTCTTTCTCTGCAAAGTCTTGATTCTTGTTCAAGCAGACCATTGACTTGCCAGAACTCAAACTTTGTCCCCCACTTTCAGCTGTAAGTTGTTGCTTTTCTCCAGGGCCCCCTAGAGTCTTACCTGAGTGTGCATAATTCAGGAACTTGTAGGTATTTAGTTGGGATTCATACAAACATTTCATGGCTCACTTCTTGGCAACTCTTTCTTTTGTGTAGACTATTGAGTGCCCTCAGATGAAAAGCCACATAAAATCAAATGTTACCTGGTAAGATTTCCTCTTACCCGTACTCTCATTTCTACCAACTTTTGGTTGTGCTCTAGTGCTTTTATGTTGTGGAGCGTTTTTCTTTCTCAGAATGTATAAATGTTAGAGTTCTCCAGTATTGGGGAAAGTCATGTTAATGTGTGTAAAGTATAAATATATCCACAAGGCTGCTTGATAAAATGCTCATCTCAGATTAGTGAGTAAATTTAACTTTTTTTCCTATTTGAAATTAACTACATTGAATAACCTGTTTATAATCAGACAAAAAAGTTATTTAAAGATGTGGTAGGAAACAATAAGATCTATTCTCTTTGATGAACCTGTAGCTCTAGCTTGCTTTTATTTTAAGTTATTATGATTACCAATAGTGGCTGATTGTCATTTTATACTCAAAGTTCAGTTTTTCAAGGTAGTTTTCAAATTCGGCTCATGATACAGTATATTTTAAAAGTTTACATTTCAGGACTTTTCAAAATGAAATATCTCATTTCTTTCTACATAGCTAAATGCAAAATTTTATTCCTGTTTTTGTTTATTAGCTAAATGCATTGAACAACTCACAATCATTTAGTAGCTACTACACAGTAAATCTTAAGTAAAAGTCAGCTGTCAGAAAATGGAGTTCTTATTGGATAGCATAAATGTGACATGTTTTGCCAGAAATATCCTTGAGTCTTCATAAGTTTAAAGAAAGTTTATTTTAAAGAAAAATATAGGTCAGGCGCGGTGGCTCACACCTTTAATCCCAGCACTTTGGGAGGCCAAGGCAAGCAGATCACGAGGTCCGGAGATCGAGACCATCCTGGCTAACACGGTGAAAGCCCGTCTTTACTAAAAATACAAAAAAAAAAAAAAAATAGCTGGGCGTGGTGGTGGGCCCCTGTAGTCCCAGCTACTTAGGAGCCTGAGGCAGGAGAATGGTGTGAACCCAGGAGGTGGAGCTTACAGTGAGCTCAGATCATGCCACTGCACTCCAGCCTGGGCAACAGAGCAAGACTCTGTCTCAAAAATATATATATACACATATATATTTGTTTATATATATATGTTTGTGTATATATATATAAACATATATATATACACATGCACACACACTATATGCAGAGATTTTATAGAATTAGAAAATATTAACCTGAAAGAAGTGATAATCATATTGTCAGGTGCGTTTACATTTTTTAAGAAAATAAAAAAATTAAAAATACTGTTTTAAGAATAGAGAGCCTGCTTCTCCACTGCATTAAATAGAATTGCATTTAAAGATTCCATTTGTCATGTGTATAGTGAAATAAGAATACTTAGCATTTGTATTTCAAAATACCTAGTGTAACATTGTGTATATGTGATCTGATAGATGTTGAAGAAAATGAAGATGCTGGAGCAGCCTCTCTGCCCACTCAGCCAACTCAGCCATCATCATCTTCAACTTATGACCCAAGCAACATGCCATCAGGCAACTATACTGGAATACAGATTCCTCCGGGTGCACACGCTCCAGCTAATACACCAGCAGAAGTGCCTCACAGCACAGGTAGGAAACTATTACTGAATGATTTATTTAATTCCCCTTTTATAAATAAGAACTGCATTTCTTATCATATATGTGCCTCATAATGATGGTCGTGAAACATGACAAGTTCCTTGAATTCCATTTGAACCCACAAGAAACATTAAATTATTTTAATTAAAGTTTTAATAAAAGTTGTGTTCTAGTTATTTGAGAAATGACAAGTATTATGTGCATTGATTGCTGTTAACCTTATATTTTATTAATAAGATTAGTTTCTATGCTTTTCATATATATGCTGTTTTTCTTTTTCTTCTCTTCCCTTTCTTTTCCCCTCACTGTTGTTTTAGAATGGCTCAGAGGTGAGTGGGGTTGATTATAGGATGTGTCAGTTAGGGTCTCACTGTGATACCTAGGTTTGTTTCATTCCCTTGGGACTATGCCTCTGCCCGTGATGGGGAGTAGGCTTTAAGGCATAAAATCTCAGTAACAATGAAATCATAAGACAAGTGAAAGGAGGGATTTGGGTTATTTTTTTTTTTAACCTTACAAATGTGACACTTTAAAAAACTAACAGGAAAGAGAGACCCATCTTTGAATAAATCAGTGCTGTATGTGTATGTTTTTATTTTTAAAAATCTGACAAAATTAGTCCTCAGTAGTTAAGTCAGGGTCAGTAAAGACACTTTGACAAAATTTCAGTTACTCTTCCCTTTAATTGCATTGTTGACAGAGTGTCACCTTTATCTCCAAGTAGGATACTTGTAACTATAATTTAAATTTTACATTTAATTTAATTTTTTCAGAAACTTTTCTTAAAAATTTACTTTTATCCCAGGTGACTTATGGTCTAAACTATATAAATGCTTTAAAATACTTAATGAATGGAATGATAGTCATCCTTTGAGCCCTGATTTCTACTGTTCCTATTATGCAACACACTGTTACTTTATTGACTTTCATTTGTCAGCCTTATTTTACCCAAACCTTGTAAGTTATTTTACGTGAATTACATTATATGCAAGTTTTCTATTTTGACCATCGTAACATCAAGTATGATTAGTGTCTTTCCTCCTATTTTAAACTTTCAAGTTTATATTATCTGCAAAAATATTGCTAACATTTTCTTTAAGATTATTGATGAAATGATAATTTTAGCACTGATCTCTTTTTGTGTCTTCATTCAGCATATTTTACCCTGACATTTCAATATTTTATGGCCCATGTGATGACATTATTAGACAAACCTATTTGCATTTATTTTGGAAGTAAAATTTCTTGGAACACTATTAAGTATTTTGTTATGTTTAGAAATATTCGTTATTTCCAGTGTAGAATAATGTAAGTGAAACCAGCTACTTAGATCTCTTTGTCTCAGATGAATACTGTTCAAATTATACTTGAAGGTTTAAATCCGATCAAGAGTCCCAGACACAAGCATTCTATAGAGGAGCCAAGAGGAAATAAAATGCATTTAGGAGGCAAATCATATTGGTTATTTGTTTCTACCCCGTGCTAAAGCATAAACTCAGCTGATACTTAACTTCTCATGACCTTAATTTTTCCTCTTTCGAATATGAAATTAATCATACTTCTCATGGTTATTTTAATTATTAAAAGGGAAAAACTATAAAAATGGACTAGTAGTAGGCCTATCACAAAATCAGTGTTCAGCAAATTAGCTTCCTTTCCCTCTTTTTTCCCCTCTTCCTTCCTGTTTCTGTGCCAAGGAGAGACAAGGTATTTAATGGCAAGTTAATGATCACTTAAAATTATTATGCAAATCAAGAGAAGTATCACAACTGGGGGTAGGATATTAACCTTATAGAAAGACTATCCAAAAAGTTTTGGTTTAGACAGTATATCTCCAGGCAGAGTTGTGGCATAGGCATATCAATGTATATTTTATATATAGGCAAACTCTATGAGTATACGAAAGAGAAAACACTTTTAGTAGGAGGCTATAGTAGATTGATCCATATGAAATTGCTAGTTTTGTGTAACAAAAACGATACAGTATTGGTAGTCTTATATGTTCAAACTAATACACAATGTATCTCCTGGCTAGAATAGTCATGACATAAAGATAAATATTAGGTGGTTTTCCATTAGAAAGTTTTCTGTCATAAACAGTTCAATTTGATCCAGTTAACTCCAGCATGAGCCTCTTGTTTTCTCTTTTGTTCCTTAGTGGGAAGAATAAAACTAAAAACTTAAAACTTTTATAGAATGAGATCCAAACATATTTTATACACTCTTGTAGCCTTACCAGTCAAATGATTATCATAGCTAATTTCCACACTTATTCTCGCACAACTATATTATATGTTACTGTCTTTAATTCACAGACTCTCAAGAGACTAAGCAGTTATTCTAAGAAAACAAACATACCCGGTAATGACAGAACCAGGATTTGAATCCAAGTTTTTTTGACTTCATGTTTTGGCCACCTGCCTTCTATGTTCCTTCCTCCAAGGAATTCAAATCCTCTCAAAACCTACTTTTCTGATAGTATATTTCCCCTTAAAATTGGTTTGAGATGTTGAAATCTCCTTTTAGCCCCAGATTTTTTTCTATTATATTTGAAACGGTAAAAAAAAAAAAAGTTCATAGTTGCCTAATAAAAAACAAAATAATGTTTTTAATGTATAAATAATAGCAAATGTTTCCCTTCTTACTCACTTTAAGAATGATTTATTTTCTCTCATATAAAGGTCCAGGATGCACTTTTATCAAAGGGAAATCCTTAAGATAGCTGAAAAGAATAGTATGTACTAATTTGCAGTTTTCAGTTCTTCCACAAAAAAGCAAAGGGGGTGCAATGAGGACAGGGATAGTGATTGTTTAAACAGGCGAAATGTTTGCTTTCTGTGCTTTCACCACTGCACAAATATCACATGTAGTTGATACAGTGTGTTTTTTTCTTTCTCAGGAAACATAAGCTTCTTATAGTTCATATTACAGGAGAAGATTTTAGTAATAAAGCTAGATTAAATAATAAAGTTATTTTTTGATCAAAGCTAGCCTTTCATTGTAAAATGCAACTCACTTCATAGATCAAAATATAGGCTGTGTACTTGTGTCAGAAGTACCATGTTTGCATTCTTCTGTAAGCTTTGATATCCTATTGTTGATACTCTGGCCTACGCATTTCTGTCAACACTATTTCTCATGATTAAGGTTTCACTCATTCTTTGCTTATGCTGTTCCTCATAGGTAATGTAGGTAACATGTCTTTCTGTCTTTTTCTGTGTCTCTCCAAATGTTATGTTCTTTCAGAAGTCTGTTTAATCACACTTTCTGGATAGCCTTCTCTATTTAGAGATTTGTTTGGAGTATTTTAATTTAGGCAAAAATGCAAATTACTTAGCAACGAATGGCATTGATCTATAGATTGGACCGTTAAAGTGTGGTAGATTTACCTTGTTTATAAAGATGTATATGAAAAATACATGTAATCTACATAAGCTATAGGTACACCTGTTTCAAAGCACTAGACACGACTAGTCTCTGAAGATCCATCGCAGATTTTACATTCTAGCATTTTTAAAATAATATATATTTATGTGCCTTTCAGTGTTTGGCAACTTTTATGGAGAAAATTGTCAGATGTTTATAATTTAAATACATTTGGTGAGTATTTATCAAAATCAAGCAAAAAATAGTCATTGAATAGATCAGCCTAAAATTGGTCTGTCTCCTCACTTTGGATTTATATTTTATACAGTTTTCTATAAATGTATTCATATACACAGTATATAAGAATATTTACTGCAGCATTATTTGTAATAGCAAAAGATTGGAAATTAAAACTTAAATGTCCATCAGTAATGGATTGCTTTATAAACTATGCAATGCAGAGAATGGGACACTAACCATTAAAAACAGCACAACTTATATGTATTAATCTGGAATTATTGCTAGGACACATTAAGTGAAAAATGCATAAAACAGTATAGTATGCAGAACTTACTACCATTTGCAAAACACGCACATGAAGTATGCCTTCTGGAAGATTTTGGTTTAGACAAGTACACAAATTTCTCAGCAGAGAATAGCATTGACATATATGTGGATTGGATTGGACACACAGTTATTTGTAGGTGGGTGGAAAGGTGTCATAGAAACTGGTGCTAGCCCTAAAGTGCTTTGGAGTAGGAGAGGCAGGCTTTCTCCTTTATATTTTTTTGTACTATATAAAATTTGTACTTCACTGTTCATCTGTATCCCTATGTACTTTAAAATTTTTCAATTTTTAGTTAAAAAACAAGATTTGTATGGCTTTTAATAGTTCCAAAGGGTATAAATACGGAGCGAGTTTGTCCCTAAGCACAATTAAGTGAGGTAAATAATGTATATTTAAACCATTTTTTCTCTTAGGTTAGGAATGAGAAAAATCTTAAAAGTTAAAACTTCATACCAGAAAAACTTTAGACCTTTAGAAAATTTTAGAACTTCAGCCATCTTTTGTGAAACCATTATTCTAGAACTATCAGTGGATACATATCCATTCCCCTAGAAACTTCCTCTTTATTTAACCTTTTTCTCTGTTTGCTTTTTCTTATTCCAGTATTTTTCCCACTTTACCCTTGCTACAAATTGCCTATTCGAATTCAGTGTATTAGTTTGGCAAACAATCCATTTTGAAAGACTGTTTAACTCCATTGATTTACCATAATCAACTTTTCCTCATTTTATTTTCCTGCTGATAGAATCATTTCAGTCCTTTTTGGTGGGTGGGTGGGGGGGGGGAACTTTTAACACTTTTTGTTAGTTTTTTAGATGATTAATAAATAATCTTCACCTTTAGTATATTCCTTACCATTAATCAAGAATGCTAAGTTACTCATTAATATGACAGTTTTGAAACATTCTAACAAAGTCAAAACTGTTATTTATTGGATAATTGTTAGGATATATAAAAATATCTTAAAATGTGTAAACTAGAGAATTACAGATATTAATTTGGAATTTCATGCACAGTGATGAAATTGGATTCATCTTCTAAGTTAAACTAAATTAGAATTTTGTCCTACTTTATCACCAAATTAAATTGGCTGAGAAATTGAAAAGTAGGAAGTCTGTTAATTCTACAGAATTTGGTAAGCTTTAATTGAGAAGTAATCTGAAGCATTAGACAAAATATATATTAGGAAAGCATAACCCATACACATATGTAAACACTTGATACCCTCCAACATCAAATAAGTATATCCAATTAGAATCCATTGATGTTTCAAGAAAATAAACAAAGTAATGAAATTGCCTCATGATTTTTAAGTGCTACCCTACTGTATAATTAAAAAGTGTAATACTTTTATACTCATTTATGCTTTTCTGATTTGCAGGTGTAGCAAGTAATACTATCCAACCTACTCCACAGACTATACCTGCCATTGATCCCGCACTTTTCAATACAATTTCCCAGGGTAAGTCAGCTGACTGTTTTGTGAGATACATTTATCTCCTGTTTTGGGTTGCTGTTTTGTAATTTTACCTTGACAGTACCATATATTTAAATGTTGTTACTTAAATTTGCATTTCTAGGTAATTTGAAATAAATTTCCTTGAATGCCTAGGTTCACTAGATTCTCAAATGAGCCAGGATTGTTTGATATTAAAAATACCAACATCCAAAGGTGTCCTCTTTTGTTACAGTTCTTTTCTTCATGCAGTACCGAATATAAAGGAGCAAACGTATAGCCCAGGCTGCCATGGAAGCCTATGCTAGATTATATTAATTTAGTTCAAGATTATTGTGAGTTCTGATTGTGACTTATCTACAGCGTTATTAAATTATCTAAAAAGAAAGGAACTGACCATTATTGAAAATAAAAATCTCTGAGGTTACTTTGGTTGGTTGATTACAGGCTAAATGATTGGTTTAAGTATAATCTTTACTTCTCTGTTTTTTAGCCCAAATCAGGCATTGTGTTTATTTTGGTCTTTCTCATTCAGACTTTTGTTTTCTTCATATGTCAGATGATATTTAATCCTTTTATATTCAAAGTAAAGATCTTTTTGGTTTTGTTTTGTTTTTTGAGACGGAGTCTCGTTCTGTCGCCAGTCTGGAGTGCAGTGGCGCAATCTCAGCTCACTGCAACCTCTGCCTCCGGGGTTCAAGCAATTCTCCTCCCTCAACTTCCCCAGTAGCTGGGACTACAGGCGTGCGCCACCATGCCCAGCTAATTTTTATATTTTTAGTAGAAATGGGGTTTCACCATGTTGGCCAGGGGATGGTCTCGATCTCTTGACCTCATGATCCGGCTGCCTCAGCCTGCCATAGTGCTGGGATATTTGGTAAGCTTTAATTGAGCTACCGTGCCCAGCCATTTATTTCTAATAGCTGTTATTTAGTTTCCTCTGATACTGTCTGTCGGTGTGTTTTCACCTCGAATTTTCTGTTCTCCCTGTATGAGTGGGAACTTGCTAATTAAGCCTTCCTGCCTCTCAGCCATGGAATGAGGAGAGCCTTTTGTGGGTGAGCTGGATATCATACCTACCTTAAGAGTCCTAACACTGTCTGGGCAGTTTGTTACACAGTTTTAGGGAGATGTTCTTTAAATCTCTTGTCAATTTTCCCTTTTCAGTTTTTTCATTCTTTTTCTCTTCTCTTCTCCTTTTCAGTTTTGTAGATTTATTTCCTTTTGTGTTACTTTATCATTTCATTATGGTTTCAGGAGGAAGAATAGTTTATATATGCTTAGTATACCACATAGAACCAGAACCCTAGAATTCTTTACTCATCTAAACTGTCAGGCAGGTGTTAGGGCAAAATAATTTTTATATATGTAAGAATTCTCACCTTTTGCCTAGCACATACCTTTTTTAAGGAACTTAACTCAGGATGTACTCCATCAAGATAAGGGTGGTAATTAAGCAAAAGAGAAATATGAGATATACGAAATGGTGAAATATACTTCTTTAGATACTCTAAAGAAGAAAGATTCTATGATAGCTTTCCCACATGCTTGGAAAGCAATTGCTCCAAAATTAGAATAGGAAATTGGAGAACTCCCCTCCTTTAAGAAAAGTAACATGAATTTCATGTAATATATAGAATAGAAGCTTCAGAATATGAAAGACATAGATAAGAAGCCATAGAATCCTGCCAGTAAGAAGAAAAAATCTAAAACAAAACATCTAAGAAAAATTTTGATATTATATAAGAAATCTCAATTTGGAAGCAAACAAAAATATGCCATGATTTTGAACAGTAATAGAATTATGGAATATAAAAGAAAAGGATTTCATTTGACTTAGTTATGACAAAACATAGAGTACTTCATTCAGGATGAAATATAAACATCAACACTGACATTTTAACATTATACTGGAAGTCCTAGCTAGTGCAGTAAGAAAGGAAAAAGAAATAAAAGCTATAAAGATAGGGAAAGAAAAAATAACACTATTTTTGTTCATAGATGACATGATGGTCTGTAGAAAATCTGGAAGAATCAATCAAAAAACTGATAAGCAATTATAGCTGGATTGCTGTATACATGATTAATATGCAAAAATTAATTGCTTTCCACATAGCACAAAACAAGTGGGATTTCAAATTAAAATACACTGCCATTGTGTTTGTATTTACATAAACACAACAATCAAAAACAAAGTACCATTTACATTAGCATTCCACCAAAAATATTCAGGCATAAATGTAACAAAACCTATTACAAGATCTATATGAGGAAAACTACAAAATGCTGATGAAAGAATCAAAGAATTACATAAATGGAGATTTCATAATCATGCATAAGAAGACTCTGTATTCTCAAGATGTTAGTTCTTCCCAGCTTGATCTATAGATTATGGACAGTTCCCATCAAAATCCCAGCAAGTTATTTGGTGCATATGAACTCCAACTATCTAAAGTTTATACGGGGTGGTAGAAGACCCAGAATAGTCAGCATAGTATTGAAGGAGAAGAACAAAGTTGGAGGACTGACACCACCTAGACTTCAAAACATAAATCTGCAGTAAATTAGACAGTATGGTATTGGCGGAAGAACAGACAAATAGATCAGTAAGACAGAGAGTCCAAAAAATAGACCCATATAGAAAAAGTCATATCATCTTTGGCAAAGGAGCAAAGGGAATACCATTGAAAAAAGATACTCTTTTCAACAGATGGTGCCGGAATAACAGGACAGTCACATACAGCAAAAAAAAAAAAAAAAAAAGTGAATCTAGACACAGATCTTCCACTCATCTCAAAATTTAACTCAAAATGGTATGATGCCTAAATTTGAACTCCAAAACTAGGGACTTCTGGTTCCAAAATGGCAATGTAGAAGCATACTGACTTCATTCCCCACCAACAGAAAACAAAAAAAACAAATATACAGCACCGAGATCGACACCAGCAACAACCCAGAGCCCAAGTATGAGGATGAAATAGTTCCTGGGGCCACAGAGAAGTGGAAAAACTTCAGTAGGAGAATCGGACTTTCACTTTCATGATGCTTCTGCCCTGTCCTTATGCCCACACAGAAAATCTCCGCCACCTCATAATTTCTACACTGGAAGAAGTAAAATTGAAGTGGTCAACCATCGTCCCCACCTTCTTGGGTTCCTTGGCAGGAGACCTGTCCTTGCCTTAACCCACAGGTAGCATCATGACTGCCTGAAGGGAAAATACCACTGAAGACCAGCAGCGACTATTATTCCCAGCCCCAGGAACTTCACTCTACATCTTGGCCAAAGGAGACACCAAATCAGAGTGGCTGTTCAGCAGTACTAAGCTGCAGGAGGTATATTTCCTAGGTCCTGTAAGCACAAACCCCTACCTCGTCTGCCTTCCCACACTGCCAGTGTAATCCATTTGGGACATTCAGTGCTCCAAACATTTACTAGAACTGAGGGAAACCTGGGCTTACGGCGCCACCTAGAGCTGAAAAGGAGGTAGCGACATAGCAGTGAAGATTTGTCAGCAAATACATGCAATAAAAACCAAAACAAGCTGGACAGAGATAACTGGAATAAATAACTAATTCTTCCAGTGCAAAGACTTGGGAAAGACCCACAAGAAACAACAGCAAACAGGGAATCATGACCTTCTCAAAAGGACAAAGCAAAAATCCTGGCCCAGCATGGTGGCTCAAGCCTGTAATCCCAGCACTTTGGGAGGCTGAGGTGGGCGGATTACCTGAGGTCAGGAGTTCAAGACCATCCTGGCCAACATGGTGAAACCCTGTCTCTCTACTGAAAATACAAACAAAAAAAATTAGCTAAGCGTGGTGATACATGCCTATAATCCCAGCTACTTGAGAGGGTGAGGCAGGAGAATCACTTGAACCTGGGAGGCGGAGAGTGCAGTGAGCCAAAATCACCCCACTGCACTCTCCAACCTGGGTGGCAGAATGAGACTCCGTCAAAAAAAAAAAAAAATCCCAAAACTAACCCTAACAAAACAGCAGTTTGTGAGCTCTCTGACCAAGACTTCAGAATAACAATTTTAAGAAAACTCATTGACCTCTAAGATAATACAGAAAAGCCATAAAGAAATTTGACAGATACTGGAATACTTTTTCAAAACAAAAAAATAAAATATTGGAACTGATAAATACATTTGCTGAACTGGAAAAGTCTTTTGAGGCTCTCAACAGCAGAATGAACTAAGCAGAGGAAAAAAATCGGTGAGCTCAAAGACCAGCTATTTGAAAATACACAGTCAGAGGAGGGAAAAAAGAGAATGAAAATGACTGGCTACAAGATATAGATATCTACCTCAGAAGACCAAATCTAAGAGCCATTGATGTTCAAGAGGGAGCTGAATGAGAGGTAGAAAGCTTATTCAAAGAAATAATAACTGAAAACTTTTCAAAACTTGAGAAAGACATAAATATCCAGGTACAGGAAGGTCTTTTAACACCGAACAGATTCAACCCCCAAATAAGACTACCTAAAGGCATGTAGTAATCAAATGCTAAAGGCCAAGGGCAAAGAGAAGGTCCTTAAAACAGCAAAAGATAAGAAGCAAATAGCATATAAAAGAGCTCCAAGTCATCTGGCAACAGCCTTCTCAACAGGCCAGGAGGGATTGGAACAACATTTTCAAAAAAAAACTGTCATCTAAGAATATTGTATCCAGCAAAATCGTCACTCAAATATGAAGGAGAGATACAGTCTTTCCTAAACTCAAAAGCGGACCCATCTTGCAAGAAAAGCTAAGGGGAGTTCTTCAGTCTGAAAGAAAACACTAATGTGCAGAAGAAAACATTTCAAGGTATAAAATCCACTGGTAGAATTAATACTTTGTATAGAATTTTTTAGTATGGAGCAATTTTATAATACAGAGAATAGAGCAGTTAGGCAAAAGAAAGAAAGTTCATCCAAATTGAAAAGGAAGAAAACAAATTAGCCTTGCTCACAGATGACATGATCTTATGCCCATAAAAACCTGAATACTCCACCAAAAAACTGTTGGAACTGATAAATTTAGTGAAGTTACAGGATACAGAATCAACATACAAAAATCAGTAGCATTTATAAACACCAACAGGAGATAATCTGGAAAACAAATTAAGAAAGCAATCCCATTTACCACAGCTACAAAAAATATAAAATACCTGGGAGTTGATCTAACTAAAGAAGTGAGATAGCTATGTAAGAAAAACTATATAAAATTCTGATGAATGTAATAGAAGTGGACACATAAAAAATGTAAAGATACTCCATGCTTATGGATTAGAAGAATTAATATTATTAAAATGACAATGCTACCCAAAGCAATCTACAGATTCCGTGCAGTCCCTATCAAAATGCCAATGACATTCTTCACAGAATGACATTTCACCAAAAAATAAGAACCCTAAGATTTAAATAGAATAATAAAAGACCCTGAATAGCAAAAGCAGAACTGAGCAAAAAGAGCAAAGCTAAAGACATCACACACTGTCTGATTTCAAAATTTACTACAAAGCTATGATAATCAAAACAACATGGTACTGACATAAAACCATACACATGGAGCAGTGGAACAGAACAGAGAATCCTGATATACATTTATGCATTTACAACCAACTCATTTTTGACAAAGATGCCAAGAACCTACAATGTGGAAAGAACAATCTTTTCAATAAATAGTGCTGGGAAAACTGGATAACTGTATTCAAAAGAATGGAAGTAGACCCCTATCTCTCATGATACACAAAAATCAAATCAAAATGAATTAAAGACTTACATCTGAAACTTCAAATCTAAGACCTATGAAACTAATACAAGAAAACATTAGAGAAATGCTCCAGGACATTGGCCTATGCAAAGATTTTTTTGTGGAAGACCTCGAAAGCATAGGCAAATAAAGCAGAAATAGCCAAATGGGATTAGATCCAGCTAAAATGTTTCAGCATGGCAAAGGAAGAAACCAACAAAGTGAAAAGACAACCCATGGAATGGGAGAAAATATTCACAATCCATCTATCTGACAAGGGATTAATAACCAGAATATATAAGTAGCTCAGACAACTCAATAGCAAAAAACAAATAATACAATTTAAAAATGGACAAAAGATCTAACATTTCATATATGAAATGTCAAATATATGAAAAAATGCTCAGCATCACTAATCGTCAGAGAAATACAAATCAAAATCACATTGCAGTATCATTTTACCTTAGTTAAAATGGCTCATACCAAAAGACAGGCATAGAGAACAGTGCAGAGGTTTCTCAAATAACTAAAAATAGAAGTACCATATGATTCAACAATTCCAAAAGAAAATCCAAAAGAAAGGAAATCAATATGCTGCAAGAAATCTACACTCTCATGTTATTGCAGCACTATTCACAGTAGCCAAAAATAGAATCAACCTAAATGACAATCAGTGGATGAATGAATAAAGAAAATGTGGTATATATACACAGTGGAATATTACTCAACCAAAAAAATAAAAGAATTATATTATTTGCAGCAACACGGATAGAACTACAGGTCATCGTTTTAAATAAAATAAGCCAAGCCCAGAAAGACACATATCATATGTTCTCACTCACATGTGGGAGCAAAAAAAGGTGGATCTCATGAAAATAGAGAGTAGATTGGTGGTTACCAAAGGCCAGGAAGGAAAGGGGGAAGGCGTGGAGGATGAAAATGGAAAAAAAAGAATATATGTTTTTATTACCACTGAAATGTATGCTTTGAAATTGTAAAGATGGCAAATTATATATGATTACTTTACCTTAATAAAAATAAGTTTAAGAAGTAAAATGCAAAACTATAAAACCTCTAAAAGATAGCAAAGAGAAAATCCAGATGATCTTGGACTGAGCAATGACTTTTTAAATGATCCATAAAAGAAAGAAATGATAAGGCAGATTTCATTAAGATTAAAATTTTCTGCCCTTCTAAAGATGCTGTGAAGAAAATGAAAAGACAAGCCACAAACTGAGAGAAAACATTGCAAAAGGCTTATCTGATTAAGGACTGTTAACAAAATATACATAGAACTCCTAAAAAACAGTAACACAGACAACCCTCTTTTAAAATTAGCAAAAGACCTGTACAGTCACCTCACCAAAGAGGATATACAAATGGAAAGCAGACATATGAGAAGATACTTCACTGCATATATCATCAGGAAAATGCAAATTAAAACAATGAGATACCACTACACACCTGTTAGAATGGCCAAAATATACAACTTTGACAACACCAAATGCTGGTGACGATGTGGAACCACAGAAACTCTCATTCATTGCTGGTGGGAATGCAAAACGATACAGCCACTTTAATAGTTTGGCAGTTTCTTACATAACTAAATGTATTTACTTTAGGATCCTGCAGTTGTGTCCTTGGTATTTATTTACCTGAATGAGTTTAAAACATATATTCACATGAAAACCTGCAAGCAAAGGTTTATAGCAGCTCTGTTTATAATTGCCAAAACATGGATGGAACCAAGATTCTTTCTGTAGGTGAATGGATAAATAAACTGCAGTACATCTAGACAATGGGATATTATTCAGTGCTAGAAGGAAATGAGCTATCAAGCTATGAAAAGACATGGAGGAAACTTAAATGCATATTACAAAGTGAAAGGAACCAATTTTAAAAAGCTATATACTGTATAATTTCAAGTGTGTGACATTCTGAAAAAGGCAAACAATAGAGGAGGTAGAAGATCAGTTGCCAAGAGTTAGGGGGAGAGGGAGGGATGAATGAGTGGATCACAGAGAAGTTTTAGGGCAGTGAATCTGTTTTGCATGACACTGTGTATTAGTCTGTTCTCATACTGCTATAAAGAACTACCTGAGACTGGGTAATCTGTGAAGAATAGAGGTTTAAGATTCACAGTTACACAGGCTTAACAGTAAGCATGACTGGGCGGCCTCAGGAAACTTAAATCATGGAGAAAGGTGAAGGAGAAGCAGGCATCTTCCTCACATGGCAGCAGGAGACAGGGAAGGGGGAAGTGCCACACACTTTTAAAACATCAGATCTCATGAGACCTCACTATCACAAGAACAGCAAGGGGGACATCCACCCCCATGATCCAGTTACCTCTCACCAGGCCCCTTCTTCAGTTCAACATGAGATTTGGGCAGGGACACAAGTCCAAATCATATCATTCTGTTCCTGGCTCCTCCCAAATCTCATGCCCTTCTCATATTGCAAAATACAAGTATCTCTTCTCAATAGTGCAGCAGTCTTAACTTGTTTCAGCATTAACTCAAAAGTTTATAGTCCAGACTCTCACCTGAGACAAGGTAAGTCCTTTCCACCTATGAGCCTGTAAAATCAAAAGCAAGTTAGTTACTTCCAAGATACAGTGAGGATGCAGGCATTGGGTGAATGCTCCCATTCCTAATGGGAGAAATTGGCCAAAACAAAGGGGCTACAGGCACCAGGCAAGTCTGAAACCGACCAGGACAGTCATTCAATTGTAAAGCTCCAAAATAATCTCCTTTGACTCCGTGTCTCACATCTAGGTCATGCCAATGCAAGGGGTGGGCTCCCAAGGCCTTGGGCAGCTCCACCCCTGTGGCTGTGCAGGGTACAGCCACCTTGGCTGCTTTCACAGGCTGGTGTTGAGTGTCTGTGGCTTTTCCAGGTGCATGATGTAAGCTGTCAGTAGGTCTACCATTCTGGGGTCTAGAGGATGGTGGCCCTCTTCTCACAGCTCCACTAGGCAGTGCCCCAGAGGGGATGCTGCATGGGGGCTCCAACCCCACGTTTATTGTCTGCACTCCTCTGATAGAAGTGCTCCATGAGTGCTCCACCAGTGCAGCACACTTTTGCCTGAACATCCAGGCATTTCCATACATTCTTTGAAATCTAGGCGGAGGTTCTCAAACCTCTGCTCTTGCCTTCTGCACACCTATAGGCCCAACACCATGTGGATGCCACCAAGGCTTGGGGCTTGTACCCTCTAAAACCATGGCCCAAGCCACACCTTGGCCCCTTTTAGCCATGGCTGGAGCTGGACCAGCTGGGGTGCCATGTCCCAGGGCTGCACAGAGCAGCTGGCCCTGTATCTGGCTCATGAAACCATTTTTTCTTTCTAGGTCTCCAAGCCTGTGATGGCAGGGTCTGCCATGATGGTCTGAAATGCCCTAGAGACATTTTCCCCCACTGTCTTGGCTGTTAACATTTGGCCCCTCTTTACTTATGCACATTTGGGTGATAGGCTTATATTTTGCCCCAGAAAATAGGTTTTTCTTTTGTACCACATAGTCAGGCTGCAAATTTTCCAAACTTTTATGCTCTGCTTTTTAAATATAAGTTCCAGTTTTGGATAATCTCTTTGTTCATGCATATGAGCGTATACTTTTAGAAACAGCCAGGTCACCTCTTGAATGCTTTGCTGCTTAGAAATTTCTTCTGCCAGATACCCTAAATCATCTCTCTCAATTCCAAAGTTCCACAGATCTCTAGGGCAGGGGCAAAATGCCTCCAGCCTCTTGGCTAAAGCGTAGCAAAAATGACCTTCCTCCAGTTCCCAGTAAGTTCCTCGTCTCCATCTGAGACCACCTGAGGCTGGATGGACTTCATTGTCCATATCATTATCAGCATTTTGGTCAGAATCATTCAACAAGTCTCTAGGAAGTTTCAAACTTCCCCACATCTTCCTGTCTTCTTCTGAGCCTTCCACACTGTTCCAGCCTCTGCCTGTTACCCAGTTCCAACATTGCTTCTACATTTTCAGGTATCTTTATAGCAGTGCCTCACTCCCTGTACCAATTTTCTGTATCAGTCCGTTTTCACAGTGCTATAAAGAAGTACCTGAGACTGGGTAGTTTATGAAGAAAAGAGATTTAATTGACTCACAGTTCCACAGGCTGCACAGGAAGCATGACTGGGAGGCCTCAGGAAACTTACAGTCATGTGGAAGGCGAAGGGGAAGCAGGCACCTTCTTCACATGGCAATAGGAGAATGAAGGAGGAGGTGCCACACACTTTTAAACCATTGGATTTCATGAGAACTCACTGTCACAAGAACAGCAAGGGGGACATCCACCCCCATGATCCACTCACTTCCTACCAGGCCTTTCCTCCTATTCAACAGGAGATTTGAGTGGGGACACAAATCCAAACCATATCACACTATAACAATAGATATATGTCATTATAAATTTGTCCAAACTCATGGAATGCACAACATCAAGAGTAAACCCTAACATGGACTCTGGGTAATACTGATGGATCAATGCAGGTTCATCAATTGTGACAAATGTGCCACTCAAGTTGGGGAGTTTAATAATGGAGGAAGCTATGCATGGTGGGGAAGAGAAGATAAGGGAAATCTCTGTACCTTCCTCCCAACTTTTCTGTGAACTTAAAACTGCTCTAAAAAATAAAGTGTTTTTTAAAAAATAGTGCATTTATAACCACTGTCACTACCATTACCACCACTTCTAGTACTTCTTATATCCCTTTTCTGCTACATATTTCTCCTTCGTGCTTAGTACTTAATCACCTTTTAATGCATATATGTGTGATATTAATGGATATTAAATATATTGTAATGAATTTGTGGCTGACTCTGGAGAGTGGGATTGCATAGGTAGGTATTTGAAGCACAGTGTTTACTTTTTTACTTTTACGTCTCTGAATAGTATTAGAGTGTTAATGACAACTTACCTCATAAAGTTTTTTGAGTATTGGCTGGGCGTGGTGGCTCACACCTGTAATCCCAGCACTTTGGGAGGCCGAGGCGGGCAGATCACAAGGTCAGGAGATCGAGATCTTCCTGGCTAACACGGTGAAACCTCCTGTCTACTAAAAAAAAAAAAATACAAAAAACATTAGCCAGGTATGGTGGCGGGCGCCTGTACTCCCAGCTACTCGGGAGACTGAGGCAGGAGAATGGTGTGAACCCAGGAGGTGGAGCTTGCAGTGAGCCGAGATTGCGCCACTGCACTCCAGCCTGGGTGACAGAGCGAAACTCTTGTCTCAAAAAAAAAAACAAAAAAAAGGTTTTTGAGCATTAAGTGATATAATATCTGAATAGTATTTAGCACAGCCCTTGACATAATGAAATTCTGCCTGTATGCATTACTACTGTCGTTGGAATTGTTAAGTGACATCTCTTAGCAATGCCTGTATGTATGAAGGTTCTGTCTGTGTCCTATGCGTTCCATCCAAGTCAAAGGATAATAGAGTATACCAGAATGAGATTATCCAAGGCCCTTGACATAAGAATTTCTAGAACTATCTAGTAAAATTGGAAAGAGCCTCATTAGACTCATTTTGGAGATTATTTACAAGTGTTCTATCCTGTCTTATGACGTTAGATATATCAACTTTGGAAATGGATGCTTATGTTAACTGGGCACGCAGTGTTTTCTCTTCACACCAAGTGATGTTATCTTTGATCCAGTGTGGACCCAGGCTCTCTTTGCCACTGTAGTAGAGAATTTAACTGATAGTTCTAGCTCTCTTCTGCCTGATCTTGTCCTGACCTCTGAAGAGATGAAGCCCTCTTATATATAGATGATCCTGTCTGCAACTCATCTGGAACTTATAAGCTAAGATTTCAGAAGAGAGATATATTAGACAACCCCTCTAATCTTTGAAACATCTTTTAGGTCCACTTGCACACACTGTGGTTCTGATTATGGCCTCTAGTAAATGTTAATGATAGAAAAAACAGCTTTTATTTTGGTGCATTAAGCTTATATTGACCATTTTGAGCATAAAATCAGGTAAACTGAAATTTAACACTTGTTCTCTTTCTGAAATGTGTTTACTCTTATATATTTTTTGTTTGTTGAGTTTTTAAATGCTAATTTTAAAGACTCATAATTAGGTGACATTTTTACTCAGTTTAAGAATTCAATTCATATTTTATTAATTGTAGACTACTATATTTTTAAAATAAAGGAGAGCCTATGTGTTACAAAATAGCAAGTAACGTGGTTTTTTAGCTTGTATTTTTCATTGTTGAAAATAAATCTAATATCTTTATGTCTCTAAATTACATTTTGGATCTAAATCTATACACTGGTTGTTATTTAGTTCTTGTATTTTATATATGAGTTATAATTAGTTATGCATGTCTGTGAACTTTATATATTTTGTATCTAATTATATTTTTCTGTTAATATATTTTCATTCACGTTTTATAAATATTGAAATTATTTCACAAAAATACAGTATTTGTGTTTTAAAATAATTTAATCCTTAGTAGATAAGTTTATAAAACAAAAATAGTAACAGAGATCTTGCCATTATACACATTTTACCTTATTAATAAGTGATACGTCAGCCAAACAGTGCTAAAGCTAATGCTATAGAAATAAGATTAATCTGACCATTGCGGCCTTCTTTCAGCATGTCCAGTAAATTCTGGATGGATGCCCTGTATATTTAAAAGAGTGCCCCGAGAGAGGAGAGACTTAAAGCACAAAAAGTAGCATTAAAGTAAACTCAATTTTCAACGATGTTTCCTCACCTAGATAGCATATGTAGGGTAAATATATTTTGAAAAACCATTAAAGAATCTGGTAGGTATTTTTCAAGATCAGAAATATGAACTGGAGCATACCTGACTAAATTGTAAACAGAACTTCAGGATAGCTGATGTTTACGTTTAATGGGCAACAAACGCCAAGGCAGTAACCTCTGTTAAAATTGGAATCGGTAATCCCTGATTCACCACAGTGAAGGCCAAATTTTATGTAATCTTATATACTACTAGTTCAACAAATATTTGAAGACTTACTAAAGACTTACTATAGCACCCTACACTAGTAAATATATGTGTATTTTAAAATCTGCAATTTAATTAATGTTTCATTCTATATGAACTTAGTTTTAAAATAGGCTAAATAATTTAAAATACAACTTTTTCGTATTCATGCATTGAAGTTACTGAGTACCTAGAGATGCCTGGCACTGTGCTGAAAACTATAGCATATATTGTTTCAGTACTCTTTTTTGAAAATTTTAGAAAGTAATAATTTGGATCAGAATATTGTATCAGCTTGCCTGGAGTTGCTACCTACTTTGAAATCTTTGATATATAAAATATATACATATGGCAAAATTAAAAGCAACTAAATGAAGTCATTCTGTTTATCAGTACAGTCTTCCACTTATTTCAAACAGAATTGAAATATGTTATCTGCTTGTTATATTCTATGCCTCCCAGCCTTCTGATTAGTACTCCTTAGAATTCTTATAAAAATTTCCAAAGAAAATGGTGGTTATTTCAAAAGACAAGATATAATGTCCATTTTTAATTTTGTCTTTAGAAGTATATATTCAAGGAAATTTGTATCTTAGATTAAATGAAATGTTTTTAATTTTTTGTTACTGAAATTGTTTATTTGGGCCCTACATATTAATCATACGTATAACTAGAAAACTTGCTAAGAATAAATTTTAGAGAAATAATATGTAATGGTTGTTTACATCTTTAATTGCATATTTCAGTGATATAAAATTTAAGAAACCTTAAGAGATTTTTACATAGATGGCACAAAAATGTAAAATATTTTCATGCTTAAAATAAGCTAGGCAACCTGGTTTTCTTTACATAAAGTTTGTTATTCACTTTTTTTTATTGAAGGTGATATTTATATTCCAGCTCAAATGAGGGTTGAATTGGTTTAGTCTGTGTGTATTGTTCCATGAAGAGAAAGGCTAAGTGATTCTAGCATAGACACCAAAGCTACTATCCTTGTTTGTCCTTGTTGCTTCTTGAAGGAAAATCTTGTTCATCTAAGTTATTACATATTGATGTGTCTATGGTTTATATTAGTAATAAAAAGACAATTGAAAAGAATGAAGAAAATGTATCAAAGTTCTTATGAGATTGACTAAAACTACTGTTTTTACATAGCCTTAAATATATTTTTTAATCTTAAACATAAGCATTTGCCCAACCTTACAGAACACTTTTTATATTCTTATAAATATCTTAATTGTTTTTTTTCTTCTAGGGGATATTCGTCTAACCCCAGAGGACTTTGCTAGAGCTCAGAAGTACTGCAAATATGCTGGCAGTGCTCTGCAGTATGAAGATGTAAGCACTGCTGTACAGAATCTACAAAAGGCGCTCAAGTTACTGACGACAGGCAGAGAATGAAGCCTTTGTATAACAGACCCATGTATTTTTGGCATGAGGAACTAACAGTCCATTACTCTATCTTCAGCCTATCAGGATCACAGTTTTAAGGAAGACTTGGTTTCATTTAATACGACAATGAAATCTGTGTGTATCAGATTTTTATTGAAGCATTCATCAGCAGCCTCAACCAGTTTTCGTTGTCCATTTAGTAGATTCAGTCATCTCTGAGTATATAGGGCTGATGTCAGCAAGACCCTAAAAATTCTCATTGAACCCCGCTTCAACAAATGAAAACACATCTATAAAATGTATACTGGGAATAACCTTTGTATTTACATACATTAGGGGAATTTTTAAAAATCTGTAATGTTTGGACAAACAGATGATGTTACTTTGCTATAAAATTATAAATGTAACTTTTAATAAAGATTGCCAGAATATTCTAAATTAGAAATTATGTTTTTGTTTCCCTCAAGACATAAAACAAATATGAACATTCTAAACTGGTGGATTAATCTGAAAAGACATTCAGTTCAAATTTTAATTTATTCTCATGTTAAATATAACTCCATTAAAAGTTTAATATTTCGTGGGAGAAAATATGATAAGGTAAAGAGGTAGAATCACTTTCAGACTTAAGAATAATGTTGATTCCCCAACTGCTTTACCTTATCTATTAAAGCATAAGATGAGTTGGTATTTGCTTCATAGGCAGTTTGACTGCATGTATTAGAGAATGAAAAGAAGATATTTGCCTGGAAACTTGGTGCTCTAAATTAAGGTACTCCTCTGCTGCTGTAGAATGGATTCCACACAGTGGATAGCTATGGATGATTCAGAATATTATGTTTAGATTCCCATTTGTTAAGTTTATAAGTTTTGTGGGAAATTATGAACTTGCTGTGTACCACCTGCATTTGTACTGTGTGAAAAATAAATACAAGGATTCGTTTAGCTAATTCAACTTACTACAAAGACAAATGTCTGTTTTTATTTGCCTGCTATAATTGTCTTTTTAAAAAGTCATTTTTATTTATAGGAATATGGGTGTTTCTATAGGAAGAAACAGGTTTTTTTTTTTTGTTGCTGTTTTTAAAGATAAATTTGACAAAGTTACCTGAAATTTATCTGGTCCATTTTATTCATGCTACTAAGATGGAAATCTTTAAACACAAGGGTGAGAAAGCTTTGGCCCATGGATTGGCCACCTGTTAATGTAAATAAAGTTTCTTTGAAACAAGCCTATACTCATTCATTTATGTTTTGTCTGTGGTTGCTTCACAACTGCAGAGTTGTATGGCTTGCAAGTCTGAAAACATTTACTGTTTGGCCCTCTAAGAAAAAGTTAGACACCTAGTCTAATGGCCTGTTTGGGAAAAAAACACATCACTAACTCAATCATTTATATCCATTATTTTCTGCATAAATGTAATGCTATTGTACAAGGTTTGGTAGAATAAATATTCAGACTGACTAAACTATTCTAAATTATCACAAAAATATCCCCAAAAAACATGCCTCCTAAAAAACATTTTCCTATCTTTTATAAGATGTATGAACATTTGTAGGGTTCCACATTTGCATCTAGAAATCCAGTGCTCTTCAGAATGTTACTAGATCGCCAGGATGACCTTTAGTGTTATATGATGTTCAGCAAATTTTAATTTAAACCTTGGTATGTCTGTACACTAAAAAGTAAACCCATCACCTCCCATTTCATACCGTACCTTTTGGTTCCCAGTTGGGAGAGCACATGGAGGGAAGGAGATGATATAGAAACTATGGAGTCTGCTGATAGCGGGCTGCATGGTGTGACAGAGCCCTTCTCTGTGAAATGGAAATGACACCACTAGCCATCTCAATAGTCATGAGAATTAAAAGAGATACAGTACCTGAAGTGCTTAGCACCTTGGTAGCATTTCATAAATGTTTAGTGTCAATACTAATGCTCTAGTAATGTAAATTGTTAATTTATTTCCCAAGTATCAGGAAATCCCAGTTGTCTATGTGGCCCAGTGCTTAAAAATGCCTTCTTGCATGAGGGGATTGAACTATACAATGTTTGTTAACTTTGTATTTGTATTTTTTCCTATAAAATGTTACAGTAAAATTAGGAGATGTGTTCTGATGTAACAATAGGATGAGCAATTTTCATTTATTCCTTCAATATATGTTTACTGAATAGCTACTATGTGCCTGGTATTGTTCTTTGCAAGCAGAAACAGCAGGAAAAAAAGTCCCTCCATCACAGAGTTTAACATTCTAAAAGGGAGGAAATAGATAATAAAATATACAGTACATTTCATCAGTGGCTCTCCGAGTGTGATTGGAAATACAAATCTTGGGCCCCACCTGTCCTACCCAATCAGAAACTCTAGGAATGGGTCCCAGCCTTCTGAGTTTTAAGAGACACTGAAGTTTGAGTGGTTTAGTTCTACCCAAATCAGAAATATTGCAAGTCTGAGAACAGATTCTCCTGAAACTGGTTCTCAAAGATGTGGTGTCTGGATGACCGGCATCAGCATCACCTGCAAACTTGCTAGAAAGTTCTGGGGACCACACTATGGGAACTTCTGTATTAAATAGTGATAAATGCTATAGAGGAAACATTGAGGACAGGATAGGAGATGTTTAGGTGTGTACAGACATACGCATATTTCAATAGGATAGCCAGCGTAGACCTCCCCGAGGTAACATTTGAGCAAAGAAGGAGAAGAGTAGTTAGGCAGATACATAGATAGAGGAAGAGCATTCCCAACAGGTAGACAGAAATCAGGTCAGAGGGTATAAGTGGGAGAAAAGCTGGTGAGGGAGCTAAAAGCTTAGGATCATACAGCTTTTTTGTTAGGGCCTTGACTGGGAGCTATATGGAAAGATTTTCAGCAGAAGCGTAGCCTGATGTGACTTGACTTTTCAAATAATCATGTTGTCTCCTATGTTGAGAATAGACCATAAGGAGGGTGGTAAGTAAGGAAGGAAGCTGGGAGACCAGTTAAAAGAGTATTAACAACAGGCCCGGGGTGGTGGTTCGCACCTGCAATCCTAGCACTTTGGGAGCCGAGGCAGGCGGATCACCTGAGGGCAGGAGTTTGAGACCAGCATGGCCAACATGGGGAAACCCCGTCTCTAGTAAATATATATGAATATATATTCATTAATATATAAATGTATGTATATAAAAATCATATATATTAGCCTGGCGTGGTGGCACGCACCTGTAATCCCAGCTACTCAAGAGGCTGAGGCAGAAGAATCACTTGAACCCAGGAGGCGGAGGTTGCAGTGAGCAGAGATGGCGCCACTGCACTCCAGCCTGGACGATAGAGCGAGACTCCTTCTCAGAAAAAAAAGTATTGCAATCATCAAGGTGAGATGTTACGATGTCTTAGTCCAGGAGTAGCCTTGGGGGTAATAAAATGGGATTGGTTTCTGGCAGCTTTTTTTTTTAAGTAGAGTCACAGGATTTCTGTAAACTGGATATGAGGTATGAACATAAGAGAAGGAGTAAAGGTTGACTCCAGATTTTTCACCTGAATGCCTGCAAGGAATAAGTAATCACGTACTGCAGTAGGGAAAGTTCCTCTGCAGCGGAATTCCTCTCACAGTTAGATTGAAGTGCAATGTTTCCAAAGTTGTTGTGACCATTCCAAGTGAAATTGATAACAGTGTTTTGTCAATGCGGCAGAGGGAGAAGAAAAAATAAGGTTCTGTTGACAATGATTGCCACAGATATCTCACCAAATCACTGCTGAATGGAGCTGCAAGCCAAGAATAGTTCCCACGGTTCACATGGCCGAGGAAGTTTACTGACATCAGGACTACATCAAGAAAAAGACTCCAGTTATGGGTCTTGAAAATTAATATCCTCATATGTTTGTGGAATTTATATATGACTTGTAATTCTAGAAATGTGAGAATTCTAGCTATACATTAAAAGGTTATATGCTGTCTTTTCTAAAGAAACGCCCTAATAGCAGCATTGTACAAATATTTTCAACTCTCAAAGAATAATAGCTAATGCAGTTGATGGGTTTTGGTTATCGGCACTGCTTCCTCTCTTCACCCATTTCTTTCTTTCGTTTTCTTTTGTTTTTTTTCTTTTTTTTTTCTTTAACTTGACTCATTTTGGAACATTTGGATCAGATCTTCTAGTTTGGCCCACAAACAAAGCTTCATCAGTAGAAAAGTTAAGACATCCTTCATATGAGAAGTATCCTTCCCTGGTTGGTTGTAGTCGTTGAAGTCTATGTGGAATTCTAAGACTGCAGGCTTGTTCATTGGAGTATACTTAAGTAGGACCAATTCTAAGTAAGCACTACCTCAATAATAATCATAATAGCTAACATTTCAGTGTTTACTAAATGTCAGATACTATTCTAAGTATTTTGCATATATTAATTCATTTAATATTGCCAGTGGTCCTGAGAGGTAGGCTTTATTTCTGTTTTAAGATGAGGAAAGTGAGCCACAGAGTAACAAATTTGCCTAAGGTAACACAGCTAATACTTACTTCTAAGCTCAGACTGCCTGTTTCAGATCATAAGAAGTATCATCCATATAAGTAAGTCACCTGTTACATTATGAGTACAATGAGACGTTATGAGTTCCACATTATCAAGGTCGATGGACAGTTCCTTTTATTAGTGAGAGGTGTTAGCAGCTAAATTTTTCTATTATCTGGGCCATATGTTCCAATTGACAGTGAGTGCTAGGCAGTTAACACAGGATATGAACTTGAAAATCTGATTGCACCCTCAATATCTGGAATATACACTGGTCTATGACCTGAAATTGTCTGGACTGCAGCAATCCAAGGGAATAATAAGCAGGGTTTGAGTAATGCTACAATGGAGTCATAGGTCATTTTGGAGAAGCTGTTCCACATCATTAGGGAGTCTGGGTTTCCCAGATGTGCCTGTTTTATCCTTTTTATTTTAAATAACATCACTGTCTTTCCTAACTAAAAATTCTTCATCTTCAGGAAATAAGATTAAGATACGGACTGAAAATATAAAATTAGCAATAATGTTTATTATTAGATATTTCCTCAATTAAATTTCTCCCTGAAAGTCTTAGGCAAAAGCCCCTGTCTCTTACTTCATATATCAAGTTTGGAGGGAAAGACATATATTCCATGAATATAACTTAATGGAGAACTGGCTTCAGAATTCCACAATATTGAGAAGTCTTATCAAATATTAAGTCATTCATATGTTCAAAAATATTCATATTTATTGAGCATCTACCATCAAATATTTAATATGATAATGCCATACTGGAGATTATATACGAGATACAATAATTCTTCCTAAAGAAAGTCAGGGAAAGCTTCACAGACAAGGTTGAGCTGAAGGTTTGGCAGGCGGGGAAGCAAGGAGAAGTAAGCAGAGAGAAAAGCACAAGCAACGCCATGGAGGAAAAAAATGTGGGCAATTCAGGGAACTCAAGTAATTTAGTGGTGCTATGCATATGGCCTATGGGGGCCAGAAGTGTAAATGTGTTATGGCTGGGGCGGGGGGGGGGGGGGGGGGGGGTGAATGTGTTATGACCAAATTGTATCCCTTCAAAATTCACATTTTGAAGCACTGATCTCCAGTGTGACTGTGTTCAGAGATAGGTCCTAAAGGGAGTCAATTAAGGTTACAAGAGATCATAAAGGTGAGGCCCTAATCCTAAAGGTCTGCTGTCCTTATAGGAAGAGGAAGAGCCACCGGAGCTGGCTCATTCTGTACGTGTACAGAGAAGAGGCCATGTGAGGACATGGAGAGGCTCGAATATGCTCTTAATCCTATCAGTTTCCTGCTTTAATTCATCCCATGGAATTGTTTTGTCTTTTCGACCCCTCAGCTATATTATTTATATTGTGATATAGGGGATAATCAGAGTCCCCTGAGAAGGAACAAGGACATTGGCTTGTCTATTGTGCTATGCTTATATACTTTCTGTATATAACGCTTTCTGTAGAAAACCAGTAATACCCCAGAAACAACAGTAACTTGGCAAAATTACTATTTACCACTTCACTTTTTATATCACGTAAGTTAAACTTTATTTATTTACATGTGTCTCCCTCATTAGATGCCAAGTTCCTTGATATTTTATACATTTGTGAATTCCTGGTAATTCACATGTAGCCTGATGCATTATAAGTATTCTGAACTGGTGAAATAAATATATGAATGGGCAAAAAATACATATACTAAAATGATCAAATAAAGGTTATGTTCAGAAACCTCTGTTCTGTTAAATGGTAGTGTGATTTAAGATTATAATAATTGCATAAAAATGTTCTGAAATCACTTGTTAATCTTACTTATTCAAAACATCCAGTCCATGCCACCCAGCAAGTCTCGATTCTTAATTCAAATGCGTGGTTCTTTTTCTTTTGACCCCATGAAGCATGACGTCAGGTATGCTCAGGACATTCTTAGAATCTACACTAATAGCATCCTAGTCACAGACATACATGATATTTGTTAGCAGCTTATATGTTCTTGGTCTGTCTATACTCTGACAGAGATTAATATATTCAAGCTCAATGGAATGAAGAAGTAGCAAGGTGTATCTTAAAAACAAGGAAAAAATATTTAGACCACAGTGAAAATGGAAAATATTTACAATGTCTGAGGAAATTGTAAGTGGAAGGTTATTTCTCCAGATGAAGGGGAAGTGGAATTTTAAAATGAAAGCCACCGTTGACATATGAACATTTTGGGAAAGTCAGAACTCATTTGATTCTTTTTCCTCAATATTTAATCTTTTCTTCTGTCTACTGGTTCAAAGATAAAAAACTGAAACAAAGGTGTGAAGATGATAAAACCATAGGCACAGGACGCTGCCATTCAGAAGGGTCTGTTCTGAATCAGGAAGCTGGTGTTTTGGTATACTCATTGTGGCAATCTGTTATTTCTACCAGAAAATCGGCCCTTCTGAACCTCCTGTGAGCTTTAGTTTTCCCACAAAAACCATGAGCAGGCAAAACTAGATTTCTATCTTGTTTTGAAGATCTGAAATTCAAGTCTCTGAATAATACTTAGACTTCTGCAAGCAAAATTTGGGATTAGGTCTGTGGCCCTTGAAACGCCCTCATTTTAACTAGACATAACATGTTTTTAAAACTTAAATCTTGACATTCATCCTATTCTGTGAGTAAATATCCCCTGAACATCTTCTGTTAATATACCAAGAATTAAGTAAACAAATCCCTTTGAACTAAGTTAAATGAAAGACCATAGTAGCAAAAGAACTGCTGTTCCTTTGGGCAGGGAATATTCTTCTGCCAGTGTAAAGACTGTCAATGAGCACAAACCTGAAGAAGGTTTAAGAGCAAAGAGCATTACCAAGGATAAACAGTCATTTCATAATGATAAAGTGACTCAGTCAAGAGGATATAACAATCTTAAAGGTTTATGTGCCTACCCACAGAGGTTTATAATAGGTGAAGCAAAAGCTAATACAACTTCAAGGAGAAAAATAGATTTTGACACCCTCTCAATAATTGCTGGAACCATTAAAAAATATGACTAGTGCCTTGGATCCAAAATAAATTGGCCCTTATGACCCTGAATGACACGGTGTTTTTTTTTTTCTCTTCAGTGAACTCTTTTTGGGGGTGACTCCTATATAGAATGGTATGAAAATGATTCACTGATGTTTTTCTCCTGAATGGAGATTTTATTTCTACGCTGATGAAGATTGCAAACAACATGTTTGCCTTTTTTGGTCCTGAATTTAAAAGGAAACACAAGATGTGTTTAGTTATTTACAAACGAGTATATATTCTTGTTGATCCTTTTTTCAATACTGTGTTGAGATACTGTTTGTAAGTATCCCCCTATAAGTATTTCCAAATGTATGCCAACCAAGCAGCTTAGAAGAATTTATTCCAAGTTCCTATAGCAAAAACTCTGAGATGAATTTATTATTTTCTGGTACCGTTTATGAGAAAAGTCTCAGCTTTGAAGGTACAATAGCATACAGAAACCTGTTAAATAGTACATTTGTATATGTCTCTGTATGATATATATCAGATATACACATATGCATCACTAACCCCTCTGAAAATATTGTTTTAATTGTGTGGAACAAAAAGCAAAGTAAATCAGAAAATAACTTATTTTCTAATCTCATCTGCCAATGTTGGAGATGGCTTTTTGTTCCTGTCATACGAGGTAGTTATGTCTCCACAAAATCACTGCAAATGATTGAACCATTTCTGATGAATGATCTTTGACCTACTGCATAGACACAGTAGATATTCAATTAATATCAACTCAACACTTTGGTTAAGTGCAAAGCACTGAGAACATAAAGTTTTCATTGGAGGTGTCTGCCACTCAGGAGCTTAATGTCTATTTAGGGACACAGATGTGCACAAACATAATTGAAGGCATAGTTTAAATGCCAAAAAGAAGACACATTAATGCATTGCTATTGAAACTTAATTTTTTTTTCAAACTGTGGTAACTGCATCACTACATTTCACTGGGATGACAGCATTTGAGTTGCACGTTACAGAATGAGTAGAATTTCAATAGGTAAAGGGAGATGGGTAATTAAGGTAAGAGGAGGCATAAGAGGAAAAATATGATTGTGGGAAAGTAAGTAACTTGTGTCAATAGCAGCGAAATGGCCATGTTAGTCCTAAGGAGAGGCTATTTAGTTTATATATCTATTCAATATATCAATGAATATATTTTTGAAACAAATTACTCCTTGTTTGCATGTTTTACTAATTTGAATTTTAAAGTTTAGCCTACTGCCTTGTCTTAGCCCATTCAGGCTACAACAAAATACCTTAGACTGGGTAATTTATAAACAATACAAATGTACTGCTTATAGTTCTGGAGACTGGGAAGTACAAAATCAAGGCACCAGCAGATTCGGTATCTGGTGAGCGCTCTCTGCTTTATAGACGGTGCCTTCTTGCTGTGTCCCCACATGGCAGAAGGGGTAAACAAGCTCACTCCGGCCTCTTTTATAAGGGCACTAATCCATTCACGAAGGCTCTGCCCTCATGACTTAAGCACTTCCCAGAAGTCCCTGCCTCTTTTTTTTTTCTTCTTCAACTGTTACTTCAAGTTCAGGGGTACATGAACAAGATGTTCAGATTTGTTACATAGGTGAAAAGGTGCCACGGTGGTTTGCTGCCCAGATCATCCCATCACGTAGATATTAAGCCCAGCATCCATTAGCTATTCTTCCTGATGCTCTCTCTATCCCCAGCCTTCCACCATCTGCAGGCCCTAGTGTGTGCTGTCCCCTGCCCCCAATATGTCCATGTGTTCTCATCATTTGGTTCCCACTTATAAGTGAGAACATGTGGTGTTTGGTTTTCTGTTCCTGCATTAGTTTGCTCAGGATAACAGCTTCCAGCTCCATCCTTGTCCCTACAAAGGACATGATAGTGTTCTTTTTATGGCTGCATAGTATTCCATGGTGTATATGTACTATGCTTTCTTTATCCAGTCTATCATTGATGGGCATTTGAGTTGATTCCATGTATTTGCTGTTGCGAATAGTGCTGCAGTGAACATATGCATCCATGTATCTTTATAATAGAATGATTTATATTACTTTTGATATAGACCCAGTAATGGCATTCCTGGGTCAAATGGTATTTCTGGTTCTAGGTCTTTGAGGAATCAACATACTGTCTTCCACAATGGTTGAACTAATTTATAATCCCACTAACAGTGTAAAAGTGTTCCTTGTTCTCCACAGCCTTGTCAGAATCTGTTATTTGTTGACTTTATAATAATTGCCATTCTGACTGGCATTAGATGGTATCTCATTGTGGCTTTGCTTTGCATTTCTCTAATGATCAGTAGTGGTGACCTTTTTTTCATATGTTTGTTGGCCACATGTATGTCTTATTTTGAGAAGTGTCCTGTTCATGTCCTTTGCCCACTTTTAAAGGAGGTTGTCTGGTTTTTCTTGGAAATCTGTTTAAGTTCCTTGTAAACTCTGGATATTAGACCTTTGTCCGATAGATAGAGTGCAAAAATTTTCTCCTATTCTGTAGGTTGTCTGTTCACTCTTTTACTGTGCAGAAACTCTTTAGTTTAATTAGATACCATTTGTCAATTTTTCCTTTTGTTGCAATTGCTTTTGGTGTTTTTGTCATGAAATCTTTGCCTGCACTTATGTCCTGAATGGTATTTCCTGGGTTTTCTTCTAGGGTTTTTATAGTTTTGGGTTTTACCTTTAAGTCTTTAATCCATCTTGAGTTGATTTTTGTATGGTGTAACAAAGGAATCCAGTTTCAATTTTCTGCATGTGACTAGCCAGCACTTCCAGCATCATTTAGTAAAAAGGGAATCCTCTCTCCATTGCTTGTTTTTGTCAACTTTATTGAAGATCAGATGGTTGTAGGAGTGCGGTCTTATTTCTCAGTTCTCTATCCCATTCCATTGGTCTCAGTGTCTGTTCTTGTACCAGTACCATGCTGTTTTGGTCACTGTAGCTTTGTAGTAGAGTTTGAAGTCATGTACTATGATGCCTCCAGCTTTGTTCTTTTCACTTAGGATTGTCTTGGCTATTCAGACTCTTTTTTTGCTTCCATATAATTTTAAAATAGTTTTTTCTAATTCTGCAAAGAATGTCAATGGCAGCTTAATGTAAATAGCATCGAATCTATAAATTACTTTGGGCAGTATGGCCATTTTCACCATATTGATTCTTCCTATGCATGAGCAAAAAAACATTTCTCCATTTGTTTTTGTCCTTGCTGATTTCTTTGAGCAGCGGTTTGTAGTTCACTCTAAAGAGGTCCTTTATGTCCCTTGTTGGCTGTACTCCTAGGTATTTTATTCTTTTTGTAGCAATTGTGAATGGGAGTTCATTCATGATTTGGTCTCTGCTTGCCTGTTTTTGGTGTATAGGAGTGCTACAAATTTTTGCACATTGATTTTTTTTTTATTATACTTTAAGTTCTAAGGTACATGTGCACAACGTGCAGGTTTGTTACATAGGTATACACCTGCCATGTAGATTTGCTGCACGCATCAACTCATCACTTACATTAGGTATTTCTCCCAATGCTATCCTGCCCCCTACTCCTGCCCTCTGATAGGCCCCAGTGTGTGATGTTCCCTGCCCTGTGTCCATGTGTTCTTGTTGTTCAACTCCCACCTATGAGTGAGAACATATGGTGTTTGGTTTTCTGTCCTTGTGATACTTTGCTTAGAATGATGGTTTCCAGCTTCATCCATGTCCCTGCAAAAGACATGAACTCATAGTTTTTTAAGGTTGCATAGTATTCCACAGTGTATATGTATCACATTTTCTTAATCCAGTCTATCATTGATGGACATTTGGTTGGTTCCAAGTCTTTTGCTATTGTGAATAGTGCCACAATAAACATACATGTGCATGTGTCTTTATAGTAGCATGATTTATAATTCTTTGGGTAAATACCCAGTAATGGGATTGCTGGGTCAAATGGTATTTCTAGTTCTAGATCCCTGAGGAATCATCACGCTGTCTTCCACAACGGTTGAATTAATTTACAATCCCACCAACAGTGTAAAAGCATTCCTATTTCTCCACATCCTCTCCAGCATCTGATGTTTCCTGACTTTTTAATGATCACCATTCTAACTGGTGTGAGATGGTATCTCATTGTGGTTTTTATTGGCATTTCTCTGATGACAAGTGATGATGAGCATTTTTTCATGTGTCTGTTGGCTGGATAAATGTCTTCTTTTGCAAAGTGTCTGTTTATATCCTTTGCCCACTTTTTGATGGGGTTATATGTTTTTTTCTTGTGAATTTGTTTAAGTTATTTGTAGATTCTGGATATTAGCCCTTTGTCAGATGGGTAGATTGCAAAGATTTTCTCCCATTCTGTAGGTTGCCTGTTCACTCTGATGATAGTTTCTTTTGCTGTGCAGAAGCTCTTTAGTTTAGTTAGATCCCATTTGTCTATTTGGGTTTTTGTTGCCATTGCTTTTGGTGTTTTAGTCATGAAGTCTTTGCCCATGCCTATGTCCTGAATGGTATTGCCTAGGTTTTCTTCTAGGGTTTTTCTGGTGTTAGGTCTTACATTTAAATCTTTAATCCATCTTGAGTTAATTTTTGTATATGGTGTAAGGAAGGGATCCAGTTTCAGCTTTCTCCATATGGCTAGCCAGTTTTCCTAGCACCATTTATTAAATAGGGAATCCTTTCCCCATTGTTTGTTTTTATCAGGATGGTCAAAGATCAGGTGGTTGTAGATTTGTGGTGTTATTTCTGAGGCCTCTGTTCTGTTCCATTGGTCTATATACCTGTTTTGGTATCAGTATCATCCTGTTTTGGCTATTGTAGGCTTGTAGTATAGTTTGAAGTCAGGTAGTGTGATGCCTCCAGCTTTGTTCTTTTTGCTTATAATTGTCTTGGCTATGCGGGCTCTTTTTTGGTTCCCTATGAACTTTAAAGTCGCTTTTTCCAATTTTGTGAAGGAAGTCAGTGATAGCTTGATGGGGATAGCATTGAATGTATAAATTACCTTGGGCAGTATGGCCATTTTCATGATGTTGATTCTTCTTATCCATGAGCATGAAATGTTCTTCCATTTGTCTGTGTCCTCATTTATTTCATTGAGCAGTGGTTTGTAGTTCTCTTTGATGAGGTCCTTCACATCCCTTGTAAGTTGGATTCCTAGGTATTTTATTCTCTTTGTAGTAATTGTGAATGGGAGTTCACTCATGATTTGGCTCTCTGTTTGTCTATTATTGGTGTATAGGAATGCTTGTAATTTTTGCACATTGATTTTGTATCCTGAGACTTTGCTGAAGTTTCTTATCAGCTTAAGGAGATTTTGGGCTGAGACGATGGGGTTTTCTAAATATACAATCATGTCATCTGCCAACAGAGACAATTTGACTTATTTTCCTAATTGAATACCTTTAATCTCGTGCCTGATTGCCCTAGCCAGAACTTCCAACACTATGTTGAATAGGAGTGGTGAGAGAGGGCATCCTTGTCTTGTGCTGGTTTTCGTAGAGATGGTTTTTTTGTTTGTTTGTTTTGTCTTGTTTTTTTTGAGACGGAGTCTCGCTCTGTCACCCAGGCTGGAGTGCAGTGGCCGGACCTCAGCTCACTGCAAGCTCTGCCTCTCGGATTTACGCCATTCTCCTGCCTCAGCCTCTCGAGTAGCTGGGACTACAGGTGTCCGCCACCGCACCCGGCTAGTTTTTTTGTATTTTTTTTAGTAGAGACGAGGTTTCACCATGTTAGCCAGGATGGTCTCGATCTCCTGACCTCATGATCCGCCCATCTCGGCCTCCCAAAGTGCTGGAATTACAGGCCTGAAAAAAAACAAGCAATGGGGAAAGGATTCCCTATTTAATAAATGGTGCTGGGAAAACTGGCTAGCCATATGTAGAAAGCTGAAACTGGATCCCTTCCTTACACCATATACAAAAATTAACTCAAGATGGATTAAAGATTTAAATGTAAGACCTAACACCAGAAAAACCCTAGAAGAAATCCTAGGCAATACCATTCAGGACATAGGCATGGGCAAAGACTTCATGACTAAAACACCAAAAGCAATGGCAACAAAAGCTGAAATAGACAAATGGGATCTAATTAAACTAAAGAGCTTCTGCACAGCAAAAGAAACTATCATCAGAGTGAACAGGCAACCTATAGAATGGGAGAAAATCTTTGCAATCTACCCATCTGACAAAGGGCTAATATCCAGACTCTACAAAGAACTGAAACAAATTTACAAGAAAAAAAAAACAAATAACCCCATCAAAAAGTGGGCAAAGGACATAAACAGACACTTCTCAAAAGAAGACATCTGTACAACCAACAGACATATGAAAAAATACTCATTATCACTGGTCATCAGAGAAATGCCAATAAAAACCACAATGAGATACCATCTCACACCAGTTAGAATGGTGATCATTAAAAAGTCAGGAAACATCAGATGCTGGAGAGGATGCGGAGAAATAGGAATGCTTTTACACTGTTGGTGGGAGTATAAGTTAGTTCAACCATTGTGGAAGACAGTGTGGCGATTCCTCAAGGATACAGAACTAGAAATACCATTTGACCCAGCAATCCCATTACTGGGTATATACCCAAAGGATTATAAATCATGCTACTATAGAGACACATGCACACGTATGTTTATTGCGGCACTATTCACAATAGCAAAAGACTTGGAACTAACCCAAATGTCCATCAATGATAGACTGGATTAAGTGTATATGTGGCACATATACACCATGGAACACTATGCAGCTATTTAAAGTATGTGTTCATGTCCTTTGCAGGGACATGGATGAAGCTGGAAACCATCATTCTAAGCAAAGTATCACAAGGACAGAAAAACCACCACCATATGTTCTCACTCATAGGTGGGAGGTGAACGAGAACACACGGACACAGGGTGGGGAACATCACACACCAGGGCCTGTCGGGGGTTGGGGAGTGGGGGAAGGATATCATTAGGAGCAATACTTAATGTAAGTGATGAGTTGATGGGTGCAGCAAACCAACGTGGCACATGTATACCTATGTAACAAACCTGCACGTTGTGCACATGTACCGTAGAACTTAAAGTAAAAAAAAAAAAAAAAAAAAAAAAAAAAAAGAAGAAGAAGAAGCTTTTGGGCTAAGACAGTGGGGTTTTCTAGATATAGGACCATGTCATCTGCAAACAAAGATAATTTGACTTCCTCACTTTCTATTTGAATATGCTTTATTTCTTTCTCTTGCCTAATTGTCCTGACCAGAACTTTCATTACTTTGTTGAATAGGAGTGGTGACAGAGGACATCCTTGTCTTAAGCCAGTTTTCAAGGGGAATAGTTTCAGCTTTTTCCCATTCAGTATGATATTGGCTGTGGGTTTGGGTTTGTCATATATAGCTCTTATTATTTTGATGTGTTTTCCTTCAATACCTACTTTATTGAGAGTTTTAACATGAAGGGACGCTGGATTTTATTGAAGGCTCTTTCTGCATCTATCAAGATCATCATATAGTTTTTGTCTTCACTTCTGTTTATGTGATGAATTACATTTATTGGTTTGTGTACATTGAACCAACCTTGCGTCCCAGGGATAAAGCCAACTTGATTGTGGTGAACAAACTTTTAGATGTGCTGCTAGATTCAGCTTGCCAGTATTTGGACAAGGATTTTTGCATTGATGTTCATCAAAGATATTGGCCTGAAGTTTTCTTTTTTTGTCATATTTCTGCCAGGTTTTGGTATCAGGATGATGCTGGCATCATAGAATGAGTTATGGAAAAGTCCCTCCTTTTCAATTTTTTGCTCAGAGGATCACTGGTGATTATTGCTGCCATGGTCTGTGCTGTGAATATTTAGGGTAAATCATGAAAATACTACAGTGCTTGTTAGAAAGCTGTGGAAAAGTTCACAATATGCTTTCATTTAAAAAGTTTCCAAGGCCTTCACCACCTAATCCTGCTTTGATCTAGATGTAAAACTGTTTAACTAGGACTGGAGACAGAGTATCACTCCAAATGAGTCTTGACAAGAAGGAGCACATATTATTAGAGGCGTGTTTAATTTAGTCACAATTTACCTTCTCAGGAAAGTCTTAGTGTTTAGGCATTTAAATTCCTATACTACTTGGGGAATGTATTAGTCAGGGTTCTCTAGAGGGACAGAACTAATAGGATAGATAGATAGATATAAAGAGGAGTTCATTAAGTATTAACTCACATGATCACAAGGTTCCACAATAGGCCATCTGCAAGCTTAAGGAGCAAGGAGAGCCAGTCCGAGTCTCAAAAGTGAAGAACTTGGAGTCCCATGTTCGAGGGCAGGAAGCATCCAGCATGGGAGAAAGATGTAGGCTGGGAGGCTAGGCCAGTCTCTCCTTTTCCCTTTTTTCTGCCTACTTTATATTCACTGGCAGCAGATTAGATGGTGCCCACCCAATTAAGGGTGGGTCTGCCTTTCCCAGACCACTGACTCAAATGTTAATTTCCTTTGGCAATGCCCTCACAGACACCCCCAGGATCAATACTTTGTATCCTTCAATCCAACCAAATTGACACTCAGTATTAACCATCACAGGGAAGATGAATAATTCTGGAAACTTGAATTCAGTACTAATGAAGTATAAAAAGCTTTAGTAATGTTGATGAAGGTGATCTAAACTCTTTGATTCACAAACTCTTAAAGGCGGAAGGGACCTCAAAGATGATATTATTCAGTCCTTCCATTTTACAAAGGATGGACTTGAGACCCAGGAGAGACGCAGTTATTTACTCAGGATCACACAGCTGGTTAGTGAAAGAGAAAAAAACAAAACACCTCTGACTCTTTTCTTATATCACGTTCCGAAGACTATTTCAAAGTGACTCAGCTAGCTAAACACATTTTGAAATTTGACATTTTCCCCAAAATATACATGTAAGTTTAGTGGGGATCATTAACTGATTAGTCAATTCCTTCATAAATATTCACTAATTATTACTCTAAAATGCCCTCAAAACTCCACAAAAGTACAAAGACGTATATCACTTCTGCTTACAGAGCTTCCAATCTCCCTAGAGCAGTAAGAAACATACAGTAAAATGATACCTAATGTCCCAAGATAAAATGTCAAATTGAGATGTTGTAAAATAACATGTTAAATTGAGACATTGTGTAATAACATGTCAAATCGTAGGATAAAATGTCAAATTGAGGGAGAAAACAACAAGAGTGTAGGCTATCATTGTGTCCTTAAAAATGTCCAAGAAGGCTTTGTAGAGTAAGCAGAGCTTGAAGATATTTGGATTTTCCTGGCATTATGGAAACTCTCACCCTTGCTGTTCAAGATAATTTGCATGACTTGTAGAACAGGGTCTGTACTCTTTTTGCCATTCCCAGGGCAACATCAGTGTTTTAATTCTTGATGTCTCCTTAGAACAAGAAGTTCTTAACTTGGAAAAGGGTCGATGATCTTGGATAGGATAGGAGAAAAAACCGTATCTTTACTTTTTTATATCTAGCTGAAATTTAGCATTATCTTTCTCTTTTTTTCTCTCCCTTCCCTTCCTTCCCCTCCCCTCCCCTTCCTTCCCCTCCACTCCCCTCCCCTTCCTTCCCCTCCCCTCCCCTTCCCTTCCCCCCCTTCCCTTCTTTTGAGTTTCAATTTTGTCGCCCAGGCTGGAGTGCAATGGCACGATCTCCGATCTCCGCTCACCACAACTTCCGTCTACCAGGTTCAAGCGATTCTCCCACTTCAGCCTCCGGAGTGACTGGGATTACAGGCATGCATCTAATTTTGTATTTTTAGTAGAGACGGGGTTGCTCCATGTTAGTCAGGTTGGTCTCGAACTCAAACTCCTGATCTCAGGTGATCCGCCCGCCTAGGCCTCCCAAAGTGCTGGGATTATAGGCATGAGCCACCGCGCCTGGCCAAAATTTAGCATTTTCTACAATTATGAATATAAACAACAAACCACAGTAGTATTAGCAATTTCTGTGACCATCACCAATAGAAATTAATTACAGATATTTTCAAACCTCATTACAGTCATTGCAGAAAAATAATTTATGTTCATCACTGTTTTGAACATATGGACATTGTTAGATCTGTTCTAGATCTTGTTATTTAACGTGATAATAAAGACGAACATTTATTATTATATCAAAAATATGGCTTTTAATATAGTTTTATTACTGATTTCCACATAATTATTTTATCTATAGTTCTACTAGGTAAAACAATGGCCACCAAAGAAATCGAAACCCTAATCCCCAGTACCTGTGAATATGATCTTATAAATGGCAAAAAGAGACTGTACAAATATAATTAAGGTTAAGGAAACCGCTGGGGAGATTCCACCAGGTGGGGAGATTCTACCAGGTGGGGAGATTATACTGAATCGCCCAGATGGGCTCATCTAATGTGTTTATAGAAGCAAAGAACCTTTCCAAGCTGTGATCAAAGACGACTATGGAAATGACTTGATCACCATTGCAGCCTTTGAAGATGAAAAAGGGAACCATGAACCAAGGAATGTTGGTGGCCTCGAGAAGCTTGGACAGGCAAGGAAACACAGCCTCCCTTAGATCTTCCAAAAAGGAATGCAGCCTTCTCAACACCTTAATTTTAGTCCAGTGCGACCTCTATCAGACTTCTGACCTCTAGAACTGTAAAATAAATTTGTATTCATTCCCCAAATTTGTGGTATTTCGGTACAGCAGCAGTAGAAAATGAATACTCATTTTTACTTTATTTTACTTTATCCATTTCAAAATATTATTCTGAGAAACTTCACCAGACAAAGCTGCTGAGGCACAAAATATATATATATATATATAGTTTAAAAAAAAAAAAAAAAAAGAAAACCCTGCCTAAGTAGTGTATGCAGCTGCCCTTACAAGGAAAACCTTATGTAATTCGACACTGACACCAGTCAATGTCTAGTGGGACCTAAAAGGAAAAACTCTATTTGTTTTCACAAATATCCAGATGCTCCAGTAAAAATTTTTGTAGCAAAATCACAAGTTAAGTTCTCACTCAAGCTTGGCTTTTCCCTTGACTTTCTTTTTCAGTGGTTCTTATTTTTTCTGGCTTCCACCATTTCCAAATTTGGATTACATTCATACAGGCAATTCATTCATGCAGGAATGACAGCCAAGGGAAGAGTGTTTTTAATCCTTTTGATTGACATTATTACTTTATGAGCCTTCGAATGAACCCTAAAATGCCATGCTAGGGAATTGTAGGAAAATGATAACCCAATAAAGAGGGCAAATGGGAAAGGAACCGTGTTTCTCCTTCCCAAGGGTGATTGGGTCTCTGGAGATTTCTTGATTGGAATTCTCAGGATAAATTACTAATCCTGTTATAAAATGTTAATGCCAAAACAATTTTTACAATAGTTTTAATTTTCTATCTGTTAAATATAAATAACACTTTTTGAAGTATCTGACTGACTAAAATTGCTAGTGATATTTAAGTTTTGTCAAGTTCTGGGGAAAGGCCTTATATAATTTAAAAGTACATTCTTAACTATTATTTTAGAGTCTGTCAGTCAGCTAAAAAAAAACAAAACAAATTATTTGTAATCCAAAAGAATTGTTTCTTTCCTTGTGAACAACCACAACCATGAAATAACCAAACCTGAGTCTCTAAGAATTGTTTCTTTCCTTATGAACAACCACAACCATGAAATAACCAAACCCGAGTCTGTCTTTGTCAACAGCAGCCCAGTCTGTTTGCTATTAGGCATAATTTGCAGTGTACTTCCCAGCAAAACATCCACATCTTCCGGTAGCAAGCAGTTTTGTTTAAAGCACGCACTCAGATCTTAAGAGAATGAAAAATTAAAACTGTCGATGCAAACAATGTAAAATTCCAAATTTTTGATCAATTTGCTTTTGAAAATATGCATGAAGGAATATAATCATTCTTTCCCAGGACTAGCTCCTTTGAGTAATGAAAGACAGATGTGCTAAAGATGTCTGTCTCTAGTCTAGGTAGAGAGTTACATATAGTGTATAATAAAGTATGATATCTGGATCTTAGACAAAACACAATGCCAAAACCAGAATGTTGCCAGCTTTCCACTGTGCAAGGTCTAATTTAGTTGATAAATCTGCTTTCTATCCTTCATGGATCTCAATGTGTTTTCAGGAATTCAAAAGTAATATTTCTCAGTATTTAGGATATGTCGTCATTGTGGCCTCAAGTACATGAAGTTGTATTAAATGACAACTATTTTAACCTTGGAGATTTTAGAATATCTTACAGAGAGTTTTCTCATATGTGAAAAAAAAGTTGTGACGTTAAAATTCAGTTGAAAAATTCTAAAAATTTAAATTGTGCATCGTAGAGTTTTCAATTACTTTTTCATTGAAGCAATTGCATTTCCCCACACATGAAAAACATACCTCTAACAGTAACCCTCGGCTAAGACCAGCATTTTTTTTTTAAGACCAGCATTTTATTGGTGTTTTCATATACTAAACAAATCATAAATGCCTGTGCATTGTAGTGACAATTTTTTTTTTTTTTTTGAGACAGGGTCTTGCTCTGTCACCCAGACTGGAGTGCAGTGGTGCAATCTCTGCTCACTGCAACCTCCATCTCCCGGGTTCAAGCAATTCTCCTGCCTCAGCCTCCCAAGTAGCTGAGATTACAGCTACCCACCACCATGCCTGGATAATTTTTGTATTTATAGTAGAGACGGGGTTTCACCATGTTGGCCAGTCTGTTCTCAAACTCCTGACCTCAGATGATCCTCCCACCTCGGCTTCCCAAAGTGTTGGGATTACAGGTGTGACCCATTGCGCCTGGCCGACAAATAGTTTTTTTAAAAGGCAGAAAATATTTGTTGGTGATGCAAATGGTTTGCAGTTATTAGATCTGATTTTTTAAAATTAATTTTAATCTAATAGAGAATGTCTACAATTTCATGCTACTAAAGAAAACCTGTAGGGGTTCACAATACCAAAAGTGGATTATACTACTATAACATATGTACTCCAAAATGCATAATAGCAAAAACACAATATAAGTTTGTTTTTCACTATTATGAAAGTCCAAGGAAGGTATATCTGGTCAGAGGGTGGCTCTCTTGCAGGTGGTGATCAATGAAGCCGGGTTCCTTCTCTCTTGTGGCTCCATCATCACCCAAAGTTGTTTCATCATCCACATCCAGTGGGAGGAATGGGAAGGAGCCCTTGGAGGTGGTATTCCATCTCCTTAAGGCCTTTCCCCAGAGATTGTACTCATCACTTCTACTTCAATTTCATTGGAAAGACAGTCATATGGCTACATCTGGCAGCAGAGGAGGTTGAGAAATAGAGCACAGCCATCTGCCCAGAAATAAAGGGGAGTGGATTTTGTGAGAAGATTTGCTTGGGGTAATTTCTAATATTCAAATCATTCTAGGTTAATTTTCATGGATATGAATGAGATACATAGCTTCTCAGAAAAACAATTCATTCTCAGGGGAAAAAATCCAAAAACCATAGGAAAAAAAGCAAAAAAGTAAAAAATCCTCTCAAGCCCAGAGACAATCACTGTAAACACTTTGTATTATGTATAGAAAACATGGGTATATTTGGATCTATGCAAAACAGTCAAACTATGCATACCCATTAACCTATGTTTACATTCTCAGGAAGATAATCTTCCCTCTTTTAATTATGAGATGCAATTAAAATCAAACAGAAAACAAGTAAATTTTGATGGGACATATCTCAAAATAATAAGAGCTATTTATGACAAACCCACAGCCAATATCATAGTGAATGGCCAAAAACCGGAAGTATTCCCTTTGAAAACTGGCACAAGACAGGGATGCCCTCTGTCAGCACTCCTATTCAACATAGTGTTGGAAGTTCTAGCCAGGGCAATCAGGCAGGAGAAAGAAATAAAGGGTATTCAATCAGGAAAAGAGGAAGTCAAATTGTCCCTGTTTGCAGATGACATGATTGTATATTTAGAAAACCCCATCGTCTCAGCCCAAAATCTCTTAAGCTGATAAGCAACGTCAGCAAAGTCTCAGGATACAAAATCAATGTACAAAAATCACAAGCATTCTTATACACCAATAACAGACAAACAGAGCCAAATGATGAGTGAACTCCCATTCTCAATTGCTTCAAAGAGAATAAAATACCTAGGAATCCAGCTTACAACGGATGTGCAGGACCTCTTCAAGGAGAACTACAAACCACTGTTCAACGAAATAAAAGAGGACACAAACAAATGGAAGAACATTCCATGCTCATGGATAGGAAGAATCAATATCGTGAAAATGGCCATACTGTCCAAGGTAATTTATAGTTTCAATGAAATCCACATCAAGCTACCAATGACTTTCTTCACAGAACTGGAAAAAACTACTTTAAAGTTCACATGGAACGAAAAAAGAGCCCGCATTGCCAAGACAGTCCTAAGCCAAAAGAACAAAACTGGAGGCATCACGCTACCTGACTTCAAACTATACTACAAGACTACAGTAACCAAAATACCATGGTACTGGTACCAAAACAGATATATAGACCAGTGGAACAGAACAGAGCCCTCAGAAATAATACCATACATCTACAACCATCTGATCTTTGACAAACCTGACAAAAACAAGAAATGGGGAAAGGATTCCCTATTTAATAAATGGTGCTAGGAAAACTGGCTAGCCATATGGAGAAAGCTGAAACTGGATCCCTTCCTTACACCTTATACAAAAACTAATTCAAGATGGACTAAAGACTTAAATGTTAGACCTAAAATCATAAAAACCCTAGAAGAAAACCTAGGCAATACCACTCTGGACATAGGCATGGGCAAGGACTTCATGTCTAAAACATCAAAAGCCATGACAACAAAAACCAAAATTGACAAATGGGATCTAATTAAACTAAAGATCTTCTGCACAGCAAAAGAAACTACCATCAGAGTGAACAGGCAACCTACAGAATGGGAGAAAATTTTTGCAAGCTACTTATCTGACAAAGGGCTAATATCCAGAATCTACAAAGAACTCAATCAAATTTACAAGAAAAAAACAACCCCATCAAAAAGTGTGCAAAAGATATGAACAGACACTTCTCAAAAGGAGACATTTATGCAGCCAACAGACACATGAAAAAATGCTCATCATCACTCGCCATCAAAGAAATGCAAATCAAAACCACAATGAGATACCATCTCACACCAGTTAGAATGGTGATCATTAAAAAGTCAGGAAACAACAGATGCTGGAAAGGATATGGAGAAATAGAAACACTTTTTCACTGTTGGTGGGACTGTAAACTAGTTCAACCATTGTGGAAGACAGTGTGGTGATTCCTCAAGGATCTAGAACTAGAAATACCATTTGACCCAGCCATCCCATTACTGGGTATATACCCAAAGGATTATAAATCATGCTGCTATAAAGACACGTGCACATGTATGTTTATTGCGGCACCATTCACAATAACAAGGACTTGGAACCAACCCAAATGTCCATCAATGATAGACTGGATTAAGAAAATGTGGCACATATACACCAAGGAATACTATGCAGCCATAAAAAAGGATGAGTTCATGTCATTTGTAGGGACATGAATGAAGCTGGAAACCATCATTCTTAGCAAACTATCAAAGGAACAGAAAACCAAACACCGCATGTTCTCACTCATAGGTGTGAATTGAACAATTAGAACACTTAGACACCAGAAGGGAAACATCACACACTGGGGCCTGTTGTGGGGTGGGGGGCTGTGGGAGGTATAGCATTAGGAGATGTACCTAATGTAAATGACGAGTTAATGGGTACAGCACACCAACACAGCACGTGTATACATATGTAACAAACCTGCACGTTGTGCACAGGTACCCTAGGACTTAAAGTGTAGTAATTAAAAAAAAAAAAAAAAAAAAAAAAAACCCACATATTTTAAAAAGGACATCTTTGTTAAAATAGTATCCATGATGGTATTATTTGGCTAATTCTAACTGACTATTCTGGACTTTAATGGCTAAAATAATTCAAAGAGTTGCAGGAATCTTGCTCTCTGAATATACTAAATAAAAATAAGGCGTCACCTTGCCACCAAAGGCGTTGGCCTAAAGGGAACTGGGCTTCATGATCAAGGCTCTGTCATCATGAGTCACATGACATTAGCCTCCTGTCTTTCGGTTTTCTTGAGGCCCACAACATCCAGTTAGATCTGTTGTTTTTCTAAAACATTACAACATATTTGTGAAATAAGTCTTCCTCTCTCCCTCTTTTCAGCTTTCAGTACTAAGTATCCCAGAACAAAGAACTACAGGATGATAATGTTGCTTTCAGCCGTATCTATTACATGTGATGCCCTGATTCTGGGACAGGCCCTCTACAAAATGCATGATGTGTTCTTTCATAATCTTGCAATAACTCTGGAAGGTAACTGGTTTCTGTTTCCATCAAAGGACATAAAGCCGAAGAAAGTGATTAACTTACCAAGTCCATACACCTAACAACGATGTGATGTAGGATTTAAATCGTATCGCTGTGACTGCAAAGCCTGAACTTCACTGTTAGGCATCCCCATGTTCTTGTCACTTGGTGCCATCGATATTTCCTGGGCAGTAAGAGTGTGTCATAGTCGCAGAAACAACTCTGGTTTTTCTAAGATGTAAGATTAAAATTTCCCTAAAAGGTTGCTGTAGCTTAACTATTTAGTTGTTTTGATATGTATGTGTGATGTGCCTTGGGTGAATTTTTTCGAAAAGTTTTTTTTCTGATTATAAAAATACATTTTTTCATTTTAGAAAGTTAAGAAAGGAGTCGGGTGCAGTGGCTTATGCCTGTAATCCCAGCACTTTGGGAGGCCGAGGCAGGTGGATCCCCTGAGGTCAGGAGTTCGAGACCAGCCTGGCCAACATGGCAAAACCTTGTCCCTACTAAAAATACAAAAATTAGCCAGACCTGGTGGCGGGTGCCTGTAATCCCAGCTACTTGGGAGGCTGAGACAGGAGAGTCGCTTGAATCCGGGAGGCAGAGGTTGTGGTGAAGCAAGATTATGTCATTGCATGCCAGCCTGGGTGACCAGAGCAAAACTCCGTCTCAAAAAACAAAAAGTGAAGAAAGTTAACGAAGGGTAGAAAAAGCTATATAATAAACAGTAAGGATCACCCATAATCTCACTACTCAGAAAGATTCCTTGATGACATCAATGTCCACTCCTCAGACCTAGGGAGGAAGGGCAGGTTAGCCTAACTAATACAGTTCCTGCCTGGTCCTCTACAGAAAATGATTTGTGACATGTATCATAAAACATTACGGCAAATATTTTAGCCCAGAGAGTTCAATACTGGGTAGTACTAGTAATTTGAGAGATGTTCAATATCTCTCACTCATATATTCACAATTCTTTAGAATATCTGGTTTAAACTGCACTCTAGTCTGATGGACCTGCCAGGAGTTAGCTGTAAAATTTACCAAACTAGCAGAATCAATTGATTTATCTGAAGAGTGACTTGGAATTGTACATTCGAACATTAGAAAATGTCTACCAAATTTGTGTGTGTGTGTGTGTGTGTTTATAGAAGTTAATATTATGACGTTGAGTTGTTCTTTCAGCAAGTAATTAGTAATCAGGCCCTATTCTTAAGAACATCATGGTTTATGATAGAAAAATTGCATCACCATTGAAGAACATAATGCTTTTTTATTGCATTGACAAGTTGGCATGTGTCCAACTTATCTAAAAATGGAATCATTTAGATATGTTAGAGGAGAGGTACGCAGGGCTTGTCCAACCTCTTTTCTATGCTTAACATTGAATTTTGATCTGCCAAAAGACTATCTCTTTAATTTCCAGGGACAGCAGTAGAATTTTGATACTTTCTGTGAAACATGGTTGTTAAAAGTATGTCTTCTTCCTCTCTCCCAGTGTTAAGTATAACCAGTAATTGCATGCTTGTGTGCATAAACCAACTTCTAATTATTTATTTTAGAGGTTTGGCAAATGTTAGTAATGATTCTTTGTGGGAAAAAATAAACAAATAATAAAAATATAGTTCCTGATATTCCATCACCATAATAAAATCGGGCTCTACAACTTGCTAACCATGTTGCCATTGACAAGTTACTTGGAACCCACACAACTTCCTTGTCCTTATCCACAAAATGGGGGAAATAAGATTACTTGAATAACAAACTGAATACTTGTGAAGCACTTATATGATGTCTAGTATGGAGTAAAACATAAATGGAAGTGTTTCCGCCTACACTTACGATGATTGATGCAGATGTCCTTATAAGCCTTTTCCATCTCTGTACATTAAAGTTGGTGATAGATCAATAAATGGTGCAAAGTGTCTTAATCAATGATTGGGGGAAAAAGTACTGCATCTTCTGAATTTCCTCCACGAGAAGAAAAAGCACAGCAATAATCACTTGTGGAAAAGTGACACCTAAAGTCTGCTTCCTCCTTATTCAAGGTCCCCAGAACTGTAGCATCTTAAGAAAAGGAAGTTAAAATATGAACGAATGTCTAAAGTGGAAGCATAATTTGTAAAACACAGAAGATTACTTTTTTTGAAAATAGGGAAGGCAAATGCTTCAAACATGTTCCTCTCAAGAAGTCAAAAGAGAATGAATGGATGCCTGCCAAGTGTTCTGAAATAAAGGAGATACACAGGCCACGTCTCTGAAATCATGAGATGTATCTTATGATTCATGCTAATGTTATATTCTCTATCTTATTTTTATGTTTGTTACCTTCAAATGTTCTTAAAAATCTCAGTGACAAGATGCACTGTGTGTGTTTGAAGGCTTTTTGCCACACTACTGTTTATCAGATGGGAAGTACAAGGGCACAGGAGTTTGTCTACAGTCTACAGACATTATCGCTAAGGAATACATTAACATAGGAGAGAAAAGAACCTGTCACCTTGAACAGCAATCGAACAGTCATAATGATAATTTATGGAGTTAATGTGATATTGACAAGTCACTATTAAAATAATCCTTTGGGAAAATTGTTAGATATCTGCTGTAAGGTTTTATTTCAAGGGACCCAGTGACAACCTTCATCTTAGGAAACTAGTTATGTAATGAAAAGAATGAGGATTTTGCAGTTAATGTATTCTAAACCTAGGTCTGCCATTTACTAGTTGAAGGAAAGTTATATAACTTCTCTGAGTCTCTTCATCTACAAATGGGAGTACCAATAAAGAGTTATTTAAAGGATCAGAAATAATGAGTATAAAATGCTTAGCTTGAAGTGGGGTGTGGTGACTCACACCTATAATCCAAGCACTTTGGGAGACTGAGGCGGGTGTATCACTTGAGGTCAAGAGTTCCAGACCAGCCTGGCCAACATGGTGAAACCCCGTCTCTACTAAAAACACAAAAGTTAGCTGGGCGTGGTGGCACACACCTGTAGTCCTGGTTACTCGGGAGGCCAAGGCAACAGCATTGCTTGAACCTGGGAGGTGGAGGTTGCAGTGAGCTGAGATCGTGCCACTGCACTCCAGTCTGCGCAACAGAGCTAGACTCCGTATCCAAAAAAAAAAAAAAAAAGTAAAAGAAATGCCTAGCTTGGTTACTGTGTATACTGGATGCTCAATATAATATAATTATACTTTATAAGGTTTTAATTATTCATTCATATATTCACTTACTCATTTTGGCAGAATTGTGTGTTCCTGAGACAACGTGAAAAATATAGTCTGAATTCCATTCTTGACACATATTTTATTGATATCTACACAGAAGTTTCTTCAGATGATCAGTATAGATCATAGTGTTCACTGGCCACTAAATAACCCAGAGCAGTTTGAGGAATTTATTTTCTATAAAGCAATGAGGTTAGAATTCCAGTAGGTTGTGTGTGCATATAGGTCTATCTCAAACTAGTTATTGAGCTTTCAGTATGCAAAAAAAAAAAAAAAAAAAAAGCATCATACTAGCTTACAGAATGAACAGAGCTGGCATAAAATGGAATAAAATTGCTGGTTCTAGTGTATAAGGGGCTCACCTCTAAAGGGGATAAAACAGTAAGTATGCAGGAATGCTAGTGTATTTGTTTTTGAAAAATAGAATGAATGTAGGCTCTAGGAATAGATATTCTCAAAGCTTATGAATAAAATGTCAACATAAATGGAACACTTGCTAGAAACATGAAGCCTCCAAATAAAACTCTGCAGTGTCAGCTCCAAAATTGCCATGTGGGAGGAGTCTAAGACCATCTGGGAGGAAGGAGGGCCAAACAGACTTCCCTTGAAGCTTTGTTTACCTGTACACAGATTTTACTTGCGGTGGTTGTGGTGGTGAAGGAGATTTGGAGAATGTTTAACCACAAACACTATCCACCACTCCCACCCAATGTCCCCTTAAAATGTGGATTTTAGAATTGGTTTTATCCTTATATTTGGAAGCTGAAATTTGTTATTTTAATATATATTGAGCACCTTATAAGTAAGGTGCCAGCTGAAGACACAATATCTTTTCCCGGGATGCACGAGTTCCAGTCTATGGGATAGAGACCTGAAAACAAGTAAGTACAGCATGTCATAAGCGTCTGTCTGGATTTGTTTCTTTCTAACACCCGATAAACTGGGTAGAAATCAAGTTTCTATCCAGAACAGGCAAGGTAGTTTTCACAGAATTGGGGTTGTTGAAATCAACTTTGAAGGAAATCTTTCTCCACAGTACAATTTCTGTAAAAGAAAGCTAAATTTCAAAGCACATGTTCCCTATAAATATTATCTTCACTAGTAAATTTAAAAAATCACCCAAAATTACAAAAACTTGTACATAGCTGTCCTGAAAACCCACAGATTGAAAAAAAATCACTGGTGCCTTAACATTCCACTGAAAGAAAAAGAAAAATACTTTGGCTGATCATAGCTAATTTATTTAATAAGGGCCCAATGAAAGCTAAACCTTATTTTGTAAAATGCTGAGAATACTGAGTGATTACCATAAGCCAAGATAGCAGTGGGTGATTTACACACATTACATTTATCAAAATTCTACAGAATGCTTCTTATACAAATGTATATGTTAAAGGCCTAAATTATTCTTCCCAATGACAGTTTTCATTTCCAGGATTGCCCTTCCCTTCAGCTACCAACTATCAATCCAAGAGCAGGCCTTAGAAAACAAGGCCCTAAAACATTTAATTTCCTTTTGGTTTTGGTTTTATGTGTGATCACAAATATTTGGCTTAGAATTCATAGCTTCTATTGTGCCTTAAAAGAGTCAAATTCTAATGTGAGTCTCTGTGAAATGTTTTCCAAAGACTTGAGGCTCTCAGTATAATATTGACTAGATAAAGAAAGAAACTTTACAGAAGTATAAATGTGCTTTTTTCCTTTTGCTAAAAAGTAGTTAGTTCAATGGTATTGGGCTGCTAGTAAATAAAAATCAAAGAAAAGGAAAATAAGGAAGAAGTATTTAGTTCAAGATGAAAATGCTTAATGATATATTGAATAGAACATTTACATCTCAGGTTTAACCAATACCAAATCAAATACATTTCAGATTTCAAGAGATCAAGATCATCCTGGCCAACATGGTGAAAACCCCACTCTACTAAAAATATAAAAATTAGCTGGGTGCGGTGGTGGGCGCCAGTAGTCCCAGCTACTGGGGAGGCTGAGGCAGGAGAATCGCTTGAACCCGGGAGGTGGAGCTTGCAGTGAGCCAAGATTGCGCCACTGCACTCCGGCCTGGCGACAGAGCGAGACTCCGTCTCAAAAACAAACAAACAAATAAAACAACAACAACAACAACAGCAGCAAAATAAACACCTCAGATCATGTACTGTAATGAACAGAACTATAGGGACAGGGTATCCCAGTCTGCTCACTTTATGGATGAGGCAGCAAATCCAAAGAAGGGAAGAGTCTCTACAGACTGTGCAGCGTGAAGACAAATGCGGGTAGGGCTAGAGTACATTCCACACTCCATTCCATTGCCTTTTCCACTGCACTTGTTTTTCTTTCTGCTGGTGTATGTGGTATTTGTATGCAGAGTTCCCAAGGACCACTCTCAAAATGTATGATGCTGGCTATACCTCTGCATTTTCCTCATTCTATTGTTTTTCTCAAGTATCTCTAAACTTCAATAAAGGTCACTCAAGATTGCAAAAACATGCTGTCATTTCTCTACAGCAGGAATGCCCTTATTCCATTGGATACCAGAAAGTTCTGATTTGTAATGACAATAACAAATAATTCATTGTAAAGCCAGGATAAAACATGACCAGAGTTTAGTGGGGGGATGGGCATGCCAACCTTGGGAATAGCTAAGAGTTGATAATGGCATAAGCTCAAAAGAGTATGCTCCTGTTTTTATTAATTGATAGGGGCACACAACTAATAAATAATAAAAGACAATGATTAACCTATTAGTTACCAAACGCATAAATTTATTTAGTTTTCTGGGTTTTATTTTTTTATTTATAACATTTTGTATAACTAGCTGTCCTCCCCTTTTGAGTTTGTTTTCCCTTGGCTTCCTGGATACTTCATTACTAGTTGTCCCATTTTCCCCACAGATTTCTCCCTTCATCTCTCTCCTTCAGGTGCCTCATCTAGGTACTGCTGAATATTATATTTCTCGGATGCTCTTGTTTTCTACTCTCTCTCTCTCCTTCCCTGTCCTGATTTCTCTGTGGAACAATAATTTTGCATATTAAACACCCACAGAGAGCTTCCACTATGTATTTCCAAGACTTCTCAAACTTTGTGTGTCAAAAATGAACTCATTTTATGTACAAACATCACCCCCAAGGAAGTGGTGCATAATTCCCCATTTCTTAAGTGCAGGCTGTGCATAGAGACTTCCTTCCAAAGAGCACAGTAGAATAAAGTTGGGGGGAGTGTAACTTTATGTGGAGAATCCTGACAAACCCTGCCACAGCCTGGTGACCAAGATCAACACCAACAGTGATAAGTCATAAGTCATATTGACACATATACCCTTACTATTCTGTGATGAACATGGTACCCTTACTGCCCTGTGATCTCCAGAAACCCTTACCCAGACTAATCATGAGAAAAATGTGAGACAAATTCCAGTTGAAGGATTTTCTACAAAATACCTGACCAGTACTCCTCAACACTGACAAGGTCTTTGAAAACAAGGAGAGTCTGAAAAACTGTCACAGCTGAGAGGAAACTAAGAATACATGACAATTAAACATAACCCACTATCTTAGGTGGGATTCTGGAGCAGAAAAAAGGGATGCTAAATGAAAATTAAGACAATATGAGTAAAGTATGAACTTCAGCTAATTACAATGTATTAATATTGGTTCATTAATTTTGTAAGAAATGCACCACACTAATATAAGACTTTAATAACAAAGGAACTGGGTGTAGGGTATAAGAAAGCTTTCTGTACTACCATTACTATTTTTCTGTAACTCAAAAACTATTCTAAAATAAAAATTTTATTTTTAAAAAATTTATCAGGTTGCCTTCCCAGCCTTTTTTCTCATTTTATATTCCCTATTTCTGCCCATGTAATTATGATGGAGCAAGTGGAGCTTTGCCCCAAGGATCCACATTTATAAAGCACACAGGTGTTAGTGAATGAAGTTTTATTAATTTTGGAACTTAACATCTAAGTTAAATTCCACATCAATTAAAAAACAGTTAAAATAGGAAACTTCCAGATAGTCCCTATTGTTAACAACAAAAATCTGGGTACCACACCATGAAATACAGAGTTGATTTGAGGCAATCTAGAGTGGAGAGGTCAAAGTGGACCCACTGTGATTCTGATTCAGAAAACTGTAAATTTATTTCTCTGTAACTTAACTGGACTGACTCATTAGGACCACCTCACAGGGCCTTCTGCCTCTTTTGCTTGCCATTTTACATTTATTAGTTTTTCCAATTAAATTCTATACTCATTTCCCTGGTTAAATAAGTGCCTATTGAATACATACAGTCTTCACCTTTTTCTTCTTTCTACTTGTCTTCTCAGATTTAATGTCTCAAGCAGGCTCAGTGACCAGTTGCCTGAAGTAGCACCTGGTCTGCCACCCTTCCCTGTCCTGGTGGCCCCTGCTGTGGTCTGGTTGCACCCATTTGGTCACAAACATGCTGAGCCTGTGTTCATACCACAAGGCACTGCTGAGTTCATCTATTCTCTCAGGTTCTATACTTCTCCCCTGCTGAGCTCTCAGCTGTGGCCTCTAGTGCTGGTGTTCTGCTCACTCTTCAGCCTCTGCTTCCTGATCTCTGGTCTCTTCCAGTTCTCTTACCACATCCACATTACTTCCAGGGCATGCAGAAACTTCGAGAACTCTTGCACTCCAAATATAGGCCCTGGAAATCAAGAATAGTATCTCAGGCCCATATACTTAAACCTCTTCTTTAACATTGGCTTAATGTTTAATCATCCACTGCTATATTTCCAGGTTGCCGTGTTGCTCTAGAATGATGCTAAATGCAAGTATTCCTGAAGGGGCCATGCCATAGGAAAGAAGGAGCAAATCCTCTAGCTTTGGGGTTATTCCAAAACGATTGGGGTTCTTCTACCACTGTGACTATCATCAATAAGTCCCTCTTCACCTTTGTAAGACAGCAGCAGAGCATGGACTAGACTCCCCAAATTGGTCAGCTTTTGTTCTTGTCTTCACGCTTCATCATGCTCACATGCTCTCTCTGTCCTTCTTCTCATTCTCCTCTCCTACCAGACTCAACTCCTCCCCTTAGATATAGAAAGGACTTTTATTTCCTTTACCTCCCTAATAGGAATTGCTGTCACTTATGTCATAGCCGTATCCTTCCCTAATGTGTAGTTATATTAAATCTTCATGCCTTTGGGGGAGGCCTAGGAGGGAGAATCATTTGAACCAAGGAATTCGAGACCAGCCTGGGCATCATGGTGAAACCCCACCTTTACAAGAAATACAAAACTTAGCCAGTTGTGGTGACAGGCACCTATAAGTGCCAGCTACTTGGGAGGCTAAGGTGGGAAGACTGCTTGAGCAACCTCCACAACTGCAACCTCTGTTGTGGAGGTTGTGCTTTAGTCCTCTGTATATGACTTAATATTCAAAGCCTAGATTTGGAAATTCTGGAAAAACCAGTTTAGTGATCATTAAGCCAGGATCTTACAAATAATAATTTAAAAAAAGACTTCTTTTGAGATTATCATCTCACCATAGACTTCAAAAATACCTATGTTGAAATTCAAAGCCGACCATTGCTTTCTTTGGTCTCGGCAGTGTCTGCCCTCTGCTGCCCTTAGAAATAAGATGAGGCTTAGATCTGAATATTCATGGCAGAAGGGCTGCCAGGGACAAACCTCCATTACTCAGAGGAATAATGCCATAGGTTATACTTAAGCTATTATTTCAAAATAAATGTCTGTATTCTCCTTGGCTCAGATTCCAGCAATGAAGGTGATGGCTTTGGACAGAACTCCCATTGTCCTAGTTACCAAGGCAACTAACAATGGCGTTTTGTTTAACTGCTTTCTCTGATTTCATATTCAACTAAATATCAAGTATTGTCAATTCTATCACTATACTTTTTCTACCACTTTTCCCTCCTCCCAATTTCCATTAATTCTCCCCTTACTTCTCACCTAGAAGTCTTTACACCTTCAGTTTATTTCAGAGATTCTTTCTTTAGGTTTGGAACATGCAACTTGGGGTTCTGTAAACCTTAGATCCAATTCTACTTCTACATTTGCTAGTTTGTGAATTTGAGCAAGTTTTTAAACCTATATTTCCTCGCCCTTATAAGGCTATCAGGAGGACAAAATAAGATAATGCATCGTGGTGTCTAGTGCAGAGCAAGGCAAATGGTTGCCATTGTTACTGTTAACTATTATTCTGCTCAAATGTCAAAATGTTTCATACAATCCAAGAAAGAGATCGATGTTAAAGGCAAGGTAGGCTTCAGAAGAGTGTAGCAGTGGGGAAAGATCATGCACATGGGTGTCACCGGAAGTACAGAGTGGTAAAAAAACAATTAAATGGAAGCAGACAGGGTCAGGGAGGAAGGGAGAGAAATGTTGAAGAGGTGGACTCAGAATTGGTATTTTATTTCACAGGCATTGAAGAGATGTTTCCTTTATACAACAAAGTTGTGCATGTGTAGTGTAAGTGTGTGTGTGTGTGTGACTCTAAAATTAAAAATAAAAGCCAGAGGTTCGAAAGATAGCAAAAATGAATGGTTCTAACAATTAAACATGCTTATATTTTCTAAATCTGAAGCAAACTTCAGATTTTCTAAAAGAGATAAATCTTTACAGGTGAAAGTTAACTATCAAAATCTCCCCACCCCATTCTATCAACAAAATATTTCATTTAGTTTGTACGTAATGTCTGTTAAATATTTTAATTTTTTAACCTTAATTTTAGCTTTGCAATTAGGCCCTCCTGCCTTCAAATATGTTTACTGTTAACAACAAAAAGGGAGAAAGAGAGACATACGTCAAAACCCAAGAGAAAGGGAGACAGAAATTACCAGCAGAATGAGATTTGGAAAAAGCCAAGGATAAAATCTTAAGGATGAGAGGCATGAAAAGAAAGTATGCTTACGTAGAATGGCAATAAATGAATGCACATACTTAGAATAAACATTCGATAACTGCCCCACCCCCAGACAACAAATAACCCAAAAAGAGGAATAAGACATACAATTAGTCAAGTAAGAAACTGCATCTATTTCACATTCAGAAGCAAAAGGCTCCAAGTGAACATGGTTCATTGACAGTCACGTTGGGAAGAATTCAAGACTCAGCTCATCAGGTGATCAATTGCCAAGCTCTTAGCAGAAAGGAACTGTATCTTATTTACTGTATCAGCTCTGGTTATCAACACATAATTGGCCTTCAGTAAATTTATTGAACTAAATGAAACACCCGAGGGTTATAGAATATGAACTCTAACCATGGGACTGAGCTGGCTTTTCACCAACCTTTGAAAACAGGTCTATATTATCCTCCCTCAGCTAAATGATACCGTAGAACTGGTTGAGGCGAGTCTTGCATCACTTTACATTCTGTCTGAGGAAAGTTTATGGGCTTGTTTTTTCTTTTGTTGACCCTCCATTGTAAAGAGAATTTATCACAACTTTATTTATTTATTTTTTTTTATTATACTTTAAGTTCTAGGGTACATGTGCACAACGTGCAGGTTTGTGACACGTGTATACATGTGCCATGTTGGTGTGCTGCACCCATTAACTCATGGGTTCCAGTTGTTTCCTTCTGCTCAGGTTATCAGGAGTTGCACAAAATGGGCTGGTACCTGGGACACTTTGCTGTCCCAAAAGGGTGATATTCAAAGTCTGGTTCTACTAACTCCACTCTCCTTCCTGTAAGACCCTTCCTAAGAGACTGTCAGCTGTTCCGCAAGGAGTTCAGAATTACTAATTATGAGTGACTGAAGACAATGAGAAAGGTTGAGAATGCTAGGATGGGCAGAGTAATAAAAATTAAGAATTTCAAATAATGTTTTGTATCTTTTACCCCATGTCCTCCAGGCTATTAATTAATTACCTGTTTCAGTGTACAAGAAAAATAGGACCTAACTCCCGGTGGATGAGCATCCTTGAAACCTTTGTGATGCACTTGAATTATAGCTATTAATAGCAAGCTCATGGAACAATGAGTAAGACATTCCTACTCATTAAAGTTCTCCCAAATGATATATTCAAAATTTTAAGTTCCTTAAGTGGCTGTAACTTTCCATTAATAGTGAAGAAAGTTTCCTTTTTAAAAAATTTATAGGAAATGGGGTCATCTTCTCTAAAAAAATGGTCAATTCCTTTGTGACTAATTGTCTAAGGTATTTTTTTCTTTTCTTTTCTTCTCTCCCATTATTGGAGTGGAAGAAGGAGTGTGAGTAGCGTCCTATCCTTTATTTCTAGGCTTCTTCAGGAGTTTATGTGGATCGGTGAAGACTAGTAAGGATTCAAAAAATGTGAAGACATAACAAGTGTTGAAACCATTGTTATTTATATCTTTTTTGCTACTGCTGTTACCTTGCTAATTTCCATTTCACATGTTAACTTTCCATTTTCAGTCAGTGATTTTCACCTGCTCAAAAGTCTTACTTTCTATCAATGCTCACTGTTAAATATCAAATAAATAACAAAAGTTCTTACATTTGCATGGAGGTAAAAATAAAATAGTAAAGAAGGGCCAGGTGCCGTGGCTCACGCCTGTAATCTCAGCACTTTGGGAGGCCAAGGCAGGCAGATTGCTTGAGGCCAGGAGTTTGAGACCAGCCTGGCCAACATGGTGAAACCACGTCTCTACTAAAATTATAAAAATTAGCTGGTCATGGTGGTGCATGCCTGTAGTCCCAGCTACGTCAGGAGGCTGAGGCACAAGAATTGTTTGAACCCAGGAGGCAGAGGTTGCAATGAGCCAGGATCGCAGCACTGTACTCCAGCCTGGGCAACAGAGTAATACTCTGTCTCAAAAAATATAATGTAATGTAATATAATATAGTATAATATAATATAATATAATATAGAAGGAGGGGGAGAGATATGCTCCTTGAAGAACTATCAAACACATTTTGGGGATGTCTTCATCCAAGGACAACTCTGATTACCTGAATCTTTCACCAGAAAGATCTAAAGAGAAAACCAAATTTTATTATTTATTTTTTGCAAGTTCTATTTTGGATTCAGGTTTGTGCAGGTTTGTTACATGAGTGTATTGCATGATGCAGAGATTTGGGGTGCAAATGATCCTGTGACTCAGGTAGTGAGCATAATGCCCAATAGTTTTTCAGCCCATGTCCTCCCCCGAGTAATCCTTAGTATCTGTTGTTCCCATCTTTATGTCCATGTGTAATCAACGTTTAGCTCCCACTCATAAGTGAAACATGTAGTATTTGCCTCTCTGTTTTTGCATTAATTTGCTTAGGATAATGGGCTCCAGCTGCATCTATGTCAATGCAAAGGACATAATTTCTTTCTTTTTATGGCTGTTTAGTATTCCATGGTGTATATATACCACGTTTTCTTTACCCAGTCCACTGTTATTGGGCACCTAGGTTGATTCCATGTCTTTCCTATTGTGAATAGTGCTGTGATGAACATGTGAGTGTATGTGTCTTTTGATAGAACTGTTTATTTTACTTTGGGTATATACTCAATAATGGGATTGCTGGGGCAAACAGTAGCTCAATTTTAGGGTCCGCAAACCTAGTTTTCTTAGTTTGAAAAGCAGTCATATAATTTTATTATTATTCAGTTTGTAAATCTGGAATCATTTCTCAATAGGCTGATAGTGTGTTAAAAAAAAAAAAAGACAAAGAAAATCAGAACATTTAAATTCTAATCTTCTGGGTTCTTAAAAGAGCCCAGTTCAATTTGTTTTGTTTTGCTTTCTCACACAACTGAGATATCACAGCTTTGTAGCATCTACAAAAGATTATTAAGGTAAACTGTGGAAGTTGTTGATTGGAAAGGAGGACTTTCCAGTTTTATTTTTATTCAGATTCCTGATTGATTAGGCTGCAGTACAACCTGGTTGGTCACTGTGTAGGTTGAAGGAATCCTGCAGAGAAAATGAGTAAAAATCAGAGCCCAAACCAAATCCACATGTTTTCTATACACTAATCCCCAGGAGCTTTAAATACATAAAACATGTGGAAAAACATAATCAAGTAGCTACAAATTCCATCATAAAAGTTTTCCAGTGGAACTGGGCAATAAGTCCATTCAAAATAAACCACAACAGGGATTCTTGATGGTGGAAAACATTACGAGTAACTTGCAAGCTGGCAAGAAATTACAGCCAATAAGTGTGCTCTAAGAATAGTAGATACCTATAATAAATGATTTCCAAAGGAAATTCCAGCTATTAGAAGAAGGCCAGCAAAAGATGTGGAGATGACTTTAGTTCCAGCATGCTCTGTTTCTCTCCACTGGCTTGTGTTAAAGGGAAGAACTGTTTTTTAATTCCCCATTTCAAGTAGTTGCCATGCTTTAATATAGTCAGAAACTGGACATGTTTTCCCCATAATGTAAAAGACAGCCTCATTTTTTAAGAAAAGAATGGGAATTGCAAACAATTATTACCATTAGCATGTCTAGAGAGGATCATATTGATATATCTTGAAAGACGCATCCACGGAGTTTATAGATGAAGCCAGGTGGTAGAAATAAGGACTAGTCCTTTAAGAAATATAGGCATTTGGCCGGGTGTGTTGGCTCATGCCTGTAATCCCAGCACTTTGGGAGGCTGAGCAGATGGATCACCTGGGGTCAGGAGTTTGAGAGCAGCGTGACTAACATGGCAAAACCTCATCTCTACTAAAAATACAAAAAATTAGCCAGGTGTGGTGGCGGGCACCTGTAATTCCAGCTACTTGTGAGGCTGAGGCAGGAAAATCACTTGAACCCGGGAGGTGGGGGTTGTAGTGAGCTAAGATCTCACCACTGCACTCCAGCCTGGGCAACAAGAGTGAAATTCCATCTCAAAAAAAAAAAAAAAAAAAAAAAGAAAAGAAAAGAAAAAAAGAAATATAGGCATATAAGGCATAAACTTGCTTTGATTGCCCACTAACAGGCCCTAGGGATTTGAAGTCAGACAAGACCCTGGCCTTTCCATCAGTGATTATGCCTGGGTGGAGGATGGGGATAAATACATACATTATCATGTTACCATATCATTTGTACAATAAAAGAGGTAAGCAAAAAAGCTCCAAGGAGAGAAATCTAAAACATACTGGGAGGCAAATTGCTTAAAATCCTGTGACCTGGATTTTCTCATCTGAAAAATAGAAACAAGGATAACCAAACTGTGGAAATATTGAAAGGATCAGATGAATCACATTATGATGAAGAATGCTATACAAATGTGATCTATTGTTAATATACTTCTAAAACAGGGGTGTCCAATCTTTTGGCTTCTCTGGTCCACATTGGAAGAAGAATTGTCTTGAACCACACATGAAATACACCAACACTAACAACAGCTGATGAGCTATTAAAAAAAAATTCACAAAAAAACTCATAATTTAAGAATGTTTACAAATTTGGCCAGGCATGGTGGCTCACGCCTGGTGGCTTGAGCTCACGCTAATCCCAGCATTTTGGGAGGCTGACATGGGAGGATCACAAGGTCAGGAGATCTAGACCATCCTGGCTAACATGGTGAAACCCCTTCTCTACTAAAAATACAAAAAATTAGCCAGGCGTGGTGGCAGGCATCTGTAGTCCCAGCTACTAGGGAGGCTGAGGCAGGAGAATGGTGTGAACCCGGGAGGCGGAGCTTGCAGTGAGCAGAGATGGTGCCACTGCACCCCACCCGAGGTGAGAGAGTGGGACCCCCGTCTAAAAAAAAAAAAAAAAGGTTTACAAATTTATGTTGGGCCGCATTCAAATCCATCCTGGACTGCATGCAGCCTTTGAGATGTGAGTTGGAGAAGCTTGTTCTAAAATAAAAAGCCTTTAATATGTGCTAAGCACTGTTATTGCTATTTGCATATATAAATCAATCCTCTCAACCACCCTATGAGGTAGATACTATTGTTAGTACTTCACAAATGAGGAAACTGAGGCCCAGAAAGATTAGGTAACTTCTGTACAGTTACACAGCTAAGTTTCAAACCCAGGCATCTGGCTCCAAGCAGAGGATTTACATCGAAGCTATTGATGCTTAAGCTTTGGGACTTCTCCTTTACATGTGTCACACCAAGACTCTAGGTGGGGTCCCAGTAGTGTCTTCATGTGGCCATATGTACTTGTAAAATTTGCAAAAGTAAGACATATTATCCAATTAGTTCAGAATATTCTCCTTTTTGATTCCAACTTCAGATGCCTCATGTTTCCCCCCTTGCCAGGTAGAGTTAGAGTAAACATGTCATTTTTGAAATACAGCTAAGGGCTAGTTGAGTTGATGTTGATGACACATTCACTTGGGTTTAGTGAGGTCTCTTTATGCAGCTTGCAGTCACTCCCATTACTGGTTGTTGGGGAGGCCTCACATGCCAGTCAGGGTAGAGACGGAATCCAGAGGTTTGTCTGACTCTATTGAAAATTCTCCTGACCCTACACTCCTTTCATGTGTTCAGTAATCCATAAACAGTTTTCTTAATTCTTTAACTGAGACATGATAGTCTACCCTCAGCCACCAACAGCATTTGGTACTACAACTCATGTCCAACCTGGCTTTAACACAACTTTTTAGTTTATGTCCCCTCTAGATCTCCCTTTACACCATGCTCCAGCCAAAGGGCACTTCTTCCTTTGCTGGGCCATACTCTTCGCTCTTGCTTAGGCTTTTATTAATTTCTTGCTGACATGGCATGAAATCTGATATCAGCGAAGATAATATACACTCCTAATTCACCATAAAAAAACATCAGTGTCACATTGGTTAGTGGGCATTAACATTTAAAATAAGTCACTACACAAGAAAACTTGAAATGGCAGAAAAATTACAGCTTATATATAAAAAAGGAACTACAGTGTTTTTAGATTTGATGAGAATTCTAAAAATATATATGTCATTACCAATAATGGAGTTTGAAGCTGAAAGTTTTCTAAACTATCAGTAACTATAAATATTGCCTAATAATATTTCCCTCACAATGGTGGAAAGACTGAATTTGCACACTATTCTTGCCAAAATAGTGATATAAAAGTTGTTAAAGGTCAGGCACAGTAACTCACACCTGTAATTCCTTTGAGAGGCTGAGGTAAGAAGATTGCTTGAGGTCAGGAGTTCAAGACCAGCCTGGGCAACATAGTGAGACCCCCCCCCCATCTCTACAAAAAAAGAATGTTGTTATATGCAGCAAAATTTACAGTAGAAGTAGTATAAGGTGTATCAGAGGTTAATAAATGAAATATTTTTTCTGGATTTTCTGATTTGCAGAAAGTCTTTGAAAACTGTTCTTTTGTAACCTTTAATAAATACTTGTTTCATACCTAATTTTTTTCTATCCTTAAAGAGAGTTCCACAAAATGTATAAGATTTAGGCCTGACCAGGCATGGTGGCTCACACCTGTAATCCCAGCACCTTGGGAAGCTAAGTCATGAGGATTGCTTGAACCCAGCATTCAAGTCCAACCTGGACAGCATAGCAAGACCCCATCTCTACAAAAAATAATTTTAAAAACGAGCTGGGTGTGGTGAACATGTGCCTGTAGTCCCGGTTATTCAGGAGGCTGAGGTTGAGGATCACTTGAGCCCAGGAAGTCAAAGCTGCAGTGAACCATGACTGCACCACTGCAACACAGCAAGACCCTGTCTCAAAAAAAAAAAAAAAAAAAAAAATTAGGGCCCCAAAACTTGGCTTTGTCTCTCATGTTTTTTCCCCTAACCCGTTTCCCCAATCCATTTTCTGTAACCTATTTTTTTCTAACCCAATAGCTTTTGGTTTAAGCTGTTCTGTTAGTTACATACTGCTTTGAATGAACATATTGCTTTGTTATATGAATTTTGAGTGGTTACATTAATGCTTTAAATGAACCAGAGGGTGACAGGAGCACAGACTGGATAGAGTTCTGCTGGGAGTGACCAGGTTTGTATTCCTACCTCTAGCTGTGTGTGTCTTGAATCCTAGTGCCTCTTTCCACTAGGTAAGTAAAGTAGTGCCTTCCACTACATGGTGTGCAGTGATTGTTCTGTGGCTCTGGGTTCTGTGGGCCTCTGATAACTATATGAAAAATATTCTCTCTCTTTACTCTGTTATTTTTAGTTTGGCTAATAGGAAATGAATGTGGTTATTGGAACAGCAGAAAGCAAATAACCAATGACTTCTTGCCTTACTGCTTAAATTTGCTTATCACTCTATTACCTGCATCATTGAGGCTTCCTTATCAGTATTGTTAAGTATTAAATATATTAATAGAAACTCTAACAAAATCAATTGCTGTGAGTTAAAGAAAAGCAAAGGAAGTTTCTGGGGCCAAAGGAGCCCAAGCAAAAATCAGAATGCAATAGTAAATGTGGCTCTGGGAAGTAACAAGCCAGGTTGATGGATTACATTACACCTAAAGCAAAATTATCATCGTCAGAGACCTAGCCATCCCAAGTAACAGCTTAGGTCTGTGGTTCTCAATGCCAACTGAATATTAGAATCACCTGGACTTTAAAAATTAAGTGTCCTGCCCTGCTCCCTTCTGAGAGTCTGATTGCGTTTCCCAGGTGATCCTATGTGCAATTAGATCTGAGCACCTCTGATCTAGGTGTTATGCTTTCTGGGGCAGTGGAGAGGCTGGATGCTTATAAACCTTCTCTTAAACAAAGGCTAATATCAGAGCTGGATCCATTTAGTAAAAGAATTCAGTTAAATATAGCTCTCCCAGAAGGAAAAGTATTTTAAGCTATTATTAGTCATTTATACTTCAGTGCAACTCTGTTCAATAAATAGAAGTTTCTGTGATGGAAATGTTCTATATTTGTGCTACTTTCTTAGTCCACTAGCCTCATGTGTCCATTGAACACTTGAAATGGGGCTAGAACAACCGAATGACTGAATTTTAAAATTTGTTTTAATTCATTTAAATTTAAATTGTTGCATGTGGCTAGTGGCTACCATGTTGGTCAGTGCAGTTCCCATGTGAATGGGTAATGAGTAAAGCGATAAAGTAGGGGTTACTGTATGCCTGGGGAGAGGAGTCAGAAGGACACCAGAGGATGGAAAAAAAAAAAGGGAGTAAATGAGGTCAGGTTCCCCGTGAAAACTCCATAGGGAGAGCAGAGGAGAAGCTATAGCAAAATGTGGCTTTGGGAATGCCTATCACTCTTGGTGCCACCCCAAAATAATGTTGAAGAGGAATTTCTGAGCTGGGGACTTTGGCTCTGATCTGCCCCACCTCTCTTCTACAGACCAGTGACTGACCAAATAGTAAAGCTCACAGAAGCCTTTGCTGCTGGGAACTGTTACTAGGAAAGCAGCAAAGAGAAGTGGAAAGAGTAAGGCACTGGTGCTTACAAGCCAATAAAAAGTCACCTAGTATCTCGGAATCACTGTTGTTTCATAGCACAAGTGGTAAGATGTAAGTGTCTACTCAGTGCCATTCAACACATATTATGTTGCCAGATCGTATCAGGCTATAGATGGAAGCCCCTTGGACCCTAAGAGAACCACTGAAATTATTGATTATTCCTGTGGAAAGAGCTGATCCCACTTAAATACTACCTCTTCCAGAGGTATTGTGAAAGAACTTCCATAGGTGCATGGTGGTTCAGTGGTAGCATTTTTACCTGCCATGCGGGAGGTCCAGGTTTGTTTCCTGGCCCATCCAACTTGTCATCCCATTTTGACTGGGTGCGGTGGCTCACGCCTGTAATCCCAGCACTTTGGGAGGTCAAGGCAGGCAGATCACTTGAGGCCAGGTGTCCGAGATCAGCCTGGCCAACATGGTGAAACCCTCTGTCTACTAAAAATTAGCCAGGCCTTGTGGTGCACTCATGTAGTCCCAGCTACACAGGAGGCTGAGGCATGAGAATTGCTTGAACCTGGGAGGCAGAGGTTGCAGTGAGCCGAGATTGCACCACTGCACTCCAGCCTGGAGGACAGAGTAAGGCTCTGTCTCCATAAAACAGAGAAAAAAAAGGAACTTCCAGGCCGGGCGCGGTGGCTCACGCCTGTAATCCTAGCACTTTGGGAGGCCGAGGCGGGTGGATCACGAGGTCAAGAGATCTAGACCATCCTGGCTAACACGGTGAAACCCATTTCTACTAAAAATACAAAAAATTAGCCAGGCGTGGGGGCGGGCCCCTGTAGTCCCAGCTATTCGGGAGGCTGAGGCAGGAGAATGGCGTGAACCTGGGAGGTGGAGCTTGCAGTGAGCAGAGATAGCACCACTGCACTCCAGCCTGGGCGACAGCAGGAGAGTCTGTCTCAAGAAAACAAAACAAAACAAAAACCAAAGAATTTCCGGAGATATGAAGAACATGATGTCTGTAGATATCAAGACTGGAAGGAATTTTCTAAGCATAAATCTTGGTCCTATGATGTTACAGGCCAAAAGAATGAGGCTCATGATCAACTCAGTATACCACTGGAGGCTATATGAGTAAGCAACAAAACTGTTTGTCATAAATGCAGAATGTTGGCAAACTGACAAAACTGTGTCTGCTACCCAGAAGGAATGCTGAGGGCAGTCACGCCCCAAGTGCAGTGTTTCTTGTGATTAGGTATATCTGAAGCCTGTTAGTAACAATACGAACCTGTGATCAATTAAGCAGCTGACCAGTCCTTACCTCCTCCTCCTTGCTCTTGTTACCCAATAAATAGGAGCGACTGTGGAAGCTCAGGGACTGCCTTTGCTCACTAGAAGTGGGGAGCTCTCTTTTTCTTCCCTGGCTCCCCTTCCTTCAAAAGTTTCTTTTGTTTTTTGTTATAATTTCTACATTTGTCCCTTGCTTCAGTTTGTAATGACAATCTCAGGCAGTAACAACAGTAACTGCTATAATCACGGTCTCAAGTAGTAACCATGGCAGTTGGCTACACTATGACAGAGCCTATGGCAGGCCAGTCGGTAACACTTTGTAGATGGCTACCTACGCTATTAATTCTCATGAACTGTTCTTTGACTTTAGTCTTTACCCTATTCCATAACTAGGGAGTTGATTGCATCAGTCTCTGCAAAACATTTTTTAAAACTTGACAATATGCATTGACAATGAGTTTATCTAGTTAAATCATTCCTATTTAAATACCTGGTTAATGATATTTGGGTCTTATATCTACCCTCAAATCAATTTTATATTTTTAATGACACTACAGGTCAATTCCTTTTAAGAAAAATTGGCAAAGAAAATATTTTCATGTTTTATTTGGATAATGGTCCCAGAGCACCCTGGCACACATTTTGACAGAGTGAAAAAAGTTCAGGAAAAAACCCACAAGCATAATTAAAACAGAGGGAAAGGTAAAATAAACAATAAGTCTTGGATAGAAGCGAAAGTGTGACCATTTGCAATAGCAAAGAGTATACCTGGCCGTCTTTCACAATTCACCTAAGGAGTTGCTAACAGATCTTGCACGGTGGCTTGAACTCTAGCATATTCCTTCTGATCTTGACCATGCAGCAGTCCTCTGCAGTCTCAATAGCCTCACATTACATGTGTGAGGCCCAGTCCCAAACCAACGATCTAGAGTCCTTAGGTGCAGCACCCTTCCTACTTACTCTTTCTGATTCCAGAACTCTGACCTCTTCTTCCTCAGCTGAGTAGGGCCACAGTTTTCTTTCTGGTTTCATTCTACCTCTTTGTGCTCTGCTCAGAAAATTTTCTCCAGGCACAGAGCTAGCATGAAGTGGGAGTCATCTCATGAGATTCTCTTCTGTTAGGGATTGAAGGCTTGCACTGTCAATGTCCAAAGTCCACTGTTTGGAAATCATTGCTTCACATATTTTGTCCAGTCTTTTAGCTTTATGTTTCGTATGGGTAAAAGTGAAAGTCATTACTGTTTGATAAGATTTTTAACAAACCATTGCAATGTTTATAAGAGACATCAAAATACAGTGAATACAATAAAGAGATAGAAAATGATAGATTAAAAAAAAGACTACCAAGCAAAGCTATTGAAGCCTTATTAATAAAATATACATTCCAGCAGCATAATGATAAGCAAAAGGATTACTTATATATTGCTAATGGGAAAAGTTTATAGGAAAATATAATAAAGATGAACTTGTATGAGCTTAAAACCATAGCCCCGCACAAAAAGCAAAATATTTAAACACATAGAGAAATTCCATCAGAGTTGGACATTTTAGCCCACCTCTTCCCATAATTAATTGATAAAGTAGATGAATAATTAATTGATATGAACATATATTTGAAAAATATGATTTATAAGCTTTATCTAATGAACAGATGCACAATTCTGCACCCAGAAATTGAAGGTACACATTCTTTAAAAACACACATGGGATATATATAAATGTTGAACACTTAATAATTAACAGTAAGTTTTATCAAACAATATAATCATTTATATTTATTAATTTAATATCTATCAGAATCAAAACCCTCTTCTAGATTATTTTGACTCTAAGAAAAAATTATAATGTACATTAGAAACTAGAGCAAAACAATGATGACCATATTATATTAAAAAATGTAACCTGCAGCTATAAAAGTGTCCATAGAAAAAGGTATAATGTTAAATACTAGCATGAAAAGAAAGGCTGAAAACCATGAGTAATCAACAACTCATAGTTTAGAAACAAAACAACCCCAAATGTAGGAGAAAGAAAATATTGACAAGAGAAAAAGAAAGTAAACAAAACAAAATAGATACGACCAATCAACAAATACAAACCCCAAACATTGTCTACGAAGATGAACAAACCTCTGTTCATTCACATCAAAAGTGATTGATGAAAAGGGCACATTATATTTAAAATAGAGATTTTTTTAAACACAGAAGACTACATGAATAATTTTATCTTTGATAAATTTTAATACTTAGATAACACTTAGATAAACAATTTCTTGGAAAAATATTAATTTAACTTCAAAAAACTAAACTTGTATTTTTAAATCCACTTATCATTAACAAAAGAGAAAGAAAAAGTCCTGAAAAACACCACACAACAATGTTTTTCTTGGCAAATTATATGTAATCTTCAGGTAACATATAATACCTGTCTGAAAAAACTGTTACAGAGGATAAAAATAAGGCATAACTCCCTAATTTATATCAAGAAGTTAGGGTGGAGTGGACAAAGAGAATATGAAGTAAAACATTCTAAAGTTCTCATAGGGGTAGGAAGAAAAGTTATAGGGAAAGGATGGTGAAAGTTTTCTAACATTGTTATGATATTGGGATGGCAGAAAAATAAGGAAAAATGAGCATATTAAATGGTAAACTGAAATTTAGGGGGACATGTTTGGGTTATTTTTGATTGATAATGTGAGCAAAGAAAGAAAAGTCAGCCATTGATGAAATGTAAAATTACATCAGAAATTCTAAAACAAGGTAATTAAAAAATATTTAAAAAATACAAATACAAATTTGATCAACCCACAGCAATAATAAGCAATAAAGATATGAGAAAATAATACAAGTAATAAACCTGAAGAAAGAAGGAATACATTAAGAATAATCCAAATCTCATGTTGAAATGTAATCCCCAGTGTTAGAGATGGGGCCTGGTGGGAGGTGTTTGGGTCAAGAGAGTGGATTCTTCATGAATGGCTTGGTGCCATCTGCACAGTAATGAGTTCACCCAAGAGCCAGTTGTTGCTCTTGCTCCCTCTCTCACTCCCACTCTTGCCATGTGAATGTGTCTGCTCCTCCTTTGCCTTCTGTCATGAGTAAAAGCTCCCTGAGGCCCTTACCAGAAGCAGATGCTGGTGCCACACTTCTTGTACAGCCTGCAGACCTGAGAGCCAATTCAACCTCTTTTCTTTATAAATTACCCCATCTTGAGTATTCTTTTATAGCAATGCTAGAATGGCCTAACACAACCATGTATAAAATATGCATGTCATGTATAAAATGTAATTATAAACAAAAGGACTACTTATATACTGCTAACAAAAAATTCATAGGAAAATATAACAAAGCTGAACTTGTGTGTGTTTAAAAACACAGCCCCCAAATGCAAAAAACAAAATATTTAATTAAACACATAGAGAAATTTATAAATAGTGCATTCCATCAGAGTTTATCACATGAACAGACATTTCTCAAGAGAAGACATACAAGTGGACAAAAAACATAAAATCAACATCACTAATCATCAGAGAAGTGCAAATTAAAACCACAATGAGATATCATCTCACACTGGTCAGAATGGCTATTACTAAAAAGTCAAAAAATAATAGATACTGGTAAGGCTGTGTAGAAAAGGTAATACTTATACACTGCTGGTGGGAAAGCAAACCAGTTCAGCCACTGAGGAAAGCAGTTCAGAGATTTCTCAAAAAACTTGTAACTATTAGGTTGGTGCAAAAGTAATTGAGGCTTTTGCTATGATTTGCAATGGTAAAACATGCAATTACTTTTGCACCAATTTATACTATTCAACCCAGCAATCCCATTACTGAGTGTATATCCAAAATAAAAGGAATTGTTCTACTAAAAAGACACATGCACTCACATTTTCATCACAGCACTATTCACAATAGCAAAGACATGGAATCAACCTACATGCCCATCAGAGGTGGACTGGGTAAAGAAAATGTGCTGTATCTACATCATGGAATACTACACAGCAATAAAAAAGAATAAAATCATATTCTTTGCAACAACATTGATGCAGCTGGAGACCAACATCCTAAGCAAATTAACTCAGGAACAGAAAACTAAATACCATATGTTCTTACTTACAAGTGGGTGTTAAACATTGGGTACTCATGGACAAAGAAGGCAACAATAGATTCTGGGGAATATTGGAGGTGGGAGAAGGAGGCAGACAAGGGTTGAAAAACTTCTGGGTACTATAGTCACTTCCTGGGTGATGAGATCAATTGTACTCCAAACCTCAGCATCACACACTATCCATGTAGCAAACCGGCATATATATCCCCTGAATCTAAAATAAAGGTTGAAATTACAAAAACAAACAAACAAAAAACCAACAAACAAAAAACAGGAATACCTGTCATCACACTAAAATTAAATGGACCACATTCAATTCTTCTGTTAGAGAGAGTATTTCAGGTTACATCTTACAAGAAGTCTGCAGAGTTAGGAAACACAGAATCAGCTTATTTTTAAGCAGTATATTAGTTGTATTGTTTTAAGCAGTATATTAGTAAGTTTTTTTTTAACTTAAAAAAAACCCCTTCCAACACATTTTCAAGTGATGCATGTCTGGATTAAAAGCGTTGGCTTTAATTTTGAATATGACCTGTTCAAAAGTTTAGAAACACAACAAAAGTAATGTATTTATTGTACTTTTTTCAGATTAACATTAAAATTTGGATGTAAAATTTTAATGAGAAAACTTTTGTAAGAAAATCTAGGAGCAGAGAAAATTTTCTTAACCAACACTGAAAATTCAGAATTATATAACAATTTCAAAATTAAAAGCTTCTGCTAGGCACAGTGGCTCAGTGCCTGTAATGCGACTCTGAGAGACCAAAGCAGGTGGATCACTTGAGCCCCGAAGTTCCAGATCAGGTTGGGCAATATGGCAAAACCCCGTTTTTACAAAAAATTAGCTGGGCATGGTGGCACACACCTGTGGTCACAGCTACTCAGGAGGCTGAGATGGGGGGATCAGTCGAACCTGGGAGGTTGAGGCGGCAGTGAACCGAGATCATGCCACTGTACTCTTGCCTGGGTGACATAGGCAGATCCTGTCTCAAAAAAAAAAAAAAAAAAAAAAAAAAAAAAATTAAAAGCTTTTATGCTTTTATATAACAAAACTGTTACAAATAAAATCAAGAGGTGATTATAATGATGGAGAATGTTTGTAATGTGGATGTTAAAGCATTAATGTATACTCATACAAAGAGCTATTAAAATTGACAAGAAAATGACAGCTCAATAGAATATCCAATAGCATAACCTAGGAGTGCATCATAAACCAAAGAGGAGTTAACCTAAATAGGCAAGAAACACTTAAAAGAAATGCTTATTTGAAACAAACAAACAAACAAACAAACAAACCTAAAAAAAAAAAAAAAAAACCAGAAAGAACACTTTGTACCCATCAGGCTAGTAAAATTTAACAATGAGCTACAACATCACATTGTTGTCAAAATGAATCTAAAGATTACTTTCATACTTTCAATGTTAATATGATGTGTTACAACTTCTTGGAAAGCAATCTGGCAAGATACACTAAAATTAAAAATAAGTATATTCTTGACCTAGCCATCTCTCTTGTGGGACTCTGTCCTAATGAAATATAAGCACTAACATGTAGGAACAGATGTATAAAACTATTTATTGCAACCGTGTTTTAGTGGCAAGAAAACAAGCAAAATGTTAATATCCCCTAACAGGGGAGTGAATGAAGAAATTATAGAACACTTACTCTTGTAAACCCTTGTTTATAAAATCTTATTCAACCATTAAAAATTATTGCTATACTAGTTTACTTGGAAGTATTTTCATGAGCTACTATTGAGTAGAAAAAATGATGCAGAAAATATGTATAACAATATTATCTCATTTTTGTAAAACAATGATGTTTTTAAAAAAATCTTTCTGCACATGTGTTTATACTATATATAGAGAGAGAAAAAGAAAGGTTAGTGTCTCAGCTCATGCTTCTAGTCCAAGAGTCTAGTATAGTGACAGCTTGATGTATTACAGATCAGAAGGGCATTACAGCAAAGCATTATAGATCAGTAGAGAAACGATGAATGTTTAAGAAATTGTTCTGAACTTACACACACAGACACACAGAGGAGAGAGAAATAGAGAGAGAGAGAGAGAGAAAGTTTGAGACCAACTTGTCACTGGAGTGATAGTTTTTGTTACATTGCTTCTTCTGAAAGCCTGGAGCTGGAGCAAAGAAGAAGGAAGCCTGAATGATGTCCCCGCGTGTGTAAGTTTAGAATTTCCGATTTTTGTTATAGGATAGAGGTTATGAGCATATTTATTTATTGAGTTTTAGCATTCAGTAGCTACCTGAGTTCATGACAGGCACTGTTGGTCTTTTATCCAATATCTATTCTCCTCTTATTAACAGAATTTCAGTTTTGTTTGGGGCAACAGTGTACTAGGTTTAAAATATTCTAATCTTCATACTTTTTTGTAGCTGGAGTCACTTATTAACCTGTTCTAGTCAACTGGATGTAAACAGAACTCTACTGGAAAAGCTATCATTTTCCTGATTAAAAGAAATGAATTCAAAAAAAAAAAAAAAGAAATTGTTCTGGAATAATTAACTGGGGGAGGTGGAAAAATGAAACTAGATGTGTAGTGCACATCAAATAGACATAAAAATTCTGGAAAAAAAATCAAGACCAAAACTTTAAAACTAAAAGGTGTGGTTTTTTTGCATGAACATGGAAAAATTGTTATGCTATTAGGCAAAATATTTGCTTTTAAAAAACAATGACAAAAAGCACAATCCATAAAGGAAAATATTAATTAAAATGGCAGTTTTAATTAAAAACTATGCTTCACAGTGGGGGAAAGGTGCTCCAGATTTGGAGAAGGTATTTGAAACTTTATACATCCACTTTTTTTTTAAAAAAAGCTACTAAACATTAATACAAAAATAATTCAACAGAATAATAGGTAAAGGATTTGTATTAGCTAAGGCAATGCTGCCAGCTTCTGTAATAAACAAATCTCCAAATTTGATAATTTAAAATACAGGAACATGAATAAAAATTAATGAAATAACTATTGCCATATATTAATAAAATGATTCATACGTATACTTATATTTTCCTCTCTAAATGTATTTGACAAAACCTATAGTTTTAGCCTTAGTGCGAGGTAGCAGTTCTTATTCTGTCAATGAAATATTTACATCATTAACTAAAGGACTTAAGTAACAACTAAGAAATGGTAAATTTGATATCTGAATCCCCGTTTATCTTGTTTCCATTTCTTATTATTAAACACTAAGTAATACTCTCTTAATTTCCTTATCTTTAACACACAAAGGATTAAATGAGAAAGTCACTGGACCGATACATTGCAGTTTCTCAAAGTGGTTGATTGTCTCTGTTCTTAGTGGCCAATTTATAGTGATTGTTCTTGCCCAAGGTCTTGATAAAAATGTATAGTGATCGGCTCACTTCTATCTAATATTGTGTTGCTAAACAGGAATGACAAGTATGTATATTCAAAGACACCAGTGTATTATCAAAAATTGTGCTGAAGCTATTTTGTGTGTGTGTCGAGTTCTCAAGTTAATTTTCCTTCCTGAATACTAATAAAAATGTAATATGTGTTTAAAAAGAATTATCATAACATACTAGATGAAAACACTTTCTCATGTGACTTTAAATGATGGCTGTAAACTCTCCTGTTTAATTGACTGAGAAGACCCATCCCCCATCTTGGTATTCTTCTAACACAAATTTAATCTTGCAAATAATACCCTGTTCTTTTACAAAACACATCTGTAAGTGAGAATAGTTAATAGGGACAAATTAAGATTTTTTAAAAACTATGATCAATAAAATATGACAGAGCAGTCAGAGTCTGATCATTATGAGAAATTTGAAGATTAATAGTGCTATTGTCTGTATAAAAGCCATTTTATTCCTGAAAATTACCATATCAAAAAAGAGACCACCACTCACTACCTCCTTATAAATTCATAGTTCCATGTAAATAGGAATACAGTAAACTTTGCAAAATTTCAGACTAAGCGAATTTAAATTTTTTAATACAGGACTTCTCAGAGCCTTTATTTTGTTATTCTGATTTATGATCCTTCAAGAGAGGGGTTTACTGTACATGACTATGTGACTCCCCCATTTTATTCAGATTCTCTTACTAGATAAATGTTTCTAGGAATATTGAGGACTTCTGCCCCTGAAAGCTATGTATTTTAATGTCCTGTATTGCCTTCAATTTAGTATATATTTGTTTCTTTATTGAGTTTCTGCTGTGTACCTTGTACTATGTTGAAGGCTGGAGAGGTAGTGAAGTTCAAAGTCTGGTTGGAAAAGCAGATATGCAAACAAAGTGTTATAAGATAGGCTTAGTTCAAGGTTGGCTCTGGGTTAGGACAGTGGAAGATGAGAAGGAAGAACAAACTATTGTCTCTATAGTGGAGAGTAAAGTTCTTCAATTGCAGGTAGTCAGAGGAGAAGTAAAATTTAGAACTGGTCCCACACCAGACTGAGAAGTAGCGAGTTTACTTTTAGTATCTATAATGAGACTGAAACTCTACCTGAGACAAACTTTTATTTCTTTTTCTTTTCTGCAACATCTCTCAAGTGCCTCCCACCTTAGGCTCAAATCTCTACCAGGAACTCATCTAGAACACTCTTCTTTGGAACTCATAAGTCTAACTCTTTGTTTTCAAACTCACTCCTTCAGGGCTGGACACCTCCTGAAACTCTGTTCTTACTCATAGTTGAAGATCTCTTTCCTGAACCCATTAAAAGACGACTTCCTTTAGCTTCTCCAGCAATTTGTTTTCTTATCCTATCTCTCAAAGTCAGACTTTTTCTATCGCCTAAGAAAACTGTTACTATATCTGATATTCTGATTCTTACTAATGTGTTGATGGGGGTGTGTCAGTTTTAGACCTCAGAGAAACAGATGCCAAAACAGGATTAGAAGTGCAAGAGAGATATTGCAGGAAATGCTTACGAAGGGTTAAGGGAAGAGAATAGAAGAGGAGGGGAGTTGGGTCTGCAGCGCAGTTCTGATGCCTGTGGAGGAAAAGGACTGGGTAGGAAGACGTGCAGTCAGCAGCACAGCTCTAAGAAGACATCCTCTCATGACAAGTATTAGGTGGTGGTTGTTATTTTCAAAATTACTAGAACTCATGAATATGAGCATAAATGATATGCTTTCATCTATTGTATTTTTTTTTATAGATGTCGCATCTTTGGTAGGACCATGTTAGATTGGATCCTGATTCATTCTGATGCAATTATAGTCTTTGATAAATTCATTGCCATCTGATATCATAACAGATTCCAAAATCATTTCATACAATTCCTACTCCAGACCTCAGAATTATACATATCTAAGATATGTTTCTTTTAGTGGGATATATGATTTAGGAACTGGAATCCATTCCTTAAGGATATTGTGGTTATTCCTGATCATTTCTAGGCCTTTTCCGTGGACAGAGCTATAAAATATACATTAATTTTGATACATTCAATGCAAATTCAGAACTGTATTGTTTCTGCTTACCCTAAACTGTCTTACGATTATAGAATTTTTTCTTTTATCCAATGCCAAGTGTCCTGGTTTTCAAAGACAATGGTGACACTAAAATTTGAGTATTACATAACTGTTCATTTGATTTAGTACACTTGAGTCACAGAACACTCTAGAATAACATTAGTACCACTAATAACATAATTGCTGAAATAACTAAATATTTAGTAGCTCTTTTGTTCTCTGTATACCCCACTGAAACTATACAAATTTCTGTGTTTTAAAATCATAGGAAATAATTCTACTTAGTGTGGTTGTGCCACCAATTGGTACAAAATTGGTTCATTAAAAAATTTATTTTTAATATTTAGAAATTTTTAAAATTTTAAACTTTTTAAATAATTATGTTAAATAACATGTATGTTTCAAAAAACAAATCTACAAGTAGAAGATATACTCAAAGAACTGTAGCCCCCGTCCCTGTCCCTTCTACCTGAGTTCCCCTCTTCACGTATTGCTAACTAAAATAAGTAAGATTTATCCTTCCTTTGTTCTTTTAGTAATATAATATATTACAAAATATAATAAGATATTATATTACAAAATATACATATTTTATATTACCAAAAGAACAAAGGAAGGATAAACTTTACTTGGTTTACATGCATTTTCTTTTTGATAAATAATAGCATTCTAAACACATTTTATCTTGCTTTTTGGACTTAAATCTTGGAGACCATCCCATAGTAGTATATATAGATATTCCCCATTCCTTTTTTACATCTCCATAATATTCTATTGTGGTTTATATTTTATTCAACCAGTCTCTTGATGACATTTTGAGGTGTTTTCAGTCTTTTGCTGTAACAATGGCCCAACCATCTAGATTGTTATACCTGTATAATTTTTCCCAGGGTAATAGGTGAGAAATTGTATTCAGTAGAGTTTTAATGTGCATGTCTCTTGTGAGAGAGTTCGTGTGTCTTTTTTATATAAGTAAGAACCATATCCCTTTCTTTTTGTGTGAGCTGTTCATTTTGCTAGCTTATTTTCCTACAGTATCAGTCTTCTCTGTTGCATAAATGAAGCAAGAAAGGGATTGAGAGATATGGAGAAATAAAAAATAAATTGTAATTTGGCTGCTGATGATGAATGAATCCCAGAACAGCTTTCTTACTGTGGCTGTAGACATCTATGAGACCACAATTCAAACTTTCAACAACCACAAAAACACTGAATTGTTAGCATGGGTAATTCTCTGAGTCCTAGTGAGGCCTCCAATGCTTCACTTAAGTGATCTAAGATACAGAGTACCTAAGATTTTGTTCTTACACATATTCCTCTTATTATCTGCTGGCTAAAAGTAGTACTCTATAAGGAATTACTTCCCATCCTTTTTCAAATAATGGCAAAACAGACAATTAATAGTGTTTACATAGTACACCAAGATAAGCTACTAGTAGTTTGGGGATGTTTATATGAGACTTTCTGAAATTATCTTTACATTACTTAACTATCATAAAAACCCAAATTATTACAGATGATATTAAAAGTTGAATTTGTATATAACCTCAAAATTACATTTTTTGAATTGGTTAATGAGAAACTTAAGCTTGATTTTGTGAATACATCTTTTTAAAGTTAGTCTGAAATAGCGACATGAAATTCTTAATTTTCCACGAAGAGATACTTTGTTAACAAAATGAAGTGATGAAAATATTGCAATCTCATGTTTTAATCATTCCCAAATTTATAACTTTTGAAATTTTATTCATAAAACGAATGCTTCTCACTCTTCTTTCAATAGTAAATGTCATATGAAAATTTCCTAAGATCTGTGAAAACTTACATTTGGAGCTACCCCCTGGTGCTGCTACTGCCAGTGCACCTGGCCAAGCTTCCTTAGACCAGCTCACCTCGGTCTATGGGCCTTTTCCTCGGCCACGAACTCTTCCCGTGGCTCTCCTAGTGTAGAAACATGATGGGTAAAGTGGCATTCTCTGAGACGAGTTGCTCCAGAAGTTGTCCAGGTGGTGGATCATCAATTTGGCTTCCCCAGTCATTTCACTGAGGAGAGGTGGTGTTAGATGCGGCTCACCATGCTTGTCACCTGCAGCGGTAGCAAGACACACCATTAGACCTTGTGCCACCAGTTACTACCGAGGAGCTCCAAACATGCCTTCTTTGGTAAGAAATGACCATCCCTAGGGCTCCATCTACCTTACAACTGAAGGGTCAGTATCTCCTGGCACACAGGTGACCCACACAAATTGAGAAGAGCTGCTACCATGCAGTATGAATAAAATGCATTGGTTAGAAATAACCATTTCTAAATTCTTTCCTTACCACTCCTTAGTGGGTGATATAAGGGAAATAAAAATTTCCAAGGGTTGTTTTTAAATGGAATGTTTGCTAAATTAAAAACAAATTGAGAAGCGACTCTGCTGAAGATTTTATCTTACTCATTTGTGTGGAAATGAGAGTTTTAGGTAGAAAAAAATTATATATGTGTAAGAACTGTGTTTCCTGGCTTACTTCTCACATTGTCAGAAAACTGTACTTAAGTGACAGGCTATCGCAAGGCACCCTCAGATTCCAAAACTCACCATGGCTTTGCCTAACATTCAATTCAGTTAGACAAGTGTACAAGTTAGAGGAAGAACAAGAAACATCATTGATATGGGTTGGCTGTGTCCTCACCTAAATCTCATCTTGAATTCTAGCTCCATAATTCCCATGTGTTGTGGGAGGGACCCGGTGGGAGATAAATGAATCATGGGGGTGGTTTCCCCCATACTGTTCTCATGGTAGTGAATAAGACTCACAAGATCTGATGGTTTTATAAAGTTTTTGCTTGGCTCTCATTCTCTCTTGTCTGCTGCCATGCAAGACTTGTCTTTCGCCTTCCACCGTGATTGTGAGACCTCCCCAGCCATGGGAACTGTGAGTCCACTAAACTTTTTTTCTTTATAAATTACCCAGTCTCACGCATGTCTTTATCGGCAGCATGAAAATGAACTAATATAATCATCTTACCAAACTTGACTTTCTCTGGCTTATAATAGATATGTTTGCCCATAATGTTATACTTTTTGAAGAAGATATTCTAAATCAACTGGCCTATAGACATCCAAATTCTGTGGTTAAGGACAGCATGACTTACATTTCTTATGTGTTCAGCAGATGTAAAGAATATTGTCAAGATCTCTCTCTCTCTCTATTTGTGTGTGTGTGTGTGTGTGTGTGTGTGTGTGTGTGTGTGTGTGTGTGAGATGAGGAGTCCAATAACATGAGGGAATGATGGGAAGAGAGAAAAAGTAAAGACAGGGAAGAAGCACGGAGAGGGAAAGGATTGGATGACCCGGATAGAGGAATAAATAGAGATAGGTGGTTAAAGATAGAGATTGTTATAGCACAGAAGCACCCAAGTTATAAATTATTACCTACTTAATTCCACAAAAATTTAAGTGCCTACTGTATCAGGAGCTGGGATACAACAGTGGACAAAACCAGATAAAACTCCTACCATTCATAGTTTACATTCTGGCTGATTCTGTGCAGCTGCCAAGACTTAGTAAATAACTTTCTTAAAATACATTCAGTAAACATCTCTATTCATAGATAGTACATCTTGAGGGTTTGAAAAGGAACATTCAATCTTTTTTTTTGTCTTTTTAAAATCTTATTTTCAATTGACAGATCATAATTGCATATATTTGTGGAGTACAATGTAATATTTTGATATAGGTATATATTGTAGATAATAACATCTAGCTAATTAACAAATGCGTTACCTCACATACTCTATCATTTTTTGAGGTGCAAACATTTAAAATCTACTCTCTTAGCAATTTTCAATATAATACATTATTATTAACTATATCCATTATGCTGTGCAATAGGCCTCGAAAACGTATTCCTTTTATCTAACTGCAGCCGTCCCCTGTGACCAACATCTTCCCCTTCCCCCCTCCAGCACCACATCACTTCAGTCTCTGCCATTCTACTCCACTTCTCTGAGCTGAACATTTCTAGATTCTATATATAAATAAGATAATGTAGTATTTGTCTTTCCGTATCTGGCTTATTTCACTTAGCATAATGTCAGCCAGGTTTATTCCTGTTGTTGGAAATGACAGAATTTCCTTTTTAAGGCTGAATAGTGTTACATTGTGCACCTATAACACATTTATCCATTGATGGACATCTACACTGATTCCATACCTCAGCTACTGTGAAAAACACTTCAATAAACATGGGAGTGCTGACACCTCTTTAACATACTGATTTTAATTCCGTTGGATATATATCCAGGAGTAGGACTGCTGGATTATATGGCAGTTCTATTTTTAGTTTTCTGAGGAACTGCCATACTGTTTTCCATAATGGCTGTACTAATTTACATTCCCACCAACAATGTACTAGGGTTCCCTTCACTCCACATCCTCACCAACATTTATCTTTGTTTTTAACAACAGTCATTCAAACTGGTGTGTGGCAATACTCACTGTGGTTTTAACTTGCATTTATCTGATGATTAGTCAAAGATATATACAATTTTTATTTTCAATTTTGAGAAATGTAGCAGATAACCAAGTAGTATACAACTGTCTTAATTTCATGATATATAATGATTTTTTAAAAATGCATAAAACAGCACAAGTGGTTTAAGGAAAAGTTATAAAAACAAAGCTGTACATTTTATTACCACTATCTATTTCCATTTCTCTATTTTCAATAGGAATTGTGTGAGGTCTGTGTTTTCAGGGAATTCATTTTCAGATTGTAAAATTCCTTCATAGACTATAAAATTATACACAAATGAGTGGTGACAAATTGTGTTTTCTATTCCTCATAGTTCAGAGAGTTTCTCTACCCTCTTCCTGAGGCCCTGACCCACATCAAGCCAGGTCAAACAAAGATGACCATCTTGTCACTCTTTAATAAGTGGCATAATAGACCTGGGGGTCTTGTTGACATAATGAAGTATCAGGGATGTTATGATGGGCAAACTGTGTCTTGAAGCTGTTTAATGCAGAAGATTCCAGGAAGAACCGGTTTCTCCCACTACTGGATACACATAGGACCTGAAGCATCTGTGACCATCCACTTCATCATCAAAAGAAAAACCACATGGAACAATTCAATTGTTAGCTAAAACCTAGAAGAAGCAGCACACCACTGGGAAGCAGAAAGAAAAGGGAGTAGGGCCGGGTACGGTGGTTCATGCCTATAATCCCAGCACTTTGGAAGGCCGAGGCAGGTGCATCACGAGGCTGGGAGATCAAGACCATCCTGGCCAACATGGTGAAATCCTGTCTCTACTAAAAATACAAAACTTAGCTGGGTATGGTGGCACGTGCCTGTAGTCCCAACTACTCAGGAGGCTTAGGCACAATAATTGCTTGAACCCAGGAGGCGAAGGTTGCAGTGAGTCAAGATTACACCACTGCACTCCAGCCTGGCAACAGAGCGAGACTCCATCTTAAATTAAAAAAAAAAAAAAAAAGAAAAGGGAGTGGAGTCAGAAAAAGATGAGGAGGACACTGTGATGCCTATACAAATGTACTGATTTGCCCCATGCTCTAAACTACAAAAATAAGATTTCTTTCCTGTCCTGGAAGCCATTAAGCACGTGCGTGAGGGGCTTCACAAAGATTTATTATTAACTATTATTATTATTATTATTCTTGCTGCTGCTGTTGTTGTCGATATGGTGACAGACTATAAACATGCTTGTCTTTCACACACCTCCAATGCTATTAATGCCTGCCATTAGGATTCAGAGCTACTGATTTCATGTTTCATTATAAAATCACAGTGGGGCCAGCATGGATATCGTATGCAAGTCCACTTTCCCATGCTCATGGGAAGCAGGAGGCAGCAAGCCTGTGCCTGTCCAAGGACCATATCCTGGTCTTTTTCTTTCTCCATGGATTCCCAGCAGGTCCCTCGGCTTCCCACTTTCCGATTAGAATAAAACTGTAAGCTGCTGTCTGTTTTAAAATAAGAACTACTCAAGGGCAGTGAACAAAACCATTGAGTAAGTGCTATATCCAGAAGTTTTACTACTCTCATTTAATCCTACCCACAAAACTGAATGTTGTTGTTGTTATTATTGAGACAGGGTCTCTCTCGGTCTCCTAGACTGCAGCAATCACGGACCACTGCAATCTCCGCCTCCCAGGCTCAGGCAAGCCTCCCACCTCAGCCTCCCAAGTAGCTGGGACTATAGGCACGAGCCACCACTCCTGGGTAACTTTTTGTATTTTTAGTAGAGACAGGGTTTCGCCATATTACCCAGGCTGTTCTCAAACTCCAGGACTCTGGCAATCTGCCCCCTAGGCCTCCCAAAGTGCTGGGATTATAGGCATGAGCCACTGTGCCCAGCTCGTTATTTTTAAATTATCATTAGTTTACAGATATGCAAACAGAGGCTTGGGAAAGTTAAGTAGATTGTACCATATCACATTTGCTAAAAAGTAGTAAAAACAGGCTGGGCGCGGTGGCTCAAGCCTGTAATCCCAGCACTTTGGGAGGCCGAGACGGGTGGATCACGAGGTCAGGAGATCAAGACCATCCTGGCGAACACGGTGAAACCCCGTCTCTACTAAAAAATACAAAAAACTAGCCGGGCGAGATGGCGGGTGCCTGTAGTCCCAGCTACTCGGGAGGCTGAGGCAGGAGAATGGCGTGAACCCGGGAGGCGGAGCTTGCAGTGAGCTGAGATCCGGCCACTGCACTCCAGCCTGGGCGGCAGAGCGAGACTCCGTCTCAAAAAA